>NC_088222.1:16007273-16607273 GCF_036934945.1 Oncorhynchus masou masou
CTCTGAGGGGCTGCTCTGGGCCCTCGAGGAGGGGCAGAGGGGGCAGCTGCAGGGGTGCAGGTCTTATTGGACATGAAAGAAAGAAATCCTCTGGGTCTTCTACCAGGCCTATAGAGGGAAGGAATATTATTCCTAATCAATCAATCTAATCAATGGAAGACATTAACCGAATGTGTCCTGTCAATCAACAACTATAATTCAACATGAGGTCCTTTCAACTACTTGAGATTTCATATTTTATTGAGGAGTTTACAACTAATAGATAGTACAAACTGAGACAGATGGAGAGATTGACAGGTATTAGAATCTTCACCTGCTCAAGGGGCCACTCGTGGCCAGCGGTGTCATTTGACAGGCAGCCTGAGAATCCGCCCCTGATCTACGGTCCTACATCTCGCGCCCTCCAGTGGGCGTGTCCTCCTCTGTCTCTGGGAGGTCTAAACGGCCCACAATCTCCTGCTCCTCAGCCGCCACCTCTCCTGATGCTGTTCCTGTGACGGAGGGACCTGGCTGGGCTGGGGGCTGGTGGTATGGTCTGGGGTGGAGGCTGTCTTATGGTCCGTCTCTGGGATGGTGTTGGTGGTATGGTCTGGGGTGGAGGCTGTCTTATGGTCCGTCTCTGGGCTGGGGGCTGGTGGTATGGTCTGGGGTGGAGGCTGTCTTATGGTCCGTCTCTGGGCTGGGGGCTGGTGGTATGGTCTGGGGTGGAGGCTGTCTTATGGTCCGTCTCTGGGATGGGGGCTGGTGGTATGGTCTGGGGTGGAGGCTGTCTTATGGTCCGTCTCTGGGATGGGGGCTGGTGGTATGGTCTGGAGGCTGTCTTATGGTCCGTCTCTGGGCTGGGGGCTGGTGGTATGGTCTGGGGTGGAGGCTGTCTTATGGTCCGTCTCTGGGATGGGGGCTGGTGGTATGGTCTGGGGTGGAGGCTGTCTTATGGTCCGTCTCTGGGATGGTGTTGGTGGTATGGTCTGGGGTGGAGGCTGTCTTATGGTCCGTCTCTGGGATGGTGTTGGTGGTATGGTCTGGGGTGGAGGCTGTCTTATGGTCCGTCTCTGGGATGGGGGCTGGTGGTATGGTCTGGGGTGGAGGCTGTCTTATGGTCCGTCTCTGGGCTGGGGTCTGGTGGTATGGTCTGGGGTGGAGGCTGTCTTATGGTCCGTCTCTGGGCTGGGGGCTGGTGGTATGGTCTGGGGTGGAGGCTGTCTTATGGTCCGTCTCTGGGATGGTGTTGGTGGTATGGTCTGGGGTGGAGGCTGTCTTATGGTCCGTCTCTGGGATGGGGGCTGGTGGTATGGTCTGGGGTGGAGGCTGTCTTATGGTCCGTCTCTGGGCTGGGGGCTGGTGGTATGGTCTGGGGTGGAGGCTGTCTTATGGTCCGTCTCTGGGCTGGGGGCTGGTGGTATGGTCTGGGGTGGAGGCTGTCTTATGGTCCGTCTCTGGGATGGGGGCTGGTGGTATGGTCTGGGGTGGAGGCTGTCTTATGGTCCGTCTCTGGGCTGGGGGCTGGTGGTATGGTCTGGGGTGGAGGCTGTCTTATGGTCCGTCTCTGGGATGGGGGCTGGTGGTATGGTCTGGGGTGGAGGCTGTCTTATGGTCCGTCTCTGGGCTGGGGGCTGGTGGTATGGTCTGGGGTAGAGGCTGTCTTATGGTCCGTCTCTGGGCTGGGGGCTGGTGGTATGGTCTGGGGTGGAGGCTGTCTAATGGTCCGTCTCTGGGATGGTGTTGGTGGTATGGTCTGGGGTAGAGGCTGTGGGGTGGTCCGTCTCTGGGATGGTGGTATAGTCTGAGGTGGATGCTGGCACAGCCTCCTTGGCTCGGACCAAACAACTGGGCTGTTCCTTACTGCTGTGTTAGGTCTGATCTGCAGTTTGTCTAGGTCACACAGACAGAACTAAATGAAAAACATATTACACAATACAATAGATGGATGGAAGGATGGATGAATAGATAGATGGATGGATAGAAGGATAAAATAATGGATGGATACAAGGATGGATGGATAGATGGTCTCTGCACCTCAGAGCTGGGTCTTGTAGCCACAACATGTGGTCTCTGGCCCACAGAGCTGGGCCTGGTAGCCTCAACATGTGGTATCTGGACCTCAGAGCTGGACCTTGTAGCCTCAACATGTGGTATTTGGACCTCAGAGCTGGGCCTTGTAGCCTCAACATGTGGTATCTGGACCTCAGAGCTGGGCCTGGTAGCCTCAACATGTGGTATCTGGCCCTCAGAGCTGGGCCTGGTAGCCACAACATGTGGTATCTGGCCCTCAGAACTGGGCCTTGTAGCCACAACATGTGGTATCTGGCCCTCAGAGCTGGGTCTTGTAGCCACAACATGTGGTATCTGGCCCACATAGCTGGGCCTGGTAGCCTCAACATGTGGTATCTGGACCTCAGAGCTGGGCCTTGTAGCCTCAACATGTGGTATCTGGACCTCAGAGCTGGGCTTTGTAGCCACAACATGTGGTATCTGGATCTCAGAGCTGGGCCTTGTAGCCACAACATGTGGTATCTGGACCTCAGAGCTGGGCCTTGTAGCCTCAACATGTGGTATCTGGACCTCAGAGCTGGGTCTTGTAGCCACAACATGTGGTATCTGGACCTCAGAGCTGGGCCTGGTAGCCACAACATGTGGTATCTGGACCTCAGAGCTGGGCCTTGTAGCCTCAACATGTAGTATCTGGACCTCAGAGCTGGGCCTTGTAGCCTCAACATGTAGTATCTGGACCTCAGACCTGGGCCTTGTAGCCACAACATGTGGTATCTGGACCTCAGAGCTGGGCCTTGTAGCCACAACATGTGGTATCTGGACCTCAGAGCTGGGCCTGGTAGCCTCAACATGTGGTATCTGGACCTCAGAGCTGGGCCTTGTAGCCTCAACATGTAGTATCTGGACCTCAGAGCTGGGCCTGGTAGCCTCAACATGTGGTATCTGGACCTCAGAGCTGGGCCTTGTAGCCTCAACATGTGGTATCTGGACCTCAGAGCTGGGCCTGGTAGCCTCAACATGTGGTATCTGGACCTCAGAGCTGGGCCTGGTAGTCTCAACATGTGGTATCTGGGCTACAGGGCAGTTTCTGCTTTCTGGTACCTGGGATGAAGTGTGTGTGGCGGCTCTAGTGGTGCGACCCAGGTTGGGTTTGGGTTTACGTAAACGGGCTCTGCAGGTTGGACCAGTCTGTTTGGGCTGGTCTGAGTCTGATGTTCCTGACTGAGACACTACAGCACTGAAGGAGGAGGAAGTATATTCCTTTGGGCCATCGTGACCTTCCTCCTCTTCTGATGACCTCAGAGGTGACTCTGGGATTGGGGCTCTGGTTCTGCGTGTACCTGGGCCTGACTGCTCAAGATTTGGGATGGGCTGTAGTTCTGAGAGTGTGTTTGTGATGGTATCCAGTGTGGGCTGGGGTGGTTCTGACTGTGTGATGGTATTTAGTGTGGGCTGGGGTAGTTCTGACTGTGTGGTGGTATTTAGTGTGGGCTGGGGTACTTCTGACTGTGTGGTGGTATTTAGTGTGGGCTGGGGTAGTTCTGACTGTGTGGTGGTATTTAGTGTGGACTGGGGTACTTCTGACTGTGTGGTGGTATTTAGTGTGGGCTGGGGTACTTCTGACTGTGTGGTGGTATTTAGTGTGGGCTGGGGTGGTTCTGACTGTGTGATGGTATTTAGTGTGGGCTGGGGTACTTCTGACTGTGTGGTGGTATTTAGTGTGGGCTGGGGTACTTCTGACTGTGTGGTGGTATTTAGTGTGGGCTGGGGTACTTCTGACTGTGTGGTGGTATTTAGTGTGGGCTGGGGTACTTCTGACTGTGTGGTGTTATTTAGTGTGGGCTGGGGTACTTCTGACTGTGTGGTGGTATTTAGTGTGGGCTGGGGTACTTCTGACTGTGTGGTGGTATTTAGTGTGGGCTGGGGTGGTTCTGACTGTGTGATGGTATTTAGTGTGGGCTGGGGTACTTCTGACTGTGTGGTGGTATTTAGTGTGGGCTGGGGTACTTCTGACTGTGTGGTGGTATTTAGTGTGGGCTGGGGTACTTCTGACTGTGTGGTGGTATTTAGTGTGGGCTGGGGTACTTCTGACTGTGTGGTGGTATTTAGTGTGGGCTGGGGTACTTCTGACTGTGTGGTGGTATTTAGTGTGGGCTGGGGTACTTCTGACTGTGTGGTGGTATTTAGTGTGGGCTGTTCTGGTCTTGTGTGCGTAGTAATATTTTGTGTACACTGTGGCTTTGAATGGGCTACTCTGGTCCTCTGAATGGGCTGTGGTTCTCTGTGTGTGATGATATTTGCAGTGCGCTGTGGCTTGGAGTGTGTGGTACTTCTCTGTTTGGGCTGTGGTTCTGACTCTGTGGTAATACTCTCAGTAGACAGTGGTGATATTCATGGTTGGCTGTGGTTTTGAGGATGCAGTGATATTCAGCATTGGCTGTGGTGGTGGTTCTGATTGTGTGATGGTATACTGTGGTGGTTTTGGCTGTGTTGTAATATTGTCTGTAGGATGTTTTGGTTTGGGTTGTGTGGTCCTGGCAGCCAGGCCCAGGTTGGGTTTGACCTTAGTGAAGCGTCTCCTCCTGGTCTGTTAGGTCGTCTGCTGCTTGGACACTTCTGAACATAATTCCACATGAGAGGCTTGTCCAATAACAGTTCCCTCCCCATGTCTGAGAGGCTCCTCCTCTGCAGGTATGGTTTCCTGAGTTGGCGCGTCACTGCTCTGAGGCACTTGGGCAGAAGCTGTGCTCGTGGTGACTCGGACAGAGGCTGTTGTCGTGGTGATTAGGACAGAGTCTGTTGTCGCGGTGACTGGGACAGAGGCAGTTGTTGTGGTGACTGGAATACAGGCGGTTGTCCTGGTGACTGGGACATAGGCTGTCGTTGTGGTGACTCGGACAGAGGCTATTGTCGTAGTGACTGGGACAGAGGCTATTTTTGTTGTCCTGGTGACAGGGACAGAGGCTGTCGTTGTGGTGACAGGGACAGACGCTGTTGTCGTGGTGATTGGGACAGGCTGTTGTCGTGGTGATTGGGACAGAGGCTGTTGTTGTGGTGACTGGGACAGAGGCTGTTGTTGTGGTGACTGGAATACATGCGGTTGTCCTGGTGACTGGGACAGAGGCTGTCGTTGTGATGACTGGGACAGAGGCTATTTTTGTTGTCCTGGTGACAGGGACAGAGGCTGTCGTTGTGGTGACTGGGACAGAGGCTGTCATTGTGGTGACTGGGACAGAGGCTATTTTTGTTGTCCTGGTGACTGGGACAGAGGCTGTCGTTGTGATGACTGGGACAGAGGCTATTTTTGTTGTCCTGGTGACAGGGACAGAGGCTGTCGTTGTGGTGACTGGGACAGAGGCTGTCGTTGTGGTGACTGGGACAGAGGCTATTTTTGTTGTCCTGGTGACTGGGACAGAGGATGTTGTTGTGGTGACTGGGACAGAGGCTGTCGTTGTGGTGACTGGGACAGAGGCTGTCGTTGTGGTGACTGGGACAGAGGCTGTCGTTGTGGTGACTGGGACAGAGGCTGTCGTTGTGGTGACTGGGACAGAGGCTGTCGTTGTGGTGACTGGGACAGAGGCTGTCGTTGTGGTGACTGGGACAGAGGCTGTCGTTGTGGTGACTGGGACAGAGGCTGTCGTTGTGGTGACTGGGACAGAGGCTGTCGTTGTGGTGACTAGGACAGAGGCTATTTTTGTTGTCCTGGTGACTGGGACAGAGGATGTTGTTGTGGTGACTGGGACAGAGGCTGTCGTTGTGGTGACTGGGACAGAGGCTGTCATTGTGGTGACTGGGACAGAGGATGTTGTTGTGGTGACTGGGACAGAGGATGTTGTTGTGGTGACTGGGACAGAGGCTGTCGTTGTGGTGACTGGGACAGAGGCTGTCGTTGTGGTGACTGGGACAGAGGCTGTCGTTGTGGTGACTGGGACAGAGGCTGTCGTTGTGGTGACTAGGACAGAGGCTATTTTTGTTGTCCTGGTGACTGGGACAGAGGATGTTGTTGTGGTGACTGGGACAGAGGCTGTCGTTGTGGTGACTGGGACAGAGGCTGTCATTGTGGTGACTGGGACAGAGGATGTTGTTGTGGTGACTGGGACAGAGGATGTTGTTGTGGTGACTGGGACAGAGGCTGTCGTTGTGGTGACTGGGACAGAGGCTGTCGTTGTGGTGACTGGGACAGAGGATGTCGTTGTGGTGACTGGGACAGAGGCTGTCGTTGTGGTGACTGGGACAGAGGATGTCGTTGTGGTGACAGGGACAGAGGCTGTCGTTGTGGTGACTGGGACAGAGGATGTCGTTGTGGTGACTGGGACAGAGGCTATTTTTGTTGTCGTGGTGACTGGGACAGATGTGGTTGTCGTCATAGCGACTGCAACATAGGCTGATATCTTGGAGACTGGGATAGAGGCTGTTGACTTGGCAACAGGGACAGAATCCTCAGCAATCAGTGATGCCTCAGTGACCCAAAGGTCAGGGGTCAGAGATTCAGAAGGAGTGGTGCTAGTTTGTGATTGGTCAGCGGGCTGTGATGACAGCTGGTACTGTTGTTCCTCATTGGAACATTCTTCAGTGATGAAATCATCTGCTCCTGCAGTGCAGGCCTCAGCAGCCTGAGACAGCTGGGTGAGGTTGCCGATGGCCAGTAAGGTTCTAGCTTCCTCGTTGTAGCTCTCCTCCGACACTAGAACACAGAGGAGAGACTGTTTAACGTTCTATAGTTAGTGCTGAGAGGTAGATCAGATACTAGAACACAGACCGAAGAGAAGAGACTGTTTAATTAACACTATAGTTAGTGGATAGAGGGAGAAAGGTTTTTGACTGTTTTACTTAAGAGGATGCAATAGATATCAGCTCTTGAAATGACCAACCAACCTTCCATGTTATCTGGAGACAGGAAGTCAATTACATCCTAGAATGAAGAAAACAAAAAAACATTAGTCCTCATAAGAGATCCACAATCTGGAGCAAAATAGCTGAAGTGCTTGAACCAGGTGGGTGCTTGACCCAGTGACCTCAATATAACACTGAGGTCTTGTGGAAAGTGCTATATAAATCAATATATTATGACAAAACATAGTATAACAACATGGATGAAGCAGGGATGGTTGTGATGTACAGCGCATTCGAGAAAGTATTCTGACCCCTTGACTTTTTCTACATTTTGTTACATTAAATCCTTATTCTAAAATGGATACAAAAAACGTATAAAACAATCTTCAATCTACACACAATACCCCATAATGACAAAGCAAAAACAGTTTGATTTTTTTCTCTCACATTTATTACAAATAATAAACAGAAATACCTTATTTACATAAGTATTCAGATCCTTTGCTATGAAACTCGAAATTGAGCTCAGGTGCATCCTGTTAACATTTATCATCCACGTCAGAGCAAAAACCAAGCCATGAGGTTGAAGGAATTGTCCGTAGAGTTCAGAGACAGGATTGTGTAGAGGCATAAACATGGGGAAGGGTACCAAAACATTTCTGCAGGATTGAAGGTCCCCAAGAACCTAGTGGCCTCCATCATTCTTAAATGGAAGAAGTTTGGAACCACCAAGACTTCCTAGAGCTAGCCACCTGGCCAAACTAAGCAATTGGGGGAGAAGGGCATTGTTCAGGGAGATGACCAAGAATCCGAAGGTCACTCCAACTGAGCTCAAAAGTTCCTCTGTTGAGATGGGAGAACTTTCCAGAAGGACAACCATCTCTGCAGCACTCCACCAATCAGGCCATTATGGTAGATTGTCCAGACGGAAGCCACTCCTCAGTAAGAGGCACAGTAAGCCAAAAAGGACCTAAAGGACTCTCAGACCATGAGAACAAGATTCTCTGGTCTGATGAGACCAAGACTGAACTCTTTGGCCTGAATGCCCAGCGTCACATCTGGAAGAAACCAGGCACTGCTCATCACCTGGCCAATACCATCCCTACAGTAAAGCATGTTGGTGGCAGCATCATGCTGTGGGGATGTTTTTCAGAAGGGACTGGGAGATTAGTCAGAATCAAGGGAAACATGAACGGAGCAAAGTACAGAGAGATCCTTGATGAAAACCCGCTCCAGAACGGTCCTGCTCTCAGGACCTCAGACTGGGGCGAAGGTTCACCTTCCAACAGGACAATGACCCTAAGCACACAGCCAAGACAACGCAGGAGTGGCTTCAGGACAGGTCTCTGAATGGCCTTGAGTGGCCCAGTCAGAGTCCGGACTTGAACCCGATCAAACATCTCTGGACAGACCTGGAAATAGCTGTGCAGCAATGCTCCCCATCCAACCTGACAGACCTTGAGTGGATCTGCAGAGAAGAATGGGAGAAACTCCACAAATACAGGTGTGCCAAGCTTGTAGCGTCATACCCAAGAAGACTTGAGGCTGTTTTCGCTGCCAAAGGTGATTTTATTTTATTTTATTGTTTTTATTTATTTCACCTTTATTTAACCAGGTAGGCTAGTTGAGAACAAGTTCTCATTTACAACTGCGACCTGGCCAAGATAAAGCGTAGCAGTGTGAACAGACAACAACACAGAGTTACACATGGAGTAAACAATAAACAAGTCAATAACACAGTAGAAAAAAAGAAAAAAAGAGTCTATATACTTTGTGTGCAAAATCTTCAACAAAGTACTAAGTAAAGGGTCTGAATACTTATGTAAATGTGATATTAAATTTCTAGAACATTTCTAAAAACCTGTTTTGATTTTCATTATGGGGTAGTGTGTGTAGATTGATGATGAAATGTATTTTTAAAATACATTTTAGAATAAGGTTGTAACGTAACATAATGTGGAAGAAATCAGGGGGTCTGAATACTTTCCAAGGCACTGTATAGGAGGGGTCTTCAACCTTTCCTTGCCATCATACATTAGCAAAAGCATATCTTTTCACGTCTTGTCTTATCATTAGGTGAATGATAATGGCAAGGAGAAGTAAAACATTTAAAACTTAATAGATTTGGTAGACAATCAAAAACTATTTTGACCTCCCCACATAATAATTGGAAGAGGAGGTATGCTGTAGGTCCAAACTCCAACCCTTTAGCTAGAAACGTAACTCCAGACACATTTACTGCATTGTCGGAACTAGAAGCACAAGCATTTCTCTACACTCGCATTAACTAACCATGTGTATGTGACAAATAAAAATTGATTTGATTTGCCAGAAGTAGCTGTTTGGCTGGTTAAACAGAGGTTAGCAATGCGCTGGCAAAAAAAAAGCTACCAGCAGCACTTGCCACACTGGTAGTCTATTGACTGCTGGCCTGTTAGCAGAGACTTTGAAAAAGCATGTCAGTTACTCCAGTGAGTGTAACTGACTCCAGTGAGTGTAACTGACTCCAGTGAGTGTAATTGACTCCAGTGAGTGCAATTGACTCCAGTGAGTGCAATTGACTCCAGTGAGTGTAACTGACTCCAGTGAGTGTAATTGACTCCAGTGAGTGTAACTGACTCCAGTGAGTGTAACTGACTCCAGTGAGTGTAATTGACTCCAGTGAGTGTAATTGACTCCAGTGAGTGTAATTGACTCCAGTGAGTGTAACTGACTCCAGTGAGTGTAATTGACTCCAGTGAGTGTAACTGACTCCAGTGAGTGTAACTGACTCCAGTGAGTGTAACTGACTCCAGTGAGTGTAATTGACTCCAGTGAGTGTAATTGACTCCAGTGAGTGTAATTGACTCCAGTGAGTGTAATTGACTCCAGTGAGTGTAATTGACTCCAGTGAGTGTAACTGACTCCAGTGAGTGTAATTGACTCCAGTGAGTGTAACTGACTCCAGTGAGTGTAACTGACCCCAGTGAGTGTAACTGACTCCAGTGAGTGTAACTGACTCCAGTGAGTGTAACTGACTCCAGTGAATGTAACTGATTCCAGTGAGTGTAATTGGCTCAATATTAGGAGTTGAGAAATAAAGTTGACATAAGAAAAACATATTCATAAAAAAATATATATTTAAAAATCCAGTTTATTTATAATATTTTATGTGGACCCCTGCAGTACCCCCAGTTGAATATTCCTGATGAAAAGGGAAACACATTTTGTCCACACAAGACAGGGCACATGATGGTCCAACTGATGTTCACAGGGCACTGTGCCCATCTCACCCTGCGCCTTTATCACATGACAAGTCAGGACAGAAAGCATCCTGGGATAGAGCTAGGACGTCAGGCAGATTGGTGGAGATACCAAGCTGTGAGTGAAGAAGAGGAGGACAGGGAGGAAGGTTAAAGGATGGAAAATCATGCATGATAAAACTGATAATAAACTAATACAAATACATAGAGAGGGAAGATTGTGGTGCATTTAAAGGTTTAAGATAACTAAAACAGCTTTGTGAAGAGCAAGTCAGAGTGAATGAATGGGTAAACCAGTGGGGATATTGCAGATTTGTCATTATGGGGTATTGTGTGTAGATTGATGAGGGGAAAGAACTATTTCATCCATTTTAGAATACGGCTGTAACGCAACAAAATGGGGAAAAAGTCAAGGGGTCTAAATACTTTTCCAATCAGTGTAAATTAACCCAAAAAAGAACTAAAAATACATAGGTGAATCCATTATGAGAAGATTTACATCCCCAGGACTGTAGACTCTGTCACCCCTTTCACACCATTGAGCCAATCTATATTGGCTGTGCTGGCGTTGATATTTAATATTCACCTTGCCCTTTCTAGTACAGTTCCAGCGCTGTACATGTCGACTCAGCAGTATGAAAATGGTATGTGTGTCACCACTCTCACCTCCTCCATGGTCTCCTCAACCTCTGTGGCGACGAGTTGTGGTGAGCGAAGGCTCATAGGAACAAACGCTGGCACCTGGTTCTCCTCCCAGACACTTGTGGGATTGTGGTGGTCCTCCTGGGCCCGTGCCTCCTCTTTCTGTTCTCTTCCTCCCTCCTCATCATCATCTTCAGACTGGGATGCCCTCAGGGTTATCAGCTTGGGGGTCCGGGCCGCTGATTAGACCTTCCTACCTGGCAGGGCGGGGCCAGGTTTGATTTTGGCCACTGGTTGGTGGTTTGGCTTTCAGCTTGGCAGATGAGGAGGAAGTGGAGGGGGATCCGTTTGAGGCAGGAGCCGGGGCAGAGTCAGAGGGCAAGTCCCCCTCCTCATTTGCAGGGTAATTCAGGAGCTGTGTCTTTTGGGGGATTCTACCATACCTGAAATACACAAACAAACAGTTAGATTGCCCACTAAAATCCATGGCTGTGACCTTCTTCAGTGTGTGTGTGTATAAAAATATATATATATATATATGCACAGTTGAAGTTGGAAGTTTACATACACCTTAGTCAAATAGATTTAAACCCAGTTTTTCACAATTCCTGACATCGAAACATAGTAAAAATTCCCTGTCAGTTAAAATCACCACTTCATTTTAAGAATGTGAAATGTCAGAATAATAGTAGGGAAAATTATTTATTTCAGCTTTTATTTCTTTCATCACATTCCCAGTGGGTCAGAAGTTTACATACACTCAACTAGTATTTGGTAGCATTGCCTTTAAATTGTTTAACTTGGGTCAAACGTTTCAGGTAGCTTTCTACAAGCTTCCCACAAGAAGTTGGGTGAATTTCGGCCCATTCCTCCAGACAGAGCTGGTGTAACTGAGTCAGGTTTGTCGGCCTCCTTGCTCGCATGTGCTTTTTCAGATTTTCTATATGATTGAGGTCAGGGCTTTGTGATGGCCACGCCAATACCTTGACTTTGTTGTCCTAAAGCCATTTTGCCACAACTTTGGAAGTATGCTTGGGGTCATTGTCCATTTGGAAGACCCATTTGCGACAAAGCTTTAACTTCCTGACTGATGTCTTGAGATGTTGCTTCAATATACAATTTTCATACACATAATGGGGCTGCAGGGTAGCCTAGTGGTTAGAGCGTTGGACTAGTAACCCCAAGCTGACAAGGTACAAATCTGTCGTTCTGCCCCTGAACAGGCAGTTAACCCACTGTTCCTCGGCCGTCATTGAAAATAAGATTTTGTTCTTAACTGACTTGCCTAGTTAAATAAAGGTATAAAAAAATGATGCCATCTATTTTGTGAAGTGCACTAGTCCCTCCTGCAGCAATTCACCCGACAACATGATGCTGCCATCCCCGTGCTTCACGGTTGGGATAGTGATCTTCGGCCTGCAAGCCTCCCCCTTTTTCCTCCAAACATAACGATGGTCATTATGGCCAAACAGTTCTATTTTTGTTTCATCAAACCAAAGGACATTTCTCCAAAAAGTACAATCTTTGTCCCCATATGCAGTTGCAAACCATAGTCTGACTTTTTTATGGTGGTTTTGGAGCAGTGGCTTCTTCCTTGCTAAGTGGCCTTTTATGTCGATATAGGACTCGTTTTACTGTGGATATAGATACTTTTGTACCGGTTTCCTCCAGAATCTTCACAAGGTCCTTTGCTGTTGTACTGGGATTGATTTGCACCTTTCGCACCAAAGTACGTTCATTTCTAGGAGACAGAACGCGTCTCCTTCCTGAGTGGTATGACAGCTACGTGGTCCCATGGTGTTTATACCTGCGTACTATTGTTTGTACACATGGACGTGGTACCTTCAGGGCATTGGTAAATTGCTTCCAAGGATGAACCAGACTTGTGGAGGTCTACAATTATTTTTCTGAGGTCTTGGCTGATTTCTTTAGATTTTCCCATGATGTCAAGCAAACAGGCAATTATGTTAATTTGCCCATCAGAAGCTTCTAAAGCCATTCCATCATTTTCTGGAATTTTCCAGGCTGTTTTAAGGCACAGTCAACTTAGTGTATGTAAACTTCTGACCCACTGGAATTGTGATACAGTGAATTATAAGTGAAATAATCTGTCTGTAAACAATTGTTGGTAAAATGACTTGTGTCATGCACAAAGTAGATGTCCTAACAGACTTTCCAAAACTAGTTTGTTAACAAGAAATCTGTGGGGTGGTTGAAAAACGAGTTTTAGTGACTCCAACTTAAGTGTATGTAAACTTCTGACTTCAACTGTACCTACCTGGTGGATTTGATGGGTTTATCATTGGCTTCTTCCTCCTCTTCCTCAGATGAAGAAACTTCACCAGCTTTCTCCTTCTTCTTTTGACTGACTTTCGAGGAAGCAGCTTTATCAACCTGAAAGTGAGTTAAAGTAGAGGTTGGACAGTACTATCTGAGTTGATAGAACGTTACAAATGTTTTAAATTAATAAGGAAAATAAACAATTGTGTGTGAGCTGCAATGTCAAAATTGGCTATATTGCTAAATTTCATTAAAACAAAAATGAGCTTTATGGTCTTAATTTAAGGTTAGGGTTAGGCATTAGGGTTAGCAGTGTGGTTAAGGTTAGGTTTAAAATCAGATTTTATGACTGTGGCAGTTAGTGACGACTCTGCAGAGCTGCCTCCACGATATAGACTGACCAGGTGAATCCAGGTGAAGCCTATAATCCCTTATTGATGTCACTGTTAAATCCACTTCAATCAGTGTAGATGAAGGGGAGAAGACATGTTAAAACCTCTTAAAGATCCCGAAGTATCGTTGTCCCTATACCGGGACGGTTGTTGCTAACGTGCGCTAATGTGACTAGAATGATGTTGTAAGTAACAACAAACTTAAATTCTTGTTAATCTAACTGCACTGTCCAATTTACAGTAGCTATTACAGTGAAATGCCATTGTATTGTTTGAGGAGAGTGCACAACAACAAAAAACTATCATGACAACTGGTTTGATACATTCACCTCTGAAGGTAAGTCATGTACTTATATTCAGTAATCTTGCTCTGATTTATCATTCTGAGTGTCTGATAGTTTTGTTTGATAAAATCATTTTTTATATTCAAATGTAGGGACTGGGTTCTGCAGTTTGACCCAACTGCTGTCTCTGGCTCCACACCCACCCCGCCCGGCCATCTAGATGTGGTTTTTCTGTAGGGAAGCTAATGATCCATCATGTATGACATTCCTGGGAGTGTGTAAAGTTCATTTTTGTATGTTCTCTATAGTTATGTACTTGAAGATGTATAAATTGACCAATTCGGCACATTCGGCCAGACTTGATAGAAAATATTGTGCAGTATTGCACAACTTTGCACACACACTGCTAACATCTGGTGGCCAAAATCTAAATTGCTCCTAAACTCCTATATGATATTATGGCATTTCTCTTGCATTTCAAAATGATAGGGAAAAAATTGAAAGTGCATGTTTTTTGTTTGCATTATCTTTTATCAGATCTAATGTGTTATATTCTCCTACATTAATTTCACATTTCCACAAACTTCAGTGTTTCCTTTCAAATAGGTTACTAGCCCAACGCTCTAACCGCTAAGCTATCTGTCACCCTGAAATATGATATGACCACAGGAACATTTCTATCCACGATGATGTTGACAAGAATATAAGCTCTATTTTCTGTCTAAAATTAGGTTTCCCTCCCAACACAAAGACCAACCTGTTCCTTAGAAACTCCTTCTTCAGTGTTCTCCTCCTCCACAGGTATGGGCCCATCTTTATCCTTTTCTTTAGGCTTGGTCCTGGGATGCAGGCCTCTCTGGCCCCACTTCCTCCCCAGGTTAGGGAGAGGTCTCTGGGGTCGACCACGGGACAGCTGGACTTGTTTGATCTCCACATGACCCTTGTCTCCTTCCACTGGCCCTTCTGCTTGCTTTGAACTAATACAAAAATACATTGTAGAGATATCTCAGCAAGTAACACTTGTTTCCTATCCTATAGTGAAATTGTTTCCAAACTGCACATGTTACCTTTCAGCAGGTGACTGAAGCAGCCTCTTCTGAGGAAGCAGAGGACACAACAATGTCAGTAAATAAGACAAGATCCTAAGTTACTAGATATTGTGTATTTTAATTTAGTTATATAGCTACTGTGAAAAGCACTTCTGAAATCATGGTGGTTCTACTGCACCTTGATCAGGTGTTACCAGGTTGCTGCTCTTCTTTTTCTTTCCATACATTACTTTTTTAGGGGAGGACTCTCCTCCATCCGTCCTTTTGCGTTTTCTCTTGGGGGTGGTGGCGTCAGCGGCAGGTGTAGTCCCTACGTTAGAGACGTTCTCCTTCTCTCCCTCCACCTCGTCGCTGTCCATCTCCGGATCAGACCTCTCCTCCTCCACGTCACTCAGCTGATTCGCTGCTTTCTTTTCTGATGGAGAGAGAGCAGAGAGAGACCCATACAGAACGCAAGGATGGCTCGTGAGTGAGGCTGAAGACATTACTACCCTCTTAATATGAACTATGACCAAGAAATCACATCACTTTCACCAGATAACATGGGTGAGAGATGCCATATGAGATGCAACACATAGCAAATCCACTCTGAGAAATTCAGGCATTGACTTGTGGTGGAACTCCCTACACGACCAATACGAAGTAGACAAGGAAATGTATTTAGTTACCTTTTGGTTTTCTCTTATTTTTCTTGATCACTTTCTTCTCCGTGGGGGACTTGTTGTTTTTGTTACTCTTCGCCTTGATGCACAAGATCTTCTCCAAGAGGCTAGTGAAGAACTCTAGATCCAGCCTACGCCTCTCCTCTGAACAGAGAAAATACCATAATGCGTTTGATTCCCCAATCCCATTTATAATGACTAAGTATAGTAATATGCTTCTGATAAAATAGTTTTCCAAAATTACTGAAGGCCTTGTCTATCCTCCAGCTGTTTGCTCTCTCCTCTTTCTTCAACTTGTTCTGAAAGATAAAAAACCAGGAGACCAAATTATAGACCTGCAGTAACACAACCATGCCTAGTACAGTTTTAAAGTGATACAACCCAACCTACAGTATTTGATGAGTAAAGCAAATATCTTAATATCAGTGATTTCTTATGAGGCTAATAATTTAGAATATTCTATTGTATACAGGAAATATTGAGACTATCATAGCATACACAGGTAATATATACCTTGATCTCAACGCGACCGCGGTGAGGAAACAGCTGTCCAATCATAGAGAAGTCTGTTCCCACCATATTGATAGCCAGGAAGAACATGTCTGTCTCTGATGAAACACACACCTTTGGTTTAAGTAAGACTTTTGGTTTCAATGTGCAGAAACAAATACAGATTGCCTAGTTGTGCATGATGTGGGAGTACACATCAGATACCAAGTGGTTGTCATACTGTACCTTTGTTGCACCAGGGTTTGACGTGTGTCCCTTTCCTAAAGCTAGAGTAGGTGGTTGTGGAGCCACGCTCAAAGATCGGGTCTCCATCATTAGCTGGATTTGGCCCTTTCTGCCTCAGGACCTCTATCGTCAAACTGGAGGACACACCCACACCAAGTCAGGTAACATGGCTCACACTGATAAGTCATGATAACGGGCAAGTGGCTATTGAAGTCAAAAGGAACCATAGAAAGCTTCTTTAAACACTGACCTCTCCTCATCGATGATCAGAGACCCGTCCTCTGCCACCCTCACTCGCAGCACAATCACCCCATCGTCAGCGTCATCACCATCCTCATCTTCATCCCTCTGGCTTGCTGTCTCAGCCGGGGCCTCTGGCATTGGGGGCCTCGCAGGGGACCTGTGGGGGACAGAGATGGTCGTTTAAGTTGGGTTAAACAGCATAGCACACCTCTTTATATTGTGTGATCTATTCCACTTCCATTGTAATCTGCCTACTTCTCTTGGGTGGGTGAGCGGCAGAACAGTCTGGTTCTCCCTCTGTTCCTCTTCCAGATAGGACCTGATAGGAACACACAACACAGGGGTTTTAGGGCTCAGAAAAACTCTCTTAACACAGATTATACTGTATAGGACCCACACGGAAGGTAGCCTATATATAACCTTACGTCATGGGGATGGTATCAGGCAGGTAGTATAGAAGATCGCTCATGGTCATTTTAGAGGGATCCAGCTTATATTCACTCAAACACACCTTGGCTTTCCTCAGTTTCTGCACATTGAAAACATTACACGGTTATATACAGTGGAGCAATAAAGAGATATCTTTAAAATGGAAACATTATATGATTATTATTATCTTGACAGATTACTTTGCTGCCATCAAGCATCTGGAAATAGTGACAGCAACCACTGATTTAACTGAGAATCTCGAGGCTACTAAACTCAGCAAAAAAATAAACATCACTTTTTCAAGATGTCAAAGATGTCTGTCAAAGATCATTTGTAAAAATCCAAATAACTTCACAGATCTTCATTGTAAAGGGTTTAAACACTGTTTCCCATGCTTGTTCAAGAAACCAAAACAATTAATGAACAAACACATGTGGAATGGTCTTTAAGACACGAATAGCTTACAGACGGTAGGCAATTAAGGTCACAGTTATGAAAACTTGGGACACTAAAGAGGCCTTTCTACTGACTCTGAAAAACACCAAAAGAAAGATGCCCAGGGTCCCTGCTCATCTGCGTGAACATGCCTTAGGCATGCTGCAAGGAGACATGAGGACTGCAAATGTGGCCAGGGCAATAAATTGCAATGTCCATACTGTGAGAAGCCTAAAACAGCACTACAGGGAGACAGGACGGACATCTGATCGTCCTCGCAGTGGCAGACCAAGTTTAACCACACCTGCACAGGATCGGTACATCAGAACATCACATCTGCGGGACAGTAACAGGATGGCAACAACTGCCCAAGTTACACCAGGAATGCACAATCCCTCCATCAGTGCTCAGACTGTCCTCAATAGGCTGAGAGATGCTGGAATGAGGGCTTGTAGGCCTATTGTAAGGCATATCCTCACCGGCAACAACATCGCCTATGGGCACAAACCCACCGTTGCTGGACCAGACAGGACTGGCAAAAAGTGCTCTACACTGACAAGTCGCAGTTTTGTCTCACAAGGGATGATGGTTCGGATTTGCGTTTATGGTTGAAGAAATGAGCGTCACGCCGAGGCCTGAACTCTGGAGCGGTATCGATTTGGAGGTGGAGGGTCCATCATGGTCTGAGGCGGTGTGTCACAGCATCATCGGACTGAGCTTGTTGTCATTGCAGGCAATATCAACGCTGTGCGTTACAGGGAAGACATCCTCCTCCCTCATGTGGTATCCTCCCTTTAGGCTCATCCTGACATGATCCTCCAGCATGACAATGCCACCAGCCACACTGCTCGTTCTGTGCGTGATTTCCTGCAAGACAGGAATGTCCGAGTCCTGCCATGGCCAGCGAAGAGCCCAGATCTCAATCCCATTGAGCACGTCTGGGACCTGTTGGATCGGAGGGTGAGGGCTAGGGCCATTCCCCCTAGAAATGTCCGGGAACTTGCAGGTGCCTTGGTGGAAGAGTGGGGTAACATCTCAAAACAGGAACTGGCGAATCTGGTGCTGTCCATGAGGAGGAGATGCACTGCAGTACTTAATGCAGCTGGTGGCCACACCAGATACTGACTGTTACTTTTGATTTTGTCCCCCCTTTGTTCAGGGACACGTTATTCCATTTCTGTTAGTCACATGTCTGTGGAACTTGTTCAGTTTATTTCTCAGTTGTTGAATCTTGTTATGTTCATACAAATATTAACACATGTTAAGTTTGCTGAAAATAAACTCGGTTGACAGTGAGATGAGAGAGAGTTTATATAGACCAGGGATCACTGAACAAAAAAAGAAGCGCAACATGTAAAGTGTTGGTCCCACGTTTCATGAGCTGGAATAAAAGATCCCAATGTTCCATACGCACAAAAACATATTTCTCTCAAATGTTGTGCACAAATGTTGTTTACATAAAAGACGTCCAAAAGCTGAACAACATATGCACATCCAGGTACTTTCCGCAGGTGCTGGAGTTGTAGGCAAACTCATGGAAAACAGAAAGAAAAAATGGCACACACTGCTGCTCATGCTCCCAGGTGATTTTATTGTAACAAAATTTCGACCCTTAGGTCTTCATCAGGCATCCAGGCAGTATGGGGCGTTTTCCTTTCTGTTTTCCTGTAATACCGTAAAAGATCCCAGAAATTTTCCACACACACAAAAAGCTTATTTCTCTCAAATTTTGTGCAGAATTTGTTTACATCCCTGTTAGTGAGTATTTCTCCTTTACCAAGATAATCCATCCACTTGACAGGTGTGGCATATCAAGAAGCTGATTAAACAGCATGATCATTACACACACAGGTGCACCTTGTGCTGGAGAAAATAAAAGGCCACTCTCAAATGTGCAGTTTTGTCGCACAACTCAATGCCTCAGATGTCAAGTTGAGGGAGCTTGCAATTGGCATGCTTGCTGCTCATTTCTCTACCATAAGCCGCCTCCAATGTAATTTTAAAGAATTTGGCAGTACGTATAACCGGCCTCACAACCGCAGACCATGTGTATGGTGTTGTGTGGCCAAGTGGTTTGCTGATGTCAACGTAGTGAAAAGAGTGCCCCATGGGGTTATGGTATGGGCAGGCATAAACTATGGACAACGAACATCATTGCATTTTATTGATGGCAATTTGAATGCACAGAGATACCGTGACGAGATCCTGAGGCCCATTGTCATGCCATTCATCTGCCGCCATCACCTCATGTTTCAGCATGATAATTCACGGTCCATGTCACCAGGATCTGTACACAATTCCTGGAGGCTGAAAATGTCCCAGTTCTTCCATGGCCTGCATAGTCAACAGACATGTCACCTATTGAGCATGCTTGGGATGCTATGGAGCAACGTATACGACAGCATGTTCCAGTTACCACCAATATCCAGCAACTTCTCACAGTCATTGCAGAGGAGTGGGACACAGCCTGATCAACTCTATGCAAAGGAGATATGTCGTGCTGCATGAGGAAAACGGTGGTCACAGCAGATACTGACTGGTTTTCTGATCCACACCTAGGGTTGCAAAAGGTCGGAAACTTTCCGGTAAAATTCGAGAATTTTCCATAAAAAGTTATTAAGCCCTGGGAGTTTTGGAAATTTTGCTTATATTCATCAAAAAAATGTAGCTTATAACAGTGAACCTTTTTTTGTGGGATACACATAAGGCAATTCTAGGTATTGTGGCATATTTTGGTTAAACTATCCCCAATTCAATGGAATTGCAACCCTCTGCATGCACAGTGGATTCTTCCATCACATGTGCAGTGCACACTTCCATCACATGTACAGCTGATTCTCAAGATCTTGCACACTAATGAGATGCTATTGAGTCCACACTACTACACTGTTTGAGCCAAGGACTACATGCTTTCAGGTAAGTTTTGATTACAATACTTGGTCGGGAGAATATATTTAAATGACATACATGATTTTTTGTTAACTAGTAAATAGTATCCTACAGTAAAGTGTGTTTAAATAATTTCTAACTTGTTAACAATTTCTGCTAGTTAGTTTTTGCTAACATGTGGGTTTTAGCTTGTTTGAGCCGGCTAACTGAGGAGTGTTAATTCACCTGTTTCCATAAATGTTTCATTTTAAAACATGTATCTTACAAATTAGATGTTTAATCTAACTTCTTAACTATTTATCTTTACATGGAATTGTATTTGATGTTTTTTAAACAATTTTTTCCCTAATCTTTACTGGAAAGTGCCACGGGCACGATCTGATGTGTGGAGACATTTCATTGCAGCTAATGTAGAAGGAAAAGCTGTGTACATTTGCAATTACTGTGCCAAATACTATGTGAAGAATGCAACAAAGGTGCAGAATCAGGTGGCGAATCGCATCTCTGCATGTCTGGCAGACATATCAGTGTGGATGACGGATCACCACCTCAAGCTGAACCTCGGCAAGACGGAGCTGCTCTTCCTCCCGGGGAAGGACTGCCCGTTCCATGATCTCGCCATCACGGTTGACAACTCCATTGTGTCCTCCTCCCAGAGCGCTAAGAACCTTGGCGTGATCCTGGACAACACCCTGTCGTTCTCAACCAACATCATGGCGGTGGCCCGTTCCTGTAGGTTCATGCTCTACAACATCCGCAGAGTACGACCCTGCCTCACACAGGAAGCGGCGCAGGTCCTAATCCAGGCACTTGTCATCTCCCGTCTGGATTACTGCAACTCGCTGTTGGCTGGGCTCCCTGCCTGTGCCATTAAACCCCTACAACTCATCCAGAACGCCGCAGCCCGTCTGGTGTTCAACCTTCCCAAGTTCTCTCACGTCACCCCGCTCCTCCGCTCTCTCCACTGGCTTCCAGTTGAAGCTCGCATCCGCTACAAGACCATGGTGCTTGCCTACGGAGCTGTGAGGGGAACGGCACCGCAGTACCTCCAGGCTCTGATCAGGCCCTACACCCAAGCAAGGGCACTGCGTTCATCCACCTCTGGCCTGCTCGCCTCCCTACCATTGAGGAAGTACAGTTCCCGCTCAGCCCAGTCAAAACTGTTCGCTGCTCTGGCCCCCCAATGGTGGAACAAACTCCCTCACGACGCCAGGACAGCGGAGTCAATCACCACCTTCCGGAGACACCTGAAACCCCACCTCTTCAAGGAATACCTAGGATAGGATAAGTAATCCTTCTCACCACCCCCCCCCTTAATGATTTAGATGCACTATTGTAAAGTGGCTGTTCCACTGGATGTCAGAAGGTGAATTCACCAATTTGTAAGTCGCTCTGGATAAGAGCGTCTGCTAAATGACTTAAATGTAAATGTAAATGTAATCATCTGGCCAAGTGCATAAAGTTCCCTCGGCGCTCACAATAAAGGAACCTCTGACAAAAGTCCCTCTACTTCTATTGGAGGTGAAAATAATTAATCAGACACCTTATCAATAGCAACAGCTCATGGTCCTCCTGGAATCAGACATTTTCTTCACTCAATATAGGAACATAGAGAAATGCTGATGAATGTCTTGCTCGACCTGTGTATGCAACTGGTTCACCTCTGATGCTCACAGGCTCTTTCCCCTGTTGTCTCTAAATCCCACCACCTCAGAGCGCAACTGGTCCTTGTTTGGGAACACACACCAAAGCACCAACAGGCTGACCAATACAAGGGTTGAAAAATTGTTGGCCATTCGGGCAAATGTGAGGATTCTTGAGCCTGACAACGAGCCATCCTCAACAAGGTTGGAAAGTGACAGTGAAGATGAGGCCTCAGAGTCTGATGTTCAAGAGGTGGCCATTGAGGAGGTCCAGGGAGAAGACATGGAAGGCTGAGAGGAAGACAACCAAAGCTTCAGTTTATAGACTATTATTTTACAGATGTATGTTGAAAATGTTTTTGGGAGATGCGATGGATCATTGGGGATCATTCAATATTCCCTTTCTTTTGTTGTTCAGTGAAATCATCCCATGTGAAGAGTCAACTAATTTAATTAAAGATCAATTTGTGACTAAATTGTGTTTTTTTTTTCTCTTGGAGGGTTTAATCATTCACAATTATGTCCACTTATGATAAGGTAAAAGGTTTATGTTTATGTCTCCATATGATATGGCAAATATATCCAATGCAAGAAACATCTACATGTAAATGGTAGTAATATTAATTTGCATATATTTCCGTTAATTCCCACGGAAAGTTACCATCTCTGAATATTCCCCAAAATGTGCAACCCTATCCACACCCTTACGCTTTTAAGGTATCTGTGACCAACTGATGCATGGCTGTATTCCCATTCATGCATCAGCAGACACTCAATTAGCCCATGTCAGCAACATTTTTTTTAGATTAGTAAACTAGTCTAGCAGACCCATGAGCCACTGCAGCCCCTCATGATGAGTTCTGTTTTTTTTTTTGTGGCCCCTACCCTTATCGAAATTGCCTACTCCTAATATAGACATAGTACAGTTGAAGTCGGAAGTTTCCATACACCTTAGCCAACTACATTTAAACTCAGTTTTTCACAATCCCTGACATTTAATCCTAGTAAAAAGTCTGTTTTAGGTCAGTTAGGATCACCACTTTAATTTTAAGAATGTGAAATGTCAGAATAATAGTAGAGAGAATGATTTATTTAAGCTTTTATTTATTTCATCACATTCCCAGTGGGTCAGAAGATTACATGCTACCAAATAATAATTGAGTGTATTACCTTTAAATTGTTTAACTTGGGTCAAACGTTTCAGGTAGCCTTCCACAAGCTTCCCACAAGAAGTTGGGTGAATTTTGGCCCATTCCTCCTGACAGGGCTGGTGTAACTGAGTCAGGTCAGTAGGCCTCCTTGATAGCACACACATTTTCAGTTCTGCCCACACATTTTCTACAGGATTGAGGTCAGGGCTTTGTGATGGCCACTTCAATACCTTGACTTTGTTGTCCTTAAGCCATTTTTCCACAACATTGGAAGTATGTTTGGGGTCACTGTCCATTTGGAAGACACATTTGCGACCAAGCTTTAACTTCCTGACTGATGTCTTTATGTCGCTTCAATATATCCACATAATTTTCCTACCTCATGATGCCATCTATTTTGTGAAGTGCACCTGTTCCTCCTGCAACAAAGCACCCCCACAACATGATGCTTCCACCCCTGTGCTTCATGGTTGGGATGGTATTCTTCGGCTTGCAAGCCTCCCCCTTTTTCCTCCAAACATAACGATGGTCATTATGGCCAAACAGTTCTATTTTTGTTTCATCAGACCAGAGGACATTTCTCCAAAAAGTACGAACTTTGTCCCCATGTGCAGTTGCAAACCATAGTCTGGATTTTTTTATGGCGGTTTTGGAGCAGTGGCTTCTTCCTTGCTGAGCGGCCTTTCAGGTTATGTCGATATAGGACTTGTTTTACTGTGGATGTAAATACTTTTGTACCTGTTTCCTCCAGCATCTTCACAAGGTCCTTTGCTGTTGTTCTGGGATTGATTTGGACTTTTCGCACCAAAGTGCGTTCATCTCTAGGAGACAGAACGCGTCTCCCTCCTGAACGGTATGACGGCTGCGTGGTCCCATGGTGTTTATACTTGCATACTATTGTTTGTAGAGATGAACGTGGTACCTTTAGGCATCAATTAGCCTATCAGAAGCTTCTAAAGCCATGACATGATTTTCTGGAATTTTCCAAGCTGTTTAAAGGCACAGTCAACTTAGTGTATGTAAACTCTGACCCACTGGAATAGTGATTCAGTGAATTATAAGTGAAATAATCTGTCTGTAAACAATTGTTGTAAAAATTACTATCATGCACAAAGTAGATGTCCTAACCGACTTGCCAAAACTATAGTTTGTTAACAAGAAATCTGTGGGGTGGTTGAAAAACGAGTTTTAATGACTCCAACCTAAGTGTATGTAAACTTCCGACTTCAACTGTATGTGTTGGAGGTACACTAAGTGCTTCACTTAACCTATCAATTTGCAAAAATAATCCTACATTCTCTGCAGAGTCTGTGCTATCAAACATGCATCATGTGTTAGCTTCACAAGATTACATTATCAAGCCTTAATCTCTGAACTAAAGAAAATCAGTGAGACTGAAACAATCTCACCTTTACCTTGTTCATCTCCTGTCTCAGCAGTTCTCTGAGCTTCCGGGCCTTGGCCAGCCTCTGCAGGTCCGTTGGGTCATTCAGGAACCTGCTAAACCTGGACCCCCTTGGTGCCAACCCGGTGAGCCCAACAGACACAGACCTGGCTACCAGAGTCTTAGCTCTCTCAGATACTGAGATACCCTCTTCGTGTGAAAGGGAGGATGATGGGACATTCTCTGATGGAGTGGATGGAGCTTTAGTGGCTGGTGTTTTTTTGAGAGATCTAATTGGATGCTGCCTTTGTCTTGTTTGGTGAGCTGTGAGGATGTTTCCTCGTCTGCTGCCTGCAGGGTCTGTTGTGACGGGGATGAGTAATCCACTGCCTGCTTCCCCAGTGGGGGGGTTGTTGTCTCAGGGGCTGGGGAAGATGGGGACAGGGTGCTGGGTTTGGGCTGTACTTTGGCCTGCCTACTACCTCCAGAAGGCCTCCGCCTTGGGCATCTCATGCCCTGTGGGGGTCCAGCATCTGTCTCGCTGGGGGGCCCCTGGAGCCTCAGGGGCTGGGGTCTCAGTGCCCACTCTCACAGGGGACTTGGAGGTCCGGGAGGAGTAGAGGGTGAGGGCCGGGGTTGCGGCCGCCCGGGGTTTGGCAAGGTTTGGCATGAAAGAGAACCTCTTCCTCCTTTGAATTCTGTCTGAGGGGGTGCCACTGGAAGCCTCACCATTTGGGTCTTTATCATCCCTATACCAAAAGACAAAAGGATCAGAAACAATGCTGACAATCAAGGAATATGTGAGCAGCCACACAGTCAGTGGATGGTTGTTGGGAAAGAGGCAAGTTACTCATGTGTATAACCCATGTTACCTTGAACAGTTCTCAATTCTACATCCTATGAGAGGTTACTAACATCCAGAACCAGCTCTGACTGCTGGCCAGCAGCAACTAATCATTGACAAATGTTGCTGTAAAAGGGACTATAATACATTTGATTTAATGACAGACGTTTCCTCACTCTCTGGGTGTGATGGACTCTGTGGAGGTTTCTGGCACTGCAGTAGTGGTGGTGTCCACCTCCTGGCCCCCTGCCTGGGAAGGAGCCTTTCCCCACACATCTCTCCTCCTCACTATCACGCATTAGTTTTGCTTCCCCACCCGCAATTTTTACAATTGCCTGCTTGAATTATGCAGAAACGGGCAGCGTTTACGTCATGTCATTTATTTTGTTAGAAAGGGGACAAATTGTGCTTTACAACGGTAGTGACATTACAGTTGATCTGGAAGTATTACGTTTTTGGGGCGCTAAAATAGGGGCAATTGTACGGACCAAGGCGATGTACGAGTTTACGTTAGCATGCTATAAATTCTACGCCTAGGAAAGCGAATGTAGCAATCTAGCTAATACTAACTTCCTCTTCTCCAAATACATATCATGATCAAATCAAATACAAACCTCGTGATTAAATTCATTTTTTAGAGATATATTCCATATGTTTGACGTTTTATTCCAAGTTTAGAGCTCATGAACACACTACCCCGTCATGATGTTTTCGGTGACGTCGAATGTAATTTGTGATGGGGATTATGGGAATAGTAGTTTTGTAACAATATAGATTGACCAAATGTCACAGAGTTTCTAAACCGAGAGACGCAACATCGTGAGACTTCTGGGAACGCTTGCGAAACAGACCAAATAGACCATTCTTCTTCGTTGGGGTTAACCGGCGGTAGGCATCAAATGTTAATCAAATCAACTCAAATATTATTTATCACATGTACCGTACACAACAGGTGTATACCTCCCGAGTGGTGCATTGGTCTAAAGCACTGTATCTCAGTGCTAGAGGCGTCACTACAGACACACTGGTTCGAGTCCAGGCTGTATCACAACCAGCCGTGATTGGGAGTCCCATAGGGCAGCGCACAATTGGCCCTGCGTTTTCCGGGTTATGCTGTCATTGTAAATAACACATTTTTCTAAACTGATTTGCCTGGTTAAATAAAATGAAAATAAAGACCATGAAATTCTTACTTTACAAGCCCTTAACCAACAATGCAGTTTTAGGAAAATAGAGATAAGAAAATATTTACTAAATGAACTTAAGTTTTATTTTTTTATTTTATTTTTTTAAGTAACATAATAAAATAACAATAATGACGCTACAAGGGTTACCGAGTAGATGTAATTAGTCGAGGTAATATTTAGTCGAGGTAATTTGTACAAGTAGGTAGTGGTAAAGCGACTATGCAGGATAATAAACAGTGAGTAGTCACTCAGTTTTTTATTTTACCTTTATTTAACCAGGTAGGCCAATTGAGAACAAGTTCTCATTTACAACTGCGACCAGGCCAAGACAAAGCAAATCAGTGTGACAAAAACAACACAGAGTTACACATGGGATAAACAAAAGTACAGTCAATAACACAATAGAAAAATCCATTTACGTTGTGTGCAAATGAAGTAAGGAGGTAAGGCAATAAATAGGCCATAGTGGCGAAGTAATTACAATTTAGAAATTAACACTGGAGTGATAGATGTGCAGATGAGGATGTGCAAATAGAAATACTGGTGTGCAAAAGAGCAGAAAAACAAATATGGGGATGAGGTAGGTAGTTGGTTGGATGGGCTGTATACAGATGGGCTGTGTACAGTCGCAGCGATCAATAAGCTTTGCAAGTTTGAATCCCCGAGCTGACAAGGTACAAATCTGTCATCCTGCCCCTGAACAAGGCCAATATTACCCACTATTTCTAGGCCGTCATTGAAAATAAGAATTTGTTCTTAACTGACTTGCCTAGTAAAATAAAGGAAAAGTTAAAAGCTGCTCTGAAAGCTGATGCTTAAAGTTAGAGGGAGATACAGTTGAAGTCAGAGGTTTACATACACCTTTGTCAAATACATTTAAACTCAGTTTGCCACAATTCCTGACATTTAATCCTAGTAAAATTCCCTTTCTTAGGTCAGTTAGGATCACCACTTTATTTTAAGAATGTTAAATTGTCAGAATAATAGTCGAGAGTGATTTCAGCTTTTATTTCTTTCATCACATTCCCAGTGGGTCAGAAGTTTACATACACTCAATTAGTATTTGGTAGCATTTCCTTTAAATCGTTTAACTTGGGTCAAATGTTTCGGGTTGCAAGCTTCCAACAATAAGTCGGGTGAATTTTGGCCCATTCCTCCTGACAGAGCTGGTGTAACTGAATCAGGTTGGTAGGTCTCCATTGCTCACACACGCTTTTTTTTTTTTTTTTTTTTTCAGTTCTGCCCACAAATGTTCTATAGGATTGAGGTCAGAGCTTTGTGATGGCCACTTCAATACCTTGACTTTGTCATTAAGCCATAACTGTGGAAGTATGCTTGGGGTCATTGTCCATTTGGAAGACACATTTGCAACCAAGCTTTAACTTCCTGACTGATGTCTTGAGATGGTGCTTCAATATATCCACAAAATTTTCCTGCCTCGTGATGCCATCTATTTTGTGAAGTGCACCAGTCCCTCCTGCATCAAAGCACCCCCACAACATGATGCTTCCACCCCTGTTCTTCATGGTTGGGATGGTATTCTTCGGCTTGCAAGCCTCCCCTTTTTCCTCCAAACATGACGATGGTCATTATGGCCAAACAGTTCTATTTTTGTTTCATCAGACCAGAGGACATTTCTCCAAAAAGTACGACCTTTGTCCCCATGTGCAGTTGCAAATCGTAGTCTGGATTTTGTATGGCAGTTTTGGAGCAGTGGCTTCTTCCTTGCTGAGCAACCTTTCAGGTTAGGTCAATATAGGACTCGTTTTTGGATTTCGATACTTTTGTACCCGTTTCCTCCAGCATCTTCATAAGGTCCTTCGCTGTTGTTCTGGGATTGATTTGCACTTTTCACACCAAAGTACATTCATCTCTAGGAGACACAATGCGTCTCCTTCCTGCACGGTTTGACAACTGCGTGGTCCCATGGTGTTTATACTTGCATACTATTGTTTGTACAGATGAACATCAGGCATTTGGAAATTGCTCCCAAGGATGAACCAGACTTGTGGTCTACAATTTTTTTTTCCTGATGTCTTGGCTGATTTCTTTGGATTTTCCGGTTGGAGCGAGCGGTCGCATCTACACTTCGGTCCGCAGGTAGTATAACTTTTCATTACATTTCGTTATAGTACAACGGTTTGATTTGTCTAATCTTAGCAATTTCTCCTTAGCTAGCTACATAGCCGTCTTTGTATCAAAGATAATTGCATAATTATCGTATTTCGTCGTCCTAACGTATCTGCCCAGCAGCTAGCTAAGCAGCTAGCTAACATCCACTTTCCACCAGCACTGTAGAAACTATTACACTCAACTGAACGACTCGATTAGCGTAGTGTCAGCTAGCTACATAGTTGTCTTCGCTGTCTTCGTATCCAAGATAATTGTGCAGCTTAGAGTGTGTAGACTTAGAGTGATTATCTTAATTTACCGAGGTTAGCTAGCCAGCTATTTGTCGTCCTTAACGTAGGAGATGCTGCTAGCTAGCTAGCCAACAGCTAGCCAACCTCTACCGAATTGAACTCCAACTACCCGGTCAACATTCCGCGTCGCTCCACAGGTAGTATCACATTTTCATTTCACTTCATTACAGTACAACGGTTTGATTTGTTTGATCGTAGCTAGCCAGCTACATAGCCGTCTTTGTATCTAAGACAATTGTGTAGTCTAGAGCGATTTTCTAGGTTAGCTGGCCAGCTATTGTCGTTCTTTTAACGTAGCTAGCCAGCTAGCCCCCGAATAGCAGCACTGTAGTAACTATTACAGTACAACGGTTTGTTTTGTTTGATCGTAGCTAGCTAGCTACATAGCCGTCTTTGTATCTAAGACAATTGTGTAGCCTAGAGCGATTTTCTAGGTTAGCTGGCCAGCTATTGTCGTTCTTTTAACGTAGCTAGCCAGCTAGCCCCTGAATAGCAGCACTGTAGCAACTATTACAGTACAACGGTTTGTTTTGTTTGATCGTAGCTAGCTAGCTACATAGCCGTCTTTGTATCTAAGACAATTGTGTAGCCTAGAGCGATTTTCTAGGTTAGCTAGCCAGCTATTGTCGTTCTTTTAAGGTAACGCAACGCAATCAACCTGCTAGCTAGCCAGCTAGCCCCGAATAGCAGCACTGTAGAAACTATTACACTCGACGGAACGACTTGATTAGTGTAGTGTCAACATCGCAGCCACTACCAGCTAGCCTACTCCAGCAGTACTGTATCATTTCAATCATTTTAGTCAATAAGATTCTTGCTACGTAAGCTTAACTTTCTGAACATTCGAGACGTGTAGTCCACTTGTCATTCCAATCTCCTTTGCATTAGCGTAGCCTCTTCTGTAGCCTGTCAACTATGTGTCTATCTATCCCTGTTCTCTCCTCTCTGCACAGACCATACAAACGCTCCACACCGCGTGGCCGCGGCCACCCTAATCTGGTGGTCCCAGCGCGCACGACCCACGTGGAGTTCCTGGTCTCCGGTAGCCTCTGGAACTGCCGATCTGCGGCCAACAAGGCAGAGTTCATCTCAGCCTATGCCTCCCTCCAGTCCCTCGACTTCCTGGCACTGACGGAAACATGGATCACCACAGATAACACTGCTACTCCTACTGCTCTCTCTTCGTCCGCCCACGTGTTCTCGCACACCCCGAGAGCTTCTGGTCAGCGGGGTGGTGGCACCGGGATCCTCATCTCTCCCAAGTGGTCATTCTCTCTCTCTCCCCTTACCCATCTATCTATCGCCTCCTTTGAATTCCATGCTGTCACAGTTACCAGCCCTTTCAAGCTTAACATCCTTATCATTTATCGCCCTCCAGGTTCCCTCGGAGAGTTCATCAATGAGCTTGATGCCTTGATAAGCTCCTTTCCTGAGGACGGCTCACCTCTCACAGTCCTGGGCGACTTTAACCTCCCCACGTCTACCTTTGACTCATTCCTCTCTGCCTCCTTCTTTCCACTCCTCTCCTCTTTTGACCTCACCCTCTCACCTTCCCCCCTACTCACAAGGCAGGCAATACGCTCGACCTCATCTTTACTAGATGCTGTTCTTCCACTAACCTCATTGCAACTCCCCTCCAAGTCTCCGACCACTACCTTGTATCCTTTTCCCTCTCGCTCTCATCCAACACTTCCCACACTGCCCCTACTCGGATGGTATCGCGCCGTCCCAACCTTCGCTCTCTCTCCCCCGCTACTCTCTCCTCTTCCATCCTATCATCTCTTCCCTCTGCTCATACCTTCTCCAACCTTTCTCCTGATTCTGCCTCCTCAACCCTCCTCTCTTCCCTTTCTGCATCCTTTGACTCTCTATGTCCCCTATCCTCCAGGCCGGCTCGGTCCTCCCCTCCCGCTCCGTGGCTCGATGACTCATTGCGAGCTCACAGAACAGAGCTCCGGGCAGCCGAGCGGAAATGGAGGAAAACTCGCCTCCCTGCGGACCTGGCATCCTTTCACTCCCTCCTCTCTACATTTTCCTCCTCTGTCTCTGCTGCTAAAGCCACTTTCTACCACTCTAAATTCCAAGCATCTGCCTCTAACCCTAGGAAGCTCTTTGCCACCTTCTCCTCCCTCCTGAATCCTCCTCCCCCTCCCCCTCCTCCCTCTCTGCAGATGACTTCGTCAACCATTTTGAAAAGAAGGTCGACGACATCCGATCCTCGTTTGCTAAGTCAAACGACACCGCTGGTTCTGCTCACACTGCCCTACCCTGTGCTCTGACCTCTTTCTCCCCTCTCTCTCCAGATGAAATCTCGCTTCTTGTGACGGCCGGCCGCCCAACAACCTGCCCGCTTGACCCTATCCCCTCCTCTCTTCTCCAGACCATTTCCGGAGACCTTCTCCCTTACCTCACCTCGCTCATCAACTCATCCCTGACCGCTGGCTACGTCCCTTCCGTCTTCAAGAGAGCGAGAGTTGCACCCCTTCTGAAAAAACCTACACTCGATCCCTCCGATGTCAACAACTATAGACCAGTATCCCTTCTTTCTTTTCTCTCCAAAACTCTTGAACGTGCCGTCCTTGGCCAGCTCTCCCGCTATCTCTCTCAGAATGACCTTCTTGATCCAAATCAGTCAGGTTTCAAGACTAGTCATTCAACTGAGACTGCTCTTCTCTGTATCACGGAGGTGCTCCGCACTGCTAAAGCTAACTCTCTCTCCTCCGCTCTCATCCTTCTAGACCTAACGGCTGCCTTCGATACTGTGAACCATCAGATCCTCCTCTCCACCCTCTCCGAGTTGGGCATCTCCGGCGCGGCCCACGCTTGGATTGCGTCCTACCTGACAGGTTGCTCCTACCAGGTGGCGTGGCGAGAATCTGTCTCCTCGCCACGCGCTCTCACCACTGGTGTCCCCCAGGGCTCTGTTCTAGGCCCTCTCCTATTCTCGCTATACACCAAGTCACTTGGCTCTGTCATAACCTCACATGGTCTCTCCTATCATTGCTATGCAGACGACACACAATTAATCTTCTCCTTTCCCCTTCTGATGACCAGGTGGCGAATCGCATCTCTGCATGTCTGGCAGACATATCAGTGTGGATGACGGATCACCACCTCAAGTTGAACCTCGGCAAGACGGAGCTGCTCTTCCTCCCGGGGAAGGACTGCCCGTTCCATGATCTCGCCATCACGGTTGACAACTCCATTGTGTCCTCCTCCCAGAGCGCTAAGAACCTTGGCGTGATCCTGGACAACACCCTGTCGTTCTCAACCAACATCATGGCGGTGGCCCGTTCCTGTAGGTTCATGCTCTACAACATCCGCAGAGTACGACCCTGCCTCACACAGGAAGCGGCGCAGGTCCTAATCCAGGCACTTGTCATCTCCCGTCTGGATTACTGCAACTCGCTGTTGGCTGGGCTCCCTGCCTGTGCCATTAAACCCCTACAACTCATCCAGAACGCCGCAGCCCGTCTGGTGTTCAACCTTCCCAAGTTCTCTCACGTCACCCCGCTCCTCCGCTCTCTCCACTGGCTTCCAGTTGAAGCTCGCATCCGCTACAAGACCATGGTGCTTGCCTACGGAGCTGTGAGGGGAACGGCACCGCAGTACCTCCAGGCTCTGATCAGGCCCTACACCCAAGCAAGGGCACTGCGTTCATCCACCTCTGGCCTGCTCGCCTCCCTACCATTGAGGAAGTACAGTTCCCGCTCAGCCCAGTCAAAACTGTTCGCTGCTCTGGCCCCCCAATGGTGGAACAAACTCCCTCACGACGCCAGGACAGCGGAGTCAATCACCACCTTCCGGAGACACCTGAAACCCCACCTCTTCAAGGACTACCTAGGATAGGATAAGTAATCCTTCTCACCACCCCCCTTAATGATTTAGATGCACTATTGTAAAGTGGCTGTTCCACTGGATGTCAGAAGGTGAATTCACCAATTTGTAAGTCGCTCTGGATAAGAGCGTCTGCTAAATGACTTAAATGTAATGTAAATGTCAAGCACAGAGGCACTGAGTTAAGGTAGGGCTTGAAATACATCCACAGGTACACCTCCAATTGACCCAAATTTTGTCAATTAGCAGAAGCTTCTAAAGCCAATACATAATTTTCTGGAATTTTCCAAGCTGTTTAAAGGCAGTCAACTTAGTGTATGTAAACTTCTGACCCACTGGAATTGTGATAGATTAATAAGCTGTCTGTAAACAATTGTTGGAAAAATTACTTGTCATGCCAAAACTATAGTTTAACAAGAAATCTGGGGAGTGGTTGAAAAATGTTAATTACTACAACCTAAGTGTATTTAAACTTCCGACTTCAACTGTACATTTACTCAGTGTATGTGAATATGAGCGACATCCTATATTAATGAACATGAATGTGTTAATGTCATTTACAGGATGTAAATGTACAAAACTGCAATTGGAAGAGACCAAGGCATGTTATTTGTAAGTACACTGCATTCATTTTATTACATGATTGTAAAGTAGGTTCATCAAAGTCAAATTCACCCCAGTTAATCTTTATCAGGAGTACTGAACTACAACACGAAAGTACTGTGATTTTAAATACATGTATTACCAATTAACATTGTTTCTGGCATTTTTTATTTATTCATATAACCCAGTCTAAAACACAACTTATAGGCAGACACCCAAAAGACGACACTTAAAGGAATACATTATTCAGTGTTTAATATAGAGCATTTCCAGGGCCTTCCCTTCCGTCGCACCTTATGTCACTTTATTACAATACATTTCATTCAGTGGTACTAAAAAGCTATGAGATTGGAACCGAAACAAGGTGGGGGTTTTTTTTGGGGGGGGTAAACGAGGGGCTATGTAATGGACATCAAGAAAGGCAGTTATTCAGTGTGGGCAAGGGGTTAGAAGCTGTAATTGTGTAGGATTGTCTGGCGCTTGTAGTAGCTGGTTCTCAAGACATTTGGTCGTAGAGCATCGCTGCTTCTTCTCTGGACCACTGCAAACCTGACTGGAAGAAGAGAACGCACAGGTTGGTTTAAAGTATTATCTAAACTCACAGTCTAAGGTTCAGAATGCGTTATCCGTCTGTCACTCACATGTGGAAGATGGGCAGGGTGTCACTCAGGCAAAGGGGTCTCCGAAGGGATCCGAGCCACCAGTGGTCTGAGCAACAGCAGTGTTCAGTCATAAAAAAAAGAGAAGAGTAAGGTTTTATAGTGATACAAAGCATTGTCACAATCAACTGAACTTTGATAGAACTAATTCCCTACATGTGTGCTTGCAGGGGCACAACTTTGGTTTTAGAAGTGTGGGGGACATAATGTTTATTTTTTAATCCATTCGCATAAACACTCCAAACAGCATACCCAGCATGGTCCTAAAGCACACCCCCTTTTGTATCACATTCCAATGAGAACTGGGGTGAAAAAAAATGCAATTTCAGTGAAAGTTGCACCACTGTTTGTATATGCGTGTACATCCATACCGTAGCTAGAAGTGGTGCTCCAAAGGCATTAGGAGTAGCAGAGCCAAATATGTCATCAAATAGGTTCTGGTTGAGACCTGCTGCTGCTGCAGGAGCAAGGAATGTGGCTGGAGTAGGGGCAAATGCATCCAGGAGCCCTGGCCCAGGGACCACTGCAAGAGATATCATGGGTGCAGAGTGCAGTGGGGCTGGTTTGGGTGGGTCTAGAGACAGAAAAGGGGGTAATCAGGTGGATTCAAATGTATGTACACTCAGTGGACATTAAGATATCTTTACTAGGATTATTTATCATAAATGTGGTCTTCTCCAAATCTATTGACAGGAATTTAAAATCCTAAATAACTGCCATTACCATTGGCAATAGCTGAAATCCGACTCTGAATTTCAAAGTCGTCATGATCCGCAATTTCCTGGGGCACGCCCACTTTGCTGGAGAAGTACTGGGCAAACACCCCATCCCCATTGGTGCTTGGGGCGGCAGACCCGGGTATCTGCTCCCCTTTCCTTGCTGGGATGGCTGGAGGCTTGGCAATCTGGAAGTCCTTGAACATGTCCTTCCCACTCTTCTTCTCCTTCTCCCCTCCCAGTGGGTCCAGAGCTGTGAAGGCACTGGGTTCCACCTTAGCTGGGGCTTCCTTTACTAGTGGCCGGGGTGGGGGCCGTGGTGGACCCTGCAGCATACCCTGTGGAGGGCCTCCCATCATGGTGTAAGGCTCAGGCTGGAAGAGGTTAGCCATAGGAGGCTGGCCCCAGCCTGGTGCACCCATGGGCCCTGCAGGTGCAGGCTGTCCCCAAGCCTGGCTGACTGGCGGGGCCCCATAAGGGGATGGCGCCTGCTGGCCCCAGGGGGCTGGAGGTATGGGCAGGGCACTGAAGGCAGATGGCTGGGGGAAGGTGGGCTGGGGGTTGGGGATTGTGACCCCTCCTGGCATGGTGAACATGGAAGAGGCTGGGGCTCCCCATGGTGATGGGGCGGTCCGAGGGATGGTGACTGAAGGGGGACCCAACTGCAAAGCTCCTGGAGAGGAGAGCGAGAACAGAGAGGAGGGTGATGTATTTAGGTTTGGGTACAGTAGGTAGCCTACTGGCTGCAAATCAACAGAATCTAACACACTAGCTAGTATGCACACTACTGAGCGGTGTCCAGCTGAGCCATGCCGTACTGCTCTAGCCTGATTACACATGAAACAGTTGCTGGAGCTACACAGCTACGGATGCAGATTTTACCACTTTATAGAACTAACATGCGTCAACACTGCATGGGTAGCATCATTGACTATTTCGAGCCAATGGTAACACTAGTCTTACCGAGAGCTGCCATGGAGGAGGTGGTGGGACTGAAGAGGTCATTGGAGGCAGACGAGCTGTCAGGCTGACTGGGAGCAGCAAACATGTCAGCTCCAAACAGGTCGTCAGCAGGAGGACACTGTCAGTGAAATATCAGATTATTCAACCAAATTTATCACAGGAATAGTGAAGAATGATTTACTGGCCCTCAATGAATCATGAACAGAGAACTGGTAAGCACAAAATTAAATTGTTTATTGTATGGATGAAAACTAAATGATACTGTATTCAGTTATATGATAATAAAAAACAAATATTTCTAACAATACTTAGACGCAAATACCAACACTTACCTCCACACCTCACTGAAGCATGAACGTTAGGACAAGGAACATATGAATAGATAGCAAACAGGAGACAGATGCAGTGTTTACAGTCAAGCAGAGAGGTTGTTAAACTTCCCTGGGACAAGCAAGTTAGAGAAGCCATGGGAGCACCACCATGCAGTTAGCTACATTAGAAACCCGCACCAGTTCCATCCGCATCCCAGAGACAAAACCCACACACCAACCCTAATATACTTCTACAAAAACCATGTCGGTAGATACAAAACCCAGTGCATCACAACCTGTTGCCCTTGAGGAACAGAGTATAGTGGTATGGTATCCCAGTGCTGTAAAAGGGGTTGTTAGAAAACCTCTCATGGTTTGGGGAGGTGGTGTGCAGAGACTTATTCTCAGACACGCAGCAACATCAGAGCTTCATTATGGAGCTTCACCTTGGCACTGCTCAGACCTCGTCCAGCCTTAGTAGGGAGGCTTATCACTACCCAACTGTCCTTGCCATGACCCATGGGTGTGTTTTCTTTTGGATCGAACAGCACACCGTCACAGAGGGGTGGGACTTCCCCAGATATGTCGAGAAAGGGGTTCTGTGGAGAGGCCACAGGTCCCAAACTGTTCTGGGTTAGAACAGGAACCCTGCACTCTGACATAACGCCACTGAGTGGCCACTGGCAATTACTGAGAGCCAGGGTCCTGTTCTTATTGGACAACCCATTCAACTGCTGACCGGAGTGGTCAGAGTCTCCAATAAGACCATTGCCGTTCATGATTGGCCTGCCCAAGATGTAAACAGAGCTCTCTTGGCTGTGATTGGTGGAGGGTGCTGAGATCTGAGAATTGGGGGGTGCTGATTGGGCAAGGGGGTCGTCGCTGAAAGGGTCAGAGTCTGGGGTTGGAAAGAAGCCAAACGCGGAGGAGAAGGGGTTCTCTGTTTGGGGGGTTCCCCAAAGGTTAGAGGCGTAGGAAGTGAAGGGATTTCCTTTAATACAGTTCTGATTGCTGTCAACCTCAGCGGACAGATCCAGCAATAGAATATCATTAGTCTCCTGGTTATCAAGAGGAGAAAGAGATAAAAATCAGTTGTGCTGAAAAAGAGAAGCAACTGTTAACATAGCTAAATTAATCACATAATGACATGACAGTTGATTGTTGAAGCAACAGTATTGACGACAGACCAATGAACATTTTAACAGGAATCAGAAACTCAACTCTAAGAATGTGCTTTGTGATGGCAGTAGGCTAGCTTTTGTGTCCGATTGACGATTTAACCATATATCCAGGATTTTACCTTTGTAATCCATCAAACGACTTCAAGACAGTCAGATTTACACACCTTCACAGAGTTGAGTTTGAGAGCCCTGTATGACATGTGGGATGATATGATTGGTGGAAAATGAGGGTGAAGTTATGCAGTAGAGCCTGAGACACTGCCGCAATGCAGAACAAAACAGACATCTTTGACAACTGGCAAGACTGCGCTAGCGAGAACCTGAGAGAAACTTTACCAGAGACTGAGTTGTCAAAGTCACCTGATTATAAAGATCCCTGTTAGTAATAAGAAGAACGGGCAAAAAGCCGCCGATCTTCTTCAAAAATAAAATAGAAGCAAAGTTGTGTTGGCGGTACCGTCCTAAAATATAATGACAAACGTTTGAGCATACTAACCTCCAACCACTGCATTACTATACACATTTCTAAAGTGTTTGTGTTATGAGCATTTCCCCAGTTCCATCATTTGGTCTCCTTATGAACGCAGAATGACATGTTTCCAGAAACGAGGGGTTCTATATTGTGTGTCCGCACATCCAGTGAGCCTCAGCCTACAGCAACAGGCCAACTTACTGTAGGAGAATGGATGTCTGGAGGTGTGGACATGTCTCCAAACAGATCCAGCTGTTGCACCTCCTGAACAAACACGCAAATATCTAGTATCAGCATCATAAAGACATTTATTGAACCTTTAACTAGGAAAGTCAGTAAAGAACACTTAATTACAACGACGGCCTACAGTGCCTTAGGCCTGCCGAGTGGCGCAGAGGTCTACATATCATAAAGATACAGAGCCTTCGGAAAGTATAAAGACCCCTTGATATGTTCCACTTTGTTACGTTACAGCCTTATTATACAAATGGGTCCCCCCCCCCCCTCCAATCTCAAATCAAAGTTTCACCTTACAGTGAAATGCTTACTTACAGGCTCTAACCAATAGTGTGGGGGGGGGGGGGGTATGTGTGTAGGTAAGTAAAGAAATAAAACATTTGAAAATAAGAGTAGCAAGGCTCTATACAGACACCTGTTAGTCAGGCTTGTTGAGGTAGTATGTACATGTGGGTATGGTTAAAGTGACTACGCATATATGATGAACAGAGAGTAGCATTAGCGTAAAAAGCAATCTCACACTATACCCCATAATGACATTGCAAGAAAAGCTTAAAAAGGTTCAAATTTATAAAAATAAAACACTGAAATATCACATTTACATAAGCATTTCAGACCCTTCACACAGTACTTTGTTGAATCACCTTCGGCAGCGATTACCGCATTGAGTCTTTTGGGTATGACACTACAAGCTTGGCACACCTGTATTTGGGGAGTTTCTCCCATTCTTCTCTGCAGATTCTCTCAAGCTCTGTCGGGTTGAATGAGGAGCGTCGCTGCGCAAGTATTTTCAGGTTTCTCCAGAGACGTTTGATTGGGTTCAAATCCAGGCTACGGCTCGGCCACTCAAGGCCATTCAGAGACCTATCCTGAAGCCACTCCTGCGTTGTCTTGGCTGTGTGCTTAGGGTCGTTGTCCTGTTGGAAGGTGAACCGTCGCCCCAGTCTGAGGTCCTGAGCAGGTTTTGCACTTCGCTCTTTTAATCTTTGCCTCGATTCTGACTTGTCCCCGCCTCTGAAAAACATGCCAACAGGATAATGCTGCCACCACTGTGATTCACCATAGGGATGGTGCCTGGTTTCCTCCAGACATGACGCTTGACATTCAGGCCAAAGAGTTCAATCTTTGTTTCATCAGACCACAGAATCTTGTTTCTTATCTTGTCCTTCTGGAAGGTTCTCCCATCTCCATAGAGGAACTCTAGAGCTCGGTCAGTGACCATTAGGTTCTTTGTCACCTCTCTGACCAAGGCCCTTCTACCTCGATTGCCCAGTTTGGCCGGGCGGCCAGATCTAGGCAGAGTCTCGGTGGTTCCAAACATCTTCCATTTAACATTGACGGAGGCCACTGTTCTTGGGGACCATAAACGCTGCAGACATTTTTTGGGTACCCTTCCCCAGATCTGTGCCTCAACAATCCTATTCCTTCGACTTCATGGCTTGGTTTTTGCTTTGACATGCACGGTCAACTATGGGACCTTATATAGACATGTGTGCATTTTCCAAATTATGTCCAATCAATTGAATTTACCACAGGTGGATTCCAATGAAGTTGTAGAAACATCTGAAGGATGATCAATGGAAACGGGATGGACCCAAGCTCAATTTCCAGTCTCATAGCAAAGGGTCTGAAAACTCAAATAATATGTTTTTTTATTTGTAATATATTTGCAAACATTCCTAAAAACCTGTTTTTACTCTCTCATTATGGGGTAGTGTGTAGATTGCTGAGGATTTTTTATATACATTTAAAAATAAAATACATTTTAGAATAAGGCTGTAATGTAACAAAATGTGGAAAAAGTCAAGGTTTCTGAACACTTTTTGAAGGCACTGTATATCCAGTATCAGCAAGATATATCCAGTGCCATCATAAAGAAAGATGTAACAAAATAGTATTGATCAAAACACCACATAATGTCTACTAGTAGACAGGTGGTCCTGGAGAATGCTCTTCTGCATCCACTAGGCGCTCTTTTGCATGTATGATTCTATGATCTGAAACACTTACTTTGGCAGTGCCTGCCTGGCCATCGATACTGAGCAAGGTGTTGCCACCATTCTATAATTGAGAAACCGCAATTAAGGGTCAAGTATGCACTACTCCTTCCTACATCTCAGATCAAGCTTATTAAAATCAACATATACAGGCAATTAAAAAAGCAAAACTAACCACAAATAGGTGTTAAGTGGCATGACAAATACACAGGCGCTTACCTCAACTGTTGCGTTATTGCGCTGATCCTGAACAGATGGAGGAAGAGGGGAAAACAAGGTGATTCCATTGGAGTAATGTCATATGTAATCCATTTACTTATTGGCTGAGAGGTGATTTGTGCCATAACGAGTCATCATTGCAATACAAAGAAAGCATGATTTGTGGTGCAGGACTGTAATACAGCGCTAGGGGGCAGCGTCGAACTCACAACTTCAGTCAGCAAACGCAAAACGCTACCTCCCCAAAAACAATAAATAGGTCACGTTCAGTGAAACTGATTGAAGCAGGGAAGAACTATTAGCACAGAAGTGTTTTCAGTTGCAAAATGTTTAGCTACGGTGTGTCCTACTGAACACAACCCAGATCTCACCATAGTAATTTACCTTCTGTGAGGCCTCAGACTCTTTCTTCATGTTGAAGATGACCTGGAACAGATCCTTCAAGTCAATGACCAGGGGCTCTGCCTATATGGAGGAGATGAATGGAAAAACACAGTCAATAGAAACAATCAAAGACTTTCAGTCTGTGTCCCTGTGTGTTACCTGCTGGCCAGTCTTTATGGCGAAGAACTGGTGCTGTCCCTCGGACCCACACACGTAACCAAAGGCCCTGTTATCTGTTACGTCTCTGGCGATGAACGAGATCTTATTCACCATGTGCTCATGTTCTATTACCTGAGAGGGAGGAAATGAAAAAACAGCTTTAAAAAAATAAAAAAATAGTGTCTTCATTAGCATAATATAACTGATCGGAGGCCTACATGGCATCTACTCTTGACCGAGATCATGTCCTGTGTTCATATTATTCTGAAAATGTGCTCCCTCTATGATGTCTACAATAGATCATTCCATTTGTAGGTTGGTAATCCCCAGCCACTGAGACATGGTTTAGAAAGCCATAGAAGAGTTGTTCTCACCCCTGTTTTCTCATCAATGATCTTGATGCCCGACATGGATATGTTGACCCAGATCCTCTGCTTGTGTTTGCCCTGTGACCGAGAGGCTATTGCCAAGCCCTTCAACGAAACAATGACAGCCATGCACAGAACAGAGTTACATAAACGCCACACAAAAAAATACATACTAACACAGACCAGGGAGGTTTTCCAATGTCTCGCAAAGAACGGCACCGATTGGTAGATGGGTAAAAATAAGTAAAAAACATGAAATAAGCCTATTGAGCATGGTGATGTTAATTACACTTGGATGATGTATCAATACAACGAGTCACGACAAAGATCCATTGCAATCAGCAAGTTCAGACCCCTTCCCTTTTTGTTATGTTACAGCCTTATTCTAAAATGGATGAAATAAAAATAAACTCAGCACACAATACCCCATAACAAGAAAGCAAAAATATATGTATTCTATAAAAAGTGAAAAATACCTTAAGTGTTCAGACCCTTTGCTATGAGACTCGAAATTAAGTTCAGGTGCATCCGGTTTCCATTGATGATCCTTCAGATGTTTCTACAACTTGGAGTTCACCTGTGGTAAATTCAATTGATTGGACAGGATTTGAAAAAGGTACACGTCGGTCTATAAGGTCCCACAGTTGACCATGCATGTCAGAGCAATAACGAGCCAAAGAATTGTCTGTCGAGCTCCGAGACAAGATTGTGTGGAGGCACAGATCTGGGGAAGGGTACCAAAACATTTCTGGAGCATTGAAGATACCCAAGAACACAGTGGCCTCCATTCTTAAATGGAAGAAGTTTGGAATCACCAAGACTCTTCCTAGAGCTGGCCACCCTGCCAAATTTAGCAATCGGGAGAGAAGTGCCTTGGTCAGGGAGGTGTTCAAGAACCTGATGGTTCAGATCTCCTCTGTGGAGATGAGAGAACTTTCCAGAAGGACAACCGTCGCTGCAGCACTCCAATCAGGCCTTTATGGTAGAGTGGACAGATGGAAGCCACTCCTCAGTATAAAGGAACATGACAGCCTGCTTAGAGTTTGCCAAAAGGCACCTAAACGACACAGACCATGAGAAACAAGATTCTCTGGTCTGATGAAACCAAGATTGAACCTTTTGGCCTGAATGCCAAGCGTCACATCTGGAGGAAATCAGGCACCATCCCTACAATGAACCATGGTGGTGGCAGGATCATGCTGTAGGGATGTTTTTCAGCAGCAGGGACCGGGAGACTAGTTAGGATTGAGAGAAAGATTAACAGAGCAAAGTACAGAGAGATCCTTGATGAAAACCTGCTCCAGTACCGAAGGGGAACCGTCGCCCCAGTCTAACAGGACAACGACCCTAAGCACCCAGCCTAGACAATGCAGGAGTGACTTCGGGACAAGTCATAGCACAGACTTGAACATCTCTGGAAAGACCTGAAAATAGCTGTGCAGCGGCAGTCCCATCCAACCTGATGGAACTTGAGAGGATCTGCAGAGAAGAATGGGAGAAACTCCTCAAATACAGGTGTGCCAAGCTTGTAGCGTCATACCCAAGAAGACTTGAGGCTGTAATTGCTGCCAAAAGTGCTTCACAGTATTGAGTAAAGGATCTGAATACTTATACGTAAATGTAATTTCTAAACCTGTTTTTGCTTTGTCATTATTCTGTAGATTGATGAGCGAAAACAATTTAATACATTTTAGAATAAGGCTGTAATGTAACAATGTGTAAAAGTTGAAAGGGTCTGAATACTTTCCAAATGCATTGTACAGGCGTCTTTAACTCTGTTGCCGGAGAGGAAGGAAACCACTCCGGGATTTCACCGTGAAGACAATGGTGACCTTAAAACAGTTAGTTTTCTCCTTTCACAACCATTAAACTGAGGATGGCATCAACATTGTAGTTAATCCAAAAAACTAACCTAAATAACAGAGTGAAAAGGAAGTCTGTACAAAATGAGAATATTCCAGTAATGCTGCAAAAAATGTCAAAGCAATTCATTTAGTTAAGTGTTATTGGATTTGTCCCAAGCATAATGGGGGAAAAAAACTCCCCAAATACAGGCGTGTCAAGCTTTTAGAGTCATACCCAAGAAGATTACTTAGTACCACCCTCCATATTTGTAAGCATAGGAGTGGCTGAGTCATGTTATGGGTATGCCTGTAATTGTAAAAGGACAGGAGTTTCAGGATAAAAAACAACAATGGAGCTAAGCACAAGCAAAATCCTAGAGGAAAACATGTGTCAAACTGGCTCCTTTCCACCAGACATGGGGAGATTAATTAACCTTTCAGTAGGACCATAACCTAAAACAAGGCCGAATCTACACTCAAGCTGCTTACCAAGAACACTGTGAATGTTCCTCAGTAGCCGAGTTAGTTTCGACTTAACATTTTGAACAGCATAATGGGGCAAATGTTGCACAATCCAGGTGTGGAAAGCTTAGACTTACCCAGAGGACTCACAGCTGTAATTGCTGCAAAAGGTGATTCTAACATGTATTGACTCCAGGGTGTGAATACTTATGCAAATGAAATATATCTGTATTTCATTTAAGAATTCCTAAAACATGTTCTCACTTTGTCATTCCGGATAGTATTTAGGTAAGTGAGGATTGCAAGTTTATTAGGTACACTACCCCGTTCACGAAAATGGTTTGCTTCTACAGGCAGTCACATAACCTTGGCTTGCTATATCAGCACTGTTGGATTGAATGTTCGAATGGGAAAATGAGTGACAAAAGCGACTGAGCGTGTCATGATCGTCGGTGCCAGGCGCGACGGTTCCAGTATCTAAGAAACTGCCATCCTTTTGGGCTTTTCACACACTACAGTTTCTAAGGTTTATGGAGAATGAAGCGACAGACAAAAAAACATCCTGTCAGTGGCAGTCCTGTGGCCGAAAACAGCTCGTTGATGAGGTCGAAGGAGACTGGCAAGAATCATGAAAGCTAACAGGCGCGCCCACAAACTCAGCTTGGTACTCAGCAACAGTGGTGTGCAGAAGGGCATCTCGGAACACACAACTCATCGATCCTGGTCACGGACTGGCTATTGCAGCAGATCACACCGGGTTCCACTCCTATCAGCTAGAAACAAGAAGCGGCTCCAATGGCCACGCAATCGCCAACACTGGACAGTTTAAGAGGAAAAACACAACTTGGTCAGATGAATCCAGATTCCTATTGCATCATGCCAATGGCAGAGTCAGAATTTGGCATAAGCAGCCCTGGCTCCATCCTGCCTGGTGTCAACAGTACAGGCAGGTGGTGTTGGAATGGTGAGGGGAATGTTTTCCTGGCACATGTTAGGTCCCGGTGATACCGTTTCCATGCCCCAAAGAATTCAGACTGTTCTGGAGATGAAGTGGTCCGACCTGGCACTAGATGGTGTACCTAATAAACTGACCACTGAGTGTAGATGCGTAACAGTAAGTGTACTGTAGCGGTTGCGTCATGATATGTGGTACCTTGAGTTTCATCATGGAGTCCTGGCTCATCTTGTCCCCTCGGGCCTCTGGGACATAATCGATGCCAATCAGCTTGGCCCTGTACCTCACACCATCACCCTGGAACCGGGACAGCAGGTACTCATCAGTCTTCTCTGGAGCTGGACAGAGGTATGAGAGAAGGATATCAAACTGATTGATTTTCACTTCCTATCCGGTTGAGCATGCCCTCTTATTCTACTGTATTTATTTTATGACATAGCCTCAAACATCACACCACAAGAAGCATAGAAATCAAAATATGCAGAGTCAAAATAGGTCAAGTCGGAGGTGACAGAAAAAGGCTGTTCAGCCCTTACCACCAAATCACTCACATGTGGGGAGAGAGGGAGGGGCCCTTACATACAATACCTTTCTTCTTCTCTTTCTTGAAGGGGGTCTTGGCTGGTGCTGTGGAAGGGGTGGTGGGGATGCTTGTTGTGGGGGAGGGAGTGCTGGAGGGGTCGGCTGGGACGACAGGTGTATTGCTCGCCACTTCCGTAGACATGGTGGGTTGGGGGGCCAGCCTTACGGGAGTTGGGACAGGCAGACAGAACGGGTAAACCTGATGAGGTGGCAGCTCCGGTCGCTCGGTCAGGGGTTAACTCAGCAAAGAGGTTCAGCACTCGTATATGCTCAGTTATATGCCTGAAGGAGGGTTGAGGGGAAGGAGTGTGACAATGCAATGACACACCGATGTTAAGCTTTCAGGAAAAGTTAAGGTGAAATACAAAAACATTTCTGGTGATAAAAGACATTAAAGCTCTAAACATTTTAAAGACCAACAGCTTTCGCTGGCTTGTGCTACCTGAATATTGTCCCTTGCGGGTTTTGTTCGCGTCATAAAAAGTAATATCACTTTAATGATCAACCACCAAGAGTCATGACTCCAGTACCTTGTTCCTACTAACCACGCACAAGGAGCACACACCATTTAGACCCTTGTTGTAGCCTTGCTGTGAACCATGTGCTTTATGTAACGATGGCTGATCGCAGGTAATGGAAGTGCCATTGAATTCAGTGGGCTCTTTAATTAATATTGAGTGTATGTGTGAGAGAGAGAAACTCCTAGAGGGCGTCAAAAAGAGTTGTGCAACTGGCCACACACACGCACCTCCTGTTTCGAACTGTGCATCACGTCAGTCAGATTCCCACAGTCACAGGGGTCCTGTCCAGAACACCACCAGTCCAAGTCTGAGACGAGCATAGGCAAAAGGCTGGGTGTTTAAAATCTGAATAAGCCACGACTCATTCTGGCAGAGCAAAGATTAATAGCTCAACCTTTGGTCGCTCCCAAAGTTTAATCTTACGCTAGCTGGTTGGTGTTAAAACTGACAGATCCCATGATGACCAAGTGCTCCAGTTAGCTCTTAATGACACACACCTAAGGACAACATGACAGTACAGCTTGCAATTCTCCTTCAGCAACTGCAGGTCTACCCTATAAAACCTCAGATGGGAATCATAATAGACCAAAATGCAAACAACTTGACAATGTCACCGAGCATACAAAACATTAAGAACCTGCTCTTTCCTTGATAGACTGACCAGGTGAAAGCTATGATCCCTTAGAGGTCACTTGTTAAATCCACTTCAAAAATCAGTGTAGATGGAGGGGAGGAGACAGGTTAAAGAATGATTTTTAAGCCTTGAGACAATTGAGACATGGATTGTGTATGTGTGCCATTCAGTGGGTGAATGGGCAAGACAAAATGTTTAAATGCCTTTGAAAAAAAGGTTGTGCCAGGCGCACCAGTTTGTGACAAAAACAGCACCGCTGCTGAGGTTCTCACACGCAACAGTTTCCCGTGTGTATCAAGAAAGGTCCACCACCCAAATGACAACTGTGGGAAGCATTGGAGTCAACATGGGCCAGCATCCCTGTGGAATGCTTTCGACACCTTGTAGAGTCCATGCCTAGACTAATTGAGGCCGTTCTGAGGGCAAATATTAGGAAGTTGTTCCTAATGTTTGGTATACTCAGTGTATGTCTCCAGGCTGGCTAAAATCCAACAAACATCATAACACTGGAATAGGGAGACATGCAAGGCCAAGAACCTCCTGTTTGACACAGCTCAAGTTAAATTCCCTCCCCTTTACATAGATGCCTCTTGTAAATCCTTGTCCCCCCCCCTCCCCTCCCTGTGCTAGTCTGGGGGGGGGGGTTACTCATAAAAACAGTCCATTTCCTGAAAACAAGCAGAAAGCTGACAGTCTACAGGCACTTTTAAAACCCAAAGCACAGTCAGTGACTGCTGAGGAGTAGCTAACATTAATCCAACTCTCATCAAGTAAAGTCCATTCTGAGCTCTAACCTGATGTCAGCTAATCACAGTAACATTAAAACAATGATAGAGACTGGAGGCTGTCAAAGAGATTGAACCGTTTAAACTTCCACTATGAGAAGTATGCATCTCTTCTAAAGCCATTTGATTTTCAAAGTCAGATGAAATGCTTTCTAGCGCTACCATGTTCAGAGTTAACAGCAGCAGCGTCCAGAAGTGTTTTCCAGTCATGACATGATAGCTGATGCAGTCAGAGACAGCAGGGTTTGGTTGAGTCCCCCGCTTAAAGACTTGCGGAATCGCTGGTCCCATCTGTCACTGAGTGCAAGTGTTCTTATTCATTGCATGTGTGTTTAGTGGGCCTCCAGCACAGAGAAGACAATTAAGCCTAGGTTCCAAATCAATTAGGAGTTAGATACCATACCAATCACATCCCAGATCATATCTCATGACTGATTGGTTCAGCTATGGTTCACATCACACCACACTGTTTGTGACTGTTACCCCCAAGATTTATTTCAGCAGTGGTGGCAAAGTTGGCGTGGTGGCGTGATAGGACTGTGCCATTGGCCACACCCCCTACATTTTTAGAGGCAATCCTCTTGGCCAGAGAATGTTGCCGTTTTAAAGCCAATTTCCTGCGATTCTACAAATTTTGGCAAGGGGCTGAGAATATTGCTGTTTTAAAGCTAATTTCTTGCAATTCTACACATACAGTCACTTATGCTGTGTTCTTATGCTATCGGAGGGACGCAAACATAAATTCTTCAACAAAAACTAAAAGAAATACAAAATGTATTATACAGGAAGGCCTGACGCTGCTAAATAAATATAGGAAAAACACTGGGGTTTCTGTGTGTGACAAGTCAAAGAACCTCCAGTAATGGGTGAGAAGAGGACAATTTGGGATACTGTCAGACAGGAAGGTTAAGACTGAAATAGTTTAGGGGTGGTGACACGACCCACATGATCTTAGCTGGTCTATAACTACCATGGGGTGACAGTCCAGGTAACTTTGCCCCAGATAAGTGGTGGGGTCAGCGACTATAGAAAACACTAATAAAATACAACTTCAATGTCAGCATGTTAACGAACCTGGCTGACACACTGCGTGAAAACCTGCCACCAGTCTAAGAACAGACAAAAACCATTGGCATTTCCACAGCTTTAGAAGTGAAAGAAGAACCAGACGCTTAACAAATAGCTAGAAGCCATTTGAAAGCTGCCAGGGAATCAACATGAACATTGGCCATCTTGCCCAAATGCATAGACTGAATTCATAGTGTTTTTTCACCAAGTCAGTAGAACTGCTGGAGAGAGAGATTCAGCACATCTGGAGGAGATCATGGGATTAATCACATACTCAATGGAATGGTGAAATGCACTACTGCCTATAGGCCCACTGTGGGTACAGGCAGTGGCCTGGACTACAGGGAAACAGTCTACTAGGGATAAAAAAGCTGCTATTTGTATTGTGTTTAATAAACTCAAAAGATGCAGTCATAAATAGCATTAGGCTATAGGAGGACAGGAATACATCTGGTTGCGCAATAGGACAAATATTAACCATGATGGATAAACAGCCAAGGTGGCCAAAATATGATTTGAACGTCGTTTTAGCCTTACATTCAACAAGACAGACAAGGCGATCCGTTATTCAGCCGAAGTACATTTTCGGCATGAAAAATAGAGAACTCCCACAATTACAAGTGACGTGCGCACAGCTGGAACTAATAGAAAAACCAGGAGGCTTTGAGTTTGTTTGATTCAGCATGTAAAACATGTCACAAATATCATCCCAAATGTATCATTGTATATAGGACTCCGTGACAAGACAAATTGCGATCCCTGCCTGGTGAATGTGGCTGTCACGTACCGTTAACAAGCGCTCCAGACAGATTTCTTCATATTCGAGGTTTGTCTTGCGTTCTGAATGTCATGCGAATACTACTTTGCCCGTCGACACGTCTCCTGTCCGCTATGAGGGTTAAATCAAACGCAGCTTTTCAAAGACTTGTTGGAATCAGATGTTACCGCTGAGATGTGCCGCTATGCAGTGAATTGGCTACTCCCCCCACAGCAGCAGGATCATGCAACCTCCCAATTTAACCCCTTGCATGCCAGAACGTCAGAGCCCCCAAATCTACACCAACCAATGATGAGACCAATATGATTGACATGAAAGCATTATTTCATTCTCACACCACATCGCAAAAAAAGAGGCATACTACAAAGCAAAATGAATGAGTTAGCCAGCTAACTTGCCTAAATATTTTGAAATAACTTTACATTTCTCAGAAAAATTAGCTTGAAATGGGAATGGTCTAATTGAGTCAACAACCAAAAACACATATCTAAGTTTAGCTTTCCTAATGAAAAAGGAACATCAAGCTATTTCTGTCTGTTCATCAAAGTTAGCTGGCTAACTCATTAAACATACTTTGTACTAGTATACCCTTCTGATGTTGCCTTTAGTTTTATGCAAATCAATGTAACTGCTCTCTAAATGTACATTCTAATATTTTGGCCATACTGCTTGGGATCTGTGTAGCCTAAGCCTATAAGAACATATCAGATATTTTCTGATGTTTTGCAGATTAAAACATTTAATAATTCCCCACTGCACTGCCTCAGGTTTATTTGACCCAAATTTAGTAGGCCTGTTAGGCCAAAGACAAATATTTGAAATGCAATTTCCATGAAGTGAAACTATTTCAGTAACACATGTTGCATAGGGCAGCATTTTGTCAGAACCTCCTTCAGAGAAAAAGGAAGGGTAGGATATCAGTTCATTTTTTAATTTTTTTATCTTACGCTTCTATTGTTCACACTGGGCATGATGACAGTAGAATAAAAGTGGTTGTTGAAGTAGTATTTCACAGCCACCCTGTGTGTGTGTGTGTGTGTGTGTGTGTGTGTGTGTGTGTGTGTGTGTGTGTGTGTGTGTGTGTGTGTGTGTGTGTGCGTGCGTGCGTGCGTGCGTGCGTGCGTGCGTGCGTGCGTGCGTGTGTGTGTGTGCGTGTGCGTGTGTGTCCGTGTGTGTGATTCCAGACTAGCCTTATGAGACAGATTAGGGGAGAGAGTTAGATATAGAGGGAAGCTTTCCTTCCTGGCTAGGTTTCCTGTGTAGATCTGCTGACAGAGGATGTTGTTTAGGAGGAGTTAGGGAGGAGAGTGTCTCTGAACCAGATCACTGTCAAGCTGAGGAAGAACCTCTTTTCCCTTTTTCCCGTGCCTGTGACCTCTGGAGTGGATAGCCAGTGGCTTCGTCCCAAATGGAACCGTATCCCCTACATACTACAGTGCACTACTTTTGACCAGAGCCTTGTGGGCCCCTGATTGGTTAATGGGCAAAATGCTTTAAGACCAACCTGGACTCAGGGGTAGACGTAACATAGTAAATGTAAATCTGTCTCTCTCCATTTAATTTGATATGTTACGTTTTGTAATTTGTGGATATCCATCATCCATTTCTTATGATATTTTAGGAATTACAATTTGTATGATATGTTACTAATTGCAATTCGTACAATTTGTTACGAATTTGCAATACATATGATATCTTATATGAATTCCAATATGTTGTGGCTAACATTAGCTAGGTGACAAATGTTAGCAAGGCAAGGTGTTAGGGGTGAGAGTTAAGGTTAGGTTTAGGGGTTAAGGTTAGGGGTAAGAGTTAAGGTTAGGTTTAGGGGTTAAGGTGAGAGTTAAGGTTAGGTTTAGGGGTTAAGGTTAGGGGTAAGAGTTAAGGTTAGGTTTAGGGGTTAAGGTGAGAGTTCAGGTTAGGTTTAGGGGTTAAGGTTAGGGGTAAGAGTTAAGGTTAGGTTTAGGGGTTAAGGTGAGAGTTCAGGTTAGGCTTAGGGGAAGGGTTAGCTAGCATGTTAAATAGTTGTAAAGGTGCTAATTAGGTAAAATGCATAAGTTGTCCCGAATGTGATTTCAACACGCAACCTCCACGTTCTCGTTATACAACCACCCGTCCTCCACGTTCTCGTTATACGCCCACCCATCCTCCATGTTATCATTATAAGCCCACCCGTCCTCCACGTTCTCGTTATACGCCCCCCGTCCTCCACGTTCTCATTATACGCCCACCCGTCCTCCATGTTATCATTATACGCCCACCCATCCTCCACGTTCTCATTATACGCCCACCCGTCCTCCACGTTCTCGTTATACACCCACCCGTCCTCCACGTTCACGTTATACGCCCACCCGTCCTCCACGTTCTTGTTATACGCCCACCCGCCTCCACGTTCTCATTATACGGCCACCCGTCCTCCACGTTCTCATTATACGCCCACCCAACCTCCACGTTCACGTTATCAGCCCACCCATCCTCCATGTTCTTGTTATACACCCATCTCCACATTCTCATTATACGCCCACCCGTCCTCCACGTTCTCGTTATACGCCCACCCGTCCTCCACATTCTCATTATACGCCCACCCGTCCTCCACGTTCTCGTTATACGCCCACCCGTCCTCCATGTTATCATTATACGCCCACCCATCCTCCACGTTCTCATTATACGCCCACCCGTCCTCCATGTTATCATTATACGCCCACTCATCCTCCACGTTCTCATTATACGCCCACCCGTCCTCCACGTTCTCATTATACACCAACCCGTCGTCCACGTTCACGTTATACGCCCACCCATCCTCCACGTTCTCGTTATATGCCCACCCGTCTTCCACATTCTCATTATACGCCCACCCATCCTCCACGTTCTCGTTATACACCCACCCGTCCTCCACGTTCGTTATACACCCACCTGTCCTCCACGTTCACGTTATAAGCCCACCCATCCTCCATGTTCTTGTTATACAACCACCCGCCTCCACGTTCTCATTATACGCCCACCCGTCCTCCACGTTCTCGTTATACGCCCACCCGTCCTCCACGTTCACGTTATACGCCCACCCGTCCTCCACGTTCTCATTATATGCACCCATTCCTCCACGTTCTCATTATCGCCCACCCGTCCTCCACATTCTCGTTATACGCCCACCCGTCCTCCACGTTCTCGTTATCGCCCACCCGTCCTCCACGTTCACGTTATATGCCCACCCGTCCTCCACGTTATCATTTATAAGCCCACCCATCGTCCACGTTCTCGTTATCGCCCACCCGTCTTCCACGTTCTTGTTATATGCCCCACTGTACTCCTCGTTTTCATAACACGCCCCCGCCCTCCACATTCGAGTTATTCGCCCACCCGTCCTCCACGTTCTCGTTATACGCCCACCCGTCCTCCACGTTCTCGTTATGCCCACCCGCCCACCCGTCCTCCACGTTCACGTTATACGCCCACCCGTCCTCCACGTTCTCATTATATGCACACCATTCCTCACGTTCTCATTATACGCCCACCCATCCTCCACGTTCTCATTATATGCCCACCCGTCCTCCACGTTATCATTATAAGCCCACCCGTCGTCCACGTTCTCGTTATCGCCCACCCGTCTTCGTTCTTGTAATATGCCCCACTGTTCCACGTTTTATAACACGCCCCCCCGCCCTCCACATTCGAGTTATTCGCCCACCCGTCCTCCACGTTCTCGTTATACGCCCACCCGTCCTCCACGTTCTCGTTATACGCCCACCCGTCCTCCACGTTCTCATTATATGCCCACCCGTCCTCCACGTTCTCATTATACGCCCACCCGTCCTCCACGTTCTCATTATACGCCCACCTGTCCTCCACGTTCTAATTATACGCCCACACGTCTTCCACGTTCTCGTTATACGCCCCCCGTCCTCCACGTTCTCATTATACGCCCACCTGTCCTCCACGTTCTCGTTATACGCCCACCCGTCCTCCACGTTCTCATTATATGCACACCATTCCTCAACGTTCTCATTATACGCCCACCCGTCCTCCACGTTCTCATTATATGCCCACCCGTCCTCCACGTTATCGTTATAAGCCCACCCGTCGTCCCTCGTTATACGCCCACCCGTCTTCCACGTTCTTGTAATATGCCCCACTGTCCTCCACGTTTTCATAACACGCCACCCCGCCCTCCATGTTCTCATTACCGCCCACCCGTCCTCCACGTTCTCATTATACGCCCACCCGTCCTCCACGTTCTCGTTATACGCCCCACCCGTCCTCCACGTTCTCATTATATGCCCACCCGTCCTTCACGTTCTCATTATACGCCCACCCGTCCTCCACGTTCTCATTATACGCCCACCTGTCCTCCACGTTCTAATTATAAGCCCACCCGTCTTCCACGTTCTCGTTATACGCCCCCCGTCCTCCACGTTCTCGTTATATGCCCACCGTCTTCCACATTCTCATTATACGCCCCCCCATCCTCCACGTTCCGTTATCGCCTCCGTCCTCCACGTTCTCGTTATACGCCCACCCATCCTCCACGTTCTCATTATACGCCCACCCGTCCTCCATGTTATCATTATACTCCCACCCGTCCTTCACGTTCTCATTATACACCAACCCGTCGTCCACGTTCACGTTATACGCCCACCCATCCTCCACGTTCTTGTTATATGCCCACCCGTCTTCCACATTCTCATTATACGCCCACCCATCCTCCACGTTCTCGTTATACACCCACCCGTCCTCCACGTTCTCGTTATACACCCACCCAACCTCCACGTTCACGTTATAAGCCCACCCATCCTCCATGTTCTTGTTATACACCCACCCGCCTCCACGTTCTCATTATACGCCCACCCGTCCTCCACGTTCTCGTTATACGCCCACCCGTCCTCCACGTTCACGTTATACGCCCACCCGTCCTCCACGTTCTCATTATCGCCCACCCGTTCCACGTTCTCGTTATACGCCCACCCGTCCTCCATGTTCTTGTTATATGCCCCACCTGTCCTCCACGTTTTCATACACGCCCCCCGTCCTCGCCCACCCGTCCTCCACGTTCTCGTTATACGCCCACCCGTCCTCCACGTTCTCGTTATATGCCCACCCGTCCTCCACGTTCTCATTATATGCCCATGCGTCCTCCACGTTCTCATTATATGCCCACCCGTCCTCCACGTTCTCATTATATGCCCAACTGTCCTTCACGTTCTCATTATATGCCCACCCGTCCTCCACGTTCTCATTATATGCCCACCCGTCCTCCACGTTCTCATTATATGCCCACCCGTCCTCCACGTTCTCATTATATGCCCACCCGTCCTCCATTTTATCATTATATGCCCACCCGTCCTCCACGTTCTCATTATAAGCCCACCAATCCTCCATGTTATCATTATATGCCCACCCATCCTCCACGTTCTCATTATACGCCCACCCGTCCTCCACGTTCTCATTATATGCCCACCCGTCCTCCATGTTATCATTATATGCCCACCCCGTCCTCCACGTTCTCATTATAAGCCCACCGATCCTCCATGTTATCATTATATGCCCACCCGTCCTCCACGTTCTCATTATATGCCCACCCGTCCTCCACGTTCTCATTATACGCCCACCCGTCCTCCACGTTCACGTTATACGCCCCCCGTCCTCCATGTCCTCATTATACGCCCACCCGTCCTCCATGTTATCATTATACAACCACCCATCCTCCATGTCCTCATTATACGCCCACCCGTCCTCCATGTTCGTCATTATACGACCACCCATCCTCCATGTTATCGTTATATGCCCACCCGTCCTCCACGTTCTCATTATATGCCCACCCGTCCTCCAAGTTCTCATTATACGCCCACCCATCCTCCATGTTATCATTATATGCCCACCCGTCCTCCACGTTCTCATTATATGCCCACCCGTCCTCCACGTTCTCATTATACGCCCACCCGTCCTCCACATTCACGTTATACGCCCACCGTCCTCCACGTTCTCATTACGTCCACCCGTCCTCCATGTCCTCATTATACGCCCATCCATCCTCCACGTTCTCATTATACGCCCACCCATCCTCCCGTTCTCATTATACTCCCACCCGTCCTCCACGTTCTCGTTATACGCCCACCCATCCTCCACGTTCTCGTTATACGCCCACCCGTCCTCCACGTTCTCATTATATGCCCACCCGTCCTCCACGTTCTCATTATATGCCCACCCGTCCTCCACGTTCTCATTATACGCCCACCCGTCCTCCACGTTCTCATTATATGCCCACCCGTCCTCCACGTTCTCATTATATGCCCACCCGTCCTCCACGTTCTCATTATATGCCCACCCGTCCTCCATGTTATCATTATATGCCCACCCGTCCTCCACGTTCTCATTATAAGGCAACCGATCCTCCATGTTATCATTATATGCCCACCCGTCCTCCACGTTCACGATATACGCCCACCCGTCCTCCATGTCCTCATTATACGCCCACCCGTCCTCCATGTTATCACGTTCATGTTATCATTATACACCCACCCTTCCTCCATGTTATCATTATACGCCCACCCATCCTCCATGTCCTCTCCACCCGTCCTCCATTCTCATTATACGCCCACCCATCCTCCATGTTATTATTATACGCCCACCCATCCTCAATGTTATCATTATATGCCCACCCGTCCTCCACGTTCACGTTATACGCCCACCCGTCCTCCATGTTATCATTATACGCCCACCCGTCCTCCATGTCCTCATTATATGCCCACCCGTCCTCCACGTTCTCATTATACGCCCACACGTCCTCCACATTCATTATACGCCCACCCATCCTCCATGTCCTCATTATACGCCCACCCGTCCTCTATGTTATCATTATATGCCCACCCATCCTCCATGTCCTCAAGATACGCCCACCCGTCCTCCATGTCCTCATTATACGCCCCCATCCTTCATGTAATCATTATATGCCCACCCGTCCTCCATGTTATCATTATACGCCCACCCGTCCTCCATGTCCTCATTATACGCCCACCCGTCCTCCATGTCCTCATTATACGCCCACCCATCCTCCATGTTATCATTATCGCCCACCCGTCCTCCATGTTCTCATTATACGCCCACCCATCCTCCATGTCCTCCACGGTCCTCCATTCGTCATTATACGCCCACCCATCCTCCATGTTATCGTTATATGCCCACCCGTCCTCCACGTTCTCATTATATGCCCACCCGTCCTCCACGTTCTCATTATACGCCCACCCATCCTCCATGTTATCATTATATGCCCACCCGTCCTCCACGTTCTCATTATATGCCCACCTGTCCTCACGTTCTCATTATACGCCCACCCGTCCTCATTCACGTTATATGCCCACCCGTCCTCCACGTTCTCATTATATGCCCACCCATCCTCCACGTTCTCATTATACGCCCACCCGTCCTACACGTTCTCATTATACGCCCCCGTCCTCCACGTTCACGTTATACGCCCACCCATCCTCCACATTCTCATTATCGCCCACCCGTCTTCCACGTTCTTGTTATATCGTTATACGCCCACCCGTCCTCCATGTCCTCATTATACGCCCACCCGTCCTCCATGTCCTCATTATACGCCCATCCGTCCTCCATGTTCTCATTATACACCCACCCGTCCTCCATGTCCTCATTATCGCCCACCCGTCCTCCACGTTCTGATTATACGCCCACCCATCCTCCACGTTCTCATTATACGCCCACCAGTCCTCCATGTTATCATTATACGCCCACCCATTCTCCACGTTCTCATTATACGCCCACCCGTCCTCCACGTTCTCGTTATACACCCACCCGTCCTCCACGTTCACGTTATCGCCCACCCATCCTCCACGTTATCATTATACGCCCACCCGTCCTCCACGTTCTTGTTATACGCCCACCCGTCCTCCATGTTCTCATTATATGCCCACCCGTCCTCCATGTTATCATTATACGCCCACCCATCCTCCATGTCCTCATTATACGCCCATCCGTCCTCCATGTCCTCATTATACGCCCACCCATCCTCCATGTTATCATTATATGCCCACCCGTCCTCCACGTTCTCATTATACGCCCACCAGTCCTCCACATTCACGTTATACACCCACTCATCCTCCACGTTCTCATTATATGCCCACCCGTCTTCCACTTTCCTCCACGTCCTCCATGTCTCATTATACCCGTCCTCCATGTTCTCATTATACGCCCACCCGTCCTCCATGTCGTTACGCCCAATCATTCCATGTTATCAATATATGCCCACCCGTCCTCCACGTTCTCATTATATGCCCACCCGTCCTCCACGTTCTCATTATATCCACATTCCACGCCCACCCGTCCTCCACGTTCTCATTATACGCCCCCCGTCCTCCACGTTCACGTTATACGCCCACCCATCCTCCACGTTCTCATTATACGCCCACACGTCTTCCACGTTCTTGTTATATGCCCCACTGTCCTCCACGTTCTCGTTATACACTCACCCAACCTCCACGTTCACGTTATAAGCCCAACCATCCTCCATGTTCTTGTTATACACCCACCCCGCCTCCACGTTCTCATTATAAGCCCACCGATCCTCCATGTTATCATTATATGCCCACCCGTCCTCCACGTTCTCTAAGCCCACCGATCCTCCATGTTATCATTATATGCCCACCCGTCCTCCACGTTCTCATTATACGCCCACCCGTCCTCCACGTTCTCATTATATGCCCACCCGTCCTCCATGTTATCATTATATGCCCACCCGTCCTCCACGTTCTCATTATAAGCCCACCGATCCTCCATGTTATCATTATATGCCCACCCGTCCTCCACGTTCTCATTATATGCCCAACCGTCCTCCACGTTCTCATTATACGCCCACCCGTCCTCCACGTTCACGTTATACGCCCCCCGTCCTCCATGTCCTCATTATACGCCCACCCGTCCTCCATGTTATCATTATACAACCACCCATCCTCCATGTCCTCATTATACGCCCACCGTCCTCCATGTCGTATCGACCACCCATCCTCCATGTTATCGTTATATGCCCACCCGTCCTCCACGTTCTCATTATATGCCCACCCGTCCTCCAAGTTCTCATTATACGCCCACCCATCCTCCATGTTATCATTATCGCCCATCCGTCCTCACGTTCTCATTATACGCCCACCCATCTCGACGTTCTCATTATACTCCCACCCGTCCTCCACGTTCTCGTTATACGCCCACCCGTCCTCACGTTCTCATTATACGCCCACCGTCCTCCACGTTCTCATTATATGCCCACCCGTCCTCCACGTTCTCATTATACGCCCACCCGTCCTCCAGTTCTCATTTATGCCCACCCGTCCTCCACGTTCTCATTATATGCCCACCCGTCCTCCACGTTCTCTTTATATGCCCACCCGTCCTCCATGTTATCATTATATGCCCACCCGTCCTCCACGTTCTCATTATAAGGCAACCGATCCTCCATGTTATCATTATATGCCCACCCGTCCTCCACGTTCACAATATCGCCACCCATCCTCCATGTCCTCATTATACGCCCACCGTCCTCCATGTCGTCATTATCGACCACCCATCCTCCATGTTATCGTTATATGCCCACCCGTCCTCACGTTCTCATTATATGCCCACCCGTCCTCCAAGTTCTCATTATACGCCCACCCATCCTCCATGTTATCATTATTGCCCACCCGTCCTCCACGTTTGATTTTACGCCCACCCGTCCTCCACGTTCTCATTATACTGCCCACCCGTCCTCCACATTCACGTTATCGCCCACCCGTCCTCACGACGTCCATCCTCCATGTCCTCATTATACGCCCATCCATCCTCCACGTTCTCATTATACGCCCACCCATCCTCCACGTTCTCATTATACTCCCCACCCGTCCTCCAGATCTTGACACCGTCCTCCACGTTCTCATTATACGCCCACCCGTCCTCCACGTTCTCATTATATGCCCACCCGTCCTCCACGTTCTCATTATACGCCCACCCGTCCTCCACGTTCTCGTTATACGCCCACCCGTCCTCCACGTTCTCATTATACGCCCACCCGTCCTCCACGTTCTCATTATATGCCCACCCGTCCTCCACGTTCTCTTTATATGCCCACCCGTCCTCCATGTTATCATTATATGCCCACCCGTCCTCCACGTTCTCATTATAAGGCAACCGATCCTCCATGTTATCATTATATGCCCACCCGTCCTCCACGTTCACGATATACGCCCACCCGTCCTCCATGTCCTCATTATACGCCCACCCGTCCTCCATGTTATCATTATACGCCCACCCATCCTCCATGTCCTCATTATACACCAACCCGTCCTCCATGTCCTCATTATACGCCCACCCATCCTCCGTGTTATTATTATACGCCCACCCATCCTCAATGTTATCATTATATGCCCACCCGTCCTCCACGTTCACGTTATACGCCCACCCGTCCTCCATGTTATCATTATACACCCACCCGTCCTCCATGTCCTCATTATATGCCCACCCGTCCTCCACGTTCTCATTATACGCCCACACGTCCTCCACATTCACATTATACGCCCAACCGTCCTCCACGTTTCGTTATATGCCCACCCGTCCTCCACGTTCTCATTATACGCACACCCGTCCTCCACGTTTCGTTATACACCCACCCATCCTCCACGTTCTCGTTATACACCCACCCAACCTCCACGTTCACGTTATAAGCCCAACCATCCTCCATGTTCTTGTTATACACCCACCCGCCTCCACGTTCTCATTATAAGCCCACCGATCCTCCATGTTATCATTATATGCCCACCCGTCCTCCACGTTCACGTTATACGCCCACCCATCCTCCATGTCCTCATTATACGCCCACCCGTCCTCTATGTTATCATTATATGCCCACCCATCCTCCATGTCCTCAAGATACGCCCACCCGTCCTCCATGTCCTCATTATACGCCCCCCATCCTTCATGTAATCATTATATGCCCACCCGTCCTCCATGTTATCATTATACGCCCACCCATCCTCCATGTCCTCATTATACGCCCACCCGTCCTCCATGTCCTCATTATACGCCCACCCATCCTCCATGTTATCATTATACGCCCACCCGTCCTCCATGTTATCATTATACGCCCACCCATCCTCCATGTCCTCATTAACGGTCCTCCATGTCGTCATTATACGCCCACCCATCCTCCATGTTATCGTTATATGCCCACCCGTCCTCCACATTCTCATTATATGCCCACCCGTCCTCCACGTTCTCATTATACGCCCACCCATCCTCCATGTTATCATTATATGCCCACCCGTCCTCCACGTTCTCATTATATGCCCACCTGTCCTCCACGTTCTCATTATACGCCCACCCGTCCTCCACATTCACGTTATATGCCCACCCGTCCTCCACGTTCTCATTATATGCCCACCCATTACCCGTCCTACACGTTCTCATTATACGCCCCCGTCCTCCACGTTCACGTTATACGCCCACCCATCCTCCACATTCTCATTATACGCCCACCCGTCTTCCACGTTCTTGTTATATGCCCCACTGTCCTCCACGTTCTCGTTATACGCCCACCCGTCCTCCATGTCCTCATTATACGCCCACCCGTCCTCCATGTCCTCATTATACGCCCATCCGTCCTCCATGTTCTCATTATACGCCCACCCGTCCTCCATGTCCTCATTAAACCCGTCCTCCACGTTCTGATTATACGCCCACCCATCCTCCACGTTCTCATTATACGCCCACCAGTCCTCCATGTTATCATTATACGCCCACCCATTCTCCACGTTCTCATTATACGCCCACCCGTCCTCCACGTTCTCGTTATACACCCACCCGTCCTCCACGTTCACGTTATACGCCCACCCATCCTCCACGTTATCATTATACGCCCACCCGTCTTCCACGTTCTTGTTATACGCCCACCCGTCCTCCATGTCCTCATTATACGCCCACCCGTCCTCCATGTTATCATTATACGCCCACCCATCCTCCATGTCCTCATTATACGCCCATCCGTCCTCCATGTCCTCATTATACGCCCACCCATCCTCCATGTTATCATTATATGCCCACCCGTCCTCCACGTTCTCATTATACGCCCACCAGTCCTCCACATTCACGTTATACACCCACTCATCCTCCACGTTCTCATTATATGCCCACCCGTCTTCCACTTTCTTGTTATACGCCCACCCGTCCTCCATGTCCTCATTATACGCCCACCCGTCCTCCATGTTCTCATTATACGCCCACCCGTCCTCCATGTCGTCATTATACGCCCAATCATCCTCCATGTTATCAATATATGCCCACCCGTCCTCCACGTTCTCATTATATGCCCACCCGTCCTCCACGTTCTCATTAACGCCCACCCGTCCTCCACATTCACGTTATACGCCCACCCGTCCTCCACGTTCTCATTATACGCCCCCGTCCTCCACGTTCACGTTATACGCCCACCCATCCTCCACGTTCTCATTATACGCCCACACGTCTTCCACGTTCTTGTTATATGCCCCACTGTCCTCCACGTTCTCGTTATACACTCACCCAACCTCCACGTTCACGTTATAAGCCCAACCATCCTCCATGTTCTTGTTATACACCCACCCGCCTCCACGTTCTCATTATAAGCCCACCGATCCTCCATGTTATCATTATATGCCCACCCGTCCTCCACGTTCTCATTATAAGCCCACCCGATCCTCCATGTTATCATTATATGCCCACCCATCCTCCACGTTCTCATTATACGCCCACCCGTCCTCCACGTTCTCATTATATGCCCACCCGTCCTCCATGTTATCATTATATGCCCACCCGTCCTCCACGTTCTCATTATAAGCCCACCGATCCTCCATGTTATCATTATATGCCCACCCGTCCTCCACGTTCTCATTATATGCCCAATCCTCCACGTTCTCATTATACGCCCACCCGTCCTCCACGTTCACGTTATACGCCCCCGTCCTCCATGTCCTCATTATACGCCCACCCGTCCTCCATGTTATCATTATACAACCACCCATCCTCCATGTCCTCATTATACGCCCACCCGTCCTCCATGTCGTCATTATACGACCACCCATCCTCCATGTTATCGTTATATGCCCACCCGTCCTCCACGTTCTCATTATATGCCCACCCGTCCTCCAAGTTCTCATTATACGCCCACCCATCCTCCATGTTATCATTATACGCCCATCCGTCCTCCACGTTCTCATTATACGCCCACCCATCCTCGACGTTCTCATTATACTCCCACCCGTCCTCCACGTTCTCGTTATACGCCCACCCGTCCTCCACGTTCTCATTATACGCCCACCCGTCCTCCACGTTCTCATTATATGCCCACCCGTCCTCCACGTTCTCATTATCGCCCACCCGTCCTCCACGTTCTCATTATATGCCCACCCGTCCTCCACGTTCTCATTATATGCCCACCCGTCCTCCACGTTCTCTTTATATGCCCACCCGTCCTCCACGTTCTCATTATAAGGCAACCGATCCTCCATGTTATCATTATATGCCCACCCGTCCTCCACGTTCACGATATACGCCCACCCGTCCTCCATGTCCTCATTATACGCCCACCCGTCCTCCATGTTATCATTATACGCCCACCCATCCTCCATGTTATCATTATATGTCCACCCTTCCTCCATGTTATCATTATACGCCCACCCATCCTCCATGTCCTCATTATACACCAACCCGTCCTCCATGTCCTCATTATACGCCCACCCATCCTCCATGTTATCATTATACGCCCACCCATCCTCAATGTTATCATTATATGCCCACCCGTCCTCCACGTTCACATTATACGCCCACCCGTCCTCCATGTTATCATTATACGCCCACCCGTCCTCCATGTCCTCATTATATGCCCACCGTCCTCCACGTTCTCATTATACGCCCACACGTCCTCCACATTCACATTATACGCCCAACCGTCCTCCACGTTCTCGTTATATGCCCACCCGTCCTCCACGTTCTCATTATACGCACACCCGTCCTCCACGTTCTCGTTATACACCCACCCATCCTCCACGTTCTCGTTATACACCCACCCAACCTCCACGTTCACGTTATAAGCCCAACCATCCTCCATGTTCTTGTTATACACCCACCCGCCTCCACGTTCTCATTATAAGCCCACCGATCCTCCATGTTATCATTATATGCCCACCCGTCCTCCACGTTCACGTTATACGCCCACCCATCCTCCATGTCCTCATTATACGCCCACCCGTCCTCTATGTTATCATTATATGCCCACCCATCCTCCATGTCCTCAAGATACGCCCACCCATCCTCCATGTCCTCATTATACGCCCCCCCATCCTTCATGTTATCATTATATGCCCACCCGTCCTCCATGTTATCATTATACGCCCACCCATCCTCCATGTCCTCATTCTACGCCCACCCGTCCTCCATGTCCTCATTATACGCCCACCCATCCTCCATGTTATCATTATACGCCCACCCGTCCTCCATGTTATCATTATACGCCCACCCATCCTCCATGTCCTCATTATACGCCCACCGGTCCTCCATGTCGTCATTATACGCCCACCCATCCTCCATGTTATCGTTATATGCCCACCCGTCCTCCACGTTCTCATTGTATGCCCACCCGTCCTCCACGTTCTCATTATACGCCCACCCATCCTCCATGTTATCATTATATGCCCACCCGTCCTCCACGTTCTCATTATATGCCCACCTGTCCTCCACGTTTCATTATACGCCCACCCGTCCTCCACATTCACGTTATACGCCCACCCGTCCTCCACGTTCTCATTATACGCCCCCCCGTCCTCCACGTTCACGTTATACGCCCACCCATCCTCCACGTTCTCATTATACGCCCACACGTCTTCCACGTTCTTGTTATATGCCCCACTGTCCTCCACGTTCTCGTTATACACCCACCCAACCTCCACGTTCACGTTATAAGCCCAACCATCCTCCATGTTCTTGTTATACACCCACCCGCCTCCACGTTCTCATTATAAGCCCACCGATCCTCCATGTTATCATTATATGCCCACCCGTCCTCCACGTTCTCATTATAAGCCCACCGATCCTCCATGTTATCATTATATGCCCACCCATCCTCCACGTTCTCATTATACGCCCACCCTTCCTCCACGTTCTCATTATATGCCCACCCGTCCTCCATGTTATCATTATATGCCCACCCGTCCTCCACGTTCTCATTATATGCCCAACCGTCCTCCACGTTCTCATTATACGCCCACCCGTCCTCCACGTTCACGTTATACGCCCCCCGTCCTCCATGTCCTCATTATACGCCCACCCGTCCTCCATGTTATCATTATACAACCACCCATCCTCCATGTCCTCATTATACGCCCACCCGTCCTCCATGTCGTCATTATACGACCACCCATCCTCCATGTTATCGTTATATGCCCACCCGTCCTCCACGTTCTCATTATATGCCCACCCGTCCTCCAAGTTCTCATTATACGCCCACCCATCCTCCATGTTATCATTATATGCCCACCCGTCCTCCACGTTCTCATTATATGCCCACCCGTCCTCCACGTTCTCATTATACGCCCACCCGTCCTCCACATTCACGTTATACGCCCACCCGTCCTCCACGTTCTCATTATACGTCCACCCGTCCTCCATGTCCTCATTATACGCCCATCCGTCCTCCACGTTCTCATTATACGCCCACCCATCCTCCACGTTCTCATTATACGCCCACCCGTCCTCCACGTTCTCGTTATACGCCCACCCGTCCTCCACGTTCTCATTATATGCCCACCCGTCCTCCACGTTCTCATTATATGCCCACCCGTCCTCCACGTTCTCATTATATGCCCACCCGTCCTCCACGTTCTCATTATACGCCCACCCGTCCTCCACGTTCTCATTATATGCCCACCCGTCCTCCACGTTCTCATTATATGCCCACCCGTCCTCCACGTTCTCTTTATATGCCCACCCGTCCTCCATGTTATCATTATATGCCCACCCGTCCTCCACGTTCTCATTATAAGGCAACCGATCCTCCATGTTATCATTATATGCCCACCCGTCCTCCACGTTCACGATATACGCCCACCCGTCCTCCATGTCCTCATTATACGCCCACCCGTCCTCCATGTTATCATTATACGCCCACCCATCCTCCATGTTATCATTATATGTCCACCCTTCCTCCATGTTATCATTATACGCCCACCCATCCTCCATGTCCTCATTATACACCAACCCGTCCTCCATGTCCTCATTATACGCCCACCCATCCTCCATGTTATCATTATACGCCCACCCATCCTCAATGTTATCATTATATGCCCACCCGTCCTCCACGTTCACGTTATACGCCCACCCGTCCTCCATGTTATCATTATACGCCCACCCGTCCTCCATGTCCTCATTATATGCCCACCCGTCCTCCACGTTCTCATTATACGCCCACACGTCCTCCACATTCACATTATACGCCCAACCGTCCTCCACGTTCTCGTTATATGCCCACCCGTCCTCCACGTTCTCATTATACGCACACCCGTCCTCCACGTTCTCGTTATACACCCACCCATCCTCCACGTTCTCGTTATACACCCACCCAACCTCCACGTTCACGTTATAAGCCCAACCATCCTCCATGTTCTTGTTATACACCCACCCGCCTCCACGTTCTCATTATAAGCCCACCGATCCTCCATGTTATCATTATATGCCCACCCGTCCTCCACGTTCACGTTATACGCCCACCCATCCTCCATGTCCTCATTATACGCCCACCCGTCCTCTATGTTATCATTATATGCCCACCCATCCTCCATGTCCTCAAGATACGCCCACCCGTCCTCCATGTCCTCATTATACGCCCCCATCCTTCATGTTATCATTATATGCCCACCCGTCCTCCATGTTATCATTATACGCCCACCCATCCTCCATGTCCTCATTATACGCCCACCCGTCCTCCATGTCCTCATTATACGCCCACCCATCCTCCATGTTATCATTATACGCCCACCCGTCCTCCATGTTATCATTATACGCCCACCCATCCTCCATGTCCTCATTATACGCCCACCGGTCCTCCATGTCGTCATTATACGCACACCCATCCTCCATGTTATCGTTATATGCCCACCCGTCCTCCACGTTCTCATTATATGCCCACCCGTCCTCCACGTTCTCATTATACGCCCACCCATCCTCCATGTTATCATTATATGCCCACCCATCCTCCACGTTCTCATTATATGCCCACCTGTCCTCCACGTTCTCATTATACGCCCACCCGTCCTCCACATTCACGTTATATGCCCACCCGTCCTCCACGTTCTCATTATATGCCCACCCATCCTCCACGTTCTCATTATACGCCCACCCGTCCTCCACGTTCTCATTATACGCCCCCCCGTCCTCCACGTTCACGTTATACGCCCACCCATCCTCCACATTCTCATTATACGCCCACCCGTCTTCCACGTTCTTGTTATATGCCCCACTGTCCTCCACGTTCTCGTTATACGCCCACCCGTCCTCCATGTCCTCATTATACGCCCACCCGTCCTCCATGTCCTCATTATACGCCCATCCGTCCTCCATGTTCTCATTATACGCCCACCCGTCCTCCATGTCCTCATTATACGCCCACCCGTCCTCCACGTTCTGATTATACGCCCACCCATCCTCCACGTTCTCATTATACGCCCACCAGTCCTCCATGTTATCATTATACGCCCACCCATTCTCCACGTTCTCATTATACGCCCACCCGTCCTCCACGTTTCGTTATACACCCACCCGTCCTCCACGTTCAAGTTATACGCCCACCCATCCTCCACGTTATCATTATACGCCCACCCGTCTTCCACGTTCTTGTTATACGCCCACCCGTCCTCCATGTCCTCATTATACGCCCACCCGTCCTCCATGTTATCATTATACGCCCACCCATCCTCCATGTCCTCATTATACGCCCATCCGTCCTCCATGTCCTCATTATACGCCCACCCATCCTCCATGTTATCATTATATGCCCACCCGTCCTCCACGTTCTCATTATACGCCCACCAGTCCTCCACATTCACGTTATACACCCACTCATCCTCCACGTTCTCATTATATGCCCACCCGTCTTCCACTTTCTTGTTATACGCCCACCCGTCCTCCATGTCCTCATTATACGCCCACCCGTCCTCCATGTTCTCATTATACGCCCACCCGTCCTCCATGTCGTCATTATACGCCCAATCATCCTCCATGTTATCAATATATGCCCACCCGTCCTCCACGTTCTCATTATATGCCCACCCGTCCTCCACGTTCTCATTATACGCCCACCCGTCCTCCACATTCACGTTATACGCCCACCCGTCCTCCACGTTCTCATTATACGCCCCCCCATCCTCCACGTTCTCATTATACGCCCACACGTCTTCCACGTTCTTGTTATATGCCCCACTGTCCTCCACGTTCTCGTTATTCGCCCACCCGTCCTCCATGTCCTCATTATACGCCCACCCGTCCTCCATGTCCTCATTATACGCCCATCCGTCCTCCATGTTCGCATTATACGCCCACCCGTCCTCCATGTCCTCATTATACGCCCACCCGTCCTCCACGTTCTCATTATACGCCCACCCGTCCTCCACGTTCTCGTTATACGCCCACCCGTCCTCCACATTCTCATTATACGCCCACCCGTCCTCCACGTTCTCATTATACGCCCACCCGTCCTCCATGTTATCATTATACGCCCACCCATCCTCCACGTTCTCATTATACGCCCACCCGTCCTCCACGTTCTCGTTATACACCCACCCGTCCTCCACGTTCACGTTATACGCCCACCCGTCCTCCACGTTCTCATTATACACCCACCCGTCCTCCACGTTCTCGTTATACACCCACCCAACCTCCACGTTCACGTTATCAGCCCACCCATCCTCCATGTTCTTGTTATACACCCACCCGCCTCCACGTTCTCATTATACGCCCACCCGTCCTCCACGTTCTCGTTATACGCCCACCCGTCCTCCACATTCACGTTATACGCCCACCCGTCCTCCACGTTCTCATTATATGCCCACCCGTCCTCCACGTTCTCATTATACGCCCACCCGTCCTCCACATTCATGTTATACGCCCACCCGTCCTCCCCGTTCTCATTATATGCCCACCCGTCCTCCACGTTCCCAGCTCTCTGCAGGTCATTCACTAGGTCCCCCGTGTGGTTCTGGGATTTTTGCTCACCGTTCTTGTGATCATTTTGACCCCACAGGGTGAGATCTTGTGTGGAGCCCCAGATCGCGGGAGATTATCAGTGGTCTTTTATGTCTTCCATTTCCTAATAATTGCTCCCACAGTTGATTTCTTCAAAGCAAGCTGCTTACCTATTGCAGATTCAGTCTTCCCAGCCTGGTGCAGGTCTACAATTTTGTTTCTGGTGTCCTTTAACAGCTCTTTGGTCTTGACCATAGTGGAGTTTGGAGTGTGACTGTTTGAGTTTGTGGACAGGTGTCTTTTATACTGATAACAAGTTCAAACAGGTGCCATAAATACAGGTAACGAGTTGAGGACAGAAGAAGTTACAGGTCTGTGAGAGCCAGAAATCTTGCTTGTTTGTAGGTGACCAAATACTTATTTTCCACCATAATTTGCAAATAAATTCATAAAAAATCCTACAATGTGATTTTCTGGATTTTTTTCTTCTCAATTAAGTTGGAAGAATAGGATGATCGATCAGCAGTGAGGGGTCTTCGATACTGCATGGTACTGTCTTTCCAAGCTAGTCGGAAGACTTCCAGTTTGGTGTGGTGCCATTTCTATTCCAATTTTCTGGAAGCTTGCTTCAGAGCTCAGGTATTTTCTGTATACCAGGGAGCCAGTTTCTTATGAAAAATGTTTTTTGTTTTTAGGGATGCAACTGCAGCTAGGGTATTGTGCAAGTGTCACGATCGTTTGTAGAAACGGACCAAGGCGCAGCGAATGTTGAGTTCCACATCATTTATTAATAGTGAAACTTAACAAAAACAATAAACAATAAATGAACAATGAACCGTGACTACAGAGGTGCTACATACACTTACTCAAAATACAATATCCCACAAACACAGGTGGGAACAAACACTACTTAAATATGATCCCCAATTAGAGACAACAATTACCAGCTGCCTCTAATTGGGAATCATACAAATCACCAACATAGAAACATGAAAACTAGAACACCCACACAGAAATAATAAACTAGACTAACCCCCCAGTCACGCCCTGATTAACTGATTGGTTAACTGGTTAACTGATTTTTGTACTCTGATGTCCTTGGGTAGACAGAGGGAGTCTGGAAGGGCATCTAGGAATCTTTGGGTTGTCTGAGAATTTATAGCATGACATAATCCTTGGTTGGGGTCTGAGCAGATTATTTGTTGCAATCGCAAACATAATAAAATGGTGGTCCGATAGTCCAGGATTATGAGGAAAAACATTAAGATTCACAACATTTATTCCACGGGACAAAACTAGGTCCAAAGTATGACTGTGGCAGTGAGTAGGTCCGAAGGCATGTTGGACAAAACCCACTGAGTCGATGACGGCTCCGAAAGCCTTTTGGAGTGGGTCTGTGGACTGTTCCATGTGAATATTAAAGTCATCAAAAAATTTGAATATTATCTGCCATGACTACAACATCCAATAGGAATTCAGGGAACTCAGTGAGGAACGCTGTATATGGCCTGTAAACAGGCCTGTAAACAGTAGCTATAAAAGGTGATTGTGTAGGCTGCATAGATTTTATGACGAGAAGCTCAAAAGACGAAAACATCGGGGGGGGGGGGTTGTAAATTGAAATTTGCTATCATAAATGTTAGCAACACCTCCGCCTTTACGGGATGCGCAGGGGATATGGTCACTAGTGTAACCAGGAGGTGAGGCCTCATTTAACACAGTAAATTCATCATGCTTTAGCCATTTTTCAGTCAGGCCAATCACATCAAGATAATGATCAGTGATTAGTTCATTGACTATAACTGCCTTGGAAGTGAGGGATCTAACATTAAGGAGCCCTATTTTGAGATGTGAGGTATCACAATCTCTTTCAATAATGGCAGGAATGGAGGAGGTCTTTATCCTAGTGAGATTGCTAAGGCGAACACCGCCATGTTTAGTTTTGCCCAACCTAGGTCGAGGCACAGACACGGTCTCAATGGGGATAGCTGAGCTGACTACACTGACTGTGCTAGTGGCAGACTCCATTAAGCTGGCAGGCTGGCTAACAGCCTGCTGCCTGGCCTGCACTCTCATTGTGGAGCTAGGGGAGTTAGAGCCCTGTCTTTGTTCGTAGATAAGATGAGAGCACTCCTCCAGCTAGGATGGAGTCCGGCGCTCCTCAACAGGCTTGATCCTGTTTGTGGGTGAGTCCCAGAAAGATGGCCAATTATCTACAAATTCTATCTTTTGGGAAGGGCAGAAAACAGTTTTCAACCAGCGACTGAGTTGTGAGACTCTGCTGTAGAGCTCATCACTCCCCCTAACTGGGGGCCAGAGACAATTACTCGATGCCGACACATCTTTCTAGCTGATTTCATCCTAACATCGTTGGTGCCAACGTGGATAACAAAATCCCTATACTCTCTACACTCGCCAGTTTTAGCTTAAGCCAGCACCATCTTCAGATTAGCCTTAACGTCGGTAGCCCTGCCCGCTGGTAAACAATATATGATCGCTGGATGATTCGTTTTAAGTCTAATACTATGGGTAATGGAATCACCAATGACTAGGGTTTTCAATATGTCAGAGCTGATGGTGGGAGGCTTCGGCGTCTCAGACCCTTTAACGGGAGGAGTAGAGACCAGAGAAGGCTCGGCCTCTGACCGACCCGTTGCTTAATGGGGAGACTCAGTTGAACGTTTCTGTTGGCTGAATGAGCGACACCGGGTGAGTATTTCTACATCATTCCCTCCTGAAGCCATGAGAAAGTTGTCCGGCTGCGGAGACTGTGGGAGGGGATTTAAACTACTATCTGTACTTACTACACAGACGCTGTTTCATCCTTTCCTACACTGAAATTACACTTGCCCAACGATTGCTTCTGAAGTCTATACAGTATATGAAGTATATACTGTCTATACACACCACGTATTTATATTCTGGATTCTGACACATTCTCACTCTAGTATAGCTCCTCTGGGTTGTTTATTCGATTCATTCTGTCATTTCTTGATTTGATCTTTGATTTGATTATGTGTGTATTTGTATTGTTTTTGAGAGATGTTCTCCTGCCCTGCAGGAGCTGGTAACACAAGCATTTTACTGCACCTGCTATTACATCTGCAAATCTGTGTACGCGACCAATACACTTTAATTTGATGATGTGTATTTTGTTTTCATGTTCTAATCTTGTGTATGTATGCTTCTACACCTGCATTGCTTGCTGTTTGGAGTTTTAGGCTGGGTTTCTGTACAGCACTTTGAGATATCAGCTGATGTACGAAGGGCTATATAAATACATTTGATTTGATTTGATTTGATATTCTGTTTTCAACACGACAAGAACGGAAATGTGTTTTAAATCTATTTTTGTGTCATCTTCAATCATGTTTAAATGCATTGTGTCCACATGTGGTTGTATTGTGCTTTTAAATGGTCAAACAAATAAACAACAACAAAAAGTACTCTTGTCAAAAGTAGTGCACTATAAAGGGAATAGGGTGCCATTTGAGAAATGGCCAGTCAGGGCTAGTGGAGTATATCAGCAGGATTCTGTTATGTCAACCCACCATATATGATACAGGTTAGGGTGGAATTACCGTGGGCGTGTAGAACTACAGTGCCTTGCGAAAGTATTCGGCCCCCTTGAACTTTGCAACCTTTTGCCACATTTCAGGCTTCAAACATAAAGATATAAAACTGTATTTTTTTGTGAAGAATCAACAACAAGTGGGACACAATCATGAAGTGGAACGACATTTATTGGATATTTCAAACTTTTTTTGAAGCCTGAAATGTGGCAAAAGGTCGCAAAGTTCAAGGGGGCCGAATACTTTTGCAAGGCACTGTATTTTCCATTCAGCAATAGATATAGAATCTTTACGAAACAGATGTAGACGCATGTGTACGAGACACATAGTATCCTATAGGCATATTCAATATAGGCACAGAACAATGCCCTCTATCAAATCTGTCAATGGTGACAAGTTCATTCTTCTTTCAATGACTCTGGTGTCAGGGGGAAAAAATGGTGTTTCATATTTCTGTTGAATATAAATCACTTCCATTCCATTTAGTTGTGAAGCACACCCAATAACAAGAACACTATTGGGACACTTCTGACCACAGATACATGTCCCAACTTCCCTGTCTAGTATCCACCCACTGCGCAAAAACTGTTGAATTAACCTTGTTTACACATCATTTCAAACCCCAAAATCTATGTGACGATGTTGAATCAACGTGGAAAACTAATTGGATTTGCAAAGTCAGTGTAGGAGCATTTAGTATTTTTTCACCCAATTTTAAACATAAATCCAATGGCATGGTGATATTCTTTGTTGATTTCATGCTGAATTCACATTAGTTGACAACTCAAACAAATGTAAATCAAAACTAGACATTGAACTGACGTCTGTGGTGACAGAGATAACAACAACACACAAAGTTGAATAAACATTCCACAGTCTATATTTGGGGAATGTGATTTAGTGAACAGACATCAAGACTGCATCTCAAATGGCTCCTTAAATAGTGTACTACTAGTGTACTACTACCAGGGCTCTGTAGTAGTGCACTATGAAGGGAAATGTGTTGCCAAACCTGCCACAAATAGGAGCCAAACAAGAGATACCAATTCATATTGATGTATTAGCCATGATTCGAATGATTCTGCTGAATGATTCTGCTAAATGATTCTGCTAAATTATTCTACTAAATTATTCTGAGAAATTATTCTGCTGATGAAATTCTGCTGAATGTGATGAGTAAGAGTTCTATGTAATTATTTAAAACCAATTGTACCTGGGAACTAGCCAATAGCCATGTCCATAGCAGTGCAGCTGACTCAAGTATACCACAGGAAGGCTCCAGTCCCTGCAGGAACAATGTGAGGAGTGACTTCTGGCATCACCTCTGGCCACCTGACCACAGTGTCAGCCTGGACCCAAAGTAGCCAATCAGATCACAGCTTGAACCCAAAGGAGCCAATCAGATCACAGCCTGGACCCAAAGAAGACAATTAACTCCATAATTGAGGGAGTCTTCTTCCTTTGTCTGTTTTTCTTATTTTAGTCTTCTGACTGTGCCAGAGGAGAAGTTGATATGCTTCTTATCCTGGTCTCCCTGAATGTCTACTTTGAATCTTGGACTGGTTTATTATCTGACTGGGTCCCCTGGCCCTCTGGCTGCCACCCCATATGAAAGACAGAGTATAAAGCATTTTTTCTCTCTTAGAGTACACTCTAAGGTACTACTGGTGATGTTGAACCATGTCTGGTTTTGAACTGTGATTCATCTTTTCACTTTCTTACTGCTTTTGAGTATAGATGTTTCTACATATCCTATAATGTTATACATCATTGCTCAAACTCTGTTCCTGCTGATGACACTGACCCAACCCCCCCTCTAAATCAGGAAGTCTTTCTAGTGAGGAGAAACCTTGACCAAGCAGCACCTTGCCTCCCCTCTGGCTTCCTGAGAAGGCTGGGAGGAAACAGGCTGCAGCGGCAGAGCCCGGTGAAAAATGGTGACTTCAGCACATATTTGTGCCTCTCAGGCAGGACCTAAGAGAGAGACACACACATGCATGCACAACATGTACACACAAACCCTGGCCAGATGGCCTCTGTTCTACCTCTCTCTCTGCCTGGCATTTATCACTGCTCAGGGAAGAGTGCAGGAGTGGAGGAGGGGAGGAAAGGTAGAGGGGAGGAGCGGAGGAGGGGAGGAGAGGAGGAGAGGAGGAGGGGCAGAGGGAAGGAGCGGAGGAGGGGCAGAGGGGAGGAAAGGAGGAGAGGAGGAGTCAGGAGCAGGCAGCCTCCAAATTGACTGGGGGGGGGGGGGGGCGGTAGGGGTTAAAAGGAGGGTTGCTTTGGTTAAAGAATTGCTCGCAGCTTACTGCTAACTCTTCATCAATTGCTAGCAGCTTGGGCTGGGAGTTTTATTTCATGACATAAGGTCAGTACATAAACCAAATAATTACACTTTTACACACATAAAAATACTCACAATAAATATGTGACCAACATTTCTTCAACATGAAATAATCCACCATTAAATAAAACATAAATCAATATTGATCAAACCAGACTTAAACAAACCCCTTCAGTGTAAAAGAGCTTCGATCCGTGCTGACAATGAGCCTTTCTCTCTCTTGCCCTAACATCTCTTGTTCTCTCTTCTCTCTTCTTTTCTCTCTCAGCACAGAAAACTCCTGCTTCCTTAACGATCAGATCACATGACGGCAAGATCACTCTGTAGAACATTCTGAAATGTTCTCAGAAGCAAGCTTTTTTTGTGTTAGGCTATGTTTTAATGTACTGTACTTTAGTCATGTTGCTCATTAGGCCGACTGTGGTTTTTCCATAAATGCCTACAGGAGGGTAGCAAATGTAAACAGACATTGCAGTGATTGCAAATGTTTTTAAATGATGAGGAAAAAGAACCAGAGTGGAACATTTGTAATGTTGTTGCAGGTTGTTTTAAAAGCCGCTGTAATTCATGAGTTCACAGTTTCAGACAGACAGAGGCACAGACCTCAGATCAGACCTCAGATCAGTCTAGGGTTGCCACCTTGTGGACATTTGTTAAACGACACACATTAGAGACACAGATGACCCCCCCTGTTTGTGGAGGGCCATTTTTCTTTTCTTTTTTTCCACCAGGGAGGCTCGTTGAGAACAAGTACTCATTTACAACTGCGACCTGGCCAAGATAAAGCACAGCAGTTCGACACATACAACAACACGACTCTTTTCTCTGTATATATCAATGATGTTGCTCTTGCTGCAGGCGATTCCCTGATCCACCTCTATGCAGACGACACCATTCTATATACTTCCGGCCCGTCTTTGGACACTGTGCTATCTAACCTCCAAACAAGCTTCAATGCCATACAACACTCCTTCCGTGGCCTCCAAGTGCTCTTAAACGCTAGTAAAACCAAATGCATGCTTTCAACCGTTCGCTGCCTGCACCCGCATGCCTGACTAGCATCACCACCCTGGATGGTTCCGACCTTGAATATGTGGACATCTATAAGTACCTAGGTGTCTGGCTAGACTGTAAACTCTCCTTCCAGACTCATATCAAACATCTCCAATCAAAAAAATCAAATCTAGAGTCGGCTTTCTATTCCGCAACAAAGCCTCCTTCACTCACGCCGCCAAACTTACCCTAGTAAAACTGACTATCCTACTGATCCTCGACTTCGGCGATGTCATCTACAAAATTGCTTCCAACACTCTACTCAGCAAACTGGATGCAGTTTATCACAGTGCCATCCGTTTTGTCACTAAAGCACCTTATACCACCCACCACTGCGACCTGTATGTGCTAGTCGGTTGGTCCTCGCTACATATTCGTCGCCAGACCCACTGGCTCCAGGTCATCTACAAGTCCATGCTAGGTAAAGCTCCGCCTTATCTCAGTTCATTGGTCACGATGGCAACACGCACCCGTAGCACGCGCTCCAGCAGGTGTATCTCACTGATCATCCCTAAAGCCAACACCTCATTTGGCCGCCTTTCGTTCCAGTTCTCTGCTGCCTGTGACTGGAACAAATTGCAAAAATCGTTGAAGTTGGAGACTTTTATCTCCCTCACCAACTTCAAACGTCTGCTATCTAAGCAGCTAACCGATCGCTGCAGCTGTACATAGTCTATCGGTAAATAGCCCACCCAATTTTACCTACCTCATCCCCATACGGTTTTTATTTATTTACTTTTCTGCTCTTTTGCACACCAATATCTCTACCTGTACATGACTATTTATCATTCCAGTGTTAATCTGCAAAACTGTAATTATTTGCCTACCTCCTCATGCCTTTTGCACACATTGTATATAGACTCCCTTTTTTTTCTACTGTGTTATTGACTTGTTAATTGTTTACTCCATGTGTAACTCTGTGTTGTCTGTTTACACTGCTATGCTTTATCTTGGCCAGGTCGCAGTTGCAAATGAGAACTTGTTCTCAACTAGCCTACCTGGTTAAATAAAGGTGAAATAAAAAAACAAAAAATAAAAAAAACACAGTTACACATGGAATAAACCAGCATACAGTAAATAATACAGTAGGAAAAAAAGTCTATATACAGTGAGTGCAAATGAGGTAAGATAAGGGAGGTAAGGCAATATATAGGCCATGGTGGCGAAGTAATTGCAATATAGCAATGTGCAGAAGATTAATGTGCAAGTAGAGATGCTGGGGTGCAAAGGAGCAAGATAAATAAATACAGAATGGGGATGAGGTAGTTGGTTGGGCTGTTTACAGATGGGCTATGTACAGGTGCAGTTATCTGTGAGCTGCTCTGACAGCTGGTGCTTGAAGCTAGTGAGGGAGATATGAGTCTCCAGCTTCAGTGATTTTTGCAGTTCGTTCCAGTCATTGGCAGCAGAGAACTGGAAAGAAAGGAGGAATTGGCTTTGTGGGTGACCAGTGAGATATACTTGCTGGAGCGCGTGCTATGGGTGGGTGCTGCTATGGTGACCAGTGAGCTGAGATAAAGCAGGGCTTTACCTAACAGAGACTTGTAGATGCCCTGGAGCCAGTGGGTTTGGCGACGAGAGCCAGCCAACGAGAGCGTACAGGTCGCAGTGGTGGGTAGTATATTGGGCTTTGGTGACAAAATGGATGGCACTGTGATAGACTGCATCCAATTTGTTGAGTAGAGTGTTGGAGGCTATTTTATAAATGATTTAGGGCCAGGTATCAAGACACAGACTAAGCCTAGTCCAGCCTGGACTAAAAACAGTTTAATGGGAATGCTTTCCCAGAATGGAAAACTGGCCCAAAAATGTTGTTGGACTTTTATCTTGTCAATAATACCATTGCATCACAAGTTTCTACAAACAAAGCAACTATTTGCTCTTCTATTTCCACAAACTCCAGTGGTCAGGGGGACAGAGGACATTTTCCAGTAATACTCTTGAATCAATACCTTTGCAGATGTTAGACATAGCTAATTGTAATAATTTGTTCATGGTAGATACAGTAGGCCTACAATAGTTATATTTGGTGCCAATAAATGTAAATTAAACAGGATATAGTACTATGAGAACCAGAGCTCTGCCTAACATGAGTACAGGGGGTCCCTGATGTAAACTGGATCTCTTTCATCCATTAGAAAAGCCTATAAGACTGTCCTGCTTTAGCTACTCCATGTTGTACAACTTTAGCTACTACATGTTGTCCTACTTTAGCTAACTATGCTGTCCTACTTTAGCTACTCCATGTTGTCCTACTTTAGCTAGCTATGCTGTGCTACTTTAGCTACTCCATGTTGTGCTACTTTAGCTAGCTATGCTGTTCTACTTTAGCTAGCTATGGTTGGTAAAGCGGGACAACAATTTTTTTTAACATAGTACCAGTAGATAGTATGCACATTTACATCACAGTTTGGCACAGTGCATTATTTATGACAGTTTTATAACCTTAACATCAAAACAGAAAAAAACTGTCACTAAAATCACTGTGTTCTTCACAGAGGTGAGCTTCCTGTTTGAAGCTTGCTTTCCCCTCCTCTATAAGGTCACACCAATGAAGTGATGTGATTTTGATCATGTGGTTTCTCTACAAGGGTTTAGAAACAATAGTTTAGATTTTCACTTGTCAGACCAAGAAATAAACTGTCCCAAATTGAAAATATGGTTTTGGCTCAGAGTACACAAAATGGTGTGTAATGCCTCCTATGAATATGATATTAACATTTGTCATTTTTGTGTGATTAGGAAACGTCTTGAGGATTCCAGAAATGTATCATATGTTGGGATAATATATTGGATAGAAAAATGCAAAATACACTGTATTTCGAAAATCTTCTGTCCATTTATTCTAATACACAATAATTGTAATAAATTGCGAAATAGGGGATAGTCCACTAACTCTACCATGAGTCCACTGATAACACTCTGGGTTGCGTTTTTCCATAAATCAAGATCCAAACTATCGATTTGTTCTGCAATCATTAACAGAAAGGCCGTAAATATAAAGCAAGACATACCAAACTTCTGTTTATCATTCTGCCGTTATGAGGACTGAGGTAGCTGCTGCTCTTCTCCTGGGGTTCTGTGCTGTGGCTGTGTCTGGTGATGAAAACAGAACGTACGTATGCTCTATTTGACACAAAATACTCTCATTACTCTTGTTTATTCTCTCATTACACAACATACAATTAGAGGACACTTGTTCTAGTAATCTGAGCTCTGAACCTTATGTGTGTAACCCATAGAGGCAAACGGGACACTCGGGAGGTCAAGGTGGCTCCCCCTGACCCGGTGGACTGTGTCTGGAGCCGCTGGTCTGAGTGGACCCCCTGTAACAGCTGCACCAAGATACGGGTGGGTCCCAGATTAATAAAATATACAGATCAGGGCCTAGCAATTTGGCCTCCCAGTCTCTCATTTTTCTCAAATGTCAGACTCAAATTATTCATGGCTTAAAAAGCACGAGTGAAAGTTTGTATGCTCCTTAACTGTGTGAACTCTGTCATGTTGGCAGCACCGTTCTCGGAGTGTGGAGGTGTTCGGTCAATTTGGTGGGAAGCCCTGCCAAGGACAGCCAATAGGAGAGCAGCAGGCGTGCACCAGTGAAGCTGTGTGTGAACAGGCCCTGCCCTCTGAGTGCTCCAGCACTGAGTTCACTTGTGAATCAGGTACTGTACCTCCCAATTAGGTCATAGCCATGAGTATGTATGTGTATCGTGTTACAACCTGGCTCAAGATTGGAACAAACAATGGGAAACCACACACTAAGTAAAGGAATAACAAAATTAATTTATTCCATAAATAAAGTAAACACTCACAACAATAATCAGATGAAGGTCAGTAAATTAGATGTCAACATGGAGAGAGGAATCTCTTGCTGAAAGGGGAAACAGTGGCTTTATGCCAGAGCTGAGCTTTGACAAGCGTGCTCCATCAGCACTGACAACCCTCCCAGCTCCACCCACCTCACCTACACCGCCCACCAATCTCCTGCAGGAGCAGTACTGAGAAGAGCTTTAACATCCGCAAAGGACCATTGACATAATGGAGACCAGACAAAGTTGGCCTTTGCCTTAAGCAAGTCAGTAAGGGGTGCGGCCTCAGTCGAAATATTCTTACAAAACTGCGGTTGTAGCCGACCATCCCCAAAAAACACTGGAGATCTTTTTTTAGTGGTTGGACGTGAGTATAATGATCAATGGCCAAAACATTAGCGCGTACCGGCCTTACTTCCCCCTGACCGACAACTTCACCAAGGTATGTCACAGTTGCCCTGGCAAACTCACACTTTGCCAAGTTAATGGTAAGTCGAGCTTCTGCCAGGCGACCAAACAGTGCTGCTACACGGCACAAGTGTTGTTCCCATGTATCACTGTACACAACTACATCATCGAGGTACACAGCTCATCCCTCCAAACCAGAAACAACCCTGTTCATAAGGCGTTGAAAAGTGGCTGGTGCATTTCGCGGAGTAGTAGAGGTGGGCGGAGTAGTAGAGGTGGGCGGAGTAGTAGAGGTGGGCGGAGTAGTAGAGGTGGGCGGAGCTGGGAGGGTCGTCAGTGCTCATGGGGCACACTTGTGAAATCTCAGCTAAAGCCACTTTTTCACCATTCAGCAAGTAATTCCTCACCATGCATACCTCTGGTTGTTTTGTTGTGGCTTTGGCAGTTGACACCTAATTTACTGACCTTCCTGCCTCATCTAATTATTGTTGAGAGTGTTTACTTTATGTATGGAATAATTTCATTTTGTTATTCCTTCACTCAGTCTGTGGTTTCCCACAGAATACTAAGGCCAGGGCGTGACAGTACCCCCCCTACCCCCCCAGGGTCTGGGTGGGCCGCTGTCCACGGTGGCGGCTCTGGCGCGGGACATGGACCTGGCCCTCCAACACAGTCTTAGTCCTCTTACTTAGCGTCCCTTGAGTGGCGTCCCTCGCCGCCGACCTTGGCCTAGTAACAAAGGGCCCCACAGGACTGAGGGGCAGCTCGGGACTGAGGGGTAGCTCAAGACTGAGGGGTAGCTGAAGACTGAGAGGTAGCTCAGGACTGAGAGGGCTGAGGGGTAGCTCGGGACTGAGGGGTAGCTCAAGACTGAGGGGTAGCTGAAGACTGAGAGGTAGCTCAGGACTGAGAGGTAGCTCAGGACTGAGAGGTAGCCCAAGACTAAGAGATAGCTCAGGCAGGTTGATGGCTCTGGCAGATCCTGGCTGAATGGTGGCTCTGGCGGATCCTGGCAGACTGGCGGCTCTGGCGGATCCTGGCAGACTGGCGGCTCTGGCGGATCCTGGCAGACTGGCGGCTCTGGCGGATCCTGGCACACTGGCGGATCTGGCGGAACCTGGCAGACTGGCGGCTTTGGCAGATCCTGGCAGACTGGCGGCTCTGGCAGATCCTGGCAGACTGGCGGCTCTGGCAGATCCTGGCAGACTGGCGGCTCTGGCAGATCCTGGCTGACTGGCGGCTCTGGCTGCACCATGCTGACTGGCGGCTCTGGCTACTCCATGCTGACTTGCAGCTCTGGTGGCTCCTTGCTGACTGGCAGCTCTGGCGGCTCCTTGCAGACTGGTGGCTCTGGCAGCTCATGACAGACGGGAGACTCCGGCGGCTCATGACAGACGGGAGACTCTGGCGGCTCATGACAGACGGGAGACTGGCGGCTCATGACAGACGGGCAGCTCAGGCGGCGCTGAGCAGACGAGCAGCTCAGGCAGCGCTGGAGAGGAGGAAGGCTCTGGCAGCGCTGGACAGGCGAGGCGCACTGTAGGCCTGGTGCGTGGTGCTGGCACTGGTGGTACTGGGACGAGGACATGTACAGGAAGCCTGGTGCGGGGAGCTGCCACCGGAGGGCTGATGCGTGGAGGTTGTACTGGATAGACCGGACCGTGCAGGCGCACTGGAGCTCTTGAGCACCGAGCCTGCCCAACCTTACCTGGTTGAATGCTCCCGGTCGCCCTGCCAGTGCGGCGAGGTGGAATAGCCCGCACTGGGCTGTGCAGGTGAACCGGGGACACCATGCGCAAGGCTGGTGCCATGTACGCCGGCCCAAGGAGACGCACCGGAGACCAGATGTGTAGAGCCGGCTTCATGGCACCTGGCTCGATGCCCACTCTAGCCCGGCCGATACGAGGAGCTGGTATGTACCGAACCGGGCTATGCACACGCACTGGGGACACCGTGCGCTCCACAGCATAACACGGTGCCTGCCTGGTCTCTCTAGCCCTCCGGTAAGCACAGGAAGTTGGCGCAGGTCTCCTACCTGGCTTTGCCACACTTCCTGTGTTCCCCCCCAAGAAATTTTTGGGGCTGACTCTCGGGCTTCCTTGCCAGCCATGTTCCCTTGTATCAACGGCTCCTCTCTCCGGCTGCCTCTGCTCTCCTAGCTGCCTCCACCTGTTCCCATGGGAGGCGATCCTTACCCGCCAGGATCTCCTCCCAAGTGTAGCAACCCTTGCCGTCCAACACATCATCCCATGTCCATTCCTCCTTGCGCTGCTCCTGCGGCCGCTACCTGTCACCACGCCGCTTGGTCCTGTTGTGGTGGGTGATTCTGTAAGGGATTTCCTCTTCTTCTTCCGAAGAGGAGATGCGAGAAGGATCGGAGGACCAAAATGCAGCGTGGTTATTTATAAACATCTTTAATGAAAGATGACCACGTGAACACTCTACAAAATAAGAAAACTTGGAAAAACCAAAACAGTCCTAACTGGTGCAAAACACAGAGACAGGAACAATCACACACAATATACCTAAAGAATATGGCTAAATATGTTCACAATAAATAAACACCTGCCTCTGATTAAGTCCAGGCAACCATAGACTTACCTAGAAATCAAGAACACAACCCCATAGACTACAAAAACCCTAGATAAGACAAAACACATAAATCACCCATGTCACACCTGCCTAACCAAAATAATAAAGAAAACATAGAATTAAGGCCAGGCGCGACAGACCATGTCTAAACGGACTTGTTGCAGCGTCAGTTTGGCATGCTCCGCACCTTTCTACCTCCAACTCCTTTTCCAAGGCTTGTTGCCGTTTTAGTCTATCATGCTCTAGTTGTAGAACAGTTCTTTTTGCTGTTCAAAAGATAAGATTGGATTATGGGCTGGAACACAGGAGAATACAACTCCATTAGAAGACTACTTTAGTATGGAAAACTTGGCCTGGAGACCTTTAAGACTTAACCTTTAGTAAAACCTTTAGTATGGACTTGGCCTTCAGTAAGGACTTGGACTTAACCTTTAGTATGGACTTAACCTTTAGTATGGACTATGGCCTTTAGTATGGACTTAACCTTCAGTATGGACTTAACTTTAGTATGGACCTTTATTATGGACTTGGCCTTTAGTATGGACTTAACCTTTAGTATGGACTTAACCTTCAGTATGGACTTAACCTTCAGTATGGACTTGACCTTTAGTATGGACTTGGCCTTTAGTATGGACTTAACCTTCAGTATGGACTTGACCTTTATTATGGACTTGGCCTTTAGTATGGACTTAACCTTTAGTATGGACTTAACCTTCAGTATGGACTTAACCTTCAGTATGGACTTGACCTTTAGTATGGACTTGGCCTTTAGTATGGACTTAACCTTTAGTATGGACTTAACCTTCAGTATGGACTTGACCTTTAGTATGGACTTGGCCTTTAGTATGGACTTAACCTTCAGTATGGACTTGACCTTTATTATGGACTTGGCCTTTAGTATGGACTTAACCTTTAGTATGGACTTAACCTTCAGTATGGACTTAACCTTCAGTATGGACTTGGCCTTTAGTATGGACTTAACCTTTAGTATGGACTTAACCTTCAGTATGGACTTGACCTTTAGTATGGACTTGGCCTTTAGTATGGACTTAACCGTCTCTTTTAGACGTTTATCATCAATCTCAATGTTATATGTTGCAATTTGTAATAATTGATCTTTAGTATAACAATCCAGGAAGCTCCTCCCTCAGGACTTGGAATAATTACTCAATGTTAGCCATAGTCAACCAGTCAACGAACAAAAACCTGCTCTCGCCCCAATTGAGTACCCCAAACCAGACAAAACAGAATCAGTGTCAACCACACAGGATAGAAAAAAACAAAAAAAACAAGTGGAGCTTCCCAAAGACCTATTACTAGCTCAACCTCAGTCTTCATGCACTTTACCCCGCTGTCACAGACAAAGCTCCTAGCAAGCTGGTTACCCCACTGAGCCACGGATGTGCTCCTGAGACAACTGCCCCAGCCATGGTCACCACACAAAAAATAACAAAGAGCTAACACTGCCCAACATGTGTCAACTGCCACAGCTACATCAAAACAACCAAAGGTATGCATGGAGAGAGGAATCTCTTGCTGAATGGGTAAACAGTGGCTTTATGCCACAGCTGAGATTTCAGAAGTGTGCCCCATCAGCACTGACGACCCTCCCAGCTCCACCCACCTCTACTACTCCGCCCATCAATCTCCTGCAGAAAGTAAGCACAGCAAAACCCAGTAGACAGAGCAGGGAGGGGCTGTCACAATGGTGCCTCCATTTTTCAGATCGAATATGAAGCTGAATCTGTGTGCATCAAAGCTGGTGGCAATATTTCAGTTAGGGCAGGACGTTTACTCTGAGCAGCTATGGACTAAAGTTAAGTTAACAGTAATACAATTTACACAGTTGCAGTAGTGCTATTGCAGTGAATTAATTTATAAAACTGTCGTCATACACTGATCATGCACGTTTCTGTCTATCTGTGTTTCTCGCTCTCTCTCCCTCTTTTTGTGAAGGTGCATGTATTAAGTTGAGACTGTCGTGTAACGGAGACTATGACTGTGAGGACGGGTCAGACGAGGACTGTGAGCCCGTACGTAAGCCCTGTGGCACAAAGTTGTACGACACCAACGAACAGGGCAGGACTGCAGGATACGGGTCAGCACAGCAGCACTCACCTCTCAAACACCTGGACAGTAGCAGACCAAATAGGGTTCAACTAGTATTTATTTCTGCTTTAAATATTTTACATCAGATTAGTTTGTTATTCACATGCACAAGATCGCAGATTGTTTCGCAGGTTACAGTGCAATTTTTATGCTCCGAGCTCCAACAGTGCAGGTCAAAAAAATAGAAGTGAATGAGACAATCATAATAATAATATACACATTTAAAACTGTACAATGATAAATGTCCATGGGGGGGGGGGGGGGGGGGGTGGAGGTTAAGTGTCCATAGAGGGGGAGCAGCAGGGGAGGGCGGTGAGAAGTGAATGAAACAATAATAAAAAGTAATAATATATACATATTTCCAGCTGTAACAATGATAAATGTCCATTGGAGGGTGTGCAGGGTAAATGTGTGTTGTTAAGGTTGAAGAGTTGCTGCCTTGCCTGCTTCACTACGGTGTCCGTGTGGTTTGACCATTTGAGCTCATCAGAGATGTGTGTGTATACTTTACGTTTTGTATCGTCTCCACGATGGCACCGTTGATGTGGATGGGGCGTGTCCAACCTGGTTCCTCCTGAAGTCCACAATCAGCTCCTTTATTTTGTATCGTCTCCACGATGGCACCGTTGATGTGGATGGGGGCGTGCCCAACCTGGTTCCTCCTGAGGTCCACAATCAGCTCCTTTATTTTGTATCGTCTCCACGATGGCACCGTTGATGTGGATGGGGGCGTGTCCAACCTGGTTCCTCCTGAAGTCCACAATCAGCTCCTTTATTTTGTATCGTCTCCACGATGGCACCGTTGATGTGGATGGGGGCGTGCCCAACCTGGTTCCTCCTGAGGTCCACAATCAGCTCCTTTATTTTGTATCGTCTCCACGATGGCACCGTTGATGTGGATGGGGGCGTGCCCAACCTGGTTCCTCCTGAGGTCCACAATCAGCTCCTTTATTTTGTATCGTCTCCACGATGGCACCGTTGATGTGGATGGGGGCGTGCCCAACCTGGTTCCTCCTGAGGTCCACAATCAGCTCCTTTATTTTGCTGATGTTGTGGGAGAGGTTGTTTACCTGGCACCACGCCGTCAGAGTGCCTAACTCCTCTCTGTAGGCCGTCTCGTCATTGTTGGTAATCAGGCCTACTACTGTCGTGTCATCAGCGAACTTGATAATGGAGTTGGAACTGTGTGAAACCACAAAATCGTGTGTATACAGGGAATACAGAAGGGGGCCTAGGATGCACCCTCTGGGGCCTCTGTGATGAGGATCATTGTGGCGGAGGTAATGATGCCACCTCGGGGCGACCCATCAGGAAGTCCATGACCCAGTTGCAGAGAGAGGAGTTCAGTCCAAGGGTCGTGAGCTTTGTGATGAGTTTAGATGGCACTATGGTATTGAAGACAGAGCTGTAGTCAATGAACAGCAAACTCATGTCACGTCCTGACCATAGAATGCCTTTATTTTCTATGGTAGAGTAGGTCAGGTCGTGACCAGGGGTTTAGTCTAGTTTATATTTTCTATGTGGGGTTCTAGTTAGTTTTTTCTATGTTGGTGTTTTAGTATGATTCCCAATTTGAGGCAGCTGGCTATCGTTGTTGCTAATTGGGGATCATACTAAAGTAGCGGTTTTTCCACCTGTGTGTTATGGGATATTGTTTTGTGTTAGTGCCTGTAGCATCTCTGTAGTCACAGTTCGTGGTTAGTTTGTTTATTTGTCTTTGCTTAGTTTCACTTTATAATAAATAATGTGGATCTGAACATTCGCTGCGCCTTGGTCCGTTTCTACAAACGATCGTGACACCTCACATACTGTATGCATCCCTTTTGTACAGGTGGGTGAGGGCAGTGTGCAGCGCAATGGTGATTGCTTCGTTCGTAGATCTGTCAGGGCGGTAGGCAAATTGGAGAGGGTTGAGTGTGTCAGGGGAGGGAGGAGGTGATGTCGTCTTTGACTAGCCTTTTGAAGCATTTCATGATGACGGATGTTTTTTTAATTTATTTTTTATTTTTTCTCTAGAGGGTGGATCAGCTTAATATTGTGGAAATAATGTCGCTTCCAATGTAATTGAATGCATCATTTCCAATCCCCCATATTTTTTGGGTAAATATATATATCCATACACGCATGCATACATATATACATATACATACACATACCTATATAGACATACATACTTTTTTTTTTGATGATGGAAGTTAGTGCTACGGATCGCTAGTTGTTCAGTTACTTTCCCTTTCATTGAGCACGGGATGATAGCTGCACTTGATTGAGTATGCCTGGTGCAATGGAATATTCCCAAAAATGCAAACCTTGACTCCAGGCACACTTAATCAAAGACACAAAGTAAAGAAAACAAATACTATTTGAACTCGGGTCTGCTCCTGAATGCTCTCCAGCAGCCACTAAGGTCTGAATACAGAGCTCTCTGACATGTCCATAGAAATACATATTATATTAGTGTTCTATTAAGTTCTGTGTCTGTCTTTATGCTGTGACAGAGTCAACATCTTGGGCATGGAGCCCCGTATAAACCCCTTCAACAACGACTACTTCAATGGGATGTGCAACAAGGTGAAGAACACCAATAACAACGAGTACAACAGGCTGCCTTGGAACGTGGGCTTGCTCAACTATGAGGTGAGTAAGGCCTAGCTTGGAATTTGCCTTCACTTCAGTAAAACAATATTGAAACAGAGATATTCAGCTCAGATTTCAGACTAAGATGAATCACTTCTCCGTCCATAAATGTAACTTTTCAATTCTTGCATTGTAATTTCAAATCATCTTTATGTAATTTCAAATCAGTTCTTAAATTGCACTGACTCAAACCATTCTGGCTTTATGATATTGTCTGTATATTTGCTCAAAGTTCCATCCCACATTGTGACAGACTATTAACATCTAGTAGCTGGCCAATGAGCATGTGAGATTTGCTTCTGGGTTTGAAGATGAGACAATACAGTATGTAACACTTCAGCAAATTCAAACCTTGGTGATTGACCTCTGACCCCTGCATGTGTCTTTCCCAGACTATAGCAGAGGAGACCGTTTCCAAAGAGATCTATGAGGACACATACACCCTCCTGAGGGAACTGATGACTGAGACCAAGTTGACTGTGAGCGCTGGGTTGAACATAAAATTCACCCCCACAGAAAAGTCTATGGCCAAGTCCAATACGACTGTGTCAGGAGGGGTTGGGTTGGATGCTGAGTATGACAGGACACAGATGATCAAGGAAGTCTCGGAGTACACTACCATCAAGGTACAGTAGGCTTCATGTTATACTGTAGTGTACGCTCTCTGTACCCCCATGGATAAAATACTTTCAGTCCATTTGTATTTGTTTATTTCATCCATCTTGTAAATCACAGTGGCTTTATATTTGACTGAAGGCTGATTGAGTTTAAACTCCCTGATTTGAATTTATGAATTGATGTTGGTTCTTGTCCAATCAGAACAAGAGTTTCATGCGTGTGAACGGCCATGTGCAGCTGAGCACCTATAGGATGCGTTCCCGGGACCTTCAGGTGGCTGGGGAGTTTTTAGAGCATGTCAAGTCTCTACCTCTGGAGTACGAGAAAGGACAGTACTTCAGGTTGGACTGTTATCATTACACTAGAAACACATAGTTTTTGTGACTATATCTTATGTAAATTGATATATAATGTATATAAATTGTTGTGTGTGTATTTGCCTACTCCTGCTTGGACAATTGTGGGATGGATGAAGTGTTTTGAGTTAAGTTGAATGGAATGGAATTTAATGGAATTGAATTGAATGGAATGCAGCTTTCTGGAGGACTATGGGACTCACTACACCAGGAATGGGAAGTCTGGAGGAGAGTACCAGCTGGTCTACGTTCTCAACCAGGACACCATCAAGGACAAAAGTAGGGATCTTAAAATCGTGTTGTTTTTCTACCAACACCACTCTTAAAGGTCCAATGCAGCTGTTTTTATATCAAATCATTTCTGGGTAACAATTAAATACCTTATTGTAATAGATTTACATTAAAATTGGCAAAAATAACTTTTTAGTAAAAGTATTTCTCAACCAATAATTTTATAGGACTGGCTGGGAGTGGTCTGAGTGGGGAGGGGAAACCGGAAAACTAGCTGTTATTGGCAGAGGTTTAGAACATTGTTATTGGTCAATTAACCTATTTACTGTATGGTGTTGTCATCATGGAAAGCCGGAATTCCCGCCAATGCAAACCTGCTGATTAGAAGTTCCTGTGTCGAGTGCATTTTTTACCAGCAACTATCAGGAAACTGGATGGTTATTTTCCGTGATGAAAAATTGGTGGGACTTGCTTTAAAATCTTTACAAGTATTTTTGTGGTAGTGGAAGAAGTTTAAAATATTTTACTTAAGTAGTTATTGTTATTGTTGTTTTGATTTCAGATTTGAATATATGAGAAGTAGACCAAGGTGTCATACCCTTTAAGGTTTTGTCTACGACATATTGTTGAGAAAAGTGGTCAAGGTAGCTGATTAGTGTTATTAGTAACAAAAGAGGAGTTTTGTGCAGAAGAAGTATGACGAAGATTTAACGTCGGGACATTTGCCATCTGATAAACATTTAAAAAATCACACTTTACAGTGTTAGTTTCATCAGCTGTTGTACATATGATATAAGAAAAACACAATTTTGACTGCACTGGGCCTTTAAGAGACTACCACTGATACATGAAACATCAATACTAGCTAGGGCTCTTATTCAAAACAGCCCAACAATGTATTGAGGATCAGAGAGAAAATATTTGGTTCTATATGAATGTTTTTTATAATGATTTGGGAAAATGAATGAAATGTGACCATATAAAAACCTCTCCTGTTTGCAGTGATATCCGTATTTGATGTTTTAGCAATGTTGTCTCTCCTATAGAGCTGACTGAGAGAAAGCTCCAGGACTGCATTAAAGTTGGAATCTCAGCAAACTTTGACACCAACATCGGGATTGGAGGAGATGCCCACATCAGACCTGGACACTGTAAAGACACTGTGAATAAAAACACAGGTCCGTCAACACAAACATACCATTTAACTAACCCTTATTTTACCAGGTAAGTTGACTAAGAACACATTCTCATTTACAGCAAAGACCTGGGGAATAGTTACAGAGGAGAGGGGATGAATGAGCCAATTGGAAGCTGGGGATGATTAGGTGCCCTGATGGTATGAGGGCCAGATTGGGAATTTAGCCAGGACACCAGGGTTAACCCCCCTACTCTTAAGATAAGTGCCAAGGGATCCTTAGTGACCACAGAGTCAAGACACCCGTTTAATGTCCCATGTGAAATACGGCACCCTACAAAGGGCAATGTCCCCAATCAAGAGTGTCTCCTACTGGCCCTCCAACACCACTTCCAGCAGCAATAGGTCTCCCATCCAGGGACCAACCAGGACCAACCCTGCTTAGCTTCAGAGGCAAGCCAGCAGTGGCATGCAGGGTGGTATGCTGCTGGCACACACACACAACACCCACCCTCCTTGATTCCTGATTCCAATGGTGGCTCTGTATCCACAGCTGAGAAGGAGGGCAAGGCGCTGGTGGATAAGGTGATAACTGTAGTCAGGGGCGGAACCCTGGAGGCTGCTGTCGCCATGAGAACCCAGATAACGAAGGAGGGGCTAATGGACGTGCAGACCTATCAGAACTGGGCCCGGACAGTGGGCGATGCCCCTGCACTCCTCAGCAGTGAGGTGAGGGCACAATTCCAAATCCATCCCATACTGTCTCATTCCTATAAACACTGTAGATCTGAAAAAGGTGTTACATTGCCCAAAAGGGGATTGTTAAAGTTGTATTTTTGTAATAAAAAATATATACTGTATGTATATTAAAACATACAATCTACCTGCAGTGAAGCCCCCTCCCCTCCCCCCCAAAAAACAACAACTTCACCTTCCATTCCCCCCAAGCCACAGTCCCCCAACAGCCAACAAAATGAACAAAAGAGAAGAAAATGTAAACAAAGGAAAACAGAAACACCATCAGAAAATAACAACTGAAAACAACAGAAAACAAAATACTTCCAGGACAACAAACATCATATATATAACAGCAAGGCCAAATGAATATGTTTCAGTGCATGTTTGCACTATTTACATCTGTGTATGAGTGTGTGTGCACATGCATGGGTTTGAATGCGAGTGGATGTAACAGCGTTGCCCCTCGGTGTCATTCAAATGTATTTTTAAAAACGTTTTGTTACTTTTATCTTTGACCGTCATTCTATCCCATGCCCAATAACTCCACTTCCATCTGTCTCCAGTTTACATCACAACTCTGTTTCCTTGAGTTGTATTGAACTGAATGTTACAGTAAGTCAGTTTCCTGTTCTGTCTGTCTCCCCTCATAGCCAGAACCCATTCAGACCCTGATCCCACTGAGTATGCCTGATGCGAACACCAGGAGGCTTAACATGCAGAGAGCCACTCAGGAGTACGAGGCTGAGTACAGTGTGTGCAAGTGTAAGCCCTGTCACAACGGGGGCTCTCTGGCCCTGCTGGACGGGAATTGCCTGTGTCTCTGTCTGCCCCAGTTTGAAGGTCTGGCCTGCCAGGATGCCAAGGCTGATAACAGTGAGTGGAGCCAGCCGTTGTATACACACGCATGCCCAAGCATGTATGCACGCACAAGCACACTGTCCTATGTATACAGTTAAAGCTGTCAAGCTGAAAATATAGTTTTCTTCTCCAGATAAGAATACTAAAACCCCCGTGGAGAGGGTTCCTCAGGAGGGGAACTGGTCGTGTTGGGCAGCCTGGTCAGGCTGCAGTGGAGGAAAACGGATCAGGACCCGCAGCTGTAACACACAGGGCCTTTCTGATGCCACCTGCAGGGGAGACATAGTCACTGAAGACTACTGCTGAGCACACTCATACAGAACACTATGATGACAGCATAACTAACGGAACCCCATACATGTAGACAAAGAGGAGTTCATGGATATTATACACATGTTCGCTCGCTCACTCACTCACACTCATACAGAACACTATGATGACAGCATAACTAACGGAACCCCATACATGTAGACAAAGAGGAGTTAATGGTTATTATACACATGTTCGCTCGCTCACTCACTCACTCACACTCATACAGAACACTATGATGACAGCATAACTAACGGAACCCCATACATGTAGACAAAGAGGAGTTAATGGTTATTATACACATGTTTGCTCGCTCACTCACTCACACTCATACACACATGCAAACACATCCACACGCACGCGCCAGACACACACACCTATGTCATTTTTTAATATTAAAAACTGTATCAACGTATTCCTTGAAGTAGGCCTAGTTCTGTTTTACAAATCAACATTGCCAATAAAGTTTGACCTTTTATTGAGAGTTCATGATGTAAGGTATCCATACAGCATGAAAACCTCCCATTACATATTTAAAATTCATCCTAATCTCAAGTGTTCACTAAACTGTGACCTGAAGTAGCTTCCTTTGACTGATTGTCTAACAAGAAACTATTCTGCCTTGTGGCCAACAGTGTTAATACAATTCATATGTTCCTTAGAAACCTTCATAACCTTCTTCATGATCATCTTTGATAATCTCATAATCTCAGGAAGTTAAGGGAAATGGAGGCTTGGAATGCATTTTAACCGAAACCTATTGCTGTTTGGCAATCATAATGTCATGATTCCTCCTTCAGGAAACCAAATATCTAGAACCATAATGTTCTCGTGTTAAAATATGCACAAAGTGTACCAAACATTAAGGACACCAGCTCTTTCATGACATAAACTGACCAGGTGTATCCAGGTGAAAGCTATGATCACTTGTTAAATCTATTTCAATCAATGTAGAAGAAGGGGGAGATTTTTGAAGGTTAATGAAGGATTTGAGGCTTTTCTGAGGGCAAAAGGGGGGTGCAACTCAATATTAGGAAGCTGTTAATGTTTTGTCCACTGTGTATATACAGTGCATTCAGAAAGTATTCAGATCCCTTTTCCCACATTTTGTTATGTTACAGCCTTATTCTAAAATGGATTAAATAAAACGTTTTTCCTCATCAATCTAATCACAATACCTCATAATGACAAAGCGAAAATAGGTTTTTAGACATTTTTAAAAATTGATAAAAGAACAAAACAGAAATGCCTTATTTACATAAGTATTCAGACCTTTTGCTTTGGGACTCAATTGAGCTCAGGTGCATCCTGTTTCCATTGATCACCCTTAATATGTTTCTACAATTTGATTGGAGTCCAAATCTGAGGAAGGGTAACAAAAAAGGTTGGCACCATTGAAGGTCACCAAGAACACAGTGGCCTGGAAGAGGTTTGGAACCACCATGACCATAAAAGGCACACGACAGCCCACTTGGTGTTTGTCAAAAGGCACCTAAAGAACTCAATGAGAAACAAGATTCTCTGGTCTGATAAAACCAAGATGGAACTCTTTTGCCTGAATGCCAAGCGTCACGTCTGGAGAAAACTTGGCACCATCCCTATGGTGAAGCATGGTGGTGGGAGCATCATGCTGTGGATATGTTTTTCTGCGTCAGGGACTGGGAGACTAGTCAGGATCGAGGGAAAGATGAACGGAGCAAAGTACAGAGAGATCCTTGCTCCAGTGTGTCCAGGACCTCAAATTGGGGCGAAGGTTCACCTTCCAACAGGACAGCAGCCCTAAGCACACAGCCAAGACAATGCAGGAGTGGCTTTGGGACAAGTCTCTAAATGTCCTTGAGTGGCCAGCCAGAGGAGAGACCTGAGGCTTTTAGCGTCATACCCATGAAGAATTGAGGCTATAATCGTTGCCAAAGGTGCTTCAAGAAGGCACTGAGTAAAAGGTTTGAATACTTATGTAAATCAAATCAAAGTATATTTTTCACATGCGCTGAATACAACAGGTGTAGGTAGACCTTACAGTGAAATGCTTACTTACAGGCTCTAACCAATAGTGCAAAAAAGGTATTAGGTGAACAATAGGTAGATAAAGAAATAAAACAACAGTAAAAAGACAGGCTATATACAGTAGTGAGGCTATAAAAGTAGCGAGGCTACATACAGACACCGGTTAGTCAGGCTGATTGAGGTAGTATGTACATTGTGACGACCCTCCCACTCTGTCTGCCGTATTCTGTCTTTGTTCTTGTTTCCGTATTAGGATGCCGGTGGGCGGAGTTGGGGAGGGTCGTCAGCTACATGGGAAACACCTGGGCCAGGTGTGTCGCAGGATAAATAGACCTCTTCCACATTCATGGAGGAGACTCTCTCCATGCAGACACCTTTGTAGATTGTGTTGTGGTTCTTGGTGGCCTTTTGTTTGTTTGCATTGGCGCCTTTCAACACCCTGCATTATCACATGCATGCAAAACACTCACTTACACTACTGATTACACACGCCATTGTATATTTTCCTTAGTTGCTTTCGTTAATAAATATATATTTTGTTACTCCTTATCTCCACATTGTCTCCCTTTGTTACGGGCTTTGAGCCGGTTCGTAACAACATGTAGACATGGTTAAAGTAACTATGCACATATGATGAACAGAGAGTAGCAGTAGCGTAAAAGAGGGGTTGGCGAGTGGTGCAGATAGCCCGGTTAGACTGTCTTGGTGTGTTTGGACCATTCTAGTTTGTTGTTGATGTGGACACCAAGGAACTTGAAACTTTCAACCTGCTCCACTACAGCCCCATCGATGTACAGCCCCGTCGATGAGAATGGGGGTGTGCTCGGTCCTCCTTTTCCTGTAGTCCACAATAAGCTCCTTAGTCTTGGTTACGTTGAGGGATAGGTTGTTATTCTGACACCACCTGGCCAGGTCTCTGACTTCCTCCCTATAGGCTGTCTCGTTGTTGTTGGTGATCAGGCAATGATCAGGCACTGTTGTGTCATCTGTAAACTTAATGATGGTGTTGGAGTCGTGCCTGGCCATGCAGTCGTGGGTGAACAGGGAGTACAGGAGGGGACTGAGCACGCATCCCTGGGGAGCTCCAGTGTTGAGGATCAGCGTGGCAGATGTGCTACTACCTACCCTCACCACCTGGGGGCAGCCCTTGATATTTCTGTTTAAAAAATGCAAACATTTATAAAAACCTGTTTTTGCTTTGTCATTATGGGGTATTGCGTGTGGATTGATAAGAAGAAGAAAAAACAATTGAATACATTTTTAAATAATGCTGTAGCGTAACAAAATGTCAAAACAGTCAAGGGGTCTGAATACTTTCCGAATGCACTGTAAGTTAAATGCATTATCGTTAGAGAGCTTCCACAAAGAAGTTATCCTCTTTTGTCTACTAAGGAAATGTACCTAACGGCACTGGAGGGCCGTATACACTTACAGAAAAACAACAGCCGGTAAATCTGATCAGCCCGTTGCTGTCACAAACATATAAAACACATTTTACAAAACACGTATCCAACATTCCAAATAGGCATGAAACCATGAAAACATACTAAAAGAAGTCATCCAAAACAGCATTGTTCCTAAAAACACAGTGCTGCTGTGTCTTTCCACTTTGGCCCACTTCAAAAAGTGTTGGGTAAAGTATGTATTAATGGCCTAATAACTCATCTCTAAAAACATGGCCACATTCCAAGCAGCTACACCATGGAAATGAGAAACAGATGCGCTGAAACTGGGAGAGAGATGGGAGAGGGTGGAGAGAGAAAGCAAAAGAGAGTGATAAGGTGAGAGATATAGAAGGATAGGGGGAGAGGGGAGAGAGGGGAAAGACAAACTAAGATCTGGACAGGACATGGAGACTGACGAATGAAGGTGATTGAGATTCAGAGATGGTTTATCTTGACATGGACAGGAGAAAAATAAGATTTCTGATATTTTTTTATTGTGTATACATTCTTCGAAAAAAAGGTGCTATCTAGAACCTGAAATGTTTCTTTGGCTGTCCCCATAGGAGAAACCTTTTTTGTTCCAGGTAGAACCACTTTGTGTTATATGAAGAACTCTTTCCACAGAGGGTTCTACATCGAACCCAAAAGCGTTTTTACCTGAAAATGGTTCTCCTATTGGGACAGCTTACCAACCCTTTTGGAAGCCATTTTTCTAAGAGTGTAGAGATACCATGACCTTGTAAATTAGATTTGCAGTATGTAGACATCTTAGGCTAGCAATAAGTATGTATACAAGAGAGCTCTCTTTCGATATGAACATATTTTGGCATTACCTCTCACATAGCCAAGTTTATCATTTGACACAAGTCTGAACTGGTAACAGCAGGGTTCCTAGATTGAGCAAACTGGAACCAGACAGGCCAGGTCATAAAGATGTTCCTGATCCTCTGTGTCCCGCTGGTCTCTGTGTCTCGCTGGTCTCTCTGGCCCGCTGGTCTCCTGTCTCGCTGGTCTCGCTGGTCTCTGTGTCCCGCTGGTCTCTGTGTCCCGCTGGTCTCTGTGTCCAGCTGGTCTCGCTGGTCTCTGTGTCTCGCTGGTCTCTCTGGCCCGCTGGTCCCTCTGGTCTTTCTGTCCCGCTGGTCTCTCTGGCCCACTGGTCTCTCTGTCTCACTGGTGTCTCTGTCCCACTGGTCTCTGTGTCCCGCTGGTCTCTGTGTCCCGCTGGTCTCTGTGTCTCGCTGGTCTCTGTGTCCCGCTGGTCTCTGTGTCCCGCTGGTCTCTGTGTCCCGCTGGTCTCTGTGTCTCGCTGGTCTCTGTGTCCCGCTGGTCTCTGTGTCCAGCTGGTCTCTGTGTCCCGCTGGTATCGCTGGTCTCTCTGACCCGCTGGTCCCTCTGGTCTTTCTGTCCCTCTGGTCTCTGTGCCTCGCTGGTCTCGCTGGTCTCTCTGACCCGCTCTTCTCTCTGGCCCGCTGGTCTCTGTGTCCTGCTGATCTCTGTGTCCTGCTGATCTCTGTGTCCTGCTGATCTCTGTGTCCTGCTGGTCTCTGTATCTCACTGGTCTCTGTGTCCCGCTGGTCTCTGTGGCCCGCTGGTCTTTGTGTCCCGCTGGTCTCTGTGTCCCGCTGTTCTCTGTGTCTCGCTGGTCTCTGTGTCCCGCTGGTCTCTGTGTCCCGCTGGTCTCTGTGTCCCGTTGGTCTCTGTGTCCCGCTGGTCTCTGTGTCTCGCTGGTCTCTGTGTCCCGCTGGTCTCTGTGTCCCGCTGTTCTCTGTGTCTCGCTGGTGTCTCTGTCCCGCTGGTCTCTGTGTCCCGCTGGTCTCTGTGTCCCGCTGGTCTCTGTGTCCCGCTGGTCTCTGTGTCCTGCTGATCTCTGTGTCCTGCTGATCTCTGTGTCCTGCTGGTCTCTGTTTCTCGCTGGTCTCTGTGTCCCGCTGGTCTCTGTGTCCCGCTGGTCTCTGTGTCCCGCTGTTCTCTGTATCTCGCTGGTGTCTGTGTCTCGCTGGTCTCTTTGTCCCGCTGGTCTCCGTGTCCCGTTGGTCTCTGTGTCCGGCTGGTCTCTGTGTCCCACTGTTCTCTGTGTCCCGCTGTTCTCTGTGTCTCGCTGGTGTCTCTGTCCCGCTGGTCTCTGTGTCCCGCTGGTCTCTGTGTCCCGCTGGTCTCTGTGTCCCATTGGTCTCTGTGTCCCGCTGGTCTCTGTCCCGCTGGTCTCTGTGTCCCGCTGGTCTCTGTGTCCCGTTGGTCTCTGTGTCCCGCTGGTCTCTGTGTCCCGCTGGTCTCTGTGTCCCGCTGGTCTCTGTGTTCTGCTGGATGAAACCAGGATGGGTTTTACAGAATAAAGGAAAGTGACAGTGACAGTGGATGTTGTTGAGGCAGAAAGATAGCAGCTCCCTGGTGTTTGAACTTTTACCCTCTCGTCATGAAACTACTGAAACACAGACTCATGCTCCGTACGGCTTACACATGCACATTCATAACACATCACACACATATGGTACACACACATATGCACACACACACACGTTACTTTTCACAACCAGAAGGTATTATCCCTTTTACTACATAGCACTTCACTGTCAAGTCCATTCTGCCTTTGTTAAAGCCTCTGCTAACATCCACAAGTGTCCTGACCCCTTTTGTGACACTGTTTATCTGTTTCCATCTGAGAGCTGTGAACAAAGTCATTATGACTGGCCTAATGCTCCTAGATCCTGCTCTCACAATGGCTAGAAAGGGCTTGAGATGAACTGTGATATTTGCCTAGCTCGGCTGGCTTTGATTTGCCTGTTTGCTCTCGGGTTTAAATTGAGTCATTTACCGTCAACACTGCAAGCATGACTGGAGATCCCTACGCCTGAGCCAAGCTTGTTAAACAAACAGTGGTGGAGTGGTAGAGGGAGGGAGGGAGGGAGGGAGGGAGGGAGGGAGGGAGAAAATGTGGGGGTGTCAGAGTGTTGGTTTGCTTACAAAGCAATGAGAGTACTGCCACTGCTGCCACTGTCTGAAAGTTGCACAGTAATACATCAAATCAACTGCAGCACCGCAGAATACCTTAAAGGTATGTGTTTCTAACACATTTGAATCACTCGCATGAGATCTGGGTCCTGTGTGGCTCAGTAATACATCAAATCAACTGCAGCACCGCTGGGACCACCCATATGTAAAAGTAGTTTCTAACACATTCGCTTTGGACAAAAGCGTCTGCTAAATGGGATATATTTATATATATTTTATCTTTTAGGCAACCTTTCCAATGTGATCACTTCTCCATTGCTGTTATGCTTAGGTAATGGAGACAGTAGAGATGAATCTTATCATTTCATTTGTGCAACACAGATAAGGAAACGGAAGGGGCCTCTTATAATTATATTTTGGTTCCACAAACAAATCTTGTGGTAAACCCTCATATTCTGAGTGCTTGTTGCTTGGCTTGTTTCAATAGCCGCTACAACTCAAACACTTTTTGTCCTCAGTCTTAACCTTGACTCCTCTCTCTCTCGCTGCCTGTCTCTGTCTCTCTCAATTCTCTCTCTCTCTGTGCTGTCTCTCTCTCCCTCCCTCTCTCTCTCTCTCATTAACCTTTATTTAATTAGGCAAGTCAGTTAAGAACACATTCTTATTTACAATTATGGCCTACCAGGGAACAGTGGGTTAACTGCCTTGTTCAGGGGCAGAATGACAGATTTTTACCTTGGGGATTCAATCCAGCAACTTTTCGGGTTACTGGCCCAAAGCTCTAACCACTAGGCTACCTGCTCTAACCACTAGGCTACCTGCCACTCCAATGTCTGTCTGCCTGCCTGCCTGCCTGCCTGCCTGTCTGCCTGCCTGCCTGTCTGTCTGTCTGTCTGTCTGTCTGTCTGTCTGTCTGTCTGTCTGTCTGCCTGCCTGCCTGCCTGCCTGCCTGTCTGTCTGTCTGTCTGTCTGTCTCTACCAGAACTCTATTGTTCTTCTCTCTTGTAATTGCATGTTCTCTATCTCTCATATCCAGTGCCTCTCCCTTCCTCTCTCTATCACTCCATCTCTTCCCCTCTCAAGACTGACCTACATTTTGTTTTTCAAAAATAACACCATAAAACTATCCTCCCTTCATCGTAAAAAGAAAAAACCTCAGAGCATAGAGCTAGAGAGAGAGAGAAATAGAGAGAGTGGGAGGAATGTGTGATGGATGAATACCTAGACAGTGGCTGGGGGTGGTGGCCCCTGGCCCTCAGGATGTCAAGATAATGGAGTAAAGCTTTGGGCTCCCATTGAGATCCAGGGAGACCCTATTCACTACCGACATCCCCCTTGCCTCGGGCCATTATCTTAGGATAAAATGTTTTGTTCTCACCCCTCTCTATAACAAAACGGTTAGCACAAAATAATGAACCTCTTTCCTTCGATAGACTCTCCCAGTTCTCTGTTAACTCATATTTTTATATTGGTTGTTGAGCAAAAGGGGAAAAGTACTTTGAAACGTCATTTGAAAGAAGAGTATATTTGAAGGAGTTGTTTTTTAATATTCTGTTTGTATGCTAAAACACGTTGGTTTAATTATATTTGGCGATATTAAAGTTTGAGGATGATTTAATGATCACATGAAGAAAAGGAGAAGTTAAAAACCTTGATTGACACAAAACTATTAAAAAAAACATATACCAGGACAGCAAGTGCATAATGGGAAAACAGAACAGAATTACAAGATACATGTAAACAATTGTAGGGTAGGAACCTGGCCCTTTACCTCAGAAGGAAATAGACAACCATTATTATTTCCCAAAAATGATCATGCACCATTTAAGTATCTATGTATCCCCAGGCTAGAAGTGATGTGGTTTCTTAAAGGCTGTATAAAGCCATATTCAATATGATAATATATTATTTTTATGTTTGTACATTTTCCAAACAACAAATAGCAACTTACAGAATGGTAGCTAAAAGTAAAATAAAATAAATAAAGGTCAACTAACTTTCTAAAAAATATATTTTCCCAAGATCTAAACTCTTGTGTGTGTGTGTGTGTGTGTGTGTGTGTGTGTGTGTGTGTGTGTGTGTGTGTGTGTGTGTGTGTGTGTGTGTGTGTGTGTGTGTGTGTGTGTGTGTAATTGTTTCCCAGCTCATTGATCAAACAGCTATAGAACCAAGGCATGAATTCTAAGTTTGCTTTAAAAAATGACCCATTGTTGTCTCCTTGCGTCCTCGGACCTAAACAACACAGGACTGCATATTCCCCTCTCAGAGACGTATAGGGGGGTATATTGCTTTAAGACAAACCCCTGAATGGTGTGAAAGGGGCTCCACTCCCTGGTCCTCTCCTCTAAACGGCTGGACACAGTTGAAGTCTCCCCCCCTGGGGTCAGTGGAGCCATGGCAGATTACTGCACACAGCTGTCTCAGCACCGTGGAAATGAAATGATGCCCCGTGTCAGCAATGTTTTGTGTTCCTTCTTCCTCCTTCTCTACTCTCCCCCGCAACCCAAACTCAAAACCTACGCTTCACTCTCGACTCCCTCGGTCCTTTCAAAACCTACGCTTCACTCTCGACTCCCTCGGTCCTTTCAAAACCTACGCTTCACTCTCGACTCCCTCGGTCCTTTCAAAACCTACGCTTCACTCTCGACTCCCTCGGTCCTTTCAAAACCTATGCTTCACTCTCGACTCCCTCGGTCCTTTCAAAACCTACGCTTCACTCTCGACTCCCTCGGTCCTTTCAAAAACCTCACTCTCGACTCCTCGGTCCTTTCTCGACTCCCTCGGTCCTTTCAAAACCTATGCTTCACTCTCGACTCCCTCGGTCCATTCAAAACCTACGCTTCACTCTCGACTCCCTCGGTCCTTTCAAACCCTACGCTTCACTCTCGACTCCCTCGGTCCTTTCAAAACCTACGCTTCACTCTCGACTCCCTAGGTCCTTTCAAAACCTACGCTTCACTCTCGACTCCCTCGGTCCTTTCAAAACATTAGCGTTCCTCTATTGGTCTTCTCTGGCCCTGGACGCAGGAATGAGAAACCAATCAGGGCGCCCCACTGAGAGCTGAACTCCAGCGTTCCAGAGATCCCTGCATGGGTTGGAAGAAGTTATCTGATTGGCCTGGGTGAATATCCCCAGTCTTTATCTATGTCCCACATGGCATCCTATTCCCTATGTAAGTGCATGACTTTTTACCATAGCCCTATCCTATTTTTGACCAGGAAAAGTAGTGCACTACATAGGGAATATGGTGCCATTTGGGAGAATACCTTTGTGTCAGTATCATCATTCAGAGAGATCTGAACTCGACAACATCCACCCCCCCCCCTCCTCCAGACCACAGCCCCCCCCCCCCGGCACTTAAAAACAATAAATCAGCCCCTCCCCCACGTAACCCCCTCACCTCTCCTAAAGCCCAGGGTGAACCAGGCAGCCCCCTCCCTCACACCCCAGTAACCTCTACAGCCCTCAGTAGACCGCTGGCCTGGGGGTTTACCTACTCAGCTTGTCTGTGGGTGAGTTTGTTTATTCTCTAGTTAGTCCTGAGAGGTAAGTAGTCAAGAATACTGTCAGAAGTCCCTTCCACAAGACATGGTGTGGTCAAATACAGTCATGACAAGCAAATATGTCAATGAAAGAGGAAAAATGCACCCTGTCCTAAGAGCTTGCATTTAAACAAATATACTGTAGCATACAGCTGTAGGATCTACATTTTACCAGTATTGTCAAAACAAAATAATCCTGCAGCAACCGGATTTGAACGTTTCGTCCATAATGCTGCCTGATCAGATAGTCTATTAGCTAGCCAAATGTAGTGTAAACCGTGTTTTAGTGTGGGTTTTCAGGGAATTTACCTAAATAACAAAACTTGTGCACTTCCAGCGGTGCAGGACAATTCTCAGCAACAAAAGAGTGATCAAATTAAGATCCTATACCTGTATATTTGTATATTTAAAAAACGTTACACACTTGCTTTATACTTTAAATTTCAATTTCAAATAAGCAACGTTTCTAGGTTAGGCTGATTGTTTACACACAAATAGGACTTCAACCTTCTTTTTCAGAACAATTTCAGTCTTACTCTTTCCCCACTCGCCGATTTTTCTCTCCATCTAGCTTAGGGTTCACAGGAGGCACAAGGAAGTCTAACTGGATTAGAGACAGTTTTCTTCAAAGGCCGGTGAACTCACAAAGGGCTTGACGTGACAGAATCAATGTGGCAGTTTGGAATTTTGAAGAGTTTCACAGAAGCTTAAAAGAGAAATGGAGTAATTTCATTACTGGCATTTTTATTACTATTTATTATTGTTGTTCATTGAGTAGCCTACAGATGCTTCTTAAACAACATAGAAAATTGTTAAGGGGCACACATGTTGTTTTTATTGACTTTTTTTGCTATTTTGCACACTGGTATTTCTACTTGCACATCATCATCTGCACATCTATCACTCCAGTGTTAATTTGCTAAATTGTAATTACTTTGCTACTATTGGCCTATTTATTGCCTGACCTCCTTACTCCATTTACACACACTGTACATATATTTTTCTATTGTGTTATTGACTGTACGGTTGTTTATTCCATGTGTAACTCAGTGTTGTTTTTTTGTCGCACTGCTTTGCTTTATTTTGACCAGGTTGCAGTTGTAAATGAGAACTTGTTCTCAACTGGTCTACCTGGTTAAATAAAGGTGAAATAAATGTGTAAAAAAATTTTTTGTGTAACATGAATGCATCTTATGAAATATACCCTTTTTTGATATTAGAATACCACACAATTACCTTAGATATCCAGTATTGATACTTATTACATTTACGCAGTTTACATTGTGTCAAATGTTAATGGTTTACCTTCTAATAATGTATTTCAACTGAGAGAAAGTTCAGAGAGGAAAATGTGGTCAGTATGCTCAGCGGTTTGTTAATCATTGTTCCAAGAAGCATCTCAACCATAAGTCACATCATCGCCTTAATTGTGTCTAGATTAGAATGTCCACTAATGTACGACCTTTAGTCTGCTTCTGCAGATCACAGAGTTACCCAGAACGAGGGGTTAGTGTGTGTGTATGCTATGTGCTTGTGTGTGTGTGTGTATGCCCTTCTGAATGTATGTGTTTGTGCTTGGGTGCATCTGTGTGTGGATAAATGGGGAAGGGGGGGTACTAGAGGTAGAGGGTTGAGTTATGATGAGGTGACTTTAATGAGGTAGTGTGTCCCGCAGCGCTGCACCCATCCCCCTCTAGCCTCTCCTCTATTTCAGCATGATGGAAAAAAAACATCTTGCCTATTTTCCTCCAGTGCCAAAAGTTAATTGAAAACATTTCAGGAGAAAGTATGGTTTTGGGGGCCCCATATGACTCTCATTCCTTCATTATCCCTAGCAATAATAAAGAGGCAATACAATTAATAATGGTTGGAGACCAGGCCTGCCCTCTTAAAGCCGCAGGACCCTCTTTTGTGACGGCAAACAAAGGCCCATAAATGCATTCGCCACATCACCGTGACAAAGCTGCAGGGCTTCCACAGTTTTCTTCTTTCTTTTTTACATTGAGTGGGAAGGAAAGCAAAAGTAACTTGAGCAAGTTTTAAGTTTTAATGTCATGTGCACAAGTACAGTGAAATGACTTTTTTCCAGCTCTAACCCCAATAATGCAGTAATCAATAACAATGTAAGGTAGAACAAAAACACACAAGAAATTACGTAAGCATACTATATACATACTGTATACAGGGTCAGTCAGTTCTAGTACCATATTTACAATGTGCAGGGATACTGGAGTGACAGAGGGAGATGTATAGGGATAAGGTGACGAGGCATCAGGATATATGATAAACAGAGTAGTAGCATCTTATATGGTGATTGTATGTGAGTGTGTGTGTAGAGTCAGAATGTAGACTCATATTATGTGTGTGAGCAAATGATGTGGTGACTGTTTGTGTGAGTATGTAGGGCCCTGTGAGTGTGTAGGGTCATGTGAGTGTGTAGGGCCCTGTGAGTGTGTAGGGTCCTGTGAGTGTGTAGGGTCCTGTGAGTGTGTAGGGCCCTGTGAGTGTGTAGGGTCATGTGAGTGTGTAGGGTCATGTGAGTGTGTAGGGTCATGTGAGTGTGTAGGGTCATGTGAGTGTGTAGGGTCATGTGAGTGTGTAGGGTCATGTGAGTGTGTGAGTGTGTAGGGTCATGTGAGTGTGTAGGGTCCTGTGATGTGAGTGTGTAGGGTCATGTGAGTGTGTAGGGTCATGTGAGTGTGTGTGAGTGTGTAGGGTCATGTGAGTGTGTAGGGCCCTGTGAGTGTGTAGGGTCATGTGAGGGTCATGTGTGTAGGGTCATGTGAGTGTGGGGTCATGTGAGTGTGTAGGGTCATGTGAGTGTGTAGGGTCATGTGAGTGTGTAGGGTCATGTGAGTGTGTAGGGTCATGTGAGTGTGTAGGGTCATGTGAGTGTGTAGGGTCATGTGAGTGTGTAGGGTCATGTGAGTGTGTAGGGTCATGTGAGTGTGTAGGGTCATGTGAGTGTGTAGGGTCATGTGAGTGTGTATGTGAGTGTGTAGGGTATGTGAGTGTTAGGGTCATGTGAGTGTGTAGGGTCAGTGTGTAGGGATGTGAGTGTAGGGTCATGTGAGTGTGTAGGGTCATGTGAGTGTGTAGGGTCATGTGAGTGTGTAGGGTCCTGTGAGTGTGTAGGGTCATGTGAGGGTTATGTGAGTGTGTAGGGTTATGTGAGTGTGTAGGGTCATGTGAGTGTGTAGGGTCATGTGAGTGTGTAGGGTCATGTGAGTGTGTAGGGTCAGGGTCATGTGAGTGTGTAGGGTCATGTGAGTGTGTAGGGTCAGTGTGTAGGGTGAGTGTGTAGGGTCCTGTGAGTGTGTAGGGTCATGTGAGTGTGTAGGGTCATGTGAGTGTGTAGGGTCCTGTGAGTGTGTAGGGTGTGAGTGTGTAGGGTCCTGTGAGTGTGTAGGGTCATGTGAGTGTGAGTGTGAGTGTGTAGGGTCCCTGTGAGTGTGTAGGGTTATGTGTAGGGTTATGTGTGTAGGGTCCTGTGAGTGTGTAGGGTCATGTGAGTGTGTAGTGTGTAGGGTGAGTGTGTAGGGTCCTGTGAGTGTGTGAGTGTGTAGGGTCCTGTGAGTGTGTAGGGTTATGTGAGTGTGTAGGGTGGGTCATGTGAGTGTGTAGGGTCCTGTGAGTGTGTAGGGTCATGTGAGTGTGTAGGGTGAGTGTGAGTGTGTAGGGCCCTGTGAGTGTGTAGGGTCCTGTGAGTGTGTATGTGGGTTATGTGAGTGTGTAGGGTCCTGTGAGTGTGTAGGGTCATGTGAGTGTGTAGGGTCATGTGAGTGTGTAGGGTCCTGTGAGTGTGTAGGGTGTGAGTGTGTAGGGCCCTGTGAGTGTGTAGGGTCATGTGAGTGTGTAGGGTGTGAGTGTGTAGGGCCCTGTGAGTGTGTAGGGTCCTGTGTGTAGTGTGTAGGGTCCTGTGAGTGTGTAGGGTCTGTGAGTGTGTATGTGAGTGTGTAGGGTGAGTGTGTAGGGTCCTGTGTGTGTGTAGGGTCCTGTGAGTGTGTAGGGTCATGTAGGGAGTGTGTAGGGTCATGTGAGTGTGTAGTGTGAGTGTGTAGGGCCCTGTGAGTGTGTAGTGTGTAGTGTGTAGGGTCCTGTGAGTGTGTAGGGTCCTGTGAGTGTGTAGGGTCATGAGTGTGTAGGGTCCTGTGTGAGTGTGTAGGGTCATGTGAGTGTGTAGGGTCCTGTGTGTGTGTAGGGTCCTGTGTGTGTAGGGTCATGTGAGTGTGTAGGGTTATGTGTGTGTGTAGGGCCCTGTGAGTGTGTAGGGTCCTGTGAGTGTGTAGGGTCATGTGAGTGTGTAGGGTCCTGTGTGTGTGTAGGGTCATGTGAGTGTGTAGGGTTATGTGAGTGTGTAGGGTCCTGTGAGTGTGAGTGTGTAGGGTCATGTGAGTGTGTAGGGTCCTGTGTGTGTGTAGGGTCATGTGAGTGTGTAGGGTTATGTGAGTGTGTAGGGTCATGTGAGTGTGTAGGGTCATGTGAGTGTGTAGGGTCATGTGAGGGTGTGTAGGGTCATGTGAGTGTAGGGTAGGGTGTATGTGAGTGTGTAGGGTGTGAGTGTGTAGGGTCATGTGAGTGTGAGTGTGTGTAGGGTCATGTGAGTGTGTAGGGTCCATGTGAGTGTGTGAGTGTGTAGGGTCATGTGAGTGTGTAGGGTCATGTGAGTGTGTAGTGTGTGTGTAGGGTATGTGAGTGTGTAGGGCCCATGTGAGTGTGTGAGTGTGAGTGTGTGTCCTGTGAGTGTGTAGGGTCATGTGAGTGTGTAGGGTCATGTGAGTGTGTAGGGTCATGTGAGTGTGTAGGGTCATGTGAGTGTGTAGTGTGAGTGTGTAGGGTCCTGTGAGTGTGTAGGGCCCTGTGTGTAGGGTCCTGTAGTGTGTAGGGTTATGTGAGTGTGTAGGGTCATGTGAGTGTGTAGGGTCCTGTGGTGTGTAGGGTCCTGTGAGTGTGTAGGGTCATGTGAGTGTGTAGGGTCATGTGAGTGTGTGTGTAGTGTGTAGGGTCCATGTAGGGTCCTGTGAGTGTGTAGGGCCTGTGAGTGTTTAGGGCTCTGTGAGTGTGTAGGGTCCTGTGAGTGTATAGGGTCATGTGAGTGTTTAGGGTCATGTGAGTGTGTAGTGTGAAGGGCCCTGTGAGTGTTTAGGGTCATGTGAGTGTGTAGTGTGAAGGGCCCTGTGAGTGTGCATAAAGACAGTGCAAAAATAAATAAAATACAAGGGTCAACTCAGATAGTCCGTGTAGCAATTTAGTAAGCTATTTATTTGATTTTCTGAGCCTTCCTTTCACCCTGTCTGATATAGAGGTCCTGGATGCCAGGGAGCTCGGCCCCGGTGATGTACTGGGCTGTCCGCATCACCCTCTTTAGCTCCATGTGATCGAGGGCGATGCTATTGCCATGCCAAACAGTGATGCAGACAATCAAAATGCTCTCAATGGTACAGCTGTAGAACGTTTTGAGGACTTGAGGGCCCATGCCACATTTGTTCAACCTCTTGAGAGGGAAGAGGCGGTCACACCTTCTTCATGACTGTGCGCATGTGTGTGGACCATTTTAAGTGCTTAGTGATTTGGACACCGAGGAACTTGAAGCTCTCGACCCGCTCCGTCGATGTGGATGGGGGCGTGCACGCCCCACCATTTCCTCTCGTCCACAATCAGCTCCTTGGTCTTATTGATGATGAGGGAGAGGTTGTCATTCCAGCACCACACTGCCAGGTCACTGAATCCTCCCTGTAGGCTGACTCATCGTCGCCAGTGATCAGGCCTACCACCTTTGTGTCGTCAGGAAACCTGATGATGGTGTTGGAGTTGTGTGGCCACGCAGTTGTGGGTGAACAGGGAGTACATAATTGTAATTCTGATAGTAAACTACAATCTCAAATAAATTATTTCTCAGACTATTTATAAAGAACTCATAATAAAATGTTTTACAAACCAGTATCAAATAGTTTGTTAACCAGTTGTAACCTGATTATGTAGCATACTTCATGTATGTTGTACATAATATATTAGAAAAATATGTGTACTACTCATACATAGAAAAAGGGATACCTGGTCAGTTGAACAACTGAATGCATTCAACTGAAATGTGTCTTCCGCATTTAACCCAACCCCTCTGAATCAGAGTTGCGGGGGGCTGCCTTAATCTACGCCCATGTCATCGGCGCAGTTGTTATTGGGGGTTAACTGCCTTGCTCAAGGGCAGAACTGCAGATTCATCCACCTTGCCGGCTCAGGGGTTCAAACCAGTGACCTTTTGGTTACTGGCCCAACGAGAGATACAACTTTGAAAGAAGTTTTACACGTCCTTCCGAGAAGCCCCTATCTGCAATAGCTAGCAGTCTCTGTCTCCCCCCAGCCTAGCTCTCCACTCTCTCCTTTCTCTCTGGTGTCAGAGAGAAAGAGAGTGAATGAAGTGTCTGCACATGGTGCCGCTCCACCATTGTGTGTTTTACATTTCTATGACAGAAGTGCCACTCGACTTCTCCTCCATTCACTGGGCTGGAGGGCCCTCGTCCCCTCCCAGAGAGAAACAACATGGCTGCCATCGTGGCTCTCAAGTCCCTCTTGTGACAAGAGGTGAAGGAGAGGATGATGTCCCATATTTTTTTTCTGTCTCTCAGTGATGCCAAGAGAGAAAACAATTGTGAATCTATGTGAACTCCAAGATTATTATATTTTTGTATATGGTGGTGGTGGGTAGGCTAGGCTACAACATCTACAAGTAGACCTAGGTCAATAACCAGCATTTCAACTTCTGTTCAGGATGATAATAACAGTATAGTTTATGCGAAAGTGTCAAATAAAAACACAAACTACTTTGTTACACATACATAGCAATGGTCCGTAGCTAAACACATACACACCAACAGCAATCCAATCGGAGTGCATTCGTAATGGTTACTTAAGTCTCACTTCACCCAGACACAGCTTTTCTTGCCCTCTCTCCTCTCTGTGTGAATGCTTCTTCTAACAAACACATGGGGTGAGGATAAATAAACTAGCCAGGCCCATCTTGGCTCCATCTGAGCTGCAATCCCCAGGAGATAGGCTATTTCGTCCTCAGATTTATACAGTCTTCCAGCATTAACAGTTTAGCCTTCAGCAAACATTAATGTTGACAAATTCAAGTGTATATCAATCTGACTCTTCATTTGATCTAGGAGTCAGATAACATTCAGTAGCTCAGATCAACTGATGGTTTGTATTGAGGGGGTTTTGTGATGTAGAAAGGATTGGTACAGCTGCCAAAAGATTTGCGAGACACCGTACTAAAATCACCTGCTGCTACCGATACGGCTACATAAAGTAGAGTTAAGACGGAAACAATCAAGAGTCAATAGAATTTTAAGCAAGAACATTTATATATTCACTAAAATACAATGTAGACAGTGAAGCATTTCATGACATTTCTATACAGTGCAAAAATCCTCTTAGCAGTAATAAACAAATAACTCTGGAAAAAAAATCCATATCATACAATATACTGTACAATTTAACTTCACACATTTTGACATATAAAAATAATCTCCCTTAACTTGTTTTTTAACTTGATATTGATACTGAGCTTATGGAAATGTCTGGGACATGATTAAGGCTAATAATATTGAATAACAAATCAAACTGTGGTTAGGTAAATGCGTTTTACATCTGTCACTTAGATGATTACCAACTGACTAGAGCTTAAATGGCATCTTAATGAAATGTAGGCCTATGTCTATTGTCTAGCTCATAGTGAAAGAAAACTTGATTAGTCTGTCCTCATTTTCGCCAAGTGACCAAGAACATGTTTTATACTGATGTTTTCACTATTGTCTTAAAACAGCATTATACATATGTACACTTACAAGTCACCTGGCTGTCCACATTAAAGAAAATTGCGTGTCAAACTTTTTGGGCTATTTTGTGAGACACAAGGTAAGGAGAAGCTTATAGTAGGCCTAGAACATTCTTTAAGGGTTGGTTAAAACAATTACATATTTTAGAGGTGCACAGCTATCTGGAAATGAATCTATAAACTTTTGAGATTCACATAAAATGTATACATTTTAAATATAAACATTTGTGAGCAAGCTAACCCATAGCCTATCAGCACAGAGACTGAGACCAGATAGAATGTTGAGAAGCCCCATTATGAAGACAGCAGAGCAAAGGCCATAAAATCTTCCAAACACACAAAGTATACGCTAAAGCAGGTGTGCTGGTGTTACAACACTTTCATGAGCTATTCTGTCTCTCTGTGTCAACGTTTCACAGGCCTCTCTATTGCTCTAACAACTTCCCCAACAGCTGAATCAACTTGGGTAGACTGCCCTATCAGATAAGACGCATTAGAACCAAAATGGTGGCCACAGTACAAGTCCATACACCCCGACAGGCGTATTTAGGTGAATCACTGGCGTTTTCCACATAGACATAATCCTCCATATCATCATAATCATCTTCAGAGTCCGAATCAGAAAACCCGCTGCCTGCGTATCTGTCAATAGAGTCAAAGCAAAAGTTTTTCATACTAACTTTGACGTACTCGCATATCGTCCTCTCCGTGCCATCACAAACACAAGTATCAAGTTGTTGTGCTTTGGGCATATTGCGCATGTTGGCTATCACCCTCCTGCAATCGTCCGAACATCTCTCGCCTCCGAAAAGTTTACGGCAGTGAAACAAATAGTCACGCATTGCCGAGCTACATTGGTAATCGCTCTCGCACTGCCGCCGGGCTTCGGTGCAGCCCATGTTGCTTGTCCGAGGCAGGCACGGCTCTATGGCGCGTTTGGTGCTCCGACAGACGGGGTCCGAGGCGCAGTCACAGTCCTCTAGAGACGGACCGGTCTCAGTTAGATTCAGCTGGATAAGGGACGAGATGCAGTGGCTGGGACACTTCTTCCTATCCCCGTTGATAACAGGCGCACAGGCGTAAAGGTATTGGTCATATGCGTAGTGACAATCCGGCTCTCCATGACACTTCATAATGGCTTGCCAACAGATGAGCCGACGACCATGAGTAGGGGACGCAATGCAAAGACAACCGAACAGGGCAAATGCACAGCATAAATACAAAGTTGATCTCCCAGTCCACTTTATAAACCCGGCAAAACTTGCCATTTCGAAGTAGACTGATCCGAATAAACGAAAGACTTCAACATATGGATTCGGTTATCAGTATATTCATCAAATATGTCAAAAAGAAGTCATCCAAATCCATTCCCTCCCATTCAGTACGCGCCAGTGGGGAATGAACGAGGTTCACCAAATAATGTGCAATGCAGTGATACCGTGTGAAAACCGCACATGGCCTGCAATTTGTTCATTTGAATTTTTCCCCAAAGTTTGATACACTGTTACAATACAAGTTCACAGGCACTCTCCACTTATCTTCACAGCAGTAGAGGCTTCACAATACTGAATTATTCAACTTCTGCGTTCCATTGCTTTGCCGCACAGACAAGATGAAGTAGAAATAACAGTTCCGTCGTCGTTTTAACGTTCAGAAAGGCAAACTCCGTTCCAGGAAAAGTTTTATGATGTAGCCTAGGCTATCTGCGCAACTAGCATGCCATTCGGTGTCTTCTTTAGCTATACAATTATGTAAAGGCATGAGGAATGCGATGAACGATTCGCCCCATTGAAGACTGTGGAATGACTCTCTCGTTCATCTGCGTCGGTTGACTAAAACCTCCTTGCCCTATTGGTCAAATTAGTTGTTGTGATTTGTTACATTGTTCAGGGCAGTGACGTGAGGTGGAAACGTGACCAATGAATTAGCAGGGGAAAAGGGCTGTCACTGGCTTCCACAGCCTCAAAGTCAGAAACCCCGCCCATTTCTACCGTTTATCTTCTAAAATGTTCATTTTAAACCTAACCCTAACCTAACCACACTTCTAACCGTATGCCGAACCACAACCTTAAATTAAGACCAAAAAGCAAATGTTTGTTTTCATGATTTTTTATGATATAGCCAATGTTAACCCAGTGGCTGTGAAGTCTAGTTTAAACCGGGAAAAGGGATAGTACATTTTGATAGTAAAGATTAATAACATTGTTATTATAGGCTAATATTTTTATTTATTGAAAGTTTATTTAACTAGGCAAGGCAGTTAAGAACAAAGTCTTACTTACAATGACGGCCTATCCCGGCCAAACCCTAACCCAAGGGCAATTGTGCACTGCCCTATGGGACTCCCAATCACAGCCAATTGTGATGCAGCCTGGAATTGAACCAGGGTCTGTAATGACACCTCTAGCAGTGTCTTAGACCGCTGCACCACTAATAAACATGATCTGACTTCACATAACTTTTTCTTTATTTCAAAATGTTTACTTATTGTCAATTATTCTCCCCAAACATTTCAAACATATGAAAATAAGACATAAAGGGTAGTCCAAGAAAATTATGCCATCCATCACAGGAGACATGTGGTAGCCTAACCTGTACTTCAACTACCAGTGAGACAAAAATGGTGAATGTTGATTGACCTATAATCACACTGAATAAATTCTAAAGGTGGTGAAGGACAATGTCTTTAGAAACGTTATGGTCATGTTGACTAACTACCATAGAGAGAGTCCGCATCCCAAATGGCACCCAATTCACTATATAATACACTAGTTTTCACCTCACAGCTGCTATAACACATGCTGCTGCTCCTGTCCACCCCTTCCCCCTCCCCTTTCCCTTCCCTTCCACCCTCCACACAACATAAGTGAGTATTAACACAAGCCTTAAGGGCCTTCCTATGTTTCAGCACACGTGTGAATAACACCAGTCACCACATGTATGCCAATAAAGACATGCCAGCCAGGGAGGACAGAAGGGCAAAGAGAAAATAAGAAATAGAGCTGTAATCTTGTGAAAATAGAGCTTTGAAAAAAAGGAAGTATAACCTTCTTTCACCTGAAAAAAACAAACGCCTCATTTGTCGGCCTCATATATACTCAGCTATTCAACCCATAAGGATAGCAGTTCTTTTTATAACATTACTTCCGAGTTGTTAATGGTTCATGAAAAGACTGTAGCCTACAGACCAGGGAGAGTGACAATGATCAACGGGGCAACAGTATCAAGGCGCTGCCAGTGAGTGACTGAGTGAGTGGCCAAACCCAGAGCCACTATGTCTGAATACGAGCAAAATGTGATCATTGAGTCGTGGACACCGACGTCTTGCTACCCGATAAGCTAAACACCTTCTTCACCCGCTTTGAGGATAACACAGTGCCACCAACGCAGCCCGCTCCCAAGGACTGTGGGCTCTCAATCTCCATGGCCAATGTGAGTAAGACGTTTAAGCGCGTTAACCCTCACAAGGATGCCGGCCCAGATGACATCCTTAGCCACGTCCTCAGAGCATGTGCAGACCAGCTGGCTGGAGTGTTTCTGGACATATTCAATCTCTCCCTATCCCAGTCTGCTGTCCCTACTTGCTTCAAGATGTCCACCATTGTTCCTGTACACAAGAAAGAAAAGGTAACGGAACTAAATGACTATCGCCCCGTAGCACTCATGTCATCATGAAGTGTTTTGAGAGGCTAGTTATCACCTCTAACTAGGGTTGCAAAGGGTCAGCATTTTTCTGGAACTTTTCCAATGGAGTTAAGCCCAGGAATTTGGGGAATTTTGATTAAATTCATCAACAAAGTCAACTTATAACAGTGAACCTTTTTTGTGGGATACACATAAGGCAATTCTATGTCTTGTGGCATATTTTGGTTAAACTATCCCCAATTCAATGGAATTGCAATCCTCTGCATGCAAAGTGCATTCTTCCATCACATGTGCAGCTGATTCTAAAGATCTTGCACACGAATGAGACGCTATTGAGCCCACACTACTACAGTGTCTGAGCCAAGGACTACAGGCTTTCTGGTAAGTTTTGAATACAATACTTGGTCGGGTGAATATATTTAAATGACATACATGATTTTTTGTTAACTAGTAAATAGTAGCCTACAGCAAAGTATGTTTAAATAATTTCTAACTTGTTAACAATTTCTGCTAGTTAGTTTTTGCTACCGTGTAGGTTTTAGTTTGCTTGAGCCTGCTAATTGAGGAGTGTTAATTCACCTGTTTTCATACGTTTCACTTTAAAGCATTTATCAAACAAAGGAGTTGTTTAATCTAACTGCTTAACTATTTATCTGTACATGGAATTGTATTGTTATTTATTTTACTTTTTTTTCTAATCTTTACAGGAAAATGCCACAGGCACTATCTGATGTGTGGAGACATTTCACTGCAGCTAATGTAGAACGAAAAGCTGTGTACATTTGCAATTACTGTGCCAAATCATATCTGAAGAACACAACAAATATGCAGAATCTTCTGGCCAAGTGCATAAAGTTCGCTCCGCGCTCACAACAAGCAACCTCTGACAAAAGTCCCTCTACTTCTATTCGAGGTGAAAATGATGAATCAGACACAGCTCATGGTCCTCCTGGAATCAGAAGTTTTTTTTGACTCAATGGAGGAACGTAGTCAGGGAACTGCCGATGAATGTCTTGCTCAAGCTCTGTATGCAGCTGATTCACCTCTGATACTCACAGGCAATGTGTATTGGAAGAGATTTCTGAATGTTCTTCACACAGCATACACCCCTCCAACCAGACATTCTTTATCTACTCATTTTCTGGATGCAGAGTTGTTCAACAAAGTTCAAGTGAAGGTCAAGCAAATCATAGAGAAAGCAGACTGTATTGCAATCATCTCTAATGGGTGGTCGAATGTTCGTGGGCATGGAATAATTAACTACAACTCCACCCCTCATCCAGTATTCTACAAGAGCACAGACACAAGGGAAAACAGATACACCGGTCTCTAAAGCCGAAGGCAGTCATCAATGACCTTGGACCACAGAAGGTATTTGCACTGGTTACAGACAATGCTGCGAACATGAAGGCAGCTTGGTCTAAGGTGGAGGAGTCCTACCTTCACATCACACCAATTGGCTCATGTATTGAATCTGCACCTCAATGACATCATGGCACTGAAAACAATGGATACACTCTACAAGAGATCCAAGGAAATGGTTAGATATGTGAAGGGTCATCAAGTTATAGCAACAATCTACCTAACCAAGCAAAGTGAGAAGAATAAGAGCACCACATTGAAGCTGCCCAGCAACACCCGTTGGGGTGGTGTTGTCATCATGCTTGACACTCTGCAGGAGGGGAAGGAGTCTCTCCAAGAAATGGCCATATCACAGTCTGCCGATATGGACAGCCCCATCAACAGGATCCTCCTGGATGATGTATTTTGGGAGAGAGTGGTAAGCAGCCTGAAACTCCTGAAACCTATTTTTAATTTTTTAATTTTTTAATTGAACCTTTATTGAACCAGGTAGGCTAGTTGAGAACAAGTTCTCATTTACAACTGCGACATGGCCAAAATAATACAAAGCAGTGCAACACAGTAGCTATAGCAGTAGCCATTGCACGGTTGAGGGAGATAATGCCATCCTGTCTGATGTTCAGACTCTGCTTGCAGATGTAAGAGAAGAAATCCGTAGTGCCCTGCCCACTTCACTGTTGCTCCAAGCAGAGGAAACTGCAGTTCTGAAATACATCAGAAAGCATGAAGACTTCTGCCTGAAGGTTCGTGGCAGTCTGGCAAAGTACACTTCCAAGCAAGGCTTTTTGGATGGAGATGCAACATGGCAGTTGTGCCAACATATCCCCTGTTCCCCTGTTGCCTCCATCATCCTCCATTCCAACCAACATCAGCTGCCTCAGAGCGCTACTGGTCCTTGTTTGGGAACACACACACCAAAGCACGCAACAGGCTGACCAATGCAAGGGTTGAAAAATTGGTGGCCATCCGGGCAAATTTTAGGCTTTTTGAGCCTGACAACGATCCATTCTCAACACGGTTGGAACGTGACAGTGAAGATGAGGCCTCAGAGTCTGATGTTCAAGAGGTGGATATTGAGAAGGTCCAGGGAGAAGACATGGAAGGCTGAGAGGAAGACAACCAAAGCTTTAGTTTATAGACTATTATTTTACAGATGTATGTTGAAAACATTTTTGGGAGATGCGATGGATCTGTGGGGATCATTCAATATTCCCTTTCTTTTGTTGTTCATTGATGTCACGACTTTCGCCGAAGTTGGCTCCTCTCCTTGTTCGGGCGGTGTTCGGCGCTCAACGTCACTGGCTTTCTATCCATCGCCTCTCCATTTTTCATCTATCCATTTGTTTTGTCTTGTTCCCTGCACACCTGGTTTTCATTCACTACCAGTACGCACACATTCTGACAATTGAAATCATCCCATGTGAAGAGTTAACTAATTTAATGAAAGTTCAATTTGTAACAAATCTTTTTTACAGTTTCTATTGGAAGGATTTAATCATTTGCAATTATGTCTACGTATGATAAGGTAAAATGTTTATGTTTCTGTCTCCATATGATATGTTAAATATGTCCAATGCAAAAAAATCTACATTTAAATGGTATTAATATTAATTTGCATACAGTGGGGAGAACAAGTATTTGAAACACTGCCGATTTTGTAGGTTTTCCTACTTACAAAGCAAGTAGAGATCTGTCATTTTTTTATCATAGGGACACTTCAACTGTGAGAGACGGAATCAAAAACAAAAATCCAGAAAATCACATTGTATGATTTTTAAGTAATTAATTTGCATTTTATTGCATGACATAAGTATTTGATCACCTACCAACCAGTAAGAATTCCGTCTCTCACACACCTGTTAGTTTTTCTTTAAGAACCCCTCCTGTTCTCCACTCATTACCTGTATTAACTGCACCTGTTTGAACTCATTACCTGTATAAAAGCCACCTGTCCACACACTCAATTAAACAGACTCCAACCTCTCCACAATGGCCAAGACCAGAGAGGGTGTAAGGACATCAGGGATAAAATTGTAGACCTGCACAAGGCTGGGGTGGGCTACAGGACAATAGGGAAGCAGCTTGGTGAGAAGGCAACAACTGTTGGCGCAATTATTAGAAAATAGAAGAAGTTCAAGATGACGGTCAATCACCCTCGTTCTGGGGCTCCATGCAAGATCTCACCTCATGGGGCATCAATGATCATGACGAAGGCGAGGGATCAGCCCAGAACTACACGGCAGGACCTGGTCAATGACCTGAAAAGAGCTGGGACCACAGTCTCAAAGAAAACAATTCGTAACACACTACGCCGTCATGGATTAAAATCCTGCAGCGCACGCAAGGTCCCCCTGCTCAAGCCAGCGCATGTCCAGGCCCGTCTGAAGTTTGCCAATGACCATCTGGATGATTCAGAGGAGGAATGGGAGAAGGTCATGTGGTCTGATGAGACAAAAATAGAGCTTTTTGGTCTAAACTCCACTCTCCGTGTTTGGAGGAAGAAGAAGGATGAGTACAACCCAGAGAACATCATCCCAATTGAGAAACATGGAGGTGGAAACATCATTCTTTGGGGATGCTTTTCTGCAAAGGGGACAGGACGACTGCACCGTATTGAGGGGAGGATGGATGGGGCCATGTATCACGAGATCTTGGCCAACAACCTCCTTCCCTCAGTAAGAGCATTGAAGATGGGTCGTGGCTGGGGTCTTCCAGCATGACAACGACCCGAAACACACAGCCAGTGCAACTAAGGAGTGGCTCCTTTAGAAGCAACTTTAGGTCCTGGAGTGGCCTAACCAGTCTCCAGACCTGAACCCAATAGAAAATCTTTGGAGGAAGCTTAAAGTCCGTATTGCCCAGCGACAGCCCCGAAACCTGAAGGATCTGGAGAAGGTCTGTATGGAGGAGTGGGCCAAAATCCCTGCTGCAGTGTGTGCAAATCTGGTCAAGAACTACAGGAAACGTATGATCTCCGTAATTGCAAACAAAGGTTTCTGTAACAAATATTAAGTTATGCTTTTCTGATGAATCAAATACTTATGTCATGCAATAAAATGCAAATTAATTACTTAAAAATCATACAATGTGATTTTCTGGATTTTAGATTCCGTCTCTCACTGTTGAAGTGTACCTACGATAAAAATTACAGACCTCTACATGCTTTTTAAAAAGTAGGAAAACCTGCAAAATCAGCAGTGTATCAAATACTTGTTCTCCCCACTGTATATTTCCGTTAATTCCCACGGAAAGTTTCCACCCCTGAATGTTCCCCACAATGTGCAACCCTACCTCTACTTTACCTGACACCTTAGACCCACTTCAATTTGCTTACCTCCCCAATAGATTCACATACGATGCAATCGACATCACACTGCACACTGCCCTATCCCATCTGGACAAGAGGAATACCTATGTAAGAATACTGTTCCTTGACTATAGCTTAGCTTTCAACACCATAGTTCACTCCAAGCTCATCATTATGCTTGGGGCCCTGGGTCTGAACCCCACCCTGTGCAACTGGGTCCTTAACTTCCTGACGGGCTGCCCCCAGGTGGTGAAGGTAGGAAACAACATCTCCACTTCGCTGATCCTCAACACAGGGGCCCCACAAGGGTGCGTGCTCTGCCCCCTCCTATACTCCCTCTTCACCCATGACTGTGTTGCCATACATGCCTCCAACTCAATCATCAAGTTTGCAGATGAAACAACAGTAGTAGGCCTGATTACCAACAATGACGAGACAGCCTACAGGGAGGAGGTGAGGGCCCTGGCAGAGTGGAGCCATGAAAATAACCTCTCTCTCAATGTCAACAAAATGAAGGAACTGATCGTGGACTTCAGGAAACAGCAGAGGGAGCACGTCCCTATCCAAATCGACAAAACCGCAGTGGATAAGGTGGAAAGCTTCAAGTTCATCGGCGTACATATCACTGACAATCTGAAATGGTCCACTGACACAGACAGTATGGTGAAGAAGGTGCAACAGCACCCCTTCAACCTCAGGAGGCTGTAGAAATGAAGCTTGGCCCATAAGACCCTCAGAAACCTTTACAGATGCACAATTGAGAGCATCTTGTCGGGCTGTATCACCGCCTGAAATGGCAACTCCATCACCGGGGGAACACTGCCTGCCTTCTAGGACACCTACAGCACCCGATAGGAAGGACAAAAATATCATCAAGGACATCAACCACAGCATGTTCACCCCGCTGTCATCCAGAAGGTGTGGTCAGTACCGGTGCATCAAAGCTGGGACCGAGAGACTGAAAAACAGCTTCTATCTCAAGGCCATCAGACTGTTAAATAGCCATCACTAGACGGCTACCACCCGGCTACTCAACCCTGCACCTTAGAGGCTGCTGTCTTATATACATAGACATGGAATCACTGGCCACTATAAATAATGGAACACTACTTTTCTCATCTCATATGTATATACCGTATTGTATTCTACTGTATTTAGTCAATGCCACTCTGGTATTGCGTGTCCTAATATGTATATATTTATATATATAGGTGTATGTGACCAATAAAATTTGATTTGGTTTGATTTGATTGAAAAAAAATACATCCATTGGCGTTAGTGAAGAATCATTATAAATCCCAGATGCTGTGTCTGAAATGGCAGCCCTTGAACAAAAGCCCAGAAGAAAAATAAAGTGTATGAATGGTGTTGTGGAAAATATAGACTCAAATACTTCTCAGATACCGGAGCTTGTGAATTCAAATAGACTTTATTACAGAGAGTAACAAAGCCGAGCAATTCCATGGAAGAACCAACTCTTCCTTCTTAGTACTTGGCTCTTATACAGTCTTACTCTTACTTAACATCGTCACTCCATTTTATGAATCTTGTTGTTTTACTTAGTTTCCATTCTCTTATTGGCTCAGACATTGGGGCATAGATTCTATTGGTGGCGTGACATGCCCCCTCCTACTGGTGCACCTCACTGATTAGCTTTTTACATGTCCAATGGTCAATTCGACGTTGATCCAGCTTTGTACACTCACATGTTCTCAGCCTTCCTTCCTTCCTACACATGTCTAATATTTAAACTTATATTGATTATTCTTTCTACTTCAAAGAAATCAACCATAGTCATTAATTTTCACCAACAATGGTCGCCTGTGTTTCATCTGTCTTCTTCAGCCGTCGCCTTGGTGTCCCTGTACACTATAGGACTCCAGTGTACGTCCGGACCGGAGGCCAGGCCAGAAGTCAGACAGAAATAGACAGAAACCAGACGGGACCACTCAGTCACTGTGATACGCATGCCCCCCTGTGACACCCGTCATATCACTCCGTTCTGACCACAAAGTTCTGGCAGCTGTCTGGAGACCCGAGGACCCCCTACCCCAATTAGTGAGTTCAGAGAGGATTCAGGCAGAGCAGAAGAAAACCCACTGCTACCCCAGGCCCCTCAACTCTCTCTATCCTTCCTCCTCTCCTCGTCTCTCTCCCTGCTCTATCTCCCTTTCACCCTTGGTCTCTCTCTATGTCTCTCTCTCCACCCCCCTTCTCTTCTACAAATTACACTCATATCACCCATAGCGGCTCCAGACATCCCAGATGGCATACCAGAGCAACATGCCTGCTGGAGAGTCAGCTTACACTTACAGCCACATCAAAGACGAGGTCATCTGAAAAACGTGACATCCTCCAACTGACAAATCACTCAGGGGTGTCTACTATACCCTCTAAGAGGGTGACGTCATATCATATTGGCCTTGAGTGTCTACTTGTAGATAAAAGACAGCGTATTCATGTGGGCAATTTTGGCATATAATTTTGCTGGTGGGGCAGAGAGCGAATGTACTTTATCGTATTGTCAAATCAAATCGGAGGGCCTGTTGTCCGGACCTCTGGCAGTCTCTATGGGGATGCTACAGGATTCAATCCTCGGGCCGACTCTTTTCTCTGTATACATCAATGATGTCGCTTTTGCTGCTGGTGATTCTCTGATCCACCTCTATGCCATCACTCACTCATATATCCTTATGTCCTTATGTACATATTCTTTATCCCCTTACACTGTGTATAAGACAGTAGATTAGGAATTGTAAGTTAGATTACTTGTTGGTTATTACTGCATTGTCGGAACTAGAAGCACAAGCATTTCGCTACACTCGCATTAACATCTGCTAACCATGTGTATGTGACAAATAAAATTTGATTTGATTTGATTTATGCAGACGACACCATTATGTATACTTCTGGCCCTTCTTTGGACACTGTGCTAACTAACCTCCAGACGAGCTTTTTTAAATGTAATTTTATTTATTTATTTTATTTCACCTTTATTTAACCAGGTAGGCTAGTTGAGAACAAGTTCTCATTTACAACTGTGACCTGGCCAAGATAAAGCATAGCTTCAATGCCATACAACTCTCCTTCACTACTCTGGACAGTTCTGACTTGGAATATGTGGACAACTACAAATACTTAGGTGTCTGGCTAGACTGTAAACTCTCCTTCCAGACTCACAGTCACATGAAGCATCTCCAATCCAAAATGAAATTTATAATCAGCTTCCTATTTCGCAACAAAGCATCCTTCACTCCTGCTGTCAAACATACCCTCGTAAAACTAACTATCCTACCGATCCTTGACTTCGGCGATGTAATTTACAAAATAGCCTCCAACACTCTACTCAGCAAATTGGATGCAGTCTATCACAGTGCCATCTGTTTTGTCACCAAAGCCCCATATACTACATACCACTGCAACCTGTATGCTCTCGTTGGCTGGTCCTCCCTTCATATCCGTCGCCAAACCCACTGGCTCCAGGCCATCTATAAGTCTTTGTTAGGTAAAGCTCCACTTTATCTCAGCTCACTGGTCACCATAGCAGCACCCACCCACAACACGAGCTCCAGCAGGTATTTTTCACTGGTCACCCCCAAAGCCAATTCCCCCTTTGGTCGTCTTTCCTTCCAGTTCTCTGCTGCCAATGTCTGGAACAAACTGCAAAAATCACTGAAGCTGGAGACTCATATCCCCCTCACTAGCTTTAAGAACCAGCTGTCAGAGCAGCTCACAGATCACTGCACCTGTACATAGCCAACCTGTAAGTAGCCCATCCAACTACCTCATCACCATATTGTTATTTATTTTATTTATTTTGCTCCTTTGCTCCCCAGTACCACTACTTGCACGCTCATCTCCTGCACATCTAACACCCCAGTGTTGAATTTGCCATACTGTAATAATTTCGCCACTATGGCCTATTTATTGCCTCACCCCCGTTATCCTACCTCATTTGCACACATTGTATATAGACTTTCTCTATTGTATTATTGATTGTATGTTTGTTTATTCCATGTGTAACTCTGTGTTGTTGTTTGTGTCGCACTGCTTTGCTTTATCTTGGCCAGGTCGCAGTTGTAAATGAGAACTTGTTCTCAAATAGCTTACCTAGTCAAATAAAGGTGAAATAAAACACTTTTTTTAATGTATTTTTTGTGTTTTTAGGAGTGAGGATGAGAGGTAAGGTTTTGTACACTTCAATGAGATTATGACTTTTTTCCCCTCTCAAACCAATCATTTTCTGCTCTAAACTAAAAGCTGTATGCTTAAAACACAGCAGCAGTGTAATACTGTACATACTGTATGTAAATGGATGGTTGTTTCCCCAGTTGGTGTGAAAGTGTTGTTTTGGCTGCTTTGGGGTCTTGTGTGGCTTCCCTCTATCCTGCTGATCAAAGACACAAGGCTATAACAAGCTGGGAGGGAGCCCACTGTACACTGCACTTTAATATGAACAAAACAGATTGATCCAAACAAACCTCCTCTGACTGTACACTGCACTTTAATATGAGCGGCTCCAACAAAACAGATGGGTGGATCTAAACTGATCCATATGCAGGGTTGGGGAGTAACGGATTACAAAAAAACGGTAACTGTTATCTGTTACGTTACCAGCAAAAATATATATTTGACACTTCTGTTTTCTCAATGACATTCAAATCAGCACTGAAAAAAGGCAAGTTTAAGTTTGTTCCACCTGAGCGAGTGTGATCACAAGTCAGAGACCACTATGATGACACACCAAATGGGTTGGATGGATCATGGTACAGTCCAAGCTATGTCTTCAAATGGTACAACTGCTGTCGGCATCCAAAGATTATCCAATTTGAATAAACACTTGGAGGTAAGGATGACAGCAGTTGTGTAGTCTACAACGATACGGATATCACTCATTATTGTTATCTAAATAGTGCATTGATGTGAATCACACTGTTGCTCTCTCATTTAGCTATTTGCTCTCTCATTTAGCTATTTGCGCCTTATGGATTGTGGTTGTTTTAGATTGCTGTTCACAAATCTAAATGTGTATTTGAACCCAATAATGATTGACTTCAAGAAGTTTAAGCTGCCTATCAATCTTTGTTTTTGAAACCAGTGGACAGCCAGTGAAAAATGCACGCTTGCAACAGCTGCACAGTGCAGATTCCAGCCTATGGAATAAAGTGGGGCTTTTATTGCTCAATCTAATTCATTCTGATAAAAAATAAATACATTCATAGGCCTAATGGACACATGTTCAAACTCGTACACTTTGATAGACTTAAAGGGGAAATCTGTAATTGCTACATCAATTTTTGGACATATATATATACAGTATATATATACATGTATATATATGTATATATATAAAATTAAGTATATATATACATATATATATCCATTGATTCTTGAAGAATATAACTTATAAATGCCTCATGAGTTAAGTTCAACTGTCACACTCCATGGAAACCCAAAGTATAAGCTTGTTTTTCTCCAATGTTTGTAAACATTGTAAATGAATATAAACACTGTATAGCCACATAACATGGTTAAAATAGTAATGATGATATCAGGGATGGTCAGTCCTTGCATCCATTGCTCTGCCTATTAATCTGCGAGTTTCTCCAGGCCCATCCCTCAGCTTTTTACCAAAACAGAGGCGGGGCAATCGTTTTGTTATCTGTGGATTATCTAGATATCAAAGTGTCACCAGCAAAAAGTTTAACAATAGGCCTATAGCAAACGCAGCATATGGCATTCATTTTCACATGTAAATAGCACTTTTCAGTAGTGCTCAAAGCATACCATTCTATGAGCGCAGCATTTCTTTTTCAAATTGAATCATTGAGCCCAATCAGTCCTCCATGACAAGAAAATCATAAACAACAGAGTAGGGCTGGCTAATAAGTCCTTAATTTTGGGGTTATGCTCAGGTAAAAAATTTGGCTAATCTATACCTCCATATTTCCAAGTCCTATTCTTGAAGATCAAGGAGTATAACATTTATTGGATGACTGGAATTCTGATAGACTTTGGTATTTAATGTAAAGATATGATTTAATTGTGTTATTATATGTAGTGGAAAGTGATGGGTTAAAAGAAGCCTACATAACCAATTTTGGAATTTTGGACAGGTAACTAGTAACTGTAACGGATTACATTTAGAAAGTAACCTACCCAACCCTGTGCACATGTTACTACACACATATGAGTGTGTTACACACATGTTTGATCATACTCAAGTCATATTAAACCACCTCTTAGTGAATCTGTTAACCACTTCCTCCTATGTAGGCTCTGGTCAACAGTAGTGCCCTGTATAATGGAACAGGGTGTGTTCAAACCCAGCCACTGTCATTTACAGGGATTCAGTCCCACAAATTGCAAAACATGTTTGCATTGCTGAAATATCACATTGCCCTCAGATGTATAATATTATCTATGTTGAATGATTTACATTTTCTAGAAACCCTAAAGGAAGAAGTCTTCTTATGTAGTGTTTCTGACTGCGTTTCGCTTTGAGCGAAGGAGAGTATTACACACAGCAGAGCAGAATCCCATCAGCGTTGGACGAGGGCCAGGCATGAACAAGGCCCAGATTCACTGAAGCCAGCCTGTCTGTGTGTGTGATAGAGCAGCCAGCTGCTTTCCCCCCTCTCTGGACCCCTCAGTTACTATCTCCAGGACATTACTGTCTGACATTCTTTACTCTTACACCTTACTCTATTTTCAGACTGTTTCTTTGGAAGAAAACTTAGAAGACTGAGGATAACGTATGATAATGTATGTACCCCTTCTAACATATCCCAGGTTTTCCTTCCACTATAGTTCACTATTTTCCATATTTTTACACCTTACTCTATTTTCTGCTTATTTCTTTGGGGGGGAAAACATAGGAGATTGAGGATATTGTTTTATAATGTATGTATGCCTTCTGCAGATAATGTATGCCAGGATTCTCCTTCAACTGTTGAAGTCACTGGCTGACTATCTTATCCTTCCCTATTTGTTTGGAAGGAATTATTTCTCTGGTTTGTTCATCGTCCTGTACATGTGGTTGCTGGTGGCAAGTCATGTATAATAATGATTCCAGAATTGGAATGTGGTTCTCAAGACGCAGAAATACTCATGCAAAGACCGACATGCTCTTCACTGTGTCTCCACTGCTGTCAGAAGTCATTACATACAAGCCACCGTGCCAGAATCACTCTCTGAGCTCTGCATTCAAGTGCATCCAACCCTGAGAGGGAGGGAGCGCAAGAGAGAGGGAGAGATAGAGGGGGAGGAAGAGGGATAGAGAGCGTGGAAAGGGAAAGGAAAGGGGATACCTAGTCAGTTGTACAACTGAATGTATTCAACTGAAATGTGTCTTCTGCATTTAACCCAACCCCTCTGAATCAGAGGTGCTGAGGGAGAGAGAGGGAGGGAGAGAGAGAGAGTGAGAGGGATAAGAGGGCCAGTACTAAAAAGTTGTCAAATTGTTTTCTTCCCTGCTTTTATTTATGCTCTCTCCTCATTGCTAATGGAAACTGAAATGAAAAATATATATATGTGGCTGATTTAAGTCCTCCAAAAAAAGCTGTTTCATTAACAGTAGCCCTTTCCTGCAGTCACATGACCTAGTGGCCTCATGGGTGGAATGTTATTCATATTTTTCATAATTTCATAATTATATATATATATATTTTAATGTGAAAATCTGCTGTTTCTATGTCAAATGTTTTAAAAATATATATTTTTATGTCTTCTGTGCTGTTTATAAAGTGTAATATTGAGATGCAAACTAAAAATATGATAGATTTCCACTATATATCCGACATGGTACAGGTGTCTTCTTTTTTAAAGCCCATAACCATGTGTGTGAGGTGTATACTCTGTAGATTTGCTTAAGATTACCATGAAACACTCTTTGTGACCCTGATTTAGCCCACTGCAGTAACATTTAAAGCAAACTCCACTCAAAAACTATCTTTTGGTATATTTTTTAACTTGACCGACATGCAAAACATTTTGGGACCGTATCAACAGTGGACTAATGGAACAAAAGATGAAAAGATTGTTTCTGAGTGGAGTTTCCTTTTGAAAATGATGACATTAAGAGGGAGGCAGATAGAGCAAGAGAAAGGGTGGGAGAGAGAGAGAAAGGGTGGGAGAGAGAGAGAGAGAAAGGGTGGGAGAGAGAGAGAAAGGGTGGGAGAGAGAGAGAAAGGGTGGGAGAGAGAGAGAAAGGGGGGAGAGAGAGAGAGAAAGGGTGGGAGAGAGAGAGAAAGGGTGGGAGAGAGAGAGAAAGGGTGGGAGAGAGAGAGAAAGGGTGGGAGAGAGAGAGAGAAAGGGTGGGAGAGAGAGAGAAAGGGTGAGAGAGAGAGAGAGAGAGAGAGAGAGAGAGAGAGAAAGGGTGGGGAGAGAGAGAGAAAGGGTGGGGGAGAGAGAGAGAGAAAGGGTGGGGGAGAGAGAGAGAAAGGGTGGGAGAGAGAGAGAGAAAGGGTGAGAGAGAAAGGGTGGGGAGAGAGAGAGAGAAAGGGTGGGAAAGGGTGGGAGAGAGAGAGAAAGGGTGGGAGAGAGAGAGAAAGGGTGGGAGAGAGAGAGAGAAAGGGTGGGAGAGAGAGAGAAAGGGTGAGAGAGAGAGAGAGAGAGAAAGGGTGGGAGAGAGAGAGAAAGGGTGGGAGAGAGAGAGAGGGTGGGAGAGAGAGAGAAAGGGTGGGAGAGAGAGAAAGGGTGGGAGAGAGAGAGAAAGGGTGGGAGAGAGAGAGAAAGGGTGAGAGAGAGAGAGAGAGAGAAAGGGTGGGAGAGAGAGAGAAAGGGTGGGAGAGAGAGAAAGGGTGGGAGAGAGAGAGAAAGGGTGAGAGAGAGAGAGAGAGAGAGAGAGAGAGAAAGGGTGGGAGAGAGAGAGAGAGAGAGTGTTGTAGACATGGCTCTCAAAAGACAGGCTATGTGCACACTGCCCACAAAATGAGGTGGAAACTGAGCTGCACTTCCTAACCTCCTGACCAATTTATGATTATATTAGAGACACATATTTCCCTCAGATTACAGAGATACACAAAGAATTGTTACAACACTGTATATAAACATAATATGACATTTGTAATGTCTTTATTGTTTTGAAATTTCTGTATGTGTAAAGTTTACTGTTAATTTTTATTGTTTATTTCACTTTTGTATATTATCTACCTCACTTGCTTTGGCAATGTTAACACATGTTTCCCATGCCAATAAAGCCCCTTGAACTTAATTGAATTGAATTGACAGAGAGGTATTGTGTAGGGAGGCAGAGAGAGAGTGAGAGCGAGCGAGAGAGAGCTACTGTATAGGGAGGTAGAGAAAAAGAGAGAGGTACTTTATAGGGAGGTAGCCCCACCCTCTTCACCATGTATATCAACGAATTGGCGCGGGCACTAGAAAAGTCTGCAGCACCCGGCCTCACCCTACTAGAATCCGAAGTCAAATGTCTACTGTTTGCTGATGATCCGGTGCTTCTGTCACCAACCAAGGAGGGCCTACAGCAGCACCTAGATCTTCTGCACAGACCTGGGCCATGACAGTAAATCTCAGTAAGACCAAAATAATGGTGTTCCAAAAAAGGTCCAGTCGCCAGGACCACAAATACAAATTTAATCTAGACACTGTTGCCCTAGAGCACACAAAAAACGATACATACCTTGGCCTAAACATCAGCGCCACAGGTAACTTCCACAAAGCTGTGAACGATCTGAGAGACAAGGCAAGAAGGGCATTCTATGCCATCGAAAGGAACATAAAATTCAACATACCAATTAGGATCTGGCTAAAAATACTTGAATCAGTCATAGAGCCCATTGCCCTTTATGGTTGTGAGGTCTGAGGTCCGCTCACCAACTAAGATTTCACAAAATAGGACAAACACCAAATTGAGACTCTGCATGCCGAATTCTGCAAAAATATCCTCCGTGTACAACGTAGAACACCAAATAATGCATGCAGAGCAGAATTAGGCCGATACCCACGAATTATCAAAATCACACCAGAAAAGAGCCATTAAATTCTACAACCACCTAAAAGGAAGCGATTCCCAAACCTTCCATAACAAAGCCATCACCTACAGAGAGATGAACCTGGAGAAGAGTCCCCTAAGCAAGCTGGTCATGGGGCTCTGTTCACAAACACAAACACACCCCACAGAGCCCCAGGACAGCAGCACAATTAGACCAAACCAAATCATGAGAAACAAAAAGACAATTACTTGACACATTGGAAAGAATTAACAAAAAAACAGAACAAACGAGAATGCTATTTGGCCCTAAACAGAGAGTACACAGTGGCAGAATATCTGACCACTGTGACTGACCCAAACTTAAGAAAAGCTTTGACTATGTACAGACTCAGTGAGCATAGCCTTGCTATTGAGAAAGGCCGCCGTAGGCAGACATGGCTCTCAAGAGAAGACAGGCTATGTGCTCACTGCCCACAAAATGAGGTGGAAACTGAGCTGCACTTTCTAACCTCCTGCCTAATGTATGACCATATTAGAGAGACATATTTCCCTCAGATTACACAGATCCACAAAGAATTTGAAAACAAATCCAATTTTGATAAACTCCCATATCTACTGGGTGAAATTCCACAGTGTGCCATCACAGCAGCAAGATTTGTGACCTGTTGCCACAAGAAAAGGGCAACCAGTGAAGAACAAACAACATTGTAAATACAACCCATATTTATGCTTATTTATTTTCCCTTGTGTACTTTAACCATTTGTACATCGCTACAACACTGTATACACATATATATAATATGACATTTGTAATGTCTTTATTGTTTTGAAACTTCTGTATGTGTAATGTTTACTGTTAATTTTTATTGTTTATTTCACTTTTGTATATTATCTACCTCACTTGCTTTGGCAATGTTAACACGTTTCCCATGCCAATAAAGCCCCTTGAATTGAATTGAATTGTCACGATTTACTAAGAGTGGTGGGTGGAATCAGGCGCAGAGAGCAGGTTTCAGTAATTTGTAAGTTTATTCTCCTGCGCACAAACGACGGTCACGCCAACACACATGGGGAATACAATACCCAGCCCAAACACAGGACCAAAATAGTCCGGAGAATAAAACACACGAAAACCACCATATAACAGGATAACAAAAACAATCCCACACAAAACAAGGGCGGGACAACCTACTATATATAAGGACGCTAATTAAACTAAAATACACACAGGTGAAACTAATAAGACAAAACCAACAGACAAACGAAAAAGTGATCGGTAGTGGCTAGTAGGACGGTGACGACGACCGCCGAGCACCGCCCGAACAGGCAGGGGAGCCAACTTCAGCGGAAGTCGTGACATGAATTGAGAGAGAGCGAGAGGGGTACTGTATAAGTAGATAGAGAATGAGAGAGAGAGAGTGAGAGAGAGAGAGAGAGAGGTACTTTATAGGGAGGTAGAGAGAGAGAGAGAGAGAGAGAGAGAGAGGGTGAGAGAGAGAGGGAGACAGCGATGTACTATATAGGAAGGCAGAGAGAGAGAAAGGTACTGTATAGGGAGGTAGAGAGAGAGAGAGAGAGAGAGAGAGAGAGAGAGGGAGAGAGAGAGAGAGAAAGAGAGAGACAGAGATGTACTATATAGGAAGGCAGAGAGAGAGTATGAAGGTAGAGAGAGAGAGAGAGAGAAAGAAAGAGAAGTACTTTATAGGGAGGTAGAGAGTGTGCATGTGTGTAAAGTAAGCCAACATTTCAAGTCAGAGATCTCAGAGAGATTCAGAGGTCTTCTCAGAGAGAGATAGAGGTATTCTCAGAGAGATTCAGAGGTCTTCTCAGAGAGAGTTAGAGGTCTTCTCAGAGAGAGTTCTTCTCCTGGCTCAAATTACAGGCCCAAGGATGATGTTATCAGGGCCCAGGGTCCTGGACAGTATACTTGTCTTCTCTCAACACACACACACCCGTTCCCTCCCTGACTACTCCGGCAGCATGCCCAGTGATCTGTGCTCTTATCGCTGGGCTCAGGAGATTGTTCCAGACCGGGCCGGCACCACATGTTCCCAGACTGAGTGGATCCCTCAGGGGAGTGAGGGGAGGAAGGTGGGGGCGGGGGGCAGGGCAGAGAGAAAGTCAGTTACAACAGAACAGAGTTGATAGAAGTTCACACACCGGTCAGATCCAACCACAGCTCTATAGCCAGGAGTATCAACATGTGGAACCACCACAACTACTACTGCAGAGAACTGTCACTGTGGTAACCATTACCAGCCATGGGTGTGTTTGGTGTTTCCTAACCAGGAGGATATCCTTACACTGTGTACTCTGAGGCAAAACAGGTAACTATAGTTAAATCTATTAGATTTTATGAAATGCTATGCTATGATATTATATTATATGACTATTTAGTACATTCTGAGTTGAAACAGATTACCTCAGCCCCACTAGTCATTTATTTTCAACCCCACTCATCTTGGTTTCCTGTAAACAAAGCATCCTTGTGCCAAGGTCTCATTGTCTCTTAAGGAATGAAGAGGGCAACAGACAGGCGTACATACCCCTGGAGACAGAGGCACTGAGAGGGAGAGAGAAGGGCTTTTGGAAAAACAATAACTAGGAAAATCATTGCATTATGAAACCATGGGGACTGTGGAACAGGTTGAAGAGGAGAGAGAGGAGTTAAGATCCAGAGCCAGGCAGAGAGCCAGGCAGAGAGCCAGGCAGCCAGGCCCTGCTTTAGCCATTACCTAGAGCCTTGACAAGAGGACACAGGGGAGACGGGGGAGGGAAGGAGGAGACAGGGGAGACGGGGGAGGGAAGGAGGAGACGGGGAGACGGGGGAGATGGGGGAGGGGAGGAGGAGACAGGGGAGACAGGGGAGGGAAAGAGGAGACAGGGGAGATGGGGGAGGGAAGGAGGAGACAGGGGAGATGGGGGAGGGAAGGAGGAGACAGGGGAGGAGACAGGAGGGCAGAAGAGGGAGAGAGATGACATTACAATGACCTGCTTGTGAAAACAAATACTTTATTTTACAGCGTTTCAGCTTGTGACTTCTCTATGACATGCTTATGGCAGGTTATAACCTGCCATGATAGTAAAGTACACCAGGTCAGTGATAATATCGCTGTAAGTCAGTCTGAACCTGAGATGTAATCAGTGGTGTAAAGTAATTAAGTAAAAATACTTTAAAGTACTACTTAACTTGTTTTTTTTGGGGTATCTGTACTTTACTTTACAATAAATATATATTTTTTTATTTTACTTTTACTTCACTACATTCCTAAAGAAAATAATATACTTTTTAAACCATACATTTTCTCTGACACCTAAAAGTACACGTTACATTTTGAAGAGTAAGAGTAATACTTGGGGGGAGAGAGAGAGGGGCTAGAGAGAAAGACTTGGGGAGGGAGAGAGAGAGAGAGAGGCTAGAGAGAAAGACTTGGGGGAGGGAGGGAGAGAGAGAGGGGCTGGAGAGAAAGTCTTAGAGAGAAAGACTTGGGGGAGGGAGAGAGAGAGGCTAGAGAGAAAGACTTGGGAGGGAGAGAGAGAGGCTAGAGAGAAAGACTTGGGGACTTGGGGAGGGAGGGAGGGAGAGGACTTGGGGGAGGGGAGAGAGGCTAGAGAGAAAGACTTGGGGAGGGAGAGGAGAGAGAGAGAAAGGCTTGGGAGAGAAAGACTTGGGGAGGGAGGGAGGGAGAGAGAGGCTAGAGAGAAAGACTTGGGGAGGGAGGGGAGAGAGAGAGGCTAGAGAGAAAGACTTGGGGAGGGAGGGAGGGAGATAGTCTAGAGATCCGGCCCGCGAGAAGGTTTTTTACGGCCCCTGGGATGATCTTGATTTATTATTAGAGCAGACCGCAGCAAGCCGGGGCTAGAGCACCAATACTACATTTCCCACAATGAAAGACTTGGGGAGTCAGGAGATACCCATCAAAAATGGCAAAACGGAAGGTGGACAGAGAACCGGGGTTTCAAACAAGGTGGGAGCGGAGTATATGTTAGAGAGAAAAGACTTGTGTGGAGAAAGGGAGGGAGGAGACGACATTATGAGACGCGGACAAAAACAAGAATATGGACATGGAACAAAGGCTACAAAAGGCAGAGAGAAAGACTTGGGGGAGGGATTTTGGCAGAAGAGAGCTAAATCAGCCCGGCCATTTAGAGGGGGGCTAAAGGAGAGAAAAAAGGCAACTTGGGGGAGGGAGTTGGAGAGAAAAAGAGATTTCATTGCATATTCCTTGGCTGGAGAGAAAGACTTGGGGAGGGAGCGTGACAGAGAGACGATGCATGGCTAGATGAGAAAGACTAAATGAGATGGAGGGAGTGGGTTTGACAAGAGAGATGTGTGGAGAGAGGCTAGAGAGAAAGACTTGGGGGAGGGAGGGAGGGAGCACAGGAGGTTTGAGAGGGACTAGAGAGAAAGACTTGGGGGAGGGAGGGAGAGAGAGAGGCTAGAGAGAAAGACTTGGGGAGGGAGAGAGATAGAGGCTAGAGAGAAAGACTTGGGGAGGGAGAGAGAGAGGCTAGAGAGAAAGACTTGGGGAGGGGAGAGAGAGAGAGGCTAGAGAGAAAGACTTGGGGGAGGGGAGGGAGGGAGAGATGACTAGAGAGAAAGACTTGGGGGAGGGAGGGAGAGAGAAAATTTGAGGCTGAAAGAGAAGCTCTCTACCAGTGCGTTCCCGAGCGCACAGTTGGCTGATAAAATAGGTATGCTTGCCGCTGACTTTCGACGCCGATTTGCTGACTTTGAAGCACAAAAAAGCAGGTTGGAACTGCTCGGTAACCCATTTGCTGTTGACGTGGAAAGCTCACCACCAAACCTCCAAATGGAGTTGAGATGCAATGATGCACTGAGGGCAAAATAGAGAAAGACTTCAAACGTTGGGGAGCACATACCTGTGTGAACAACTTTTTTCTTTGATGGGAGAGACACCTCCACTCAATTCTGAGGGCTCAGAGAGACATTGATGAACTGGAAAAGATGGGGAGTATCACCCTCAACCTCAAACAAGGAACATTACTGTGAGAGAGTTCAAGAGTTAAAGTTTAATATTTGTTTTCACTGCATGCTTAAACAAAGTGTTGTTTTTGATTAATAGATTTTTGCACTTTATTTTATTGTATTTCAACAATTATATTTTAAAAATATTTCAGTTGGGGATGATAGGATTGTTTTTTTTTCTTTGGAGCCCACTTTTGCTAAAATAGAGGCTACTGATGGTGGACATTTAATGATGAGATTTTTATATAAAGACTTGGGGGAGGGATTGGAATATATTTGAGAGAGGTTCAATTAGGTTCACTAGACTAGAGAGAAAGACTTGGGGAGGGAGAGAGATAGAGGCTAGAGAGAAAGACTTGGGGGAGGAGAGAGAGAGAGAGGCTAGAGAGAAAGACTTGGGGAGGGGGAGAGAGAGAGAGGCTAGAGAGAAAGACTTGGGGAGGAAAGAGAGAGGCTAGAGAGAAAGGCTTGGGGAGGAGAGAGGCTAGAGAGAAAGACTTGGGGGGGAGAGAGAGAGAGGCTAGAGAGAAAGACTTGGGGAAGGAGGGAGAGAGAGTGAGAGGGGCTGGAGAGAAAGACTTGGGGAAGGAGGGAGAGAGAGAGGGACTGGAGAGAAAGACTGGGACTTGGGGGAGGGAGGGAGAGAGAGGCTAGAGAGAAAGACTTGGGGGAGGGAGGGAGAGGGGAGGCTAGAGAGAAAGACTTGGGGAGGGAGTGAGAGAGAGGGGCTGGAGAGAAAGACTTGGGGGAGGGAGGGAGGGAGGGAGGGAGGGAGAGAGGGGCTAGAGAGAAAGATTTGGGGGAGGGAGGGAGGGAGGGAGGGAGGGAGGGAGGGAGGGAGGGAGGGAGGGAGGGGGAGGGGAGGGAGAGGACTTGGGGGAGGGAGGGAGGGAGGGAGAGAGAGGCTAGAGAGAAAGACTTGGGAGGGAGAGAGAGAGGCTAGAGAGAAAGCCTTGGGGAGGGAGGGAGGGAGAGAGAGAGAGGCTAGAGAGAAAGACTTGGGGAGGGAGGGAGAGAGAGAGGCTGGAGAGAAAGACTTGGGGAGGGAGGGAGAGAGAGGGAGAGAAAGACTTAGAGAGAAAGCTCTTGGGGAGGGGAGAGAGAGAGAGAGGCTAGAGAGAAAGACTTGGGGGAGGGAAAGAGAGAGGCTAGAGAGAAAGGCTTGGGGAGGGAGAGAGAGGCTAGAGAGAAAGACTTGGGGGGGAGAGAGAGAGAGGCTAGAGAGAAAGACTTGGGGAAGGAGGGAGAGAGAGTGAGAGGGGCTGGAGAGAAAGACTTGGGGAAGGAGGGAGAGAGAGAGGGACTGGAGAGAAAGACTTGGGGGGAGGGAGGGAGAGAGAGGCTCGAGAGAAAGACTTGGGGGAGGGAGGGAGTGGGGAGGCTGAGAGAAAGACTTGGGGGGAGAAAGACTTGGGGAAGGGGGAGGGAGTGAGAGAGAGGGGCTGGAGAGAAAGACTTGGGGGGGGAGGGAGGGAGGGAGGGAGGGGGAGAGAGGGGCTAGAGAGAAAGATTTGGGGGAGGGAGGGAGGGAGGGAGGGGCTAGAGAGAAAGACTTGGGGAGGGAGGGAGGGGGGGAGGGAGGGAGGGAGGGAGGGAGGGAGGGAGGGAGAGGAGGGAGGGAGAGGGAGGGAGGGAGGGAGGGAGGGAGGGAGGGGGGGAGGGAGGGAGGGAGGGAGGGAGGGAGGGAGGGACTTGGGGAGGGAGGGAGAGAGAGGCTGGGGAGGGAGAGAGAGAAAGACTTGGGGGAGGGAGGGAGAGAGAGAGAGAAAGACTTAGAGAGGGAGAAGACTTGGGGAGAGAAAGACTTGGGGAGGGAGAGAGAGGGCTAGAGAGAAAGACTTGGGGAGGGAGAGAGAGAGAGGCTAGAGAGAAAGACTTGGGGAGGGAGAGAGAGAGAGAGGCTGGGGAGAGAGAAAGTCTTGGGGAAGGGAGAGAGAGAGAGAGGCTAGAGAGAAAGACTTGGGGGAGGGAAAGAGAGAGGCTAGAGAGAAAGGCTTGGGGGGGGAGGGAGAGAGAGGCTAGAGAGAAAGACTTGGGGGGGAGAGAGAGAGGCTAGAGAGAAAGACTTGGGGAAGGAGAGGAGAGAGAGTGAGAGGGGCTGGAGAGAAAGACTTGGGGAAGGAGGGAGAGAGAGAGGGACTGGAGAGAAAGACTTTGGGGGAGGGAGGGAGAGAGAGGCTCGAGAGAAAGACTTGGGGGAGGGAGGGAGTGGGGAGGCTAGAGAGAAAGACTTGGGGAGGGAGTGAGAGAGAGAGGGCTGGAGAGAAAGACTTGGGGGGGAGGGAGGGAGGGAGGGAGGGAGAGGAGGCTAGAGAGAAAGAGGGAGGGAGAGAGGGGCTAGAGAGAAAGACTTGGGGAGGGAGGGAGGGAGGGAGGGAGGGAGGGAGGGAGAGGAGACTTGGGGAGGGAGGGAGGGAGGGAGGGAGGGAGGGACTTGGGGAGGGAGGGAGGGAGGGAGGGACTTGGGGAGGAGAGAGAGAGAGGCTAGAGAGAAAGACTTGGTGGAGGGAGAGAAAGACTTGGGGGGGAGAGTGGGGAGGCTAGAGAGAAAGACTTGGGGGAGGGAGGAGAGAGAGAGGGGCTAGAGAGAAAGACTTGGGGAGGGAGAGAGAGAGAGGCTAGAGAGAAAGACTTGGGGGAGGGAGGGAGGGAGGGAGGGAGGGGGGAGGGGAGAGAGAGAGGGGAGAGAGAAAGTCTTGGGGAAGGGAGGGAGAGAGAGAGAGGAGAGAGAAAGACTTGGGGGAGGGAAAGAGAGAGGCTGGGGAGGGAGAGAGAAAGGCTTGGGGAGGGAGGAGAGAGAGGCTAGAGAGAAAGACTTGGGGGGAGGGAGAGAGAGAGGCTAGAGAGAAAGACTTGGGGAGGGAGGAGGGGGGAGGGAGGGAGTGAGAGGGGGCTGGAGAGAAAGAGGGGGGAGGGGGGAAGGAGGGAGAGAGAGAGGGACTGGAGAGAAAGACTTGGGGGAGGGAGAGGAGAGAGAGAAAGACTTGGGGGGAGGGAGGGAGAGGGAGGCTAGAGAGAGAAAGACTTGGGGGAGGGAGGGAGTGGGGGGAGGGGGGAGGCTAGAGAGAAAGACTTGAGGGAGGGAAAGACTTGGGGAGGGAGAGAGGGGCTGGAGAGAGAAAGACTTGGGGAGGGAGGGAGGGAGGGAGGGACTTGGGGAGGGGGGGAGGGAGGGAGGGAGGGAGAGAGGGGCTAGAGAGAAAGATTGGGGGGGGAGGGAGGGGAAAGGGAGGGGGAGGGAGGGAGAGGACTTGGGGGAGGGAGGGAGGGAGGGAGGGAGGGAGGGACTTGGGGGAGGGAGGGGGAGGGAGGGAGGGAGGGAGGGAGGGAGGGAGGGAGAGAAAGACTTGGGGGAGGGAGGAGAGAGAGAGGCTAGAGAGAAAGACTTGGGGGAGGGAGGGAGAGAGAGAGGCTAGAGAGAAAGACTTGGGGAGAGAAAGACTTGGGGACTTGGGGAGGGAGAGAGAGAGAGAGGGGCTAGAGAGAAAGACTTGGGGGGGAGGGAGGGAGGGAGGGAGGGAGAGAGGGGCTAGAGAGAAAGACTTGGGGGGAGGGAGGGAGAGAAAGAGGGAGGAAAGTCTTGGGGAGAGGAGGGAGAGGAAAGGGAGGGGAGGGAGGGAGGGAGGGAGGGGAGGGGCTAGAGAGAAAGAGGGAGGAGGCTAGAGGAAAGACTTGGGGAAGGAGGGAGGGAGGGAGGGAGGGAGGAGGGGAGAGAGAGGGCTAGAGAGAAAGACTTGGGGGGAGGGAGGGAGAGGAGGCTCGAGAGAAAGACTTGGGGGAGGGAGGGAGTGGGGAGGCTAGAGAGAAAGACTTGGGGAGGGAGTGAGAGAGAGGGGCTGGAGAGAAAGACTTGGGGGAGGGAGGGAGGGAGGGAGGGAGAGAGGGGCTAGAGAGAAAGATTTGGGGGAGGGAGGGAGGGAGGGAGGGAGGGAGGGAGGGAGGGAGGGAGGGAGGGAGGGAGGGGGAGGGAGGGAGGGAGGGAGGGAGGGAGGGAGGGAGGGAGGGAGGGAGGGAGAGGAGAGAGGCTAGAGAGAAAGACTTGGTGGAGGGAGGGAGAGAGAGAGAGGCTAGAGAGAAAGACTTGGGGGAGGGAGGGAGAGAGAGAGGGGCTAGAGAGAAAGACTGGGGGAGGGAGGGAGGGAGGGAGAGGGGGAGAGGGGGTAGAGAGAAAGACTTGGGGGAGGGAGGGAGGGTGGGGGGAGAGGGGCTAGAGAGAAAGACTTGGGGGAGGGAGGGAGGGAGGGAGAGAGTGGCTAGAGAGAAAGACTTGGGGGAGGGAGGGAGGGAGGGGGGAGGGAGAGAGAAAGACTTGGGAGGAAAGACTTGGGGGAGGGGAGAGAGGGGCTAGAGAGAAAGACTTGGGGAGGGAAAGAGGGAGGGGCTAGAGTGAAAGACTTGAGGGAGAGAGAGAGAGAGGGGGCTGCAGAGAAATACTTGGGGGGGAGATAGGGAGAGAGGGGCTTGAGAGAAAGACTTGGGGGAGAGAGAGAGGGGGGGGGCTAGAGAGAAAGACTTGGGGGAGAGAGAGAGGGAGAGAGGGGCTGGAGAGAAAGACTTGGGGTAGAGAGAGAGAGAGAGGGGCTAAAGAGAAAGACGGGGTAGGGAGAGAGGGGCTAGAGAGAAAGCGTGAAGGAGAAAGAGGGAGGAAGAGAGAAGGGAGGCTTAATGTTTTGTGGAAACGTGACCTTTCTTCTCTCTCCTTGTCTGAGATCTCACTGAAAGGAAATACCTGTCCGACAGGACCCCGACAAAGTGGGACCATTGTTCCTCCTGCATGGGCCATCAATGGCAATGTGAAAGGGAAAAAGTCACGGCACCCAACACAGTACCAAACATTACCCTACTGAGCCATAGCAGAAGAACAAGGACACACACACACACTGTATATTAAATTACTGTGATTCAGTCATTGAGAACAATGAAGACCTTTCTTAAAGTCTAGAAACTCAGGTGATTGTTTGGGGTCATTGTGTGGACTGAGGAGAAGTCAGCGGCCAAATGGGATCTATAAAGAAACATCTGAGATCCTCAAACATCACAGGAGTCATTTGTAATAGCACAGAGCTTTGATCAGTGCTACTGTATTCTCAACGAGCAGACATACAGTGCCTCCTTCTCATCACACAGACTTCTTTTCACTGTGGCACATTGGCTCTTAAGATGTGGGCGTAATGACTGTTTATGCTTACCGCATAGTTTAGACTTAGAGAACGCTGAGGATGCTGCCAGAGGAAATGGGTTTGGATGTTAAAGAGCGATAGACCACATACCCCACTGTGTGTTTGAGGAGCTAGCTAGTCATCCTATGGATAATATGGTTCACACAAACAACAGACATATGAGAAGCACATACGGCACACACTAAAATGGTGGTTTTGATGGAGATGGGACGTGAAATCATTATCAAAGTGATGGAGATGGGAGGTGAAATCATTATCAAAGTGATGGAGATGGGAGGTGAAATCATTATCAAAGTGATGGAGATGGGAGGTGAAATCATTATCAAAGTGATGGAGATGGGACGTGAAATCATTATCAAAGTGATGGAGATGGGAGGTGAAATCATTATCAAAGTGATGGAGATGGGAGGTGAAATCATTATCAAAGTGATGGAGATGGGAGGTTAAATCATTATCAAAGTGATGGAGATGGGAGGTGAAATCATTATCAAAGTGATGGAGATGGGACGTGAAATCATTATCAAAGTGATGGAGATGGGAGGTGAAATCATTATCAAAGTGATGGAGATGGGAGGTGAAATCATTATCAAAGTGATGGAGATGGGAGGTGAAATCATTATCAAAGTGATGGAGATGGGAGGTGAAATCATTATCAAAGTGGTGCAGCAATTACTGAGAAGCTGTCTAAATCTGTTCTTCAAGGTTCGCTTAGCTCCTTTATTCATTCTGAATGACCACAGAGACATTCTTAGCCTGCTCATTTGTTAAGATATATTCTGTCAGGGCTTGGCAGTGGACACCAGGGTGTGGCCATTAGTCTAACTGGCTATGTTTGTGAGCCGTCATCACCCACACACACAGCAACTTGCTATGGGCGAGTTTCACATCTACTACACACACACACACACACACACACACACACACACACACACACACACACACACACACACACACACACACACACACACACACACACACACACACACACACACACACACACACACACACACACACCCACTCCTGATTGGGGGAAAGGGTGCGCCTCTTTGTAAACAACAACTGCATTGTTGGAAAGGGCCCATAAGTCTACACCTGTTGTTTACGAAGCTTGACATTTGATTTGATTTGAACAGGTGCGCTGCTTCAAGTGTGAAGGAAGTCTCAAGCTTTTGTTCACCTGAACAAAAATACCTCAAGGTAAATTGCAGACCTTTTAATCTATCAAAAAAGTTAGCATTTGTAATCATCACTGCTGTTTCATGAACTTTGCTGATGACAGAGCTGTGGTAGGCCTAATCATCGACGACGATGAGACAGCCTACAGGGAGGAGGTCAGAGACCTGGCAGTGTGGTGCCATGACAACAACCTCTCCCTCAACGTCAGCAGCACAAAGAAGCTGATTGTGGACTACAGGAAAGGGAGCAGCGAGCACCCCCCCCCCCACCCCCACTGAGAGCTTCAAGTTCCTAGGTGTTCACATCACCAAGGACATTACATAGTCCTCTCAAGCCAGCACAGTTGTGAAGATGCGGCAGCCTCCTTAAGGAGGTTGAAAAGATTTGGCATGGACCGTAAGGTCCTTAAAATGTTCTACAGCTGGACCATTGAGGGCATTTTGACTGGCTGCTTCACCACTTGGAATGGCAACTGCACCGCCCTCCATCACATGGAACTACAGAGGGTGGTGCAGACATCCCAGTACATCACTGAGGCTGAGCTCCCTGTCATCCAGGACCTCGATACCAAGCGGTGTCAGAGGAAGGCTCGGAAAAAGTCCCCAGGCACCCAATCCATAGACTGTCCACAAAGCTACCGCATGGTAAGTGGTACCAGAGCAACAAGTCTGGGATTAAAAGGCACCTGAACAGCTTTTACCTCAAAGCCATAAAACTGCTGAACAGTTCATCAAATGGCCACCTGGACCAATGTATTGGCCCTTTCTTGCACTGACTCTCTTGCACTGACTCTATGCACACTCATTGGACTCTACCAAGACTCTCACACATACTTACACTGCCAACACAGACACAGACACACACACACACACACACACACACACACACACACACACACACACACACACACACACACACACACACACACACACACACACACACACACACACACACACACACACACACACACACACACACACACACACACACACACGCACACACACACATACATGCATGCATATTAACGCCACACACACACACTTTCACACTCTCCACATACACTGCTGCTACTCTGTTTATTATCTATCCCGATTGGCTTGTCACTTTTACCCATACCTACATGTACAGTGCATTCGGAAAGTATTCAGACTTTTTCCACATTTTGATACGTTACAACCTCATTGCAAAATGGATTAAATATTTTTTTGTTCCTCATCAATCTACACACAATACCCCATAATGACAAAGCAAAAACGTTTTTTTTTAAATGTATCAAATTTATTAAAAAAACAACAACTGAAATATCACATTTACATAAATACTTTGTTGAAGCAGCTTTGGCAGCGATTACAGCCTTGAGTCTTCTTGGGTATGATGCTACAAGTTTGGCACACCTGTATTTGGGGTGTTTCTCCCATCCTTCTCTGCAGATCCTCTCAAGCTCTGTCAGGTTGGATGGGGAGTGTCGCTGCACAGCTTTTTTCAGGTCTCATCAGAGATGTTCGATCGGGTTAAAGTCCGGGCTCTGACTGGGCCACTCAAGGACATTCAGAGACTTGTCCTGAAGCCACTCCTGTGTTGCCTTGGCTGTGTGCTTAGGGTCTTTGTCCTGTTGAAAGGTGAACCTTCGCCCCATTCTGAGGTCCTGAGTGCTTTGGAGCAGGTTTTCATAAAGGGTCTCTCTGTACTTTGCTCCCTTCATCTTTCCCACAATCCTGAATAGTCTCCCAGTCCCTGCCCCTGAAATACATCCCCACAGCAAGATGCTGCCACCACCATGCTTCACCATAGGGAGCGTGCCTGGTTTCCTCCAGACGTGATGCTTGGCATTCAGGCCAGAGTTCAATCTTCGTTTCATCAGACCAGAGAATCTTGTTTCTCATGGTCTGAGAGCCCTTTAGGTGCCGTTTGGCAAACTACAAGTGGGCTGTCATGTGCCTTTTACTGAGGAGTGGCTTCCGTCTGGCCACTCTACCATGAAGGCCTGATTGGTGGAGTGCTGCAGATATGGTTGTCCTTCTGGAAGGTTCTCCCATCTACACAGAGGAACTCTGGAGCTCTGTCAGTATCCTGTTCTTGGTCACCTACCTGACCAAGGCCCTTTTCCCCTGATCGTTCAGTTTGGCAATGCTGCAGAAATGTTTTGGTACAGATCTGTGCCTTGACCCAATCCTGACTCAAACCTCTATGGACAATTCCTTCGACCGCATGGCTTGGTTTTTGCTCTGTCAACTGTGGGACTTTATATAGATAAGTGTGTGCCTTTCCAAATCATGTCCCTTCAATTGAATTTACCACAGGTGGACTCCAATCAAGTTGTAGAAACATCTCAAGGATGATAAATGTTAACAGGATTGTCGTGTCTTTGGCTATGCCGGATTAAGTGATATGACATGCTATTATATAAAATCCTTTCTCTGTAATTAATATTTCCTGATTGAGCAACCAAGCCACAATCCAGACTACAATAAATGGCTTCCTAAAGAAAATCAAATCCAAACCTGGCCAAAAGAGCACTCTTCCTTGGCTAAATGGAGAAATCTGGAAACTGATGAAAGAACGAGATTATGCTCTAAAAATAGCCCTAAAATCTAAATTAGAGCATGACAGACGTAGGTTTACCATGTTGAGAAATAAGGTGATGAAAGAAATCAGACAGGCCAAGGCAAACTTTTTTATTAACATAATTGGTGAAGCAAAGGGAAACTCTAAATTGATATGGGAGAATCTAAAAAAGTTAACAGGGAAAGACCATAGTAACTGCAAAAAGACTAGAAATCATGGTGAATAACAATCTAACACAGGATGCAGTCGAAATAGCAATAGCCTTCAATTCCTACTTTATTGACTCTGTCAGGGCACTGACACAGAACCCCTCCACCGGTTTCTTGGGCTCAGTGCTAGTGAATGACACTCAACCTGTCTTCATCATAAGGGAGGTTTCTGAGTCAAAGGTGAACAAGGTGATTAGCTCACTAAAGAACTCTAAAGCCAAAGATGTGTTTGGACTCTACCTTTCTTAAAAACTACAAAGAGTCACTCATTGGCCCCATTACTAAGGTCACCAACACATCTATTGGTCTCGGTGTGTTTCCAAGGGTATGGAAGTAGGCCATAATAACGGCCATCTTTAAATCAGGCGACCCTGCTGACGTGAGTAACTACAGGCCCATTAGTATACTACCTGTGGTGTCAAAGGTTGTTGAAAAGTGTGTAGCAGAACAACTGATTGCCCACCTCAACAACAGCCCCTTCACATTACACTCCATGCAGTTTGGCTTCAGAGCGAAACACTCCACAGAAACGGCCAACTGCTTTCTTCTGGAAAATGTGAAGTCCAAGATGGGCAAAGGGGGTGCTGTTGGGGCTGTGTTTCTGGACCTAAGGAAGGCTTTTGATACTGTAAACCATGAGATTCTCATCACAAAATTGTCAAAGTTCAACTTTTCCCCTGATGCCTTGAGATGGATGAAATCATACCTTGAAGGCAGAACTCAGTGTGTCAGAGTGAGCACTGAGCTGTCGCCCTATCGTAGCTATGATGTGGGCGTGCCCCAAGGTTCAATACTGGGGCCCCTCTTGTTCAGCCTGTACATTAACCTCTTGAAACTCCCCATCCCGGATCCGGGATTGTGACTGCCTCAGGCTCATTAGCATAACGCAACGTTAACGATTTCTGAAAATTGCAAATAAAATTAAAATAATGCGTTTGCTCTCAAGCTTAGCCTTTTCTTAACAACACTGTCATCTCAGATTTTCAAAATATGCTTTTGAACCATAGAAATTGACTAATTTGTGTAAGAGTATGCAAAGCTAGCATAGCATTTTGTGTAGCATGTAGCACGCAACATTTTCACAAAAGCCAGATAACCAAATAAATAAAATCATTTACCTTTGAAAATGTTTTCAATGAGGAGACTCCCAGCCACATACCAAATGCGCAGTGTTTCCTGAAAGCTAGGAGAAATCGTTCCGTTTTCTACATTGCGCCTGGCTACCGAAACTGCAGTCACCTACAACGTGAAACTTTTTCCGGATTCTACATAATATCGACCGAAACATGGCAAACGTTGTTTGGAATCAATCCTCAAGGTGTTTTTTCACATATCTCTTCATTGACATGCAGTTCATGGAAGCTTGCTTCTCTCTCTGTGCCCCATGGAAAAATACTGGCAGGTGACTTTTGCGCACCAATTTCGGCGCAGGACACCGGGCGGACACGTGGTAAATGTGGTAAATGTGGTCTCTTATGGTCAATCTTCCAACGATCTGCCTACAAATACGTCACAATGCTGCAGACACCTTGGGGAAACGACAGAAAGGGCAGACTCATTCCTCTTGCGTTCACAGCCATATAAGGAGATCATGAAAGACAGAGCCTCAAAAATCCTTGTCATTTCCTGGATGCCAAGTCATCTTGGTTTTGCCTGAAGCTCACGTTAAAGGGCACGCACAGAGAAGATATTTGTATTTCTGGACATGTCAGAGTGTTTTCTTTCGAACAGTAGCAATTATATGCATAGTCGAGCATCTTTTTGTGACAAAATATCTTGTTTAAAACGGGAACGTTTTTCTTCCAAAAATGAAATAGCGCCACCATAAGTGTAAGAGGTTAATGATCTGCCTTCTGTCTGTACTGGGTCTGAAGTTCAAATGTATGCAGATGATACAGTGATATATGTGCATGCAAAGAGCAAACAACAAGCTGCACAATAACTCACTACTGTAATGGTCCAGGTTACAAAGTGGCTCAGTGACTCGTGTTTGCATCTCAATGTGAAAAAAACTGTTTGCATGTTCTTCACAAAGAGGGCAACAGATGCTACTGAGCCAGATGTCTATGTGTCAGGGGAGAAGCTCCAGGTGGTATCCGATTTTAAGTACCTTGGCATCATACTTGATTCCAACCTCTCTTTTAAAAAGCATGTGAAAAAGGTAATTCAAATGACTCAATTCAACCTAGCTAATTTCCGATTTATACGAAATTGTTTGACTACAGAGGTAGAAAAACTGTACTTCAACTCTATGATACTCCCCCACTTAACATACTGCTTGACTAGTTGGGCCCAAGCTTGCTGTACAACATTAAAACCTATTCAGTCTGTCTACAAACAGGCTCTCAAAGTGCTTGATAGGAAGCCCAATAGCCATCATCATTGTCACATCCTTAGAAAGCATGAGCTCTTGAGTTGGGAAAATCTTGTGCAATACACCGACGCATGTCTTGTATTCAAGATCCTTAATGGCCTGGCTCCCCCTCCACTCAATATTTTTGTTAAACAGAAAACCCAGACATATGGCAGCAGATCCACAAGGTCTGCCATGAGAGGTGACTGTATAGTTCCCCTAAGGAAAAGCACCTTTAGTAAATCTGCATTCTCTGTGAGAGCTTCCCATGTCTGGAATACACTGCCATCAGACACACATAACTGCACCACATATCACACTTTCACAAAATGCTTGAAGACATGGCTAAAGGTCAATCAGATTTTTGAACATGGTCCCTAGCTGTGTGTAGCCGCTTTCCATGTTGTCTGTTGTCTGTAGCTTGTGAGGTGTGGAAACACTTTGTTGCTTTTATGAATTTTGTCTTGCTGCTTTTTGCTCTATGTTGCTCTGTCTGTTAGCTATGTCTTGCTTGTCCTATGTTGCTATGTCTTGCTTGTTCTATGTTGCTATTGTCTATATTGTAATTGTTTTTAATAACCTGCCCAGGGACTGCGGTTGAAAATTAGCCGGCTGGCTAAAACCGGCACTTTTACTGAAACGTTGATTAATGTGCACTGTCCCTGTAAAAATAAAAATAAACTCAATAAATAAACTCAACTAATCATGGAAATGTAATTAACTAGAGAGTCGGGGCACCACAAAATAATATTTATAGAGCTGTTATCTTCCGAATAAACTCTTAAAGACCTAGTAATATTTTACATCAATAGCAGTCAATATTAATCGTCACCTTAATTCAGTCTCATCTGAAAGTTGTAAATTCTTGGTTATCTTCATAAACCCTGGCTAACAAGTTGAATCAGCAATACAAAATTGGGTTTAATTATTTATTTACTAAATACCTAACTAATCACACAGAATTACATATACAAAGAAAGAATCATACCTTGATTAGAAATTACGTCATAAAGGAAAACGTCGGAACAGATATGACAGCTGTTTACACAAAAGAAAGGGGGCTGGGTTTGAGTGAAAGAGCGGGAAGACTGAGGGACAAAGGGAGAAGCTGTGCTATCGTAAATACAGTATCTTATGCATTCGATGAATTACCGCCCATTTGGAAAAGGAAAATGCAATAAATATTTGCTTCAGTAGGTTGGTGATAGATGGAAGGCCGTGTTGCCAAACCGAGTCCTTTGTCCTTTGAAGAATCTCTGGTGGTCAATTGGATACATTGTAGTAACGTCACTGTGTGGTAGACGGAATACTCTGTCTGTTCTTTCCTAGCCCGAGTTTGCAGCTGCTGTGGCTGACTCAACGGCTAGGAGGTATCACTTCTGTAGTGAATAAGAGTTCAAAGTTCATACCATTAGCAACCAAAGCTCACGCTGAGGTTGGCTTAGTTCTGTTGTTGACATGCTAGTCCTTTTAACGCAGAGGCTGCATTCCTCACGTACTTGGAACAGAAGGTTACATTTTCGTCAAGGCTTTATATATATATATACATTTATATATTTTTTTTTGAAATTTTTTATAACCCATGTCTCTTCACAGGGGCGGGCCACTGATTGAGCAGAGCCCTAACCTTATGAAAACCCAAATCTCTAATTTGGAAGCTAAAATTACGTTTCATCTCTTCACCAATAATTTTATATTCAAACATTTAAATTGAACAACAATTCCATGTGAATCCGATAACTACAATGTGCAGACTTTCCACTGTAGAGTTTATGTCATCCTATCATTGATGAGAATGTCCCAGATAACAACCGAACTGACATCATATGGATTAAGTACCACCGCATATGTTCAATTGGTCAGATTACCTTCTGATGTTCCCAGAATCTCTATGTTAACCAAGGGGTTTTCAAATTTCTGTAGGGTAGAGAGAGAAAAAATTGGGAAGAGGTATTTATAACTGTCATAAACCTACCCCCAGGCCAACGTCATGACAGGATGCACCTGAGCTCAATTTTGAGTCTCATAGCAAAGGGTCTGAATACTTATGTAAATAAGGTATTTCTGTTTGTTATATTGAATACATTTACTGCATTTCTAAACACCTATTTTCGCTTTGTCATTGTGGGGCATTGTGTGTAGATCGATAATAATAAGGCTTTAATGTAACAAAATGTGGGAAAAGGGGTCTGGATACTTTCCTAATCCCACCTCAACTGCCCCGTACCCCGGCACATTGACTCGGTACCAGTACCCATTGTATATAGTCTCATGATTGGTTTTTATTGTGTTACATTTTCTATTTGCAAAATGTTCTTACTTTTTAACTCTGCATTATTGGGAAAGTGCTCGTTAGTAAGCATTTCTGGGTAAGTCTACAGCTGTTGAATTCGACAACAACATTTGATTAGATTGTTCAGTGTACCCTTGCTGGAGCTGGTCACAAACACACACACACACACACACACACACACACACACACACACACACACACACACACACACACACACACACTGGAGATAGCAGGTCTTTAGGGCCTGGCTGTCCGCCAGCTTCATGTGGGCCTCATGCTAAGCCCTCGTCTTTAAGGTGTATTATTTTGCAGAGAGAGAGAGAGGGGCAGAGAAAGAAAGAGAGAGACAGACACAGACAGAACGAGCGAGAGAGGAGATACAGAGAGAGAGCAAGAGAGGAATGAGAGAGACAGAGAGAGCGAGAGTGAGAGAGTGCGTGGAAGTGAGAGAGAGCACGGGAGAGAGAGAGTGAGAGAGCGAGCGAGAGTGAGAGGAGAGAAAGAAAATGAGACATGACCCAGGCCTTTCCTGACACGTCTGAGTAATCGAAGCTCCGGGAGAAACAGTGGGATGTTGCTTTCAGAATAACAGACACCAGACAGACCGTTGTCCCAGTTTATCATCCTGAAGCCAGAGCCAGGCAGCCCCTGCTATAACCCAGCTGCTTTTCAAAACTCTAAGTACAAAACTATAAACTGGTAACACTTGTAATGCCCCCATTTTAACTACCACTTAATCCAATATCAAAAAATATAAAATTCAAATTTCAAAACTATTCTTTATGAAATGCTGAATAGAAAGAATAGTAGATGGTAAGTATCATTTTCAATCCAGTACTTGACTATAACTTGACATGCAATAATAATAGAAAAATGTTTTATCCAATGGCAGGTTGTGAGCATGTTGAGAAATATGTCAGTCTTACAGTTCATTATCCTTATACAGTACATGTGTATACTTATAGGGTATTGTAAAGCAGTTACTGTAAAAATGTAGCAAGGTGTTGAATGCCATTTCCTCCCAATACAACATTGTGCAAGATTACCTTTCTACATGACTTGTATCAGCTGTTTTGCTGTTTGAAATTCATCAGCTTACAGTGTATCAATGAAATGCAGATAATGAGTGAAATATATTGTTATACAACCCAGGTATTTCAGCAGTGCATTGTTCCCAACATTAGAATTCCAAATGGTAGCACAGAGTGAATCTTTCCACTTCGTCCTGATGAAGCACATTGGCTGATGGAGAATGATAACGTAGTGCAGCCACATCCATATAGGATTTGGTTTTACCATGCAACATAAATTTATGTCAAATTGATACATTTATTAGATAAAAAATATTGAATTGTATGGTGTTCAGCAGTTATCAAACTATACTGAAAAATATATTAATTTAACATGCAACAATTTCAAAAATGTTTCTCAGTTACAGTTCACAAAAGGAAATCAGTCAATTTAAATAAATTCATTAGGCCATAATCTATGGATTTCACATGACTGGGTAGGGGCGAAGTGTGCCTGGGAGGGCATAGGCCCACCCACTTGGGAGCCAGGCCCAGTCAATCAGAATGAGTTTTTCCCCACAAAAGGTCTTTATTACAGACAGAAATACTCCTCAGTTTCATCAGCTGTCCGTGTGGCTGGTCTCAGACGATCCTGCAGGTGAAGAAGTCGGATGTGGAGGGCTGGAGTGGTTACACGTGGTCTGCGGATGTGAGGCCGGTTGGACATACTGCCAAATTCTATGAAACAACATTGTTGGCGCCTTATGGTAGAGAAATTAACATTCAATTCTCTGGCAACAGCTCTGGTGGACATTCCTGCAGTCAGCATGCCATTTGCACACTCCTTCAAAACCTGAGACAACTGTGGCATTGTGTTGTGTAACAAAACTGTTAATTTGAGAGTGGCCTTTTATTTTTCCCTGCACAAGGTGCATCTGTGTAATGATCATGCTGTTTAATTAGTTTCTTGATATTCCACACCTGTCAGGTGGATGGATTGTCTTGGCAAAGGAGAAATACTCACTAACAGGGCTGCAAACAAATTTGTGACCAACATTTGAGAAAAATAAGCCTTTTGTGGGTATGGAACATTTCAGGGATATTTATTTCAGCTCATGAAACATGGGACCAACACTTTACATGTTGCGTTTATATTTTTGTTCAGTATATATTTGTTAACTAGACATTACATTATTTTGGTTAAGTAATGAGCAGTTTTGAGCAGTTTTATTAAGTTATAGTTAATCGTATTAACAACTGACAAGAAAATCATATCTTAGGTAAAGTGAATATTGCATTTTGAAAAGCAGATACTAAGATTGAATATGTATCCTAATTGATAGAGTAATTTGGTGCAGTGAACAAGTGACTTTGTGAAATTGTTTGTTGTACTCAGTCAATTGAAAAAGTGATTAGAGTTTTGAAACATAAGGCATTTCGATGATCTCTTTCGATGTTTATGCTTACAGTTGTGAAAATGTACCACATACTGTACTTGTGAAAATTGCACCAAAGTGAATTAAAATAAAACAGTATGTCATTTTGGTGTACTCCCTGTCTCAGTATGTTTGGAGTTAAGTCAAAGCTCTTTAAGTCCTGTTATGTTGTGGACGTCTCAAGTACATGTACTGTATGCTTTTCTCTTATCTGGAAATACCCTACTGTCTGTAGGATAATGGTTGCCTTGTTCAAGCAGACCGTTGTCAGGTCATTCAAGTGTCATGGGTAGCTACTGTCTTTCTGTACAGTACTGACACTATACCGTACAGTAAGTGTGCTCATCACTGTCTGCCACAGCAAACAGGGCAGTGCCAAAGCACCAAAACAGGGCAGTGCCAAAGCACCAAAACAGTGCAGTGCCAAAGCACCAAAACTGGGCTGTGCCAAAGCACCAAAACAGGGCAGTGCCAAAGCACCAAAACAGGGCAGTGCCAAAGCACCAAAACAGGGCAGTGCCAAAGCACCAAAACAGTTTTATGTGTTTGGTAAAAAAACCTGTTGCAGCTTATTGTAACAATGTGATAATAATATTATGATGTATTTGTCTTGCATTTCTAATATAGTAATATTTACTCTATTGAAAATATACAGTACAAACCACCTTTCTTTGTTTTTGTTTGTACTCATAATGGGTCCATCCATACAGTTCAATGATCCACTGCTAATAATAACCAAGCCTTATCGTGAGTAACCCTGGTGATGAGCCATACACGATGCTGCTAGCAGAAAAACAATGGGGTTGGAGGCTTACAGCGACTTTCGTGGATGTAACACAGATGAGTCTGTCTCCCGAGACAGTAACCACACACACACTTTTGTTCTAAACACATTCCCCTCCTCCAGGCCCTGCAGCCGTGGTGGTCCCAGGGAACTGTCTTCACTCCTGACAGCATCTCATAAGTCTAAATAATTCCACACAGACACAAACAAATGTGCACAAACACATGCAGACATACGCACACATACAAGGTCGTTTCTCTCACTTTCTATTCACAGCCAAAGAAAATCCACCTTTTTGCAACCAGGGGAGTTCACAACACTCAAGTTCTTCAAACGACTTTTCCCTGGCCCGACCGGTTCTCCCCTGGGCTGCTCCAAGCTCTCTCTGCAGCTGACTGTGTTTGATGATCAGAGGGAACATCTTCAGGGGTGGTCCAATTCAGGGAGGGTCTCTTCAACTCAATTCAATTTAAGGGATTTTTTGGCATGGGAATCATATGTTTACATTGCCAAAGCAAACAGATAATAAACAAACGTGAAATAAACAATACAAAGTGAACAGCAAATATGACAATAAAACAAATTTTAAATGTCATATTATGTAAATACACAGTGTTGTAACAATGTGCAAATAGTTAAAGTAAAAAAGTTAAAATAAATCAAGATAAATATAGGTTGTATTTACAATGGTGTTTGTTCTTCACTGGTTACCCTTTTCTTGTGGCAACAGGTCACAAATCTTTCTGCTGTGATTGCACACTGTGGTATTTCACCCAACAGATGTGGGAGTTTATCAACATTGGACTTGTTTTCGAATTCTTTGTGGGTCTGTGTAATCTGAGGGAAATATGTGTCTCTAATATGGTCATTGGGCAGGAGGTTAGGAAGTGCAGTTTAGTTTCCACCTCATTTTGTGGGCAGTGTGCACATAGCCTGTCTTCTCTTGAGAGCCAGGTCTGCCTATGGTGACCTTTCTCAAAAGCAAGGCTATGTTCAATGAGTCTGTACATAGTCAAGGTTTTCCTTAATTTTGGGTCAGTCAAAGTGGTCAGGTATTCTGCCACTGTGTACTCTCTGTTTAGGATCAAATAGCATTCTAGTTTGCTCTGTTTTTTTGTAAATTCTTTCCAATTTTTAAACTAATGATCTTTTTGTTTTCTCATGATTTGGCTGAGCCTAATTGTGTTGCTGCCCTGGGGCTCTGTGCGGTCTGTTTGTGTTTGTGAACAGAGCCCCAGGACCAGCTTGCTTAGGGGACTTTTCTCCAGGTTCATCTCTCTGCAGGTGATGGCTTTGTTATGGAAGGTTTGGGAATCGCCTCCTTTTAGGTGATTATAGAATTGAACGTCTCTTTTCTGGATTTTGATAATTAGTGGGTATCGGTCTAATTCTGCTCTGCCTGCATTATTTGGTGTTTTACGCTGTACACTTGTCATGCCCTGACCTTAGTTCCTTTGTTATGTCTCTATTTTGGTTTGGTCGGGGCGTGAGTTGGGGTGGGCATTCTATGTTGTTTTTCTAATTTGTCTTTTCTGTGTTTGGCCTGGTACGGTTCCCAATCAGAGGCAGCTGTCTATCGTTGTCTCTGATTGAGAACCATACTTTTTAGGTAGCCTTTTCCCACCTGGTGTTTGTGGGTAGTTGTTTCCTGTTTTGTGTTGTGGCACCTTTCAGGACTATTTTGATTTTCGTTGTTTCACTTTATTGTTTTGTATTTCGTGTTCAGTTATATTAACTTACCACGCTGCATTTTGGTCCGATCTTTTCTTTCAGATGAAGAAGATCGTTACAACACTGAGGATATTTCTGCAGAATTCTGCATGCAGAGTCTCAATTTGGAGTTTGTCCCATTTTGTGAACTTTTGCTTAGTGAGCGAACCCCGGACCTCACAACCGTAAAAGGGCAAGAACTTTCTATAACTGATTCAAGTATTTTTAGCCAGATCATAATTGTAATTTCACATTTGATGTTTCTTTTGATGGCATAGAATACCCTTCTGGCCTTGTCTCTAAGATCGTTCACAGCTTTGTTGAAGTTACCTGTGGAGCTGATGTTGAGGCCTAGGAATGCATAGTTTTTGTGTGCTCTAGGGCAACAGTGTCTAGATGGAATTTGTATTTATGGTCCTGGCAACTGGACCTTTTTTGGAACACCGTTATTTTTGTCTTGCTGAGATTTACTGTCAGGGCCCAGGTCTGACAGAATCTGTGAAGAAGATCTAGATGCTGTTGTAGGCCCTCCTTGGTTGGGGACAGAAGCACCAGATCATCAGCAAACAGTAGATATTTGACTTCAGATTCTAGTAGGGTGAGGCCGGGTGCTGCAGACTTTTCTAGTGCCCTCGCCAATTCGTTGACATATATGTTGAAGATGGTGGGGCTTAAGCTGCATCCCTGTCTCACCCCATGGCCCTGTGGAAATAAATGAGTGTGTTTCTTGCTCCTTGCATTCCATGTGATGCAGTGATGGTCGGGGCCATTTAAGATGAGGGAGGATGATATTTTATTTAATGAGCATGGCCTTATTTCTATTACAGAATATTGGATGACTGTCCTTTATATTCCATTCCTCCAGCTCAATGCAACATCAATAGGTTTAGGTTGCTACATGATACTCTTATTTTCCCTATACCCATCATGTGTTACAACACAGAGGCGGATGCAAGATGCAAGCAACGATGGTTTTAATGAATGTAGTTCACAGCAGCAACATGACAGACAGACTGTACTCAGAAGGAATCCGACCCAGGAACTCGGGTGCATCTTCCGATCATAACGTGCTGAGAAAACCAGGGGAGTGTGTCCGGATGAGTAGGAAGGAGCACAGCAGAATAATCCACACAAGAGAAGAGCACGGACACACGACACAACCTCAGAGAAGAAACAACGATCTGACAACAAGAAACACTGGTAACAGAACATATAAAGGGAAGATAAGTGGTTCCAGCTGGCGCAGACAATCAGGCCGAGATTGGGAAACCACGCCCACACAAACACTGGAGAGAGAGAGAGAGAGAGAGAGAGAGAGAGGCAGTGGATTCATGAACCGTGACAATACCCCCCCCCCTAGGAACGCCTCTTGGCGTTCCCAGGCAAATTTACCTGTCGATTGAAATCATCGATAAGGGAGTGATCCAGAATGTCCCTAGCAGGTACCCAACTTCTCTCCTCCGGGCCGTAACCCTCCCAGTCCACCAGGTACTGGAATCCGCGTCCCCTCCTTCTAGAGTCCAAAATACGATTGACAGAAAAGGTGGTTTCCCCATCAACAAGTCGTGGCGGCGGGGGAACCGGGACCGGCGGGTTAATGCGTGCCTGAAACACAGGTTTTATTTTAGACACATGAAAGGTAGGATGAATTCTCCTATACGCCAGAGGAAGCTTGAGCCGGACCGCCACCGGACTAATGATCCTGGTGACTCTGAACGGGCCGATAAATTTGGGGGCAAGCTTGTTCGAAACGGATCGGAGTGGAATGTTCTTAGTAGAAAGCCACACTCTTTGGCCAACGACGTATACCGGAGGCTTCGACCGGTGGCGATCGGCCTTAGCCTTGGTGCGCGCCCCACCCGGAGAAGAGTCTCACGGGCTCTGCTCCATGCGTGACGGCACCTCTGGATGAAAGCGTGAGCGGAGGGAACAGTGACCTCGGACTCCGTACTGGGAAAGATAGGTGGCTGGTAACCTAAACTACACTCAAACGGAGAGAGACCCGTGGCTGCCACTGGCAACGAATTGTGAGCGTACTCAACCATAGAGAGTTGTTGACTCCAGGAAGAGGGATTCTTAGAAACCAAACATCGCAACACTCTCTCCAAATCTTGGTTGGCCCTCTCCGTTTGACCGTTGCTCTGGGGATGAAACCCTGAAGACAGGCTGACACTCGCTCCCAGTAACCTACAAAACTCTTGCCAAAACTTGGACACAAATTGGGGCCCCCGGTCAGAAACTACGTCCATCGGCAGGCCATGTAAGCGAAAGACGTGATCCATGACAGTTACCGCTGTCTCCTTGGCAGATGGTAATTTAGGCAAGGGAATAAAATGAGCCGCCTTCGAGAACCGGTCCACCACGGTCAAAACAACCGTCTTGCCCTGGGAGGGCGGGAGGCCGGTAACAAAATCTAGCGCGATGTGGGACCAGGGTCTCGAAGGGACCGACAGCGGTTGGAGTAACCCATCTGGGGGTCGATTAGAAGTCTTCCCAGTGGCACAAACCGAGCAGGCCAAGACAAAACTGTGAATGTCACGAGCCATCAGTGGCCACCAAAAGCGTTGCTTAACCAAAAAGCTAGTGCGGCTGACTCCTGGATGACACGCTACGTTGGAGCAGTGCCCCCACCGAATAACATCGGACCGACACCCTCCGGCACAAACAACCGATTAGGCGGGCAACCGGGCGGAGGCGTGACCCCCTCTAAGGCCGTTTTGACCCTCGATTCAACCTCCCATGTGAGTGTGGAGACCACTAGGGTCCCGGGTAGGATGCACTCGGGAGTGGATGGGCGTTCGGAATGGTCAAAAATGCGAGAAAGGGAATCGGGTTTGACATTCTTGGAACCCGGGCGATACGAGAGAGAGAAGTCAAAACGTCCGAAAAAGAGTGCCCACCGCGCCTGCCTGGAGTTGAGTCGCTTGGCGGTTCTGATATACTCCAAATTCTTGTGATCGGTCCAAACTATAAAAGGTACCCCCGAACCCTCTAACCAATGGCGCCACTCCTCCAGTGCTAACTTCACTGCCAACAACTCTCTGTTGCCAATGTCGTAGTTGCGTTCCGCAGGTGATAACCGATGGGAAAGGAACGCGCAAGGGTGCATCTTGTTGTCAGAAGAGGAACGTTGGGAAAGTACCGCACCTACCCCCACCTCTGAAGCGTCCACCTCCACCACGAACTGACGCGAGGGATCGGGAGCTATGAGGATAGGAGCCGAAACAAAGCGGCTCTTGAGTTTGGCGAATGCAGCCTCAGCTGTATCGGACCACCTGAACGTCACTCTGGGAGAGGTTAAGGCGGTAAGAGGAGCGACTATCTGGCTAAAGTTGCGAACGAAACGCCGGTAGAAATTGGCGAATCCCAGAAACCTCTGTAGGGCCTTACGGGAATCTGGGCTTGGCCAATCCACCACAGCCTTAACCTTGTCGGGATCCATGCGAATACCTTCAGTCGAGACGATGTAACCTAGGAATGGAACGGATTGTGCATGAAAAATGCATTTCTCCGCCTTGACAAAAAGTCCATTCTCCAACAACCTCTGAAGCACTCGTCTGACGTGTTGAGCGTGTTCCTGGAGAGAAGAAGAAAAATCAGTATGTCATCCAGGTAAACATATATGAACTGATCAATCATATCTCTCAGCACGTCATTGACGAGTGCCTGGAAAACCGCTGGGGAGTTGGATAGCCCAAAAGGCATGACCAAATATTCGAAGTGCCCTCTGGGGGTGTTAAACGCGGTCTTCCATTCGTCCCCCTCCCTTATGCGAACCAAATGATATGCATTACGTAAATCCAACTTAGTGAACACGGATGCTCCCTGTAACCTTTCAAAGGCGGAGGACATCAACGGTAAGGGATAGGTATTCTTCACTGTGATGTTATTCAACCCACGGTAATCAATGCAAGGACGCAGAGATCCGTCCTTCTTCCCCACAAAGAAGAACCCCGCCCCGCTGGAGAAGAGGAAGGACGAATGAATTTAGATGCCAGAGAACCAGAGATGTATCTCTCCATAGCCTCCTCTCAGGAACAGAAAGTGAATATAACTTGCCTTTAGGCGGAGACTCACCTGGCAATAATTCTATTGCACAGTCATAGGGACGATGCGGAGGAAGGGAAGCAGCACGGGACTTACTGAACACCTCCTTCAGGTCGAGGTATTCAACGGGCACGTTAGACAAATCCACTGCCTCCTCTAGAAACACAGAATCAGACACAGACGAACAAGCAGACACTAAACAGGACTCAAGACACTTGTTACTCCACATGGATATAGAGTTATGACCCCAGTCAACTCTGGGGTTGTGTTGGGTGAGCCAAGGGTGGCCGAGAACTAATGGTGCAAGGGGTGAGTCCATGAGTAGGAATGATAGTGTCTCAGTGTGATTGCCAGAAGTGATGAGTGTGATAGGTTCAGTGGTGTGAGAAATGTTGGGGAGTTCTTGACCATTGAGAGCGTTGACGGATATCTTGTGCGTGAGTGAGGTGATAGGGATCTGGAGTTTGTGAGCGAGCTTGAAGTCCATGAAATTACCCTCTGCTCCTGAGTCCAGTAAGGCTTGGGTGTCGTGCGTGTGGGTGGCCCATCTTAGTCTTACCGGGAGGAGAGTAGATGATGAGGTCTTCTCTGTGGTGACACCACCCGATAGTAGCCTCATGTTTACTACCGGGCCTGATCTTTTACCGGGCAGGAGTGGATAAAGTGGCCCGCTCTACCACAGTAGAGACAGAGTCCTTGGGATCTCCGCCTCCCCTTCTTCCCGGGAGAGGCGAGCTCTCCCCAGCTGCATGGGTTCGTGAGCGGAAGCTGAACTGGCCGTGTTCCCGACGCTGGCATGCCAGCCCTCCGTGTCGTTATACGGTCTGTTAGGGCATGCTCGGCGGCCAATACGACTCAGACGAGCGTCGACCCTCAGGGCTAGTTCCACTAGTCCATTTAAACTCCTGGGAAGGTCCAGAACATAAATCTCCTTCTGGATCCGGTCCTCCAGCCCATGCAGGAACATGTCCCACTGCGCCTCCTCGTTCCACTGACACTCAGCGGCCAGAGTGCGGAATTGGATGGAGTATTCCGATACTGAATGGTCTCCTTGGCGAAGGTCAGCGAGTAGTCTGGCCGTCTCCCTACCCGCCACGGCCCGATCGAAGACCCTTCTCATCTCCTCGGAGAGTGTCTGGAAAGAGGTGCAGCATGGGTCCTGGTTCGCCCACACCGCCGTTCCCCAGAGAGACGCTTTGCCTGATAGCAGTGTGAGTACGAATGCTACCTTAGACTGTTCACGGTTGAAGGTCCGTGGCTGCAACGAGAAATGCATGGAACATCTCGTAAGAAAGGCTCTGCAATAGTCAGGATCACCTGAATAACCCTCTGGTGTCGGTAGCCGTGGCTCTAGCTGGGAATCCAGCTCTGGCGGGGCGGGTTGAACTGCCGGTGTAGGAGCGGAACCCCTCAGATGTTGCAATTGTTGGGTCAGCTGGGATACCTGCGTCGCAAGGGCTTGTACTGCCCGACCTGTGCTGGAGATGTTCTCCTCTTGTTGATCCATTCTCGTGATACTGCGGGAAAGGAATTCGGTCAGACTCGTTGAACTCGCTGCATCCATGGTCTGGTCAGATCGTTCTGTTACAACACAGAGGCGGATGCAAGATGCAAGCAACGATGGTTTTAATGAATGTAGTTCACAGCAGCAACATGACAGACAGACTGTACTCAGAAGGAATCCGACCCAGGAACTCGGGTGCATCTTCCGATCATAACGTGCTGAGAAAACCAGGGAGTGTGTCCGGATGAGTAGGAAGGAGCACAGCAGAATAATCCACACAAGAGAAGAGCACGGACACACGACACAACCTCAGAGAAGAAACAACGATCTGACAACAAGAAACACTGGTAACAGAACATATAAAGGGAAGATAAGTGGTTCCAGCTGGCGCAGACAATCAGGCCGAGATTGGGAAACCACGCCCACACAAACACTGGAGAGAGAGAGAGAGAGAGAGAGAGAGAGGCAGTGGATTCATGAACCGTGACATCATGAGGTTGCTGCAACCTAGCCTATGAATGAAAGTTTACAACGTAGGTAGGTGCACAGATCTAGAGAATTTTAATCAAGGTGACAGACAGTGACACATTCAATGCCGCCGTGCACACTCTTGCCTGCATCTAGCTGATCTAGGTTGTAATCCTTAGTCCAACAGTTGCAAATGTGAGTTTCTGTTGGACAAACTCAGGTATGTTTATCCCTGTGAATCGGTGGAATGAATACACCCTTGATCACACGCAAACACAGTTCACTTTCATAGCAGCTACATTAAAACAGCATGATCACTTTGCTCATTGTATATACAGTACCACTCAAAAGTTTGGACACACATACTCATTCAAGGGCTTTTCTTTATTTGAACTATTTTCAACATTATAAAATAATGTAGGAATCATGTAGTAACCCAAAAAGTGTTTAAAAAAATACAAATATATTTTAGATTATAGATTCTTCCCAGTAGCCACTCTTCCTGTGGGTATTTGCGCCAACGATGTTCCTGGAGAGCTACTTCCTGTAGATTTTTGCTCCAACCCTGTTTCTGGAATGCTACTTCCTGTAGGTTTTTCAATCCAACCCTGTTCCTGGAGAGCTATTTCCTGTAGGTTTATGCTCCAACCCCAGTTATAACTAACTTGCTTCTGCTCACCAGCATTTTTTGTTGTTGAATTTTACCCCTTTTTCTCCCCAATTTCGTGGTATCCAATTGTTATGATCTTGTCTCATCACTACAACTCCAATACGGGCTCGGGAGAGACGAAGGTTGAAAGTCATACGTCCTCCGATACACAACCCAACCAAGCCGCACTGCTTCTTAACACAGCGCGCATCCAACCCGGAATCCAGCCGCACCAATGTGTCGGAGCAAACACCATCCATCTAGCAACATTGGTTATCGCGCACTGTGCCCGGGCCGCCACAGGAGTCGCTGGTGCGCGATGAAACAAGGATATCCCTACCAGCAAACACTCCCTAACCCGGACGACGGTAGGCCAATTGTGCGCTCCCGGTTGCGGCCAGTTACAACAGAGCCTGGGCTCAAACCCAGAGTGTCTGGTGGCACAGCTGGCGCTGCAGTACAGCACCCTTAACCACTGCGCCACCCGGGAGGCACACACCAGTATTTCTACTTGCACATCCTCATCTGCACATCTATCACTCCAGTGTTAATTGATCATTTGTAATTACTTTGCAACTATGGCCTATTTATTGCCTTGCCTCCTTACTTCATTTGCACACACTGTATACAGATTTTTCTATTGTATTATTGACTGTATGTTTGTTTGTCCCATGTATAACTCTGTGTTGTCGCACTGATTTGCTTTATCTAGGCCAGGTTGCAGTAGTAAATGAGAACGTGTTCTCAACTGGCCTACCTGGTTAAATAAAGTTGAAATAACAAAAAAATGTACAGTACCGTTCAAATGCTTGGACATACCTACTCATTCAATGGTTTGTCTTTATTTATATTATTTTCTACATTGTAGAATAACACATATAACACATATGGAATCATGTAGTAACCAAAAAAGTGTTCAACAAATCAAAATATATATTATATTTGAGATTCTTCAAATTAGCCACCCTTTGGCTTGATGACAGCTTTGCACACTCTTGGCATTCTCTCAAACAGCTTCATGAGGCAGTCACCTGGAAAGCATTTCAATTAACAGGTGTGCCTTGTTAAAAGTTAATTTGTGGAATTTCTTTCCTTCTTAATTAATACTTTTGAGCCAATCAGTTCTGTTGTGACAAGGTAGGGATGGTATACAGAAGATAGCTCTATTTGGTAAAAGACCAAGTCCATATTATGTCAATACGACAGTCCATCATTACTTTAGACATGAAGGTCAGTCAATCCGGAACGTTTCAAGAACTTTGAAAGTCTCTTCAAGTGCAGTCGCAAAAACCATCAAGCGCTATGATGAAACTGGTTCTCATGAGGACCGGCACAGGAAAGGAAGACCCAGAGTTACCTCTGCTGCAGAGGATAAGTTCATTGTAGCCCAGAACCATGAGCCAACACACGTCCTGGCTATGTAAGGGCTATTTGACCAAGAAGGAGAGTGATGGAGTGTTGCATCAGATAACCTGGCCTCCACAATCACCTGACCTCAACCCAAATGAGATGGTTTGGGATGAGTTGGACCACAAAGTGAAGGAAAAGCAGCAAATAAGTGCCCAGCATATCTGGGAACTCCTTAAAATCTATTGGAAAAAGCTGTCATCAAGGCAAAACGTGGCTACTTCGAAGAATCTATAATATAAAATATATTTTGATTTGTGTAACACATTTTTGGTTACTACATGATTCCATATGTGTTATTTCATAGTTCTGATGTATTTACTATTATTCTACAACGTAGAAAATTGTAAAAATAAAGAAAAACCCTTTTGACTTGTACTGTACATGGGGGGGGGGGGGGGGGGGGTTGAAGCAGGTTTGTTACAACTGGGGTTGGAGCGAAAACCTACAGGAAGTAGCTCTCCAGGAACATGGTTGGAGTGAAAACCTACAGGAAGTAGCTCTCCAGGAACATAGTTGGAGTGAAAACCTAGAGCAAAGGTGGCTACCTTGAAAAATCTAAAATATATTTCGATTTTTTTAAACACTTTTTGGGTTACTACATGATTCCATGTGTTATTTCAGAGTTTTGATGTCTTCACTTTTTATCTACAATGTAGAAAATAGTAAAAATAAATAATAACCCTTGAATGAGTTGGTGTCCAAACTTTTGACCCGTACTGTATATAATTCCTTCTCGCAACTATCTACGTGCTCTCCTCCTCTCACCTTTTCTCATCGCTGTGGACTTAAGTGCACAACACATCAGCTATTTGTGAACAGGCAAAAAAACTTTCCAAGCCCAACCTTCATATCATAACCTCTAACCGCTACTCACAGCCCACGTCGTTGTCACGTCATAGTCAACATAGCTAGTAGAACTAACACGTTACTAAACCCACTAAAATCATGCAGTACAGTGTACAGTCAGAAATCAGTTTAGCTGTTACACCGGCAGGCCCCAGTGGCAATAAATGAATAAAACCAAAAGCTTACCTTGACTTCCATTGTTCCATTGTTGGATAGCTGTAGCCAGATAGCTAATATAGCACCCCTCTCTGTTTAAGCCGGGTGTTTGAGTAGACTGAATTAGCTAGCTGCATTCGCATTCGCCTTCCTTAATTTTGGAAGAAATACATTTGTTCAAAACTGTTCAACTATTGTCTTTCACTCTCTTTGAGTCAACTACTCACCACATTTATGCACTACAGTGATAGCTAGGTGTAGCTCATGCTTTCACTACTAGATTCAATCTCTGATCTTTTGATTGGATGGACAACATGTCAGTTCAGGCGGCAAGAGCTCTGATAGGTTGGAAGACATCCTCCGGAAGTTGTCATAATTACTGTGTAAGTCTATGGAAGGGGTTGAGAACCATGAGCCTCCTAGGTTTTGTATTGAAGTTAATGTACCCAGAGGAGGATAGAAACTAGCTGTACTCTGGTTACACCAAGGTGCGACCCTACAGAGTGCTGCTGAGACTAATGTAGACCTTCATTGCTAAGCAATGTGTTTTAATCAATTATTTGTTGACGTGAATATATTTAGTATGGTTTTGTCTGAAAAGGATAACGTTTTAATTCTTTCACTATTTACATTTTTTTGAAATTCACTGAGGAGGATGGTCCTCCCCTTCTGCCTCTGAGGAGAATCCACTGATGCGATGTAATTACAAAGAACCCGCTTGAAAATGAGATGGGATATTTATCCTTTCAATGCCATTCGTAAACATTATCCAGAGCGACATACAGAAGTAATTTGGGTTAAATGCCTTGCTCAAGGGCACATCGATTGCCCTTCGATATAGCTAGCAGCAGACATGTACTGTATGTCACTAAGATGGTAATATGCTTCAGTATGTTCGCACCCTAAAGATATTGGTTTTTTTCATTGCTGTATGATTAAAATCGGATACTTCCACTTATGTAGAATAAAGTAAATAGTGTGATTTTTTTCCTGTGTGCTGAACAACTTTAGCAGCCAACTGAGTACGGTCCACGACAGATTATAGATTTACCTCAGAACAGAGGACACATTTTGTATATGGCCCCCTATATAGTACATTATTTTTGACCAGGGCACATAGGGCCATAGTGCACTATGGGTCACTGTTTTCCTCCTGGGAAGGAGAGGCGGACCAAAATGCAGCGTGGTTATAGTTCATGTTTTTAATCTAGGAAAACTCGACATGAACATGATACAAAACAAGAAACGTGAAAAAAACTAAACAGCCCTATCTGGTGCAACAAGCACAAAGACAGGAAACAACCACCCACAAAACCCAACACAAAACAGGCTACCTAAATATGGTTCCCAATCAGAGACAATGACTAACACCTGCCTTTGATTGAGAACCATGTCAGACCAAACGCAGAAACAGACAAACAAGACATCCAACATAGAATGCCCACTCATCACACCCTGACCAAACAAAACATAGAAACATACAAAGCAAACTACGGTCAGGGTGTGACACTATGTAGGGAATAGGATAAGATTTGAGAGGCAGCCTATTAACTATCCAGATGGATATCTCATGATGAGGGATCCTTCCTATCGGAGGTAGACAGGAAGAGAGGAGAGGGAGACCTGAGTTTTTCCTGGATGAACCCCCACTAGTGTTGCCTAGTAACCAGCACAACTTTGGACAAAACATTTCACTCTAAAATGTACTTTCAAAAAACATTCTACTGGAGCTGGATGAATAAATATCTTATGCTCATATAACAGCAGTGTGGACTGTAGCTAGACTTTCTCCATCCAACTTAAATTGGCTTTCAAAACCAGGTTGCGGCACATTTGTTTTATTCTAGAGTCTAGACCTCAGCTAGCTCTACTGATTTAGAGGATAGCGTTTTCCCCTGAGCAACACAAAAGTTTCCTGATTGAGGTAACCAGAGCATTGAGGGAATGTTATTAAAGTGCACGGCATGCTGGGACTGATTTGCATCAGCCATTGAGACGTCAGTATGATTTTATGAAGCTGGGTGTGGAAAAGAGGGTGTGTCCCAAGTGTCCCAAATGGTGCGCTATACCTTATATAGTGCACTACTTTTACTAGATCCCTATGGGGATAGGGTGCCATTTGGGACATAGAGAGTGAAAAGCTCAAAGCTGACTGATGTATTGAGGTAGTGGGTTAGTCGAGGCAACTGCACTTAAATACAGTGTTGTGTCACTTCCTGAAGGAGGAAGTAGTTGTCCACAAGGGAGAATAAAGTAAATTTTGAGTTGAATGTTGAACCAACTGCACAGTGTGGCTCTTTCTCCATCCAACTTGCGTCCATTGGGCCCCATGTAGGTCTTTACCTTGATACATACAGTACCAGTCAAAGTTTGGACATCTACTTATTCAAGTGTTTTTCTTTATTTTTTACATTGTAGAATAATAGTGAAGACATCAAAACTATGAAACAACACATATGGAATCATGTAGTAACCAAAAAAGTGTTAAACAAATCAAAATATATTTAATATTTGAGATTCTTCAAAGTAGCTACACTTTGCCTTGATGACAGCTTTGCACACTCTTGGCATTCTCTCAACCAGCGTCATGAGGTAGTCACCTGAAAAGCATTTCAATTAACAGGTGTGCCTTGTTAAAAGTTCATTTGTGGAATTTCTTTCCTTCTTAACATGTTTGAGCCAATCAGTTCTGTCGTGACAATGTAGGGTTGGTATACAGAAGACAGCTCTATTTGATAAAAGACCAAGTCCATATTATGGAAAAAACAGCTCAAATAAGCAAAGAGAAACAACAATCCATCATTAGTTTTAGACATGAAGGTCAGTCGATACAGAACATTTCAAGAACTTTGAAAGTTTCTTCAAGTGCAGTCGCAAAAAACCATCAAGCGCTATGATGAAACTGGCTCTCATGAGGACCTCAACAGGAAAGGAAGAACCAGAGTTACCTCTGTTCATTATAGTTACCAGCATCAGAAATTGCATCACAAAAAAATGCTTTACAGAGTTCAAGTCAGAGGCACATCTCAACATCAACTATTCAGAAGAGACTGTGTGAATCAGGCCTTCATTGTTGAATTGCTGCAAAGAAACCACCACTAAAGGACACCAATAAGAAGAAGACTCTTGCTTGGGCCAAGAAACACGACCAATGGACATTAGACCGGTGGAAATCTGTCCTTTTGTCTGATGAGTCCAAATTTGAGATTTTTGGTTCCAACCGCCGTGCCTTTGTGAGACACAGAGTAGGTGAACGGGATGATCTTTGCATGTATGGGTCCCACCGTGAAGCATGGAGGAGGTGTGATGGTGTGGGGGTGCTTTGCTGGTGACACAGTCAGTGATTTATTTAGAATTCAAGGCACACTTAACCAGCATGGCTACCACAGCATTCTGCAGTGATACGCCATCACATCTGGTTTGCGCTTACTTGGACTATCATTTGTTTTCAAAAGGACAATGACCCAACACACCTCCAGGCTGTGTAAGAGCTATTTGACCAAGAAGGAGAGTGATGGAGTGCTGCATCAGGTGACCTGGCCTCCACAGTCACCTGACCTCAACCCAACTGAGATGGTTCGGGAAGAGTTGGACCACAGAGTGAAGCTAAAGCAGCCAACAAATGCTCAGCATATCTGGGAACTCTAACAAGACTGTTGGAAAAGGATTCCAGGTGAAGTGACTGAGAGAATGTGTGCAAACCTTTGACTGGTCCATGGCTGGGGGGATGTGAAGAAGGTTAGTTACAACTGGGGTTGGAGCAAAAACCTACAGGACGTAGCTCTCCGGGAACAGGGTTAGAGTGAAAAACCTACAGGAAATAGCTCTCTGAGAACAGGGTTGGAGCAAAAACCTACAGGAAGTAGCTTTCCAGGAAGAGGGTTGGAGCAAAAACCTACAGGAAGTAGCTTTCCAGGAACAGGGTTGGAGCAAAAATCTACAGGAAGTAGCTCTCCAGGAACATGGTTGGAGTGAAAACCTACAGGAAGTAGCTCTCCAGGAACAGGGTTGGAGCAAAACCTACAGGATGTAGCTCTCCAGGAACAGAGTGTCATAGGTGGTGGCAGGCAGGTTGGAGGGTTAGAGAGAGAGAGAATCAGAGGTGGAGGCAAGCAGGTTGGAGGGTTAGAGAGAGAGAAAATCAGAGGTGGAGGCAGGCAGGTTAGAGGGTTAAAGAGAGAGATAACCTGGATTTGTGTTTAGCTCTGGGCCCGGCAGTCAGGGTGGTCTGGTCTGTGACTACACTGGGTTTATGTTGTGTTTTTAAACATGACTACCTACCCCCTCTGCAGATCATCCTGCTCTGCTTACTCTCATTATGATAGGAAAGGAGAGGGGCCACATTACCCAGTTACAGGAAAGATGAGATCATTGGCCAGACCAGTCCCCTCACATAGTGGGTGAAACAGCCCTAAGTATAAACTCTTGCCTGAATGAGAGGTGAGGGGAATGACTAAGTGTGCTTGATTTTCATTGTGCATTGAGAACATTCCATGTTGGAACAGCTACAGTAGGCTATAGTGTTCACAATTACAAGCAGAGCAGAAAGCAGAAAGCAGAGCAGAAAGTAGAGCATCTCCACTGACTGAACACAACACAACGCATGGTGAGCCAACCCTAACACTGTAATGCTGTGTAACATGAAGATGGGTCTGGGACGCTCCGTGAGAACCAACGTGTTCACCTCTCTCTACCAGCAGATAGCAGCGCCAACAGCCTTGTTTTGTTTGTGTTTAGAGCTTTTTTTCTCTCTTTTTTTCTGGACGGTCATAAATGAGGGGATCCGTTGTCTTGTGGACCCGGTAATCATTTGGGACGGGATGTTCCCACGCAGCCAGGGCCCTAGCCACCTTCCTGCCAATCACCAGTGACAAAGCTGAGCCATGTCTGAATGACTTATTGTCCCCCCGCCGAGGGAGGGGTGCAGCCAGGGAGGGGAATGGGGTTGTGATGGTCACGCAGACTCAGTAAGCTCCACTACCGGCAGCATGCACCAACACTACAGTAGTTCTAAAGGGGACGGCACTAGAGGTAAACGGTATCAGAATGAACATGGGATGTGTGCCAAATGGCACCCTGTTCCCTACGGACCCTGGTCAAAAGTAGTGCACTATGAAGGGAATAGGGTGCCATTTGGAATTAACAGAATGAACATAGACTTGAGGGAGGTTCTCAAGGTTATCAGTTCTAGTTGTAAACTGGTTGTAATGATGCCATAGCTTTGCCTGCTATGGGAACCAGTGTATACGGCTATGTCTCTACCACATGTACTGTAGACATGGGGAGCTATTGTAGGCAGTTACATGATATTCAAATTAAAAGGGCTATCTGTGTTGTTGAAAACTCAGGCTCGTTGGATAATAATTGGTAATAAGCTCCTTCACTTTAGATACGTTTACAAAGTTTCAAACAGAATATTATGCCGTGCTTTCACTTTTTTTATGTTGTGTGGCACAGTTTGTAGATGTATTGTACACATTCGTGTACATTCCCCAGAGCAGTTAAACCTCAATAATAAAACAGGAATTCCTACAGAGATGTAGACAACCCTTGTCCGGCTCCTTAGAGCAGCAGTGGAATAAAATGATGGAGAGAGAAGTCAAACAGTCTGAAAAGTCCTAAACATTTTCATTCCTTCCATGCTCTCCCTGTACCTCCATTGTTTCACCCCCCTGGGGACATGACCTAAATCTGCCATTTTACTGTTTTTCCTGGAATATAAAACACCATTGATTCAATTTAAATCAGCAGCCAACGTGAGCCAAGTGAGATGTAACATATATCCCCACAGCTATGGGAAAACGGAGGGAGAGCCCATCTAGATACTCTGAAAAGAACGACAAAGACATGCAAGACAGCCAACTGGAAAAAACACAGCTGTACCCCTTAAAGGGATAGTTCACCCAAATTCCAAAAGTACACATTGGTATTTTTTTAAACTGCATTGTAAGTAAGCATTTCACTGTTGTATTCCGCGCATGAGACAAATACAATTTGATTTGATTTGATCCATGCTTTGGTTTAGTTCCCTGGCACTGTTTCCACATTCTAACATTTAGCATTTGTGGCACAAATCCCATTCAAGTCACTGGACCGATATTAGCATTTTCGCGCATCATGTCCAAATCATCCAAAAGTATAGAAAATTGATTGTGAAGCTCAACAAAGTCACTTATAGATCAAATCAAATCAAATTGTATTTGTCACATGCGCCGAATACAACAGGTACCTTCAGTGAAATGCTTACTTACAAGCCTTTAACCAACAATGCAGTTTTAAGAAAATCCCTTTATAAATACATTTAATTTGATTTGATTTGATTCCTGCCATCCAGGAACTCTAGAGAGGAACCAGGCTATGAGGAAGAAACCTAGAGAGGAACCAGGCTATGAGGGGTGGCCAGTCCTCTTCTGGCTGTGTCAGGGGGAGAACAGAAAGTGACCAAGATGTTCAAATGTTCATAGATGGCCAGCAGGGTCAAATAATAATAATCACAGTGGTTGTAGAGGGTGCAACAGGTCAGCAACTCAGGAGTAAATGTCAGTTGGCTTTTCATAGCCGATCGTTCAGTTAGAGACAGCCGGTGCGGTAGAGATAGAGTCCAAAACAACAGGTCCGGGACAAGGTAGCACATCCGGTGAACAGGTCAGGGTTCCATAGCCGCAGGCAGAACAGTTGAAACTGGAGCAGCAGCACGACCAGGTGGACTGGGGACAGCAAGGAGTCATCAGGCCAGGTAGTCCTGAGGCATGGTCCTTGGGCTTAGGTCCTCAGAGAAAGAGAGAGAGAAAGAGAGAAAAGGAGAGAGAGTGAAATAGAGGGAGTAAACTTAAATTTACCCAAGACACCGGATAAGACAGGAGAAATACTTCAGATATAACAGACTGACCCTAGACCCCCGACACAAACTATTGCAGCATAAATACTGGAGGCTGAAACAGGAGTGGTCGGGGGACACTGTGGCCCCGTCCTACAATACCCCCAGATAGGGCCAAACAGGCAGGATATAACCCCACCCACTTTGCCAAAGCACAGCCCCCACACCACTAGAGGGATATCTTCAACCACCAACTTACTACCTTGAGACAAGGCCGAGTATAGCCCACGAAGATCTCCCCCACGGCACGAACCCGAGGGGGGCGACTGCTCGGCCCTAGTGATGTACTGGGCCGTACGCACTACCCTCTGTACTGCCTTGCGGTTGGAGGCTGAGCAGTTGCCATACCAGGCAATGATGCAACCCGTCAGGATAAATATATCAATAATAATAATAATAATATATCCCATTTAGCAGACGCTTTTGTCCAAAGCGACTTACAAGTCGGCTGGGGCCACTACTTTTACATATGGGTGGCCCCAGAGCGGGAATCGAACCCACGACGCTTGGCGTTGCAAGCGCCATGCTCTACCGACTGAGCCACACACACAGGATGCTCTCGATGGTGCAGCTGTAAAGACTTTTGAGGATCTGAGGACCCATGCCAAATCTTTTCAGTCTCCTGAGGGAGAATACGTTTTGTTGTGCCCTCTTCTTCACGACTGTCTTGGTGTGTTTGGACCATCTTAGTTTGTTGGTGATGTGGACGCCAAGGAACTTGAAGCTCTCAACCTGCTACAGCCCTGTCGATGAGAATGGGGGCGTGTTCGGTTCTCCTTTTCCTGTAGTCCACAATCATCTCCTCTGTCTTGATCACGTTGAGGGAGATGTTGTTGTCCTTGCACCACACGGTGAGGGTCAGCGTGGCGGATGTGTTGTTACCTACCCTTATCACCTGGGGGCGGCCCGTCAGGAAGTCCAGTATCCAGTTGCAGAGGGAAGTGTTCAGTCCCAGGGTCCTTAGCATAGTGATGAGCTTTGAGGGCACTATGGTGTTTAACGCTGAGCTGTAGTCAATGAAAAGCATTCTCACATAGGTGTTCCTTTTGTCCAGGTGGGAAAGGGTAGTGTAGAGTGCAATAGAGATTGCATCATCTGTGGATCTGTTGCTGCGGTATGCAAAGTGGAGTGGGTCTAGGGTTTCTGGGATAATGGTGTTGATGTGAGCCATGACCAGCCTTTCAAAGCCCTTCATGGCTACAGACATGAGTGCTATGGGTCGGTAGTCAATTCCACTCTTTTACTTTTGATTTTTGTGTATTATTGTGAATTGTTAGATATTACTGCACTGTTGGAGCAGCTAGGAACACAAGCATTTCGGCTACACTCACAATAACATCTAGTGAGTATGTGTATGTGACCAGTAACATTTTATTTTATTTGAATAACTGTTAGTCGGGAGCTTCATGAAATGGGTATCCATGGCCAAGCAGCCGAACACAAGCCTAAGATCATCATGCACAATGCCAAGTGTGGGCTGGAGTGGTGTAAAGCTTACCGCCATTGGACTCTGGAGCAGTGGAAATGCGCTCTCTAGAGTGATGAATCACACTTCACCATCTGGCAGTCCGACGGACAAATCTGGGTTTGGGGGTGTCAGGAGAACGCTACCTACCCCAATGCATCGTGCCAACTGGAAAGTTTGGTGGAGGATGAATAACGGTATGGGGCTGTTTTTCATGGTTCAGGTTAGGCCCCTTAGTTCCAGTGAAGGTAAGTCAACGCAACAGGACAAAATAACATTCTAGACAATTCTGTACTTTGTGTCAACAGTTTGGGAAAGGCCCTGTCCCGTTTCTGCATGACAATGCCCCTGTGCCAAAAGCGAAGTCCATACAGAAATGGATTGTCGAGATCAGTGTGGAAGAACTTAACTACCCTGCACAGAACCCTGACCTCAACCCCATCGAACATCTTTGGATTGAATTGCAACGCCAGGCTTTATCGCCCAACATCAGTGCCCAACCTCACTAATACTCTTGTGGCTGAAAGGAAGCAAGTCCCCGCAGCAATGTTCCAACATCTAGTGGAAAACCTTCCCGGAAGAGTGGATGCTGTTATAGCAGCAAAGGGGGAACCAACTCCATATTAATGTCCATGATTTTGGAATGAGATGATTGATGAGCAGTTCTCCACATACTTTTGGTTATGTAGTGTAAGTAGGATTTGTGTCAAAAATTCTAAAATGTTAGCATGTGGAAACAGTGCCAGGGAAACTAAACCAAAGTATGGATTGCTGTCATAGATTGTCTCTCGGCTGCTTACAGGGCCAGGAAACCAATATGTAATTTTATAATTTGGGTGAACTATCCCTTTAAAGCTGTAACTCTTCATACAAGGGCCATGCAGGTCAACAACTCCTGTGACTAAGTAAACATGGGTGAAATGGGGCCAGACTGTTATGAATCCAAGCCAGGATATTCACATCTTCACCAAATGGAGAGTTTTATCCAACAGTCTATCATTCTTTAGTTACCATACAGTAGGCTACATACACACATCCACACTCAGCCTAGCAGCATGACTCTGACTCTACAGTACATGAGGTTCAGCTACCAGGTCACAGAAGTACAGTATAAAGGACACAAGGAGACAAGGAGATAAGGTAAGGTCATAGATAGAAGACACATTCTACAAATCCTGTAGTCTGATTTTATGTGAGTCTGATTCAAAGGAATCCTCTCACAATGTTTACAACAATTGTGTGAAATAATCTTAATCTACAGACGTAAATCTGGATGTGGCCCCTCCCTCCCTTCTACATGTTTATAGCAGGCTGTATGTCAGACACTGGCCTGTTTGGAGTGTTTACTCTTAGACACGAGCCCACCTCTGAGTACCAACACTAAACCCTAAACCAGGGTTCCCCAACTGGCGGCACGCACTGGTTTTATTTCACCTCCCAAGTTTTCTGAGCAAGTAAACAAAACGTTTTTTTTTTTCATTGTTGGAGATAAAACACTGTAAAAACACCAGGAAATCAGCTCCCAAATATTCCCATGCATAATAGATGGACGTGATCAAAAACAAATGCAATGACGGTTTGAAATGATTATGTTTTAGTCAAATGTTATATCTGTTTAGGCTTCTTGCGATCAATTTGATGTCTACAAATTTGTAAATATGTTCCGGCTCTCGACCATCCGCTCAAGAAGAAAATCATCCCACGGTTAAATCTAGTTGATGATCCCCCTGCCCTAAACCCTCTGGAGGGTTTGTACAAACAACGAGTCTGTGTGGTTAAATGGATACTTCAGGATTTTGGCAATGATGCACATGATCTACTTCCCCAGGGTCAGATGAACTCATGGATACCATGTGTATGTCTTTTTGTCCAGTATGAGAGTTAGAGGTAGATGTCATGCTAGCAGCATGCTAGCAGATACCCATAGACTTCCAGTCATTGTGCTATTTAGCATTGGCTCACAATACTGTTTTCTAAGACCCATTTCCATCTGTTTGATCAGAAATCAAAGCCTTTGCTTATTCCACATTTTAGGATGGAAAATGGTTGAAAATGTATATATCAATAATATAGGTTTTCATTTGACACCAAATTTGACATGCTCCTTTAAACTTCACATGTTGGTGCTCATGGGTCATTTTACATGGAAATGACCTGTGGCGGAATTAGGCTAAAAGTAACCTCCCCATCTCATAAAAGGATAACCATTATAATATATTTACAAGGTTAACTAAATTAAACTACAACAGTTTATAGTGCAGTGTGTGAATTGTGAGACCACTGACATAACATTGCATCCCACCTTTTACATGTTTTTTAAAATTTAAATTAAACCTTTATTTAACTAGTCAAGTCAGTTAAGAACAAATTCTTATTTACAATGACGGCCTTGTCCGCAAGGCTGAGTGAGTGGACCCACACACACACACAGACACCCACACACGCATGCTCGCACACACACACACACACACACACACACACACACACACACACACACACACACACACACACACACACACACACACACACACACACACACACACACACACACACACACACACACACACACACAGAGGCACACATAAATAGAACGCACACTTGTTTATTTCTATTCTGTCCAGACTGTGTATGATTACAGGTTGCAGAGTCAATATTTAGATTTTGCGGAGAACAGCTCAGCCTGTTTATTTTCCTCTCGCTACTGTGTGTGTGTGTGTGTGTGTGTGTGTGTGTGTGTGTGTGTGTGTGTGTGTGTGTGTGTGTGTGTGTGTGTGTGTGTGTGTGTGTGTGTGTGTGTGTGTGTGTGAGCATGTGTGTGTGCGTGTGTGTCTGTGTGTGTGTGTGTGGGTCACAGAATTAAGATGTATTGAATTGGATTCGTTATTGAAGCACTACAGCTTCTTTATCTGAGGCTATTTGAAGTCAAGTTGAGTACTTTAGACACAGAAGGTTTCTACATATGGGACTGTATTGTGTGCTCACTTCATGGTCTGCTACACAAACAGGCATCTGATGTTTGTTTTTGTTTTTAATTTAGGGGTGGATCAGCATAATATTGCGGAAAGATTGTTGCTTCCATCAATGTAATTGTCTGCATCATTTCCAATCCCCCATATATTTCTGGGGTAAATATATCTATATACATACGTGTACATACCCATACATTTGCATACATAAACATGCATACATATACACATATATACACATATATATATATATATATACATATATAGGTATGTGTATATATATATATATATATATATATACACATACCTATATAGATATACATACTTTTCTTTAGAATGTACCTTTATTATTCCCCACAAACCGTACCACCCTTCCCCCAATTGTAGTAAACTAATAAACAGTAACACTTAGGCTCCTACCATCGGTTTCTACATATTATACACATTTACAGACACAATCTATTTTACAATAGTTCAACTTTGTTTTTAGTCCTTCCTCTATTTCGGATGTCCATTCAGTTTGATTTCTATTTGTAACTGTGCTATTTCACAAACTTTCTGAACCTATATACACTTTACAGACCCCGTATGTTTTACATTGGTTATCTTGTTATTAGTCCCACCCTTCAGCTCCATTCAACCCCTCCCATCTATCCCTTAACACCATCCATTTGAATTTCTATTTGTCATATATTTTTCAATTGTGCTGTGATGCTCCACAAAAGTACTGAACCTTTCTATTCTCATAGCTTCTACAGATTGCAAATTTAAGATAAACATTTTTGTTAAAATAATTATTATATTATTGATTGATTGACTCTGGCTTTGGGGCGGTAGGGTAGCCTAGTGGTTAGAGCATTGGACTAGTAACCGAAAGGTTGCAAGTTTGAATCCCCGCGCTGACAAGGTACAAATCTGTCCTTCTGCCCCTGAACAAGTTAACTGCCTGACAGAAGCTATGAGAATAGAAAGGTTCAGTACTTTTGTGAAGCATCACAGCACAATTGAAAAATATATGACAAATAGAAATTCAAATGGATGGTGTCCCACATTCTGTCCCTTATCAACACTTTTTAAACTTTTGGCACCAGAGAGAATGACGTAACAAAGTAATCAAGACGACTAGCTTGATTAAGCCTCCGCCATGTATATCTCACTAGGCCAGGGTATTTAAGCCTCCATATATCCACTAATTCCAATATATCCAGGACATTCATGATTTCCTTCAGTGCCTGAGGGTGATAGTTTTGTAGTGTGATTTCCTTTCCGGTCCATAGAGGTATTTAAGACCGTATTAAAATTTCCCACCATAATAATAGTCTAGTGTTGCTTGTAGAGTTTTTAAAGAAGCTTGGATCATCATTATTTGGACCGTATAGGTTAATAAGTCATATATGTTTATTGTCCAATAACATATTTAAAATAATCCATCTACCTTGTTGATTTGTTTGGACTATCTGCACATTTGGATCAAAATTACTGTTAATTATTACCATTACACCTTTTGAATGTCTTTGCCCCTGGGAGAAATATATTTCACCACCAGTCCTTTTCCCACAAAACTTCATCTAAAATTGTTGACTGAGTTTCCTGTAAACAATAGATATTATATTCCTTCTCTTTTAGCCAGGTAAATACTGATAGTTTTTTCTTATTATCTGCTAAGCCATTACAATTATAACTGGCTATACTTATTTCACCATTTACCATAATGAGACACAACTTTCAAGTATATTTATCAAATAATATTTGTAAATGTACCATTAAAAAGTAACATGATGATTGAGTGTCTATGTAGCTGTAACATGACCTTTGAATTTCTACTAAGTAAACCTCCAATTGGTCCCCACTATTCCACCCGCTAAAAGCCCTCCTCATACCGAGTTGGGTTGTCATCCCAATGCCCGGCAGACCACCCCCGACCCCCCGGATCCCATAGCCCTGAAGAGACGGGGACCCATCCTTCGAAAAGAGCACACAGTGCCACTCACAGAACAGAAGTAGATCAACCGCCAAATGCATTTCCATCGCCCTCACCTCGATTTGTATATATTTTTAAATCCTGTTTCCTATTATCCATAATTAGCTATTAATATTTGTAGTAATGTAGGCAATTTATGCAAAGGATTTTACCTCCTACCAGTCTCGCCATCAACAAAATGACATTATTGCAAGCAATTATTATATCAGCAAACAATTATTGTGAATCCTCCTATATTGTCCCTAACATCTTTTACTCCCTCGCAACAGTTGTGGGATACACACACACACCCACACACTCACACAGACTCAAACACACTCAACCCCTTTCCCCCACACAACCATAGGCTCACATTCTCAACAGTTGCACCATCCCAGAGCCCAACTCAAGAAAAGTATTGATTTACAGTTGCAGCTGTATGAGAAGTCCTGCAAAACTGTGCAAAAAAATGGGCAGAAATTGGGAGATTTTATTAACCATTGTCACGTCGTAGATGATGGAGGTCAAATGTACCCCTTTCCCCTGAAACACCCACAACACGGCATCTGCTGTTAATTCTCATCAGCATTAACATTAAGATTAGGGAGGACACTGTTTTTATGAGCATGGCCTTATTTATATTACAGCATATTGGATGACTGTCATTCATATTCCATTCACCCAGTTTCATGTAACAGCTCAATGTAACATTGATATGTTTAGGCTACTACATGATACAAGCATTTTCCCTAACCCCAGCAGGTTGCTAAAAACCTAGCCTACAAATGAAAGTGTATAACATAGGTGCACAAGTCGAGAGACAAATTGGAGTAATCAAGGTGACAGACAGTGACACATTCAATATCGTCTTGCACACTCTTGCCTGCATCCAGCTGCTCTGTGGTGTAATCATTAGTCCAACAGTTGCAAAACAAGAATTTATATAGGACAAATTCAGCTAGGTCCATCCCCATTTCATTCAGTTCACTTCCGTTTAAGATACATTTTCCAACAGAATAATTGGAATGAATACACACACCCCTGACCATCGTGCAAATACACTGAGTGTACAAAACATTAAGAACATCTGTTCTTTCCATGACATAGATTGACCAGGTGAATCCATATGAAAGCTATGATCCCTTATTCATTTCACTTGTTAAATCAACTTCAATCAGTGTAGATGAAGGGGAGGAGACAGGTTAAATAAGGATTTTTAAGCCTTGAGCCAATTGAGACATGGATTGTGTATGTGTGACAAAAGACAAAGACAAAATATTTAAGTGCCTTTGAACGGGGTATGGTAGTATTGGCTGCCAAGTGCACTGGTTTTTGCAGAGAACTACAACGCTGCTGGGTTTTTCACGCTCAACAGTTTCCCCAGTGTATCAAGAATAGTCCACCACACAGAGGACATCCAGCCAACTTGACACAACTGTGGGAAGCACTGGTGTCAACATCGGCTAGGATCCCTGTGGACCGCTTTTGAAACCTTTTAGAGTCCATACCTCAATGAATTAAGGCTCTTTTGAGGGGGAGGTTGTTCTGCCACGAAAGTCAACTACTCAGTGTAGTTTACTTTCATAGTAGACACATACAGTATCATCCCTTTACTTGTTGTATAATTCCTTCTCATATCTACGAGCTCTCCTCGTCTTACATTTTCCCTTCGTTTGTGGACTTCAGTGTACACCACAATAGCTGTTTGTGACCAGGCGCAAAAACCTCTCCAAACGAAACCTTCATACCATAACCGCTAACCTTGACACAGCCTACAACATTATCACCATATTAGCTAACGCCATAGTCAACCAACTAGAACTAACACGTTAATAAACCCACAATCCAATCCATGTGTGCAATTATGCAGTACAGTGTACAGCAAGCAGTTTAGCAGTTATAGTAGCGGCAATAAATTAATACAACTGAAAGCTTACCTTGACTTGGAAGAGTGTTGGATAGCATTAGCTAGCTAGCTAACATAAAAGCATTCAACTTTGTTTGAGTCAGGTTGTTGAGTAGGCTAAATTAGCGGAATTAGCTAAGTAAGTGAAAGGTAAACTAAGAAGAAAAAATTACAACAAAATCTCCCTCTCTCAATACAATTTCTATTTAAGGGGCTTTGTTGGCATGGGAAACATATGTTTGCATTGCCAAAGCACGTTAAATAGATAATAAACAAAAGAGAAAAAAAAACTATAAAAATGACCAGTAAACATTACACTCACAAAAGTGTACAGTGTTGTAACGAGGTGCAAATAGTTAAAGTACAAAAGGGAAAATAAATAAACATAATTATAGATTGTGTGGTGGTGTTTCTTCTTTACTGGTTGCCCTTTTCTTGTGGCAATAGGACAGAAATCTTGCTGCTGTGATTGCACACTGTGGTATTTCACCCAATAGATATGGGAGTTTATCAAAATTGGATTTGTTTTTGAATTCTTTGTGGGTCTGTGTAATCTGAGGGAAATATGTGTCTCTAATATGGACACATACATATTGGCAGAAGGTTACATTTGGCAGAAGGTTAGGAAGCGCAGCTCAGTTTCCACCTCATTTTGTGGGCAGTGTGCACATAGCCTGTCTTCTCTTGAGAGCCAGGTCTGCCTTCGGCTGCCTTTCTCAATGGCAAAGCTATGCTCACTGAGTCTGTACATAGTCAAAGATTTCCTTAATTTTGGGTACTCTCTGTTTAGGGCCAAATAGCATTCTAGTTTGCTTTGTTTTTTTGATACTTCTTTCCAATGTGTGAATTATTAATATTTTTGTTTTCTCATTATTTGGTTGGGTCTAATTGTTTTGCTGTCTTGGGGCTCTGTGGGGTCTGTTTGTGTTTGTGAACAGAGCACCAAGACCAGCTTTCTTAGGGGGCTCTTCTCCAGGTTCATCTCTCTGTAGGTGATGGCTTTGATATGGAAGATTTGAGAATCGCTTCCTTTTAGGTGGTTGTAGAATTTAACAGCTCTCTTCTGGATTTTGATAATCAGTGGGTATCGGCCTAATTCTGCTTTGCATGCATTATTTGGTGTTTTAAATTGTACACAGACTATATTTTTGCAGAATTCTGCATGCAGAGTCTCAAGTTGGTGTTTGTCCCATTTTGTGAATTCTTGGTTGGTGAGCGGACCCCAGACCTCACAACCATAAAGGGCAATGGGTTCTATAACTGATTCAGTATTTTTAGCCAGATCCTAATTGGTATGTCAAATTTTATGTTCCTTTTGATGGCATAGAAGGCCCTTGCCTTGTCTCTCAGATTGTTCACAGCTTTGTGGTAGTTACCTGTGGTGTTGATGTTCAGGCTGAGGTATGTATAGGTTTTTTTGTGTGCGCTAGGGCAGTGGGTCCCAAACATTTTATAGTCCCGTACCCCTTCAAACATTCAACCTCCAGCTGCGTATCCCCTCTAGCATCAGGATCAGCGCACTCTCAAATGTTGTTTTTTGCCATCATTGTAAGCCTGCCACACACACACTACACGATACATTTATTAAAAATAAGAATGAGTGGGAGTTTTTGTCGGACCAGGGCACAAATAAAAATGTAATAATAATAATCAATAATTTTGCTCTTTATTTAGCCATCTTACATATAAAACCTTATTTGTTCATCAAAAATTGTGAATAACTCACCACAGGTTAATGGCAAGGGTATGCTTGAAAAGATGCACATGAATCTGCAATGTCGGGTTGTATTGGAGAGAGTCTCAGTCTTCAATCATTTCCCACACACAGTTTGCGCCTGTTTTTAGTTTTCATGCTAGTGAGGGCCGAGAATTCACTCTCACATAGGTACGTGGTTGAAAAGGGCATCAGTGTCTTAACAGTACGATTTGCCAATGCAAGAAACTTGTTTGTTGAAGAGGGTGGGGCTTAAGCTGCATCACTGTCTCATCCCATGGCCCTGTGGAAATAAATGGGTGTGTTTTCTCCGATTTTAACTGCACACTTGTTGTTTGTGTTCATGAATTTTATAATGTCGTATGTTTTCCCCCAACACCACTTGCCATCAATTTGTATAGCAGTCCCTCATGCCAAGTTGAGTCAAAAGCGTTTTTGAAATCAACAAAGCATGAAAAGACTTTGCGTTTGGTTTGGTTTGTTTATTTGTCAATTAGGGTGTGCAGGGTGAATACGTGGTCTGTTGTACGGTAATTTGGTAAAAAGCCAAATGGACATTTGCTTAGTAAATTGTTTCTCGGCATACACATCACAGACAAACTGAATTGGTCCACTCACACAGACAGCATCGTGAAGAAGGCGCAGCAGCGCCTCTTCAACCTCAGGAGGCTGAAGAAATTCGGCTTGTCACTAAAAGCACTCACAAACTTCTACAGATGCACAATCGAGAGCATCCTGGCGGGCTGTATCACCGCCTGGTACGGCAACTGCTCCGCCCTCAACCGTAAGGCTCTCCAGAGGGTAGTGAGGTCTGCACAACGCATCACCGGGGGCAAACTACCTGCCCTCCAGGACACCTACACCACCCGATGTTACAGGAAGGCCATAAAGATCATCAAGGACATCAACCACCCGAGCCACTGCCTGTTCACCCCGCTATCATCCAGAAGGCGAGGTCAGTACAGGTGCATCAAAGCTGGGACCGACAGACTGAAAAACAGCTTCTATCTCAAGGCCATCAGACTGTTAAACAGCCACCACTAACATTGAGTGGCTGCTGCCAACACACTGACACTGACTCAACTCCAGCCACTTTAATAATGGGAATTGATGGGAAATTATGTAAATATATCACTAGCCACTTTAAACAATGCTACCTTATATAATGTTACTTACCCTACATTATTCATCTCATATGCATACGTATATACTGTACTCTATATCATCGACTGCATCCTTATGTAATACATGTATCACTAGCCACTTTAACTATGCCACTTTGTTTACATACTCATCTCATATGTATATACTGTACTCGATACCATCTACTGTATCTTGCCTATGCTGCTCTGTACCATCACTCATTCATATATCCTTATGTACATATTCTTTATCCCCTTACACTGTGTATAAGACAGTAGTTTAGGAATTGTTAGTTAGATTACTTGTTGGTTATTACTGCATTGTCGGAACTAGAAGCACAAGCATTTCGCTACACTCGCATTAACATCTGCTAACCATGTGTATGTGACAAATAAAATTTGATTTGATTTGAATACACTGAAGGGAGCAATAAAAAAATCCAATAGGTTCTTGAAGTTTCCACTGAACTGAATTCGTAAATGACATCATAATAACAGATATCAATCATTGCAATTACATGTGCATGCATGTTTTGCTCTCTATAAGTGTGTGTGTGTGTGTGTGTGTGTGTGTGTGTGTGTGTGTGTGTGTGTGTGTGTGTGTGTGTGTGTGTGTGTGTGTGTGTGTGTGTGTGTGTGTGTGTGTGTGTGTAATTTCACAGACATTCATGCACGCATACACACCCAGGAAATTTGCACTAAAGCTCCCAAACCCCAAGCAGTCTCATATCAGGCTGTAAATCTAGATGATTGTGGGGCTAAGTTGTCCCTCTCTGATCTGTTGTCCCTAAGTTGTTCTCCTCCCTACAGTTTAGCCATAATAGCATTGGCCTTCAAAGTCCTGTTGTTCTGGGCAGTGGGGGTGGTGGGGGGTATGTGCAAAACTTTTTTTCTTCATGCTCTGCTGACGAGTATTTTTCTCCGCTCATACAGGACTAATAAAGGCCTAGTGCACTAATTTAGTGGATTTTTGTTTATTGTGATTTATCGAGGGAGGGGGCTATATATCACCCTAATGATACTGTTGAGCTAGCATTGGATTTTCTCTTTCTTTCTGTGTGAGTCTTTTTGGACCATTAGCGCTGCGGCGATGCTAAAACATTTCTGGTTCCGCTACACAGAGCCTGTATGAAATGTGTAAGTGTGTGTGTGTTTGTGTGTGTAAGGGTGTGTTGCCAGTGCCAGAGGCAAGCAGGAGTGCAGAGAGCCTGGCAAAGGACCTGAGCGTCAGTGGAGAGAGGGGAGAGAGAGAGAAAGGGGGAAATGGATGAACAGACAGACAGACTCTTTCACTTGACTGCATGACATCTATCAGAATTGAAGGATGTTCCACCATGCAGTGCAGACTCTTGGACAAACCCAAAACAAACACGTCCGACACCATGTCTTCCATTAATATATTTAATCAACTAAATTAGGCTATGACTATGAGCAAGGCCATTCAAGCTGATATTTGCTCTCATATTGAGAACATTGAACACAGAAGTACGCTCTTAGAAAAAAGGGTTCCAAAAGGGTTCTTTGCAGAGGGATAGAGTTCTACCAATAAATATTTTCTTATGAAGAACCCTTTTTGGAAGACAAGGGTTATTTGTAAGGCAAAGGGTTTACCTTTTTATCCTAAGAACCGATTTTGGAAGAAAGGGTTCTTTGATGATTCTTTGTAAGGCAAGAAGCCCACTGGGTGTAGACGTCAGTTCAACGTTCAAGACGAAATTCCCTTACGTTGATGACTTTTTGCAAATATGATCAGTTTTCCACGTTGATTCAACGTCATCACATGGAATTGTTTGGTTGAAATAACGTGGAAACAACATTGATTCAACTGGTTTTGGTTTTAAACTGCAGCTGGCCCAGAACAGTGCGGTATGTCTTGCTCTTCATTGTAATCAGAGGGCTAATTAATATACAGTGCATTCAGGAAGTATTCAAACCGCTTAACGTTTTCCACATTTTGTTACGTTACAGCCTTATTTTAAAATGTATTAAATTGTTGTTTTTTCTCATCAAACTACACACAATAACCCATAATTTATTTTACCTTTATTTAACTAGGCAAGTCAGTTAAGAACAAATTCTTATTTTCAATGACGGCCTAAGAACTGCCTTGTTCAGGGGCAGAACGACAGATTGGTCAGCTCGGGGGTTTGAACTTTCTACCTTCTGGTTACTAGTCCAACGCTCTAACCAATAGGCTACCCTGCCGCCCCATGACAAAATAGAAACTGATTTGATATACAACTAACACACTACTTACGCTAATGCTTTGCTACACCTTTAGAAAAAAAGATGCTAAGTAGAACCATATAGGGCTTTACATTTTGTCCCCATAGGGGAACCCAAAAACCCTTCGCTGAGGGTTCTACCTAGAACCCTTTATGCAGTGGTGGTAAAAGTACCCAATACTCATACTTGAGTAAAAGTAACGATACCTTAATATTTTGGCTGGCTATTCACTTTCTATTTCTCTGAGTATGAAAGTCACCACTGAAATATTGTCTTGAGACAGTAACCCTTTGACGCATTAAAAGGACAGAATGAATAAAAGAGAGCTCTAAGTCTGAGCACTTGCACACTACAGCAAGTCATTAAAACAGAAAGCCCCTTTGCCAACAGAAATAAAGTTTCTCATTAATTGAGCTCCTATCTCAAGTGGTGGTTGTGTTGTTTGTCTCTAGTTTCAGTACTGTGTCAATAGACTGCAGGCACTCAGAGCAGCGCTTTGTAAGGGCAATGTAATGTGTAATGTGAAAGTTTGTGTGTGTGTGTGTGTGTGTGTGTGTGTGTGTGTGTGTGTGTGTGTGTGTGTGTGTGTGTGTGTGTGTGTGTGTGTGTGTGTGTGTGTGTGTGTGTGTGTGTGTGTGTGTGTGTGTGTGTGTGTGTGTGTGTGTGTGTGTGTGCCTACGTTCACTTGTTTGTGGAGCAGTATGTTTCAGCCCATGTTAATTTGAGAAGACTTGAGCGGGCAGAGAGAGGCTGTGAAACTATGCTTCCTTCAAAACAACCTCGTAACTTCTTTCACCCAGGAACACTGAGGTCAGTCTTAGTATGAGAACCGTGAGAAAGTTTATTGGCAATATTATCCCTACAAGCGCCTTTAATTTAAACGGACAGAGAGAGAGTCGCTCCACCTCAAAAATCACCAGAAAGAGAACTTCATCACCCACTATCTCAGATTGTTCAGAAACTGTTTCTGTAGTTAGAAACAGATCAGAATAGTATTACTGCAACATTATTTTCTTTAAGCAAATTGATTGAACGCAAATTGGCCATTTTAATTTATAGGATTAACATAACATTAAAAAAATCTGATTTGGATCAAAATTTTCTAATAATGACTAATCTCCCCAAAAAACACTTATCTATTCGATGTTTATGTATTCCTATTGGTTGGTTGAATTTACATGAGTTATGCTTGCAGATAAGGAGAACAAGGTGAAGGGATCCTGAGGGGATTTGTGTGAGTAGTAGATCTGTGCCAGCACAGGGGGATAGGCCAATGAGTGATACAGTATAGGCTTCCGCAAGATTGGCTTTATAGCATTCATAGCAATAGTTATCAACCGTACAGCAGGGATGGAATGTAAGTTACAAATAATAGAGTTTGTGGTGGCAGATTCAGAGAAGTATTTGGTTGTACGAGATTTGAAGTCAGAAGAGTTTTATATACAGTAGTAAGTCAAACGTTTGGACACACCTACTCATTCAAGGGTTTTTCTTTATTTGTAATGTTTTCTACATTGTAGAATAATAGTGAAGACATCAAAACTATGAAATAACACATACTTGAGATTCTTCAAAGTAGCCACCCTTTGCCTTGATGACAGCTTTTCACACTCTTGGCATTCTCTCAATCAGCTTCATTAGGTAGTCTCCTGGAATGGATTTCAATTAACAGGTGTGCCTTCTTAAAAGTAAATTTGTGGAATATCTTTTCTTCTTAATGTGTTTGAGCCAAACAGTTGTGTTGTGACAAGGTTGGCTGGTATACAGAAGATAGCCCTATTTGGTAAAAGACCATGTCCATATTATGGCAAGAACAGCTCACATAAGCAAAGAGCAAAGACAGTCCATCATTACTTTAAGACATGAAGGTCAGTCAATCTGGAAAATTTCAAGAATTTTGAAAGTTTCTTCAAGTGCAGTCACAAAAACCGTCAAGCTCTATGATGAAACTGGCTCTCATGAGGACCGCCACAGAAAACGAAGACCCAGAGTTACCTCTGCTGCAGAGGATAAGTTCATTAAGTTAACTGCACCTCAGATTGCAGCCCAAATAAATGCTTCAGAGTTCAAGACACATCTCAGCATCAACTGTTCAGAGGAGACTGTGTGAATCAGGACATCATTGTCGAATTGCTGCAAAGAAACCACTACTAAAAGACACCAATAAGAGGAAGACTTGTTTGGGCCAAGAAACACCAGCAATGGATATTAGACATCTGTCCATTGGTCTTATGAGTCCAAATTTGAGATTGTTTGTTCCAACCGCCGTGTCTTTGTGAGATGCAGTGTGGGTGAACGGATAATCTCCGCATGTGTATTTCCCACCATAAACCATGGAGGTGGATTTGTTATGGTGTGGGGGTGATTTGCTGGTGACACTGTCTATGATTTATTTAGAATTCAAGGCACACTTAACCAGCAAGGCTACCACAGCATTCTGCAGTGATACGCCATGCCATCTGGTTTGCTCAGCATATGTGGGAACTCCTTCAAGGCTGTTGGGAAAGCATTCCAGGACAAGCTGGTTGAGAGAATGTCAAGAGTGTGCAAAGCCGTCATCAAGGCAAAGGGTGGCTATTTGAAGAATCTCAAATATAAAATAGGTCGGAAGTTTACATGCACCATAGCCAAATACATTTAAACTCAGTTTTTCACAAATCCTGACATTTAATCCAAGTAAAAATTCCCTGTCTTAGATCAGTTAGGATCACCACTTTAATTTAAGAATGTGAAATGTCAGGATAATAGTAGAGAGAATTATTTATTTCAGCTTTTATTTATTTCATCACATTTCCAGTGGGTCACAAGATACATACACTCAATTAGTATTTGGTAGCATTGCCTTTAAATTGTTTAAAATTCGGTCAAACGTCTCAGGTAGCCTTCCACAAGCTTCCCACAATAAGCTAGGTGAATTTTGGCCCATTCTTCCTCACAGAGCTGGTGTAACTGAGCCAGGTTTGTAGGCCTCCTTGCTCGCACACGCTTTTTCAGTTCTGCCCACAAATTTTCTATAGGATTGAGGTCAGGGATTTGTGTTTGCCACTCCAATACCTTGACTTTGTTGTCCTTAAGCCATTTTGCCACAACTGTGGAAGTATGCTTGGGGTCATTGTCCATTTGGAAGAGCCATTTGCGACCAAACTTTAACTTCCTGACTGATGTCTTGAGATGTTGCTTCAATATATCCTCATAATATTCCTCTCATGAAGCCATCTATTTTGTGAAGTGCACCAGTCCCTCCTGCAGCAAGGCACCCCCACAACGTGATGCTGCCACCCGTGCTTCACGGTTGGGATGGTGTTCTTCGGCTTGCAAGCCTCCCCCTTTTTCCTCCAAACATAACGGTGGTCATTATGGCCAAAAAGTTATATTTTTGTTTCATCAGACCAGAGGACATTTCTCCAAAAAGCACAATATTTGTCCCCATGTGCAGCTGCAAACCGTAGTCTGGCTTTTTTTATGGCGGTTTTGGAGCGGTGGCTTCTTCCTTGCTGAGCGGCCTTTCAGGTTATGTCGATATAGGACTCATTTTACTGTGGATATAGATACTTTTGTACCTGTTTCCTCCAGCATCTTAATGTGGTCCTTTGCTGTTATTCTGGGATTGATTTGCACTTTTCGCACCAAAGCACGTTCATCTCTAGGAGACAGAACATCTCCTTCCTGAGCGGTATGACAGCTGCGTGGTCCCATGGTGTTTATACTTGCGTACTATTGTTTATACAGATGAATGTGGTACCTTCAGGCTTTTGGAAACTGCTCCCAAGGATGAAACCAGACTTGTGGAGTTCTGCAATTGTCGTTGTTGAGGTCCTGGCTGATTTCTTTGATTTTCCCATCAAGCAGAGGCACTGAGTTTGAAGGTTGGCATTGAAATACATCCACAGGTACATCTCCAATTGACTCGAATTATGTCAATTAGCCTATCCGAAGCTTCCAAAGCCATGACATCATTTTCTGGAATTTTCCAAGCTGTTTAAAGGCACAGTAAACTCAGTGTATGTAAATTTTTGACCCACTGGAATTGTGATACAATGAAATAATCTGTCTGTAAACAATTTTTGGAAAAATTACTTGTGTCATGCACAAAGTAGATGTCCTAACCGACTTTAAGAAATCTGTGGAGTGGTTGAAAAACAAGTTATATGTATCTATGTATATATATACATAGATACATACATACATACATAGGTCTTAATTGAAAGGAAATAACCCAGTAATCATGCGGTTCTCCAGGAATTGAGTTTGACAGCCCTGGACAAAGGTGTTGGACTGACTGTCACAGGGAGTATCAGCCTGGCTACCCATCAAATTGGCTTAAGTAGGATATTATGCATTATAAATAGAATTATGTCAGACTGATCATATTTAGTCATAAAACATTACCAGGAGTAGGGTGGATTTCAATAGAATGTCACCTTGTGGAACACCCTATCCAGGTTTGCCAGCCTGGGATGCGCACTACCCAAGATGGCTGTAGGTCCGGTGGGTCCTGTCTGGTGTGTCCTGTCCATGACCTATGAATGTAGACACAGAGAATGTGAATAAATACAGTCATTACAGAACACTATTACAGGCACCTTCCTAATGCCTATTAATAAATGTATACATTTTTTCCATCATTCACACTTTGAAAATAGATACTTGATATGAATAGCCTATCCAATATCATAGTTTAGGCTACATTATATAGCATAATATGCCTTTTTAGAAGTAATTGTGTTGACATTCTGGAAGGGATCAGATTAACACATAAATTGTAGTAACTAATTACCTTACTGAGTTGATGTTTTCACGTTCTTCCAGTGGTAGTCTACTTAGTGTACTGCTCAGTCTGTCAGTCGACCTTTTTTTTTTTTCATGATGTGCAACGCGGCATACCAATGCAATGGTGTGTATCTCTTTTACAATGTCAATGACGCAACTTTAGCTATATTTTCTTAAATCTGAAAACGAGCAATTCTACCCATGTGTGCCTGTCGTGCTGACGTCACTTCCGTGCAGTACAGCGTTCATGTTTGACAACAAGCCCGAGCCACTGAGATTCTGAAGACTGTACTGTCTTTGCCAAGGCTACGTGTATTTTGGGAAGCTATTTTGCCCCCTAGACTCGTCCAACGATGGCTAAATTACAATATCTGAATGTGTATCTAACTGAGCGTTTGATGCAAGCTGCCGAGGAGATTCTTAGAGTGGTCGGAGACACAATCTCTGAGTACCAGGAAGAAATAGCCCGGACAAAGCGAGAAAACCAATACCTGAAACGCCACTTGATCACACCGGTCTTACCGGGTATGTAGCTAGCTCGACATTACACAAATTAGCTATAGGGCTAGAAACGTGTTAAATTGTATTCTGCAGTATTTGAATGTTTAGGGCAGAGAGACGGTGTATCCCACCCCTCACCCCTACCAACTCGCTCTGAGGGCCCTGGTCATGGCTGGAAGGAATTCAGCTTGTGCCAAATTAATGTAAAAAGTTGATGTTTTATTTTTTTTTGCATTTGAGCATACCCTAACCATTTTCCTAACATTAATCTAATTAACCTAACTTGCTGAGTATTTTTCCTAGCCTGCTACAAAAAGTAAAATCTGACATTAATTTGACAAAAGCTGACCCGAGGGCCCTCAGTTTCCCCATGTTGCTGGCGAAATCCGAGGGTGACTTCCTGAGAGTGATGAGGGGGTCATTAAACCCATCAACTTTGGGACACTGGTGACTTGAATGATGCAATTCATGTTACACTTTGAAATAATAAAACAAGCATGAAATTCTTATTAACAAATCCACCCTGTTGTTTTACAAGATATAAACCTCAGTAACAGTTAAACATTACATTTTGTGAGGTATTTAATCTTTTACATGTATCAAAAATCAAACAAACAAATGCACTTGGCATATAAAAATGCCTTCTCATCACACCAACACGGTTTTGGTACACCAGAAGTACATTCATTTCCAATGGAACACTGTTTGCCTTGCAGCATTGTGTTGCTGAGGCAATTGGTTATCGGAGAGTCTAATTATCCCCTACACCCTCCATAATTTTCACAACCTCAGCTTTAGGACACTTGTGCATATGGGGGAGGTGTGCGTGAACTCGCAAATAGAGGGGCGAGGGGAAGGCGAGATTTGAGATTCAGGCAGAGACATAGATATTCCATTCCCAGAACAAGCTAGCTAACTCAATGGTGGTCTTGTCAATCAAACGTCAACAGATGTCATTACTTTCACTGACATCATTTATTGTCTTCTTTCCAACAGCTCCTCAGCCCATTCTCTCTTGTGTCTCAGAGCAGCAAACTCCCCCTGAGCAACAGCGCTGTGAGCAGGAGTGGAGCCCAAGTCTGGGGCAGGAGGACACAGAGCACACACAGATTAAAGAGGAACAGGGTGAACTCAGGACCCGTCAGGAGGTAGAGCAGATTCAAGGGCCGGAGGCTGATACCAAAGAAGACTCCATAACCATTCCTCTCTGTGTGAAAGGTGACTGTGATCAGGAGCCACCTCAGTCCACACATCTTCTCCAAACTGTGGAGAACAGAGAGAAGTACTCTCTACTGACCAACACAACTGGACAGATCAAAACAGAACCTGATGGAGAGGGCTATGGAGTATCACTATCAGAACCAGCCAGTGACTCCCCTCAGTCTCAGCCCCTCTCTGCAGTAAATCCAGACTGTTCTAGAACACAGAGTGAGAACACTGAAAGTGTTCCGAGAGATCCAGAAAGGAGACCAGAGGACGACACACAGACACACTCATGTACTCAGTGTGGTGCCGTGTTCTGTGAGCTTTCCCAACTGAAGGCACACATGCTATCCCACACAGTACCACACAGTGGTGACACTAGTCACAGGCAAATCCTCTGCACAGTCTGTTGGAAGTCATTCACATCTACCAGTTACCTCAAGGTCCACCTGCGTTCTCACACTAAGGATAAGCCCTTCCACTGTGGTGTGTGTGGCAAGAGCTTCAGCTACTCAGGCAGGTTCAGGGAGCACCAGCGCATCCACACGGGGGAGAGACCATACCGCTGCCACGTGTGTGGTAAACGCTTCAGCCAGTCAGTCCATCTGAAGACCCACCTGAGGGTCCACACGGGGGAGAAACCCTACTCCTGTCCTGTCTGTGGGAAAGGATTCAGTCAGTCCAGCCATATCAAGGGACACCTCAGAACTCACACCCGAGGAAGGTAGCACAAAGATGCCTTGGAGTGGAAAGACCCTATGAGGGGATAGACAAAGCCTTTCCCTTGAGCAATATGGGAAGTCATACTGAGGAGTCTATGGTCTCATTTCCATGGCCTGTCTAGTTTGTTACTTCCCTGTCAAGATAAAGGTTAAATAAACTTGTTCTCATAGTACCCAGCATTTTGGAAGAGAAAGAGATAGAACTGAAGAGAAGGAATGTCTAATTCTACATTTAATTGAAAGACTAGAGGACTATAGAATGTGTAATGTTTTGCAGACTGAGGCACCTCATGTCTGCATTGATTTGAGAGAGTTGCTTAATAACATGCTATGAAAATACTTGACTTGAACGCATCCCCTTGTGGATCAATATGTGACATTATGTTAGAGAGAAATATAATGTTAATTTCTTCCTCTTAAATATTTAAATTGGAGCTGGTTGGTCTCCTTGCAAATAAACTAACTTTTGATTAAGCATGTGTGGGAATATTTATTTCTGAATGTCTGCTTCCTAAGAAGGAAAGAAAACTCACATCAGGTCAACGTTAGCTAGAATGACCAGTGGGAAGATTGTTACAGACAGCCCATCCTCACCAATGTTCTTATAAAACCATGTTTGAACACTAAATGGTATACTTGAATTATCTCTCACCCAGGAACACAAAGGTCAGTCTTAGTACGAGAACTGCGAGGAAGTTAATCAGAGCAATATTATCCCTGTTTTTATTTTACACACCCATTTATTGAAACCAACAGAGAGAGGTGTAAAGTTGACACAGGGTTTTCTAATGCACACAAATTTACCTCCCATTAAGTTTTCTTAAATCATGTCAAGTTATTTGTCACTGTAGGATACACTTTCGTCTAGTAGTGTGTGAATCAATGTACAGTGTTTATTTTTATGGTAGGCCTTGGATCTACGGTACCTCTGAGCTGAAAAACTGTTAGAGGTCGCCCTCTAGTGGAAAAGAAGACAAGGTGAAAAACAAAGATGGCTAAAATCAGCCACCAAATTCAGTGCCGGCCGCAGTACTGCAGGCATTGTATGCAGAAAACAGGATCCCCATTATAGTGAAGGGAAACGTAGATTCTAAGTGGTCAATCTTCATATAAATAAATACACATTTTAAAGACAATCATGGTACCAATAATTGCTTCTATTACACCAGATGTATTCCATTGAACATATTATTTTAAAATCCCATACAGAATAAATTAGGGATAATTTAGTAGCAAATGGCAGCCTTACAGAGGGGGCATCACTTATTTTACGCCATTTCGCCCAGTGGGCGGTGTTATATATCAGAGTGGGCGTGGGTTGAAAAGTGCAAGAAAGCCTGAAGTTACCACGTGCGTCTGTACAACCAATAGTACACAAGTATAAACACCATGGGACCAGGCAGCCATCATACCGCTTCTGTCTCCTAGAGATGAACATACTTTGGTGCCAAAAGTGCAAATCAATCCCAGAACAACAGCAAGGGACCTTGTGAAGATGCTGGAGGGAACAGGTACGAAGGTATCTATATCCACAGTAAAACAAGTCTTATATCGACATAATCTGAAAGGTCGCTCAGCAAGGAAGAAGCCACCGCTCCTAAACCACCATAAAAAAGCCAGACTACCGTTTGCAGCTGCACATGGGGACAAATATCGTGCTTTTTGGAGAAATGTCCTCTGGTCAAATGAAACAAAAATATACCTAGGATAGGATAAAGCAATCCTTCTCACCCCCCTTAAATGATTTAGATGCACTATTGTAAAGTGGCTGTTCCACTGATGTCAGAAGGTGAATTCACCAATTTGTAAGTCGCTCTGGATAAGAGCGTCTGCTAAATGACTTAAATGTAAATGTAAATAACTGTTTGGCCATAATGACCACCACTATGTTTGGAGGAAAAAGGGGGAGGCTCGCAAGCCGAGAACACCAGCCCAACTGTGAAGCACGGGGGTGGCAGCATCATGTTGTGGGGGTGCTTTGCTGCAGGAGGGACTGGTGCACTTCACAAAATAGATGGCATCATGAGAATGGAAAATTATGACGATGGAAAATTATGAGGATATATTGAAGCAACATCTCAAGACATCAGTCAGGAAGTTAAAGCTTGGTCGCAAATGGCTCTTCAAAATGGACAATGACCCCAAGCATACTTCAAAAGTTGTGGAAAAATGGCCTAAGGACAACAAATTCAAGGTATTGGAGTGGCCATCACAAATCCCTGACCTCAATCCTATAGAATATTTGTGGGCAGGACTGAAAAAGCGTGTGCGAGCAAGGAGGAATGGGCCAAAATTCACCCAACTTCTTGTGGGAAGCTTGTGGAAGGCTACCTGAGATGTTTGACCCAAGTTAAACAATTTAAAGGCAATGCTACCAAATACTAATTGAGTGTATGTAAACTTCTGACCAACTGGGAATGTGATGAAATAAATAAAAGCTGAAATAAATCATTCTCTCTACTATTATTCTGACATTTCACATTATTAAAATAAAGTGTTGATCCTAACTGACCTAAAACAGGGAATTTTTACTAGGATTAAATGTCAGGAATTGTGAAAAACAGAGTTTAAATGTATTTGGATAAGGTGTACAATTCCGACTTCAACTGTATGAAACGGACGTGTGTTTGTCTTGTCCCATGTAAATAGTCTGTTTCTTAGTTTTCTTTCGTATATATTTTAATCTCACTTTCCATCTACAAACAAAATATACTTTCCTGCAACCCTCCTCACCCAATGTCGTACGGATCTGCTATTTTTAGACCTAATAACTGGAACGTCCATCAGAAGCTAGCCAGCTAACTAGTTACTAGTTATTAGTCATTGTTAGCCACTGCTAGCGGTCTTCACCTTCAGCTCGGACACCAGCCAGCTTTAGCTCGGTGAATACCTGCCAGTCTGCACATCTCGATATCAACCCAGAGCATATAGGACTGCTTTTCTATACCACATCACCGGATTCCTACAGCAAGCTCTGAACCATTACACCGGATCACCGCAGCTAGCTCGCTGCAACCGAGTGGCTATTGTTGGCAAACGCCTCTGTCCAGAAGCAATCACCAGTTAGCCTTGAGCTAGCCTTGAGCTAGGTCCAACTCCCGGCTAGCCTACAAAGTATACCAGCTAATTCTTGGGCTACAATACCTCTTTTGCCAATTGGCCTGGTCCCTTTATTGTCGACACGGAGCCCCGCCGATCCATCACGACTGGTCTGCCGACGTAAACGTCCGATGTGGTTTCAACAGGCTTTTCCATTGCAATGTCGCTGAAGACCCGTCACTAGCCCTGGCCCGCTAGCTTTCTGAACGCTGTGTATACCGCTCACCTAGCTTATTGGTGACAACCGAACGGCACCCTGACCCACCTATTGCTGCTCGCTGTATCCTATGTTCACTCGACTAAACAGCTGATGCCTGCTGGACTGTTCACTAACACGGTACCTCATTTTGTTTATCTGTCGGCCCCAGCCTCGAACTCAGGTTCTGTGTGTACCTAACTGACCCTCTCTTCCCATTCATCACCATTTACCCATGGTTGTCTTAACTCTCCTGATCAACACCTGTGATTGCTTTATGCCCCTCTCTAATGTCAATATGCTTTGTTTACTGCTGTTTTGATTAGTTCTTATTGTTTTATTTCACTGTAGAGCCCCCATTCTTCTCAACATGCTCTTTTGTCCCATCCACACACATGCGGAGACCTCACCTGGCTTAACTGGTGCCTCCAGAGATGCAACCTCTCTCATCGTCACTCAATGCCTAGGTTTACCTCCACTGTTCTCACATCCTACTGCCATGACGTTGGCCTGGGGGTAGGTTTATGACAGTCATAAATACCTCTTCCCCCCTTTTTCCTCTCTCTACCCTACTGATGTTACGTTTGCAAAACCCATGGTTAACATAGAGATTCTGGGAACATCAGAAGGTGGGGGGAAAATAACTATATACTGGTAATCTGACCAATTGAACATATGCGGTGGTACTTAATGAATATGATGTCAGTTCGGTTGTCATCTGAGACATTCTCATTAATGGTAAGATGACAAACTCTACAGTGGAAAGTCTACACATCAGAGTTATCGGATTCACATGGAATTGTTGTTCAATTTAAATGTTTGAATATTAAATTATTTGTGATGGGATGAAATGTGATTTTAGCTTCTAAAATGTGAGATTTGGGTTTTTGTCCCTGTGAAGGGACATGGGCTATAAAACTTTTCAAAGACGTCCTTCTCTCTCTTCCTATATAAGCCCTTGACGATAATATAACCTCCTGTTCTGAGGACGTGAGGACGACGGTCCGAAAGTCAGAATGGTTCCGATAATAACTACAGAACGAAGCCAACATCAGTGTGAGCTTTGGTTGCGAATGGTATGAACTTTGAACTCTTATTCACTACAGAAGTGATACCTCCTAGCCATTGAGTTAGCAACAGCCGCTGCAAATGAAGGTCAGGAAGGAACAGACAGAATATCCCGTCTACCACTCATCGACGTTACTACAACGTATTCAATTTACTAGCAGAGACATTCTTCAAAGGACAAAGGACTCGGTTGGGCAACACGGCCTTCCATCTACCACCAACCTACCGAAGCGCAGCTCAGAGTAAATATTTATTGCATTTTCCTTTTCCAAATGGGCAGTAATTTATAATGCATAAGATACTGTATTTACGATAGCACAGCTTCGCCCTTTGTTCCTCAGTCTTCCCGCTCTTTCACTCAAACTCAGCGCCTTTTCTTTTGTGTAACCAGCTGTCATATCTGTTCCGCCTGCTAGGGATGTTTTCCTTTATGACGTAATTTGTAATCAAGTTATGATTTAATTATGTGTAATTCTGTGTGATTAGTTATGTATTTAGTAAATAAATAATTAAACCCAATTTTGTATTGCCTCTTTCAAATTGTTAGCCAGGGTTCATGCAGATAACCAAGAATTTACAACTTTCAGATGAGACTGAAAAAGCTAGCCTTTGCTTTCCTAACTGCCTGTGTCTATTGGTTCCTAACTTCCCTGAAAAGTTGCATATCGCGGGAGCTATTTGATGCTATTGTAGTACGCCACAGGATGTTTTTGTGCTAGTCAAGGGCAGTCAAGTCTGGAGTGAACCCAGGGCTATATCTGTTCTTATTTTTTGGTGGCCTTCCTAAGCCAGGATTCAGACACGGCTAGGACATCAGGGTTGGCAGAGTGTGCTAAAGCAGTGAATAAAACCAATTTAGGGAGGAGGCTTTTGATCTTTACATGTATGAAACCAAGGCGTTTACGGCTACAGAAGTCAACAAATGATAGGGCCTGGGGAATAGGATTGGAACTGGGTGCTACAGGGCCTGGGTTAACCTTTACATCTCCAGAAGAACAGAGGAGGAGTTGGATAAGGGTACTGCTAAAGGCTATAAGAACTGGTCGTCTCGTGCGTTGGGGACAGTGAATAAAAGGAGCAGATTTCTGGCCATGGTAGAATAGATTCAGGGCATAATGTACAGACAATGTTATGGCAGGATGTGAGTACAGTGGAGGTAAACCTAGGCGTTGAGTGATGATGAGAGAGGTTTAGTCTCGAGGCACCAGTTGAGCCAGTTGAGGTCTCCGCATGTGTGTGGGGTGGAAGAAAAGAGCTATTTAAGGCATTTTGAGCGGGACAGAGTGCTCTACAGTGAATTAAAACAATAAGAAATAGCCAAGACAGCAGTAGACAAGGCATTTTGACATTAGAGAGAGGCATAAAGCAATCACAGGTGTTGATCAGGAGAGCTAAGAAAAAAATGGGTAAATGGCAATGAATGGGCAGAGAGGGTCAGTTAGATACATACTGGACCTGAGTTCAAGGCTGGGACCGACAGGTAAAAAATAATGAGGTACCGTGTTATTGAAATAGTCCAGGGGGCATCAGCAGTGTAGCCGAGTGATCATAGGGTCAAAAGAGCAGCAATAGGTGAGTAGTGTGCCTTTCGGTAGTCACTACTACGCTAGGTGAGCAGGGGACACAGTGTTCAGAAAAGCTAGCTGGCCAGGGCTAGTGATGGTTCTTCGGAGACATCGTAACAGAATAGCCTGTTGAGACCACATCGGGTGATCACGTCGGCAGTCCAGTCGTGATGTGTCGACAATAAAGGTTCCAGGCCAATTTGCAAAGGAAGTATTGTAGCCCTAGAATTAGCTCGAGGCTAACTCAAGACTAGCTGGTGCTTGCTTCGGGACAGAGGTGTTAGCTAACTGTAGACACTCATTTGCAGCTAGCTAGCTGAATGCTGTGTAGCGTCAAGAAAAAATGAACAATGTCTAACGTCAAGATTTTCTTGCTAACCAACCAACAGCGTCAATGACTGCTGCTATCAAGCCAATCTATTTCACTTAGGCTAATTAATGAAAATATATTAAACTGATCATGACTAGATTTAATCTCATTTCACTGCTATTGGTTAGGGGCATATCCATTGAAAAGGACCCATGAGCACCAACATGTGATGGTCATAGGAGTATATCAAATTGGGTGTCAAATGAAATTTAAGAGTCTATATTTTGGGGAAATTAAGGCATAGATACATTTTTCCATCTTAAGAATGTGGCATAAGTAAAGACTTTGATTTCTGGATAACAGATGGAAAAGGGGTCTTAGAAAACATCTACAGGGGGGGGAAAAGTATTTGAAACACTGCCGATTTTGCAGGTTTTCCTACTTACAAAGCATGTAGAGGTCTGTCATTTTTATCATAGGTACACTTCGACTGTGAGAGACAGAATCTAAAAAAATCCAGAAAATCCAGAAAATCACATTGTATGATTTTTAAGTAATGACATAAGTATTTGGTACATCAGAAAAGCATACCTTAATATTTGGTACAGAAACCTTTGTTTGCAATTACAGAGATCATACGTTTCCTGTAGTTCCTGACCAGGTTTGCACACACTGCAGCAGGGATTTTGGCCCACTCCTCCATACTGACCTTCTCCAGATCCTTCCGGTTTCGGGGCTGTCGCTGTGCAATACAGACTTTCAGCTCCCTCCAAAGATTTTCTATTGGGTTCAGGTCTGGAGACTGGCTAGGACACTCCAGGACCTTGAGATGCTTCTTACGGAGCCACTCCTTAGTTGCCCTGGCTGTCGTCGTTGTCATGCTGGAAGACCCAGCCATGAACCATCTTCAATGGGGGAAGGAGGTTGTTGGCCAAGATCTTGCGATACATGGCCCCATCCATCCTCTCCTCAATACGGTGCAGTCATCCTGTCCCCTTTGCAGAAAAGCATCCCCAAAGAATGGTGTTTCCACCTCCATGCTTCACGGTTGGGATGGTGATCTTGGGGTTGTACTCATCCTTCTTCTTCCTCCAAACACGGCGAGTGGAGTTGAGACCAAAAAGCTCTATTTTTGTCTCATCAGACCACATGACCTTCTCCCATTCCTCCTCTGGATCATTCAGATGGTCATTGGCAAACTTCAGACGGGCCTGGACATGCGCTGGCTTGAGCAGGGGGACCTTGCATACACTGCAGGATTTTATTCCATGATGGCGTAGTGTGTTACTAATGATTTTCTTTGAGACTGTGGTCCCAGCTCTCTTCAGGTCATTGACCAGGTCCTGCAGTGTAGTTCTGGGCTGATTCCTCACCTTCCTCATCATCATTGATGCCCCACGAGGTGAGATCTTGCATGGAGCCCCAGACCGAGGGTGATTGACCGTTATCTTGAACTTCTTCCATTTTCTAATAATTGTGCCAACAGTTGTTGCCTTCTCACCAAGCTGCTTGCCTATTGTCCTGTAGCCCATCCCAGCCTTGTGCAGGTCTACAATTTTATCCCTGATGTTCTTACACCCTCTCTGGTCTTGGCCATTGTGGAGAGGTTGGAGTCTGTTTGATTGAGTGTGTGGACAGGTGTCTTTTATACAGGTAATGAGTTCAAACAGGTGCAATTAATACAGGTAATGAGTGGAGAACAAGAGGGCTTCTTAAAGAAGAACTAACAGGTCTGTGAGAGCCGGAATTCTTACTGGTTGGTAGGTGATCATATACTTACAGTATGTCATGCAATAAAATGCAAATGAATTACTTAAAAATCATACAATGTGATTTTCTGGATTTTTGTTTTAGATTCCGTCTCTCACAGTTGAAGTGTACCTATGATAAAAATTACAAACCTCTACATGCTTTTCTAAGTAGGAAAACCTGCAAAATCGGCAGTGTATCAAATACTTGTTCTCCCCGCTGTACAGAAAAAATCTTAAAAGGTATCAGAAATACATCAAAATAAAATAATGTTGATGTAAAGACCTCTGCCAACACTTATATTTAGTTTTGGATAAATGGTTTACCTTCTGTAAGTTTAAATCCTCTTGAAGCAAGGGGGCTGTATTTTGATGTTTGGATAAAAAACGTTCCCAAAGTAAACTGCCTATTTTTCAGGCCCAGAAGCTAGAATATGCATATTGGCTTATTAGGATAAAACACACTCTAAAGTTTCCAAAACTGTCAAAATATTGTCTGTGAGTATAACAGAACTGATATTGTAGGCAAAAACCTGAGGAAAATCCAACCAGGAAGTGCTGTTTTTCTGAAACTACTCTGTTCCATTGCAAGCCTGTCCTCCATTTAAATGTATATAAACCAGATTCCTTTCCCTATGGCTTCCACAGGGTGTGAACAGTCTTTACACATAGTTTCAGGCTTTTATTCTGAAAAATTAGCGAGAATGTTCACATCGCGTCAGTGGATAGCTAGGTGTTCCCAGATTTGTTCATGCGTGTGACACTGGAACGAGACCTTTTCTTTCTCTCTTGTATTGAAAAGGCCGGGTTGAAATATTATCAATTATTTATTGTAAAAACAACCTGAGGATTGATTATAAAAAATGTTTGACAAGTTTCTACAAACTTTACGGAAACTATTTGGAATTTTCGTCTGCCCGTCGTGACCTGCACGAGCCTGTGGATTACTTAACAAAACGCGCCAACCAAATGGAGGTTTTTGTATGTAAAAATAATCTTTATCGAACAAAACAAGCATTTATTGTGTAACTGGGAGTCTCGTGAGTGCAAATATCCAAAGATCATCAAAGGTAAGCGATTAATTTTATTGCTTTTCTGACTTTTGTGACCAATCTACTTTGCTGCTAGCTGTTTGTAATGTTTTGTCTACTGAGAGCTGTCCTCACATAAACGCTTGGTTGGCTTTCGCTGTAAAGCTTCTTTTTTTAAATCTGACACGCCAGGTGGATTAACAACAAGCTAAGCTGTGTTTTGCTATATTCCACTTGTGATTTCATGAAAATTAAATATTTTTAGTAATTTAATTTTAATTTGGCGATCTGCAATTCAGCGGATGTTGACGAAAATGATCCCGCTAAAGGGATTGGTATGCCAAGAGGTTTTGACAATTACAAAAACACACACACTGTATCTTTATATTTTCTCATTTCTCTCCCTCATGAGGGTGGAGGATAATAAACATTTACAGAAGTAATAAGTAATGGTAGACCTACCAATTAGTTATAGTGATTTTACTGATATTAATTTTGTTGATTAAAGCTCAGAATTACCAAAACAAATCAGTAAAGGAATTACTGCAACTGAATTGGCTACACTGGGAAATCATAGAAGACACAAAACACAGTTGGGTCACCTGCACTTGCTACTCCCTTCCACTGGCATACTGTTATGTTCAGCTCTTAATGGTTTTCTTTGTCTTCCTGTCGTCTGGTGATCAAACCAGGTGTTAAAACAGTCAGAATCTGGACAAGACCTTCCTCTCTGCGTTCTGGCCAGGGTAAAGCGGTAATGTTATGTATTTATAGCCCATTCGTTTGTGAGAAAATGTGAATGGGATCAAATGTGCTTTATATTCAAACTTGGGCTGACTTGGCTACCAATACTTTTTCAATCCAAAATTATGAACTGGAATTTAGCAATAAACACAATACATGTGTACATGAGTATATTTTTTTATTAGACCTACAGTTGCATAGGGCAGGACTACATGATGCAAAACTGCATAAAGCAAGCCCTGTGAGTTTCATTGTCCAATCATGTTATTTTCTGTGTCTGTGTGGTTAGGTTACCAGATCAGGAAAAACTATGTGCCCATGAAACGTTTTTCCACCACACCACTCGGAGACCTGTGGTCCCACCTCTGAACTATGGAGTGTGAAGACATACAGTATGCAATGAAGATATCTTTGTTTTTCATTTGTATTTCACTTTAGAAATGTGGAGTATGATGGATTTGGTGTTATTTACTTCTTTGAGGACCTTTACATGAGGCCAACTTTACCATATTATCTTGGGGGCATACTTACACACCCAGTTTCATTGTACACCCCTGATACTTTGATAACTCTCAGCTTTAAACAATGTGAAATGTTGCTTTCATTCTATTCTGTGGCTGCATGAAATAGAAAACATAACGTGAATTCAGCGATGACATTTGTTGGACGCATGGCATTAGCCAACCTGTAGCGCTGTGTTGAATAAGATCGGTGTGTTAAATAGGTTCTACAATCCACATTTGAGCGAGTGCTCAGCACCGAGGTAAAGTATGTTTTATATCTGACATTCACTGTTAAATCTCTTGTTCGCAAAAACTTTTGCATTGATTGTCATAGAAACATAAAAGCAAGTGCTATAATAAATTATTTAAAAAATGTCTTGCCTACTTTTACAACATTTGATTTGCATAAAAATGAATGTGTTGATTTAATATAAATAATCAAATCATATAAAAATGCTTTTAAATCTCTTGTTCGCAATATCTTTGCATTGATTGTCATAGAAACATCAAGTGCAAAATATTTTAAAAAGGTCTGGGAAAGACACTGAAAGAAGAGACAGATACTTTTATTGGAGAACAGGAAGGTTTGACTCCAAGAAGAGGACAACAGAATGCAGAGAATATTTCATTATTAATCCTATCTTCATGGCTTCACCCTCTATTTTTATAGTAAAACATTGTCTCTTTCTTAAAAAATGTCAACCTTCTAAGTTAGTTTGTTTTAGTTCTGTAAACCATTTATTAACAGTACATCTATTGAATCTTAATTGCTAAAAACAGTAGGCTGCTTTAAATCTGCATTAGGCAATGAACTCGCATTGCTTATTTTCAAAGCTTTGTGGAAAAGGAAGCACACACCAGTGTGACTTTTGACAATGACATCACAGTCCACAACATTAGTTTAGGTAAACAGCTGAAGGATGGGGCTGGGGAAATTTCACCCCTCTCCAATTAATGAACATTGAATGTCAAGACTTAATTTTATAATCCACTTTTCAATATTTTCAATAAACCACTAACTCAAGCTGAACTGGACAAGGTGGCTGACTGGAAGAGGTGGCTGCAGCGAGGGTTCATGTTGTGTTTACAACCGTCTCCAGAATCCCAGTGAAAGACCCTGGCCGAACACACTCCCATTCACATCGATGGGGCTGTACTGTAGCGGGTCGAGAGCTTCAAGTTCCTCGGTGTCCACGTCGCTAAGGACCTATCATGGTCCAAACACACCAACACAGTCGTGAAGAGGGCACAACAACATCTCTTCCCCCTCAGGAGGCTGAAAAGATTTGGCATGGGCCCTCAGATCCTTAAAAAGTTCAACGGCAGAACCATTGAGAGCATCTGGACTGGCTGCATCACGGCTTGGTATGGCAACTGCTCTGCGTCTGTCCGCAAGGCACTACAGTAGTAGTAGTGTGTATGGCCCAGGTCAAACTCCCTGCCATCCAGGACCTCTATACCAGGTGGTGTCAGAGGAAGGCCCTAAAAATTGTCAGACTACATCCCCCAAAGTCAGAGTCTCTGCTACCACACAGTAAACGGTACAGGAGTACTACGTCTGGGACCAAAAGGCTCCTGAAAAGCTTCTACCCCCAAGCCATAAGACTGCTAAATAGTTAACTAAATAGCTCCCCGGACTATCCGCTTGAACCCTTTTATTCTTTTCGACTCTATGCACACACACTGGACTCTACCCATACTTACACTGACACTCCAACACACAGACACACACACACACACACTTCTACATCACATACGCTGCTGCTACTGTCTATTATATATCCTGTTGCCTAGTGACTTCACCCCGACCTATATGTACATATCTACTTCAATTACCTCGTACTCCTGCACATCAACTCAGTACTGGTACCCCTTGTACAGTAGCTGGGCTGAGGATTTGCATTTGGACCATAATGTAGGCACTGCGTGTCCGTTGCATGACTTAACAGATTTCATGTTTCAAGCGGCACATCAGAATCATTAGTACAGCAAACACTATTAGCAGTCCTCACATCAACCTAACAAACCAAATCCCACTACAGATAGCCTGGTCTACAGATACCCTGGTCTACAGATACCCTGGTCTACAGATACCCTGGTCCAGTAAAATGTGCAGGATGTGGGCTACAGCATTTCCTACTTAACCAAATGAATCTTGACTTCGGCAGCTTGTTCTGAGCGAGCTTCAATGTGGCGAGCTTCAACAGGTGCCATTAATACAGGTAACGAGTGGAGGACAGAGGCGCCTCTTAAAGAAGAAGTTACAGGTCTGTGAAAGCCAGACATCTTGCTTGTTTGTAGGTGACCAAATACTTATTTTCCACCAAAATGTGCAAATAAATAAATAACAAATAACTCTTTATCCACAATATAGCATGGAGTGTAAAGCCATAACACATACATTTTTCAAGCAGCAGACTATGATCGATAATGCCAAATGCCGCACTGAAGTCTAGCAGAACAGCCCCCACAATCTTTTTCTCTCAGCCAATCATCAGTCATTTGAATGTCCTTCCTTATAAGGACATTCTGAAAGTCTGTTGGAAATTGGTTTACTGTAAAATAGCATTGTATCTGGTCAAACAATTATTTCAAAAGTTTCCAAAGGGTTGTTAACAGGCTGATTGGTCGGCTATTTGAGCCTGTATGTAACGAGTGCGCTGAGAGTCAGGAAGCAAGTTCAGGGAGTGAGTGTTTAATAAATAAAATAAACAATGAACATGAAATGCAAACAACGCACTGACATAAAACAGAGTCAATAACACCTGAAGAAAGAACCAAGGGTAGTGACAGATATCGGGAAGATAATCAAGGAGGTGATGGAGTCCAGGTGAGTGTCATGAAGTGCAGGTGCGTGAGACGATGGTTACTGGTGTGAGAAATAATCAGCAGCCTGATAACCTAGAGGCCAGAGAGGGAGTATACGTGACAGAGTAAAGGGGGCTTTACTATTCTTAGGTGGCGGAATGACTTTTGCTTCCCTCCAGGCCTGAGGGAACACACTTTCTAGTGGGCTTAAATGTAAGATAAAGCGAATATGAGTGGCAATATCATCCTCTATTATCCTCAGTAATTTTCCATCCAAGTTGTCAGACCCCAGTGGCTTGTCATTGCTGATAGACAACAACAAAAAATCACCTCTTCCACACTCACTTTACAGAATTCAAAATTACAATGCTTGTCTTTCATAATTTGGTCAGATAAACTTTGTTGCTGGCATGTCATGCCTAAGTTTGCTAATCTTGCCAATGAAAATAATCATTAAAGTAGTTGGCAATATCAGTGGGTTTTGTGATGAATGAGACCTCTGATTCAATGAATGATGGAGTCGAGTTTGCCTTTTTGGCTAAAATGTCATTTAAGGTGCTCCAAAGATTATTACTATCATTCTTTACACCATTTTTCTTTCTTTCATAGTATAGTTTCTTCTTATTTTATTCTGTTTAGTCACATGATTTCTCAATTTGCAGTATGTTTGCCAATAGGTTCTGCTGCCAGACTTAATTGCCATACCTTTTGCCTTAATATTATTTATCTCATCAACATAAGAGTCACTACAAAACTTATTGTATAACCTCTTATACACTATATTAGACCCAGCCTTTGTAACTTTGGTTTTCCTAGTTATAGCTACTATATTGTAATCATCACATCCAATGGATTTGGATACTACTTTAAAGCAAATTTCTGCCGCATTAGTAAAGACGTGATCAATACATGTTGATGATTTCATTCTTGTACTGTTTGTAACTACCCTGGTAGGTTGACTAATAACCTGAACCAGGTTGCAGGCACTGGTTACAGTTTGAAGCTTTTTCTTGAGTGGGCAGCTTGGTGAATGCCAGTCAATATTGAAATCACGTAGAAAATAAACTTCTCTGTTGATATCACACATAGCTGAAGTTAGAAGTTTACATACACCTTGGCCAAATACATTTAAGCTCAGTTTTCACAATTCCTGACATTTAATCCTCGTAAAAATTCCCTGTCTTAGGTCAGTTAGGATCACCACTTTATTTTAAGGATGTGAAATGTCAGAATAATAGTAGAGAGAATGATTTATTTCAGCTTGTATTTTTTTTCATCACATTCCCAGTTGGTCAGAAGTTTACATACACTCAATTAGTATTTGGTAGCATTGCCTTTAAATTGTTTAACTTGGGTCAAACGTTTCAGGCAGCTTTCCACTAACTTCCCACAATAAGTTGGGTAAATTTTGGCCCATTCCTCCTGACAGAGCTGGTGTAACTGAGTCAGGTTTGTAGGCCTCCTTGCTCACACTTGCTTTTTCAGTTCTGCCCACAAATTTTCTACAGGATTGAGGTCAGGGCTTTGTGATGGCCACTCCAATACCTTCACGTTGTTGTCCTTAAGCCATTTTGCCACAACTGTGGAAGTATGCTTGGGGTCATTGTCCATTTGGAAGAGCCATTTGCGACCAAGCTTTAACTTCCTAACTGATGTCTTGAGATGTTGCTTCAATATATCCTCATAATTTTCCAACCTCATGATGCCATCTATTTTGTGAAGTGCACCAGTACCTCCTGCAGCAAATCACCCCCACAACATGATGCTGCCACCCCCGTGCTTCACGGTTGGGATGGTGTTCTTAGGCTTGTAAGCCTCCCCCTTTTCCATCAAACATAATGATGGTCATTACGGCCAAACCATTCTATTATTGTTTCATCAGACCAGAGGACATTTCTCCAAAAAGCACAACCTTGGTCCCCATGTGCAGTTGCAAACCGTAGTCTGGCTTTTTTATGGTGGTTTTAGAGCAGTGGCTTCTTCCATGCTGAGCGGCCTTTCAGGTTATGTTGATATAGGACTAGTTTTACTGTGGATATAGATACTTTTGTACCTGTTTCCTTCAGCATCTTCACAAGGTCCTTTGCTGTTGTTTCTGTAGGGAAATGCTGTAGGAATGCTCAACCGGTCTCTGGCCCCCTCCCAGTTCGGGGAGTGATGAGCTCTACAGCAGAGTCTCACAACTCAATCGCTGGTTGAAAACTGTTTTCTGCCCGTCCCAAAAGATAGAATTTGTAGATAATTGGCCCTCTTTCTGGGACTCACCCACAAACAGGACCAAGCCTGGCTTTCTGAGGAGTGACGGACTCCATTCTAGCTGGAGGGGTGCTCTCATCTTATCTACCAACATAGACAAGGCTCTAACTCCTCTAGCTCCACAATGAAATAGGGTGCAGGCCAGGCAGCAGGCTGTTAGCCAGCCTGCCAGCTTAGTGAAGTCTGCCACTAGCACAGTCAGTGTAGTCAGCTCAGCTATCCCCATTGAGAACGTGTCTGTGCCTCGACCTGGGTTGGGCAAAACTAAACATGTCGGTGTTCTCACTAGGATAAAGACCTCCTCCATTCCTGTCATTATTGAAAGAGATCGTGATACCTCACATCTCAAAATAGGGCTACTTAATGTTAGATCCTTTACTTCAAAGGAAATTATAGTCAATGAACTAATCACTGATCATAATCTTGATGTGATTGGCCTGACTGAAACATGGCTTAAGCCTGATGAATTTACTGTGTTAAAATGAGGCCTCACCTCCTCGTTACACTAGTGACCATATCCTACGTGCATCCCGCAAAGGCGGAGGTGTTGCTAACATTTACGATAGTAAATTTCAATTTACAAAACAAAATGAAGTTTTCGTCTTTTGAGCTTCTAGTCATGAAATCTATGCAGCCTATTCAATCACCTTTTATAGCTACTGTTTACAGGCCTCCTGGGCCATATACAGCCTTCCTCATTGAGTTCCCTGAATTCCTATCGGACCTTGTATTCATAGCAGATAATATTCTATTTTTTGGTGACTTTAATAGTCACATGGAAAACTCCACAGACACACTCCAAAAGGCTTTCGGAGCCATCATCGAATCAGTGGGTTTTGTCCAACATGTCTCTTGACCTACTCACTGTCACAGTCATACTCTGGACCTAGTTTTGTCCCATGGAATAAATGTTGTGGATCTCAATGTTTTTCCTCATAATCCTGGACTATCAGACCACCATTTTATTACGTTTGTAATTGCAACAAATAATCTGCTCAGACCCCAACCAAGGAGCATCAAAAGTCGTGCTATGAATTCACAGACAACACAAAGATTCCTTGATGCCCTTCCAGACTCCCTCTGCCTACCCAAGGACATCAGATGACAAAAATCAGTTAACCACCTAACTGAGGAACTCAATTTAACCTTGCACAATACCTTAGATGCAGTTGCACCCCTAAAAACTAAAAACATTTGTCATAAGAAACTAGCTCCCTGGTATACAGAAAATACCCGAGCTCTGTTCCAGAAAATTGGAACGGAAATGGCGCCACACCAAACTGGAAGTCTTCCGACTAGCTTGGAAAGACAGTACCGTGCAGTATCGAAGAGCCCTTACAGCTGCTCGATCATCCTATTTTTCCAACTTAATTGAGGAAAATAAGAACAATCCAAAATGTATTTTTGATACTGTCGCAAAGCTAACTAAAAACCTAGCCAACGTGCTTCAACACCTGCATTGCTTGCTGTTTGGGGCTTTAGGCTGGGTTTCTGTACAGCACTTTGAGATATCAGCTGATGTATGAAGGGCTATATAAATTAATTTAATTTGATTTAATGACTCCAACCTAAGTATATTTTAACATCCGACTTCAACTGTATATTATCAAGCATTTCACACATATTATCCAGATACTGACTGTTAGCACTTGGTGGTCTACAGCATCTTCCCATAAGAATTTTGGTGAGGCAGATTACCCTGTAGCCATTTTCCTTAAATTGTGCTTAACATGAGATCTTCTCTTAGCTTTACAGAAATGTGGTTCTGAATATAGAAAGCAACACCCCCCCCTATTGGCATATCTGTATTTTCTGTAAATGTTATAACCGTGCATTGCTACCACTGTGGGTAATCACCTCACTATTCAGCCCATTGACTGGTGAGCTAATGTGGCTCATTTCACATTAGTGTCATTTCACAGTGGTGTCAAAGTCCTGCAATAAGAGTTACGACCTTAATATTTGTGTAAACTCTTCACAGTTGTTTTCTGTGGGTGTCACTGACTAGAATGATACTTATGGATCTTGGGTCTATGAAATTAGGTAAGGCTGTACATTGCAATAAGAATGTTCAGTACACAGTAGGTTGACTGGTGAGCTAATGCCAAGAGTGTGCACAGCTGTCTTCAAGGCAAATGGTGGCTGCTTTTAAGAATCTCAGTTATAAAATATATTTTGATTTAACACTTTTTTGGTTACTACATGATTCCATGTGTTATTTCATAGCTTTGATGTCTTCACTATTATTCTACAATGTAGAGAATATTAAAAATAAAGAAAAACCCTTGAATGAGAAGGTGTGTCCAAACTTTTGACTGGTACTGTACACACACACACACACTTGAAGTAGTGGCAAGGGGAACCACTACTTCAAGGTCTCAAAGCGAGTGAAGTCACCGATTGAAACGCTATTAGCGCGCACCACCGCTAACTAGCTAGCCATTTCACATCGGTTACACTAAGATGATTGGAAAATGAACACCTAATATTTTAATGTTGCTTTCAAAACCTATCAGTATTAGATCCTGTTCAGAGAAGTACACAAAGTCAATGATAGGCAATATGTCCACTCTAAGGTAATAACTGTTATATTGCATGCAGTACACTTGATGGCTGGCAAGTAGAGTAAGTGCATCTGTTTCTGTTATGCCTTGTTTACATCAAGACATATTTCATTACACCATATGTCGTCTTCACGGAGTCTTGCCCCACTACTGAATGACAAGTGTAACACAAGACTCAGGAGAGCCTGTCACTCATTAAATATACAAATATTATTCAATACAGGATAAATATATTTTTAAGTGGATAATATTTAATTACTTGTTCCTCAACTTGTTTCTCTAACTTTATAGCAAGTCAAGCTAGCTTGCAATGTTGAGCAGCTAGCTAGCTAAAAGCTAGGCTTGGTTGAAGATACAGTATCTTCAGCCTAGCTTTTAGCTAGCTACTGTGCATTCGGAAAGTATTCAGACCCCTTGACTTTAAAAAAAATGTTGTTACTTTACAGCTTTATTCTAAAATTGTTTCAATTGCTTTTAGCTAGCTAGCTGCTTTGCAGCCTCCCAAAATAAATTTGGTCTCTGATGAGAGACAGGCTCTCCGCCACCTTGCGTTACAAACTCTACAGTTGTCCGTTCAGTAGCGGGGCAGAAATAGGTGCAATTGTGGAATCTGCAGAAACCCCTCGTTATACTTCTATTGGTACATCGTAAAGCTAGGACAGGCGGAAAGCAGGAGCGCTCCAGTACAGTAGGTGACATTAATGCACAATAACATTGGATGCCAGCCGCCAATAAACCCCACAGAAGAAGGGTCGGGGGAGACAACCGTAGCTAGCTAACCAGCTGTACATGATAGACAGTGTTCTTTGTCCCCGCCTGTCGGGCACTGTTTTCCGTTAGTTCTGTGAAGGACCCACATTCAAGCGTGTCACAAGTATGAAGATAAAGACAGTACAGTATGAAACGCTGATGAAATGTTCTGCTCGAGATGGGGGGCGTTCATGCTGTAACCAATGGGATGCTCGAGGGGCGTGTTCATGAAGTAACCAATGGGAACGCCCCGAATGCAGGCTGCGAAAGCACACTAACAGCGGGTAAGACTCCGTGAAAATGACGAACAGTGTATTGAAATGCGTCACGATGTAAACTGTGCATCAGACTGTAATCAGTGTCAGCAAAACGTTGCATGGATGAGGTAATGGTCAGTACTGCATTGTTATCAAAACATTCCTATTGATATGATTAACTAATACTATTAATGGTTATTTTGAATAAACTTAATGAATTATTAAGTATCCATTCATTAAAATATATATATATATATATAATGCTAAGCACTGTAACTGTAATAATGAATGCTTTACTGGTTGTATTCAGAGAGAGAAACTCCTTAGGCATGTGTGTCCCCTATCAGTAACCACATACAGGAAAATTCAGCAGCTGCCCAAGAAGATAATCAATCTGTTCAATTCTCCCTGTGTGATTGTGTCTGTTCACTGTGACAGAGATGAACAATAAATTTGACGTTCCTATGGTGAATGTGACTGGAGTGCCGACGTCACTTCCGTGCGCACAGCGTTCACGTTTGACAACAAGCTGCGTGTATTTCGGGAGGATATTTTGCCCCCTATAATCGTCCAACGATGACTAAATTACAATATCTGAATGTGTACCTAACTGAGCGTTTGATGCAAGCTGCGGAGGAGATACTTGGAGTGGTCGGAGACACGATCTCCGAGTATCAGGAAGAAATAGCCCGGACAAAGAGAGAGAACCAATACCTGAAACAACACTTGATCACACCGGTCTTACCGGGTATGTAGCTAGTTAGATTACTTTACTGTACTTCTCATTTACACGAATTAGCTAAACAGCTAGAAAAGTTACATTGTTTTCTACAATAGTTGACTCTGTGGGGCAGAAAGACGGTGGATGCGTAGCTCTCAAACTCTCAGCAGCCAGAAGGCTTCTCCTATAGTTTCAGCCATTAGCTTCGCCCACGACTACCTCACGTGAACTACAATCCGGACGCTGTTTTAACGTTTAGAAACTTCAATAATCATTGCTTTCGATACATATGGCTCTTATCTTTCATCAGCGCGAAATACCCGAGTTCCCACTCGTGCACTAGTGATGGGTCGTTCGCGAACGAACGGCTCTTTTTGGTGAACGTTGGGAATCGCGTCGGTGAAATAGCCGTTTATTTGGCTCCCTGATTTGCATACTGCTAATACTGCTTTTTGAGCTTTAAAAAAAGATTATCTGCAAATAGGGTACAAAATCATTCTCCGAATATGGTAAGTTGGAGACAGCGGGACAATTTGTGGACAGGGGGTGCAGGATTTTTTTTTTTTTTAGATATGTTTTTAGATATGTTTCTTCTTACAATTTCCAACATTTTGGTAGGCTATTTCGAGAGCTTGGTACAAAGTTCTGTCTGCATTTTTGTCAAAAATGAGTTGACATAGCCTTGTTCTGTTCAATGATCACTACCTATATAGTACTCTAAATACCCCCAATCCATGTTAATAAGCTTAAAAGAATGAAATATAAAAATAGCTGACACCATTTAAACCAATAAGGGTTTGGAACTTTAAAGCCAATTATCTCAGAATCATCATCTTGCAGATATAACCTTATAGTCCCAAGCTCTTGATGTGTTAGTGAACTGTCTATAATTAGATACATGTAGCTTCTCTTCTGTCAATATATTTTGCCCTATAATACTAAATAAACCCTTGCTCACCAGAATGTCATCAATTGATAGATTTAATGCTTCAATCTAGTTGACATTGGTAAAGTTCTCTTCTGCTTCTTTTGTAGAGCAAAGATGTTTTGGCGCTGGTGAGAAAATGCAATAACTCAACTAAAAACGGGACAGGTTTTGTAACATTACTAAAATGACATCAGTTTGACCGGTTGTAAGGAAATGGAAAGCTATGAAAATGACCCAACATGTTTCTAATAAAATTTCTCCACTCCTGTTCCTGAGTCATTTCACATTTGGTGTATAATTTTACTGCAATTAATGCTTAATTCCGCAAGAGTTCATATTAATTCTATGTGAAAGGTTAGATCTACAGTCAGTGTCCAGATCAGTAGGCTACAGTTCCCTTGATGTGCCCGTCTTGTGACTTCAAATTTTTATAGCGCCTCACAATGATTACACATAAGATAGCAGTGCTGGCTATCATCCTCTTTTACCACTTCACCAAATCTTTCATTACTTTTCTTGCCCTGCCTTCTCATTATTTTCAACTCTTAATTTGACAGCTTTTCTCTTATTGAATTCAACTCAGACATTGTCTTTTTATCCTCTGTGTATCAACTAACTTTTTCTGCCCCTTCACAAAAAACATAAGGTGATTGGCATGTAGGCTATTTTGCGCAGAAGCTTATAGGCTCACGTACTAATGCCAGAAACCCTAAAAAGAATAAAAGAAAAACTTCAATATACAAGAATAAATTGTACATAAATGTTATTTTTTTAATGTATCGTTTTCTCTTCATTCAACCAGCCTGTCCTTCATCCACACAATATTGCATGACCCTAATCCCGCCTACACCGCAAATATATCAGCGTGGACAGCTGGTTTTGAACTAACCCCCATATCACTACAATAAACTCATCAACTTCAGGACACACTTGTGACTTGAATGATGGAATTCCTGTTCCACTTTTAAAATAATAAAACATGCATGAAATTCAAAATAATATATATCCCCCTGTCATTTAACAAGAGAGAGTGCATTTGGAAAGTATTCAGACCCCTTGACTTTTTTCAAATTTTTGTTATGTTACAGCCTTATTCTAAAATTGATTAAATTGTTTTTTTTTCTCATCAATCTACACACAATACCCCATAACAACAAAGCAAAAACAGGTTTTTAGAAATGTTTGCACACACAAAAAAAATGGAAATATCACATTTACATAAGTATTCAGACCCTTTGGCAGCAATTACAGCCTTCAGTTTTCTTGGGTATGACGCTACAAGCTTGGCACACCTGTTTTTTGGAGTTTCTCCCATTATTTTCTGCAGACCCTGTTGGGTTGGATGAAGAGCGTCGATGGACAGCTATTTTCAAGTATCCTGAGATGTTTGACCAGAGTCTGGCCTCTGGCTGCTCAAGGACTCTCAGAGACTTGTCACGAAGCCACTCATGCGTTGTCTTGGCTGTGTGCTTAGGATCATTGTCCTGTTTGAAGGTGAACCTTCACCCCGGTTTGAGGTCTTGAGTGCTCTGGTGCAGGTTTTCATCAAGGATCTCTATGTACTCTGCTCCGTAGGGATGGTGCCAGGTTTCCTCCAGACGTGACGTTTGGCATTCAGGCCAAATTGTTCAATTTTGTCTACATCAGACCACAGAATCTTGTTTCTCATGGTCTGAGAGTCTTTGGGTGCCTTTTGGCAAACCCCAAGCGGGCTCTCATGTGCCTTTTAGTGAGAAGTGGCTTTCGTCTGGCCACTCTACCATAAATGCCTGATTGGTGGAGTGCTGCAGTGATGGTTGTCCTTCTAGAAGGGTCTCCCATCCCCACAGAGGAACTCTGGAGCTCTGTCAGAGTGACCATCGGGTCCTTGGTCACCTCCCTAACCAAGGTCCTTCTCCCCTGATTTCTCAGATTGACTGGGCAGCCAGCTCTAGGAAGAGTCTTGGTGGTGTTCTTGTGCACCTTCAATTCTGCAGAAATGTTTTGGTGTCCTTCCCCAGATCTGTGCCTTGACACAATCCTGTCTCAGCTCTAAAGACAATTCCTTCGACCTCATGGCTTGGTTTTTGCTCTGACATGTACTGTCAACTGTGAGACCATATATAGACAGGTGTGTGCCTTTCCAAATCATGTCCAATCAATTGAATTTACCACAGATGGACTCCAAGCAAGTTGTAGAAACATCTCAAGATGATCAATGGAAACATGATGCACCTGAGCTAAATTTTGAGACTCATAGCAAAGGGTCTGAATACTTAGATAAATAGGGTAAAAAAAAAGCTACAGCCTGTTTTTGATTTGTCATTATGGGCTATTGTGTCTAAATTGAGGAAAAATAAAATGTAATACATTTTTGATTTAGGCTGTAACGTAACAAAATGTGGACAAAGTCATGGTCTGAATACTTTCCAAATGCACTGTATATAGGGTACTGTATCAATCAATCATTAATTAGTTAATGTCATTGCACAGCATACGAGTCATTCATGATTTTAAATGCAATCAAGCATTTTTGCTTTAACAAAATATAGCATCCCTTGAATAATTAGCATAAACAATAAATAAACCACTCCATTTCGGCAATTGCATTCACGAATGCGTGCGACTGTTTTTAGTCTTTGCTGTAATTAAGGCTTAATTAATTTTGAATTTTTTTACTTACTCTCTGGTACTCTTCAAATGTATTTACTGTTGTTTTCATTGTTTCTGAACAGTCAGAAAAATTACATTGTAATCTAACAGCACCTGTTTGACACATAATATGCACACAGCACTTGCTCCTTACCTTATTTTTATTTATCTCCAGTATTTTCCACAACTATTCAAATTTATTCCACACATCTGACTTCCCCTTTACCTCCTTAGCAACCAGTAAACATTCCCCCGTTTCGAGTTTGTCACCTCCTCTGCATCCATTTTGCTGTGATGTGTTACGGTGTTCAGAGTTTGTTATAACCAATGTATTGATGTGATTATGATATGCTATAGGTCAGGCCTTATAGGTCACATGCATGTGATTTAAAAAATTCCGAACATCGATTGGTTGAAGAACTGAACTCCCGGTCGACCAAGATTTTTTTTTTTAAGTCTGGGACAACCCTACAATCGCGGGAAAACAGTTTGGAAAACAAATGGCTATTGCTGTAAAGAGAAGATCGTGAAAAGACTTGTCTTTTACTCATAAAAATTCTCAACTTAATTGAGCGAACAGTATAGCCTACCTTATTGGATAGTCTTTAAGCAATATCAGATACGTTTCTTCTCCTTTCAACTGGAAAAATCTGGCATTTTTATAAACCCATTTCATGCCTTTCTACTACGCTTTATATGACTGGAGACATAGCAGAATAATTTTTTAAACAACAAAAGGTTCAGGGTAGCCTACTCTGCTAACAGCTTTGTCTGATTCATATAATAGCCCTATAAGAAGGGGAGAAACAAATACAATGACATCCATCTACCATAGAGGAGGAAATTATTGTCCAAAAATAAACATTCAAGTGGCACTGACCCAACAATGATAGAGTGAATGTGTGCGCTCATCGGGGATATGGCCAATGCTCTCCGATGGTGCCCTACTCTACATGGTCATCCATGCTTTTTTACATTTTTTATATTATGAGCCAAAATTATGGCTATCCAATCTTTTCATCACATTAGGAATAGCAGGCTAACTAACATAAGTTTGCAAATGTGATGATGTATGGAATGCATTATTACAAAAGGCGCATTTTTAATGGTGACAATTAACTTCAAACTCACTGGCCGCCTATGCGCTGGTACAACACACTCAAATAATGCAGTGCTGTGGCTTGATCCAGGTGGTTATCGGAGGGTCTAATTAAATCCTACACCAGGGGTTCCCAAAATATTTTGGCCTGCGACCCCATTTTGATCAACACTTTTCCACGACCACACAATGTATAAAAAAAGAGAGTGATGTAATCAACGGCCAATGTTTACCTTTTTAAATTGGGGATATGACAGTCTATTACAAATCAGTCTGACAGTACTTTTGATAGTATTTCAATTTGTCTGTTTCTTTCGCGACCTCTAGTTTGGGAAACGCTGCACTACACCCTCCATAAATTTCACTCCCTCAGCTTTGGTACACTTGTGTGTATGGCAGACGCACGCGTGAATGCCCAAATGGATGGATGGGTGAGGGGAAGAGGTGACATGGGATTCAGCCAGAGACATAGCTATGTCATTCCCAGAACAAGCTTGCTAACTCACTCAATGGTGGTCTTGCTAATCAAGCGTCAACAGCTGTCATTGATGTAAATTGTCTTCTTTCCCACAGCTCCTCAGCCCATTGTCTCTTGGGTCTCGGAGCAGCAAACTCCCCCTGAGCAACAGCGCTGTGAGCAGGAGTGGAGCCCCAGTCTGGGCCAGAGGGACACAGAGCCCACACAGATTAAAGAGGAACAGGGTGAACTCAGGACCCGTCAGGAGGTAGAGCAGATTCAAGGGCCGGAGGCTGATACCAAAGAAGACTCCATAACCATTCCTCTCTGTGTGAAAGGTGACTGTGATCAGGAGCCACCTCAGTCCACACATCTTCCCCAAACTGTGGAGAACAGAGAGAAGTACTCTCTACTGACCAACACAACTGGACAGATCAAAACAGAACCTGATGGAGAGGGCTATGAAGTATCACTATCAGAACCAACCAGTGACTCCCCTCAGTCTCAGCCCCTCTCTGCAGTAAATCCAGACTGTTCTAGAACACAGAGTGAGAACACTGAAAGTGTTCCGAGAGATCCAGAAAGGAGACCAGAGGACGACACACAGACACACTCATGTACTCAGTGTGGAGCCATGTTCTGTGAGCTTTCCCAACTGGAGGCACACATGCTATCCCACACAGAACCACACAGTGGTGACACTAGTCACAGGCAAATCCTCTGCACAGTCTGTTGGAAGTCATTCACCTCTACCAGTTACCTCAAGGTCCACCTGTGTTCTCACAATAAGGAGAAGCCCTTCCACTGTGGTGTGTGTGGCAAGAGTTTCAGCTACTCAGGCAGGTTCAGGGAGCACCAACGCATCCACACGGGAGAGAGACCGTACCGCTGCCACGTGTGTGCTAAACGCTTCAACCGGTCTGCCCATCTGAAGACTCACCTGAGGGTCCACACGGGGGAGAAACCCTACTCCTGTCCTGTCTGTGGGAAAGGATTCAGTCAGTCCAGCCATATCAAGGGACACCTCAGAACTCACACCCGAGGGAGGTAGATGAAAGATGCCTTTTTTTATTAGGATCGCCATTCTCCGACGCCAATGGCGACAGCTAATCTTACTGGGGTCCAACTCATAACAAAAAAGACATTACAGACAAAAGAGTTTACACTTAAACATTAACATGTCGTGTGTGTGTGTGTGTGTGTGTGTGTGTGTGCACTCAGTTCCACATACATGTCAGTACATACACACAACAAGTAGGTCACATGGGGGAGAGGCGTTGTGCCGTGAGGTGTTGCTTTATTTGTTTTTTAAAACCAGGTTTGCTGTTCACTTTCCCTATATGAGATGGAAGGGGGTTCCATGCAATCATGGCTCTGTATAATACTGTAAGTTTCCTTGAATTTGTACTGGACCTGGCGACTGAAAATATGTCTGGTGGGGTAAGTGCTGTGTCTAAGTTGATTATGCAAACAATTTGTAATTTCGAACACATTGGTGTTTCTTTATAAAAACGAGAAGCCATGCAGTCAGTCTTTCTTCAACACTTCGCCAAGAGAGACTAGCAATGCATATTATTGCTTCGGGGAGGGCGGTGTGTCAAAAAGCAGAGCATATTTTTATCGCGGAGAGACCTCTCCCCATCTTTACAGCCATTGAATCACTATGTTTTGACCATGACAATTTACAATATTAAGATAACACCAAATACTTTAGTCTGCTCAACAGCCAAACCATTAATTACCAGATTCAGCTGAGGTCTAGAACTTACGGAATGATTTGTACCAAATACAATGCTCTTAGTTTTAGAGATTTTCAGGACCAGTTTATTACTGGCCTCCCATTCTAAAACTGACCAACTCCTTGTTTAGGGTTGCAGTGATTTCACTAGCTGTGGCTGCTGGCCCATATAGGGTTAAATCACCAGCAGACATGGACACAGGCTTTGTTTAATGACAGTGGCAGGTCAGCTTTCCATCTAAGTTGTCAATGCCAGGAGGTTTGTCATTATTGATCGATAACAATTGTTCCGCCTCTTCCACACTAACTTTACAAAATTTAAACTTACAATGCTTTTCTGTCATTATTTTCTTTCAACTGTTCGTGGTTGGCATTTACTGCCTATGTTTGCCCTCTTTGCCAATGCAGTAATTATTAAAATAATAGGCAACATTAAATGGTTTTGTGTTGAATAAGCGATCTGATTTTTATTTAACCTTTATTTAACCAGAAAGGGCTCATTGAGTGTCCTGGCCAAGATAGGCAGCACCAAGTCTTTACAAAAATTACAGACAAAACAACATGAAAGACTACAAGTAATCTAATAAAAATATAGAATTCACAGGAGTGTCTTCCTGCCCATCATTTAATTTAAAGTACTCAACTTATTCTCCATCATTATTTTTATCATTGACCTTGTCTTCATAAGTTTCTTTTAAGTCACATAATTTCTCAAATCTCAATAAGAGATGTGCAGCCAGATTTATTAACCACTCCTTTTGCCCCATCTCTTTCAACCATCGTTCTTCAATTCCTCATCAAATCCTTAGTTCTAACAGTCAGTTTCTTGACAGGTGGCATGTTTATCAATAATTGGAAGAAGCAATGTCATAAATTCATTAAGTGCAGCATCTGGATGCTTCTTATTAATCACATCAGACCAACAAATATTTTTTACTTCTACATAAGTCACAGCTAAATATTATACACTATTAAAGGCCCAGCTTTTGGAATCTTGTCTTTCCTGGATATAGCCACTATATTGAGATCACTGCATTCAATGGGTACGGATACAGTTTTGGAACAAAGTGCTACAGTATTAGTTCTACATGTGGATTATATAAACTTATCAAAAAAAGAAACGTCCTCTCACTTTCAACTGCGTTTATTTTCAGCAAACTTAACGTGTAAATATTTCTATGAACATAAGATTCAACAACTGAGACAGGAACTGAACAAGTTCCACCGGCATGTGACTAACAAAAATAGAATAATGTGTCCCTGAAGAAAGGGGCGGTCAAAATCAAAAGTAACAGTCAGTATCTGGTGTGGCCACCATCTGCATTAAGTACTGCAGTGTATCATCTCCTCATGGACTGCACCAGATTTGCCGGTACTTGCAGTGAGATGTTAACCCACTGAGGAGGGACCCTGGGCATCTTTCTTTTGGTGTTTTTCAGAGTCAGTGCAAAGGCCTCTTTTGTGTCCTAGGTTTTCATAACTGTGACCTTAATTGCCTACCGTCTGTAAGCTGTTACTGTCTTAACGACCATTCCACAGGGAAACAGTGTTTAAACCCTTTACAATGAAGATATGTGAAGTTATTTGGATTTTTACGAATTATCTTTGAAAGACAGGGTCCTGAAAAAGGGACATTTCTTTTTTTGCAGAGTTTGGTTCCTGTAGTGTAAACACCCTGGTGGGTTGATTTAATAACCTGAACCAGATTACAGGCACTGGTTACAGTGAGAAGCTTCCTCTTGAGCAAACAGCTTGATGGAAACAGTCAATATTCAGGTCCCCAAAAAAGTAGACCCCTGTTTATATTACATACACTATCAAGCATTTCACACACATTATCTAGATACTGACTGTTAGCACTTGGTGGCCTATTGCAACACCCTAAAAGAACAAGCTTTGGTTGAGAAAGGTGAACCTGAAGCCACAACACTTCAATATCACTTTACATGAGATCTTCCCTAAGCATTAGAGGGATATGTTTTTGAATATCTATTTATATTGCTACTGCTTTATCAAAGGAATTAGCTGAGTGAGTCTCAGAAATGGCTAATACAGTGCATTCAGAAAGTATTCAGACCCTGTTCCTTTTTCCACATTTTGTTATGTTACAGCCTTATTCTAAAATGGATTAAAAAAAAAAAAGGACTCTCAGAGCATGAGAAAGAAGATCCTCTGGTCTGATGAAACCAAGATTGAACTATTTGGCCTGAATGCCAAGTGTCACGTCTGGAGGAAACCTGGCACCATCCCAACGGTGAAGCATGATGGTGGAAGAATCATGCCGTGGGGATGTTTTTCAGTGGCACGGATGAGGAGACTAGTCAAGATTGAGGGAAAGATGAACAGAGCAAAGTACAGAGAAATCCTTGATGAAAACCTGCTCCTGAGCGCTCAGAACCTCAGACTGGGGTGAAGGTTCACCTTCCAACAGGACAACGACCCTACACACACAGCCAAGACAACGCAGGAGTGGCTTCGGGACAAGTCCCTGAATGTCTTTGAGTGTCCCAGCTAGAGCCCGGACTTGAACCAGACCGAACATCTCTGAAGAGACCTGAAAATAGCTGTACAGTGACGCTCCCCATCCAACCTGACATAGCTTAAGAGGATCTGCAGAGAAGAATGGGAGAAACTTTCCAAATACAGGTGTGCCAAGCTTGTGGCATCATACCAAGAAGACTCAAGGCTGTAATCGCTGCCAAAGGTGCTTCAACAAAGTTAAGTAAAGGATCTGAACACACAATTTGATATTTCCGTTTTTTCTTTTTAATACATTGGCAAAAATTTCTAAACCTGTCTTTGTTTTGTCATTGTGGGGTAGGTTGAGGGGGGGGAACGATTTAATTTTAGAATATGACTAACATAACAAAATGTGGAAAAAGTCAAGGGGTCTGAATACTTTCCGATTGCTTGGTAAGTGCTTGAAAATTCACAAAAAGTGATTATCTCATAGAACAAAATGTATAAGATCTCCTTCTCCTTTGCCTGTATTTATCACAGACCTTATTTTTTCGGCATTTCTCCTTTTCCTGGGTAGCTTATCAGAGAAAGCCTTGGAGTGGAAAGAGCCCACAAGGGAATAGACAGAGCCTTCTGTTCTCAAAGCACCTAGCTTTTGGAAAGAGGAAGATAGACATACCTTCTCTTCAGTGCTACTAATTCTACATAGAATTTTAAGACTAGAGGACTATAGAAGGTATGATGTTTTGCAGACTGTAACTAAGGAACCTCATTTCTGCATTGAGTTAAGAGAGCTTCTTTAATACAATGCTATGAAAAGACTTGAACGCATCCACTCGTTAGAGAGAAATATAATGTTAATTTGTTAGATTTGCAATTTTTTATTGTTGATGATTTCAATAGGAGCTTGTTGGTCTCCTTGCAAATAAACAATCTCTCTGTCATATTGATTAAGTCGGCCAATGTGTGGGAACATTTTATTTCTGAATGTCTGTTTCTGAAGAAAAACAATACTGTCACATCAGATCAATGTTCTAGTGATCAGTGGGACTGTTGCAGACAACCTATCCTCACCAATGTTGTTGTAAAACCATGTTTGAACACTAGATGGTATACTTTAATTATTTCTCCTCCACAAAAGTGTTACACAAGCTAGTTTTCCACCCTATTGGCGATAGATTTTCTGCATAAAACTGTGTGCGTTTTCCCACAAGATGTGTTCCCGTCAAATTGACTTGTGCATAAAAGGCTGTATGTGATGACAGTGCACATGAAAATATTCACATATACCAAATAAAAAAACAGTTCAATGGTTTGCATCGCATTTAACTATGATTATTATAATATCAATATTTGCGCATAAAATAATTAAAGCCATTTCTCGCAAAGTTAATTTGACTGATTTTACTTTTTGAATGGAAACCTAGTCATAGTTGAATATGATTGCCTTTACAGGTCCTGTCAAGCAACAGCCTTAAATCCAGAAACCCTACTATTGGTAAGTTTATACGTACAAGCATAAAAAAATCTATGATGACTATATAGCAAAAAAACCTTCCCACTAGAACTCACCAGCTTGTAGTCCTAAAAACAGGAAATGAGTTACCTGTGGTTAGTTCAGCCATTCCTATAGGGGAAATGAATGGGGAAAGAATAGAGTTTTGGGATAAACACCGAAAATAAGGTCAGGGTAACACAAACTTCGATCTTAAATCTTTTGTTCTATGAGATAATATCAGTCAGTTAACATGACCTTCATGAATTGAAGCATTTGTGCTTGTTTTGATTACATACAGTGAAATTCAGAAAGTATTCAGACCCCTTGACTTTTTCCACATTTTGTTACGTTACTTACAGCTTCATTCTAAAATTGATTAAATAGTTGTTTTCCTCAATCTACACACAATTTTTGCATATGTATAGCAGGGCTGAGAGGGAGTTTGGAGTTTAGCCAGAGTGAAATTCTCACTCTCCAAGGAGAGAACAAGGCACTCACAGCCTTGCACACCAATATCTCTACCTGTACACGGCCATCTGATCATTTATCACTCCAGTGTTAATCTGCAAAATTGTAATTTTTTGCCTACCTCCTCATGCCTTTTGCACACAATGTATATAGACTCTTTTTTTTCTACTCTGTTATTGACTTGTTTATTGTTTACTCCATGTGTAACTCGTGTTGTCTGTTCACACTGCTTTGCTTTATCTTGGCCAGGTCGCAGTTGCAAATGAGAACTTGTTCTCAACTAGCCTACCTGGTTATATAAAGGTGAAATAAAAAAAAAAAATAAACATCCAAGGTAAAAATCCACGATTCCAACATGAAATGTCTACTCAGGGAAAACAGGGAGATGAAGGAGTCACTACTAGACATACAAAGTCATAGCATGTGTGAAAAGCATATTTTTTCTGGGATTCCTGAGGACGCATTCCAAAAACTCAGAGGGCGCGATCAGAGAATTCATGCAATCGGCCTTGAAACTTCCTATAGAGACTGTAAACAAGGTGGCTTTCCACCGAGTACACAGACTTGGAGCTCGGAGCGACAAGACCAAGGGTCCCCGACCGATCATTGCAAAATTTGAACAATATCAACAAAAGGAGCTGTTCAAAAGTAGGGGAAGGGAGCTTAAAGGGACCAAATTTGGTCTCAATTTCCAAGGGAGATAAACAAACGTCGTAAGAGACCGTATCCGGTACAAAGGCAACAGACGGAGAAGGGTAAGCATGCCTTTCTCATTGTGGGCAAACTATAGATGGACAGCTATTCCCGAGACAGCTCCATAACACCATGGCTGTACTAAATTCTACAGGGACTTCAGGTTACGAAAAAAAGAAAGTATGGGAACTGTAAAAATATCTGAACACTATGAAGTGGATATGAACACACACATACTCAGTTACATGCTCCTGTACACATATGGACTTATACATGCTGTAGAGTAATGAAAGGTGTCTTTCATGATCACGTGAAATGTCAATTTCTATGGAAATGCTGGGATGTGTTTTTCAATGATGATAAAGGTAATTATGATGGAACTGTGACAGTGATACGATATGGTTTACAATTATCATCATGAATATTAAGGCTTTACGCACTACATTTTATACACACACACAGACACTCAACCATGCAAATTGGCAGAGTTATTATTTATTTGGACGGCATACATTATAGTCTTACTCTTATACAGGCATTGTACACACTCACTAAATCACATCCAATATCATACACATCAACCCACTCAGATTTACTACACACATCATATCTTGTCAAATCTAAGGGTAGAGCTCATATTCAAGCCCCTTGGGTGCTGCTGTAGAGTTACATTAGAAGTTTCCCTTCCAAGAAAGCTCAAGGTCATCGGCCACATATAAAATGACGTCAAATCACATATCTACAGTAGCTTTGATTGAACTGATCATGTCAACATCTTACTTTCAAAATCTTAGCTTGCAGTTATCATCATGAATGAAGTCGACAATCTACTGGCAAATAATTTTGAATCCTTGTCATATGAAGAAAAATAATGAAGAGAAATTATAGATGAAAAATATCGGTGCTAATCGGCCATTGGACATAAACATTACATAACAAGTTGGAAATCGCAAATTCAACAGTGAGTGGTTTGGAAGGAATCCGTGGCTAACTGCAGGTATTGCAAAGCAATCACTAGCCTCCTATTCAGTTGAGTGGGTGTGTGGTCCCAATTCTAAGTTTAAGGGTCTCTTTTCCAAGCTTAAAATCAAAACATTCAACATGCTGTCAATCCAGCATGATTTCTGCCACACTCAAAACAACTGTTAACTTTTTTTATTTTACTTGGCAAGTTAGTTAAGAACAATTTATTATTTTCAATGACTGCCTAGGAACAGTGGGTTAACTGCTTGTTCAGGGGCAGAACGACAGATTTGTACCTTGTCAGCTCAGGGATTTGAACTTGCAACCTTCCGGTTACTAGTCCACCGCTCTAACCACTAGGCTACCCTGCCGCCCCAAATCTGACCAGTGAGTTCAAGACAACTGGTAACTCAGGGGAAAAAACTAGCTCCGACTGGGAAAATACGTTTTGAACGGTCATCCAACTCGGAATTGTAAGTCGGGAACTTGGGCCTCTTTTTAGAGCTACAACCTGAAGATCACTGACATCATCATGATTCAACCTTGTTTTTTTCCGAGTTCCCAGTTGTCTTGAAAACACCACAAATCCAGAGAATGCCAGACTTTGATGACAACGTTTTATGACAAAATTTGCCCATGAAGGACCGCCACACCACCTTTCTGTTCAAGTGAGCACAGCACAACAAGTTGAGTCCAAAGATGTATTGTATGTTGCTGCATAAATACTGCAATATGCTAGGGAGATATGTATACTGTAGGTAAGAAAGTAATACTAAGTATATGTTGTGTAGTAAGCTGTTAGTAACCCATGTGCCTCACCCTAATAATTTGGTCAATTTTGCCCTCTTAATTTAAACTACTGTTCTGACTTGGTGGTGCACAAGTAGCCTATAACCTGTTTTAGAGAAATGTAATCATTGAATATTGTAAGAGCTTTCATTGTCTGCTTATATGCCCCCTTTATTTATCCTATGGTTCTGACTTGGTGTACAGCAAGAACACTGTAAGAACGACCTATGATCTGAATTCTGTCTCTGTACATTTAAAAAGTACTGAACATATAGTTATATTGACTACGTCCATCCTAGCTCATTAATGTTTTAATCAAAATGACAGATTTCTTATTATCTACTTGTCGTTCCCTTATGCCATAGTTTGTACATCTCAATTGTCAGTAGAAACCACATTTGTTTAAGCAAGTCAGCCATATCAGTTATGTTTTTTTTAAAGTCAGTAAATGAGGCTGAATTAACTGTTTTGCTGCCAGACAAGGCTCAACTGATAGGCAGGTGTCGCAGTGGTAAGATGTTGGGACTGCTATTGGGACAGCTTTCTGTAGGCACTAACTGTTTGTGGGCACCGTTTGTCAACGTTATAGTGCAATTCATGTATTGATCAGTGTTGTGTAGTGGCGCTCAGCCACTATAGTGTCTTCTCCATCAATCAATTAAATGTATTTATAAAGCCCTTTTTATATCAGCAGATGTCACAAAGTGCTAGACAGAAACCCAGCATAAAACCTCAAACAGCAAGCAATGCATATATAGAAGCAATGTCAGAGACGAACAATCCTTTAGAATTAATACAATACGTTCCTACATTTCTATGGTAAACACGGCCATATGCGACTAAAGTGCGGACGTCACTTCCGTGCTTACAGTGTTTAAGTGTGCAACTGCAGCTCGCAGCATTGCTGCATTTAGAGTGTTCCCTCCCGCTGAACACCTGCCCTCGCCGTTGTTAATTGAACCGCGGGAAAACAGACCAGACAGGCGGGGGAGAAAGACACTCCCCTGCTAGTACAGCAGGCAGGAGCAACACTTAGCACACGGTTTCCATTAGCGCGGGAGGCTGGGGCGACACCGTGTGCTAACTAGTTAGCAAGCTAGCATACAGTGTGCTAACAGCCGATAAAGCCCACAGAAGAGGCGGGGCGGAAACGGTAGCAAGTACACACCCGTAGTACCCCTCACCTCCAAATACCTGTGTACTAACTATAGTTAGCAACCCTTTCCACCCCTGCCTCTTCTGTGGGGTTTATCTGTGGTTGTAATCCAACATTATGGCGCATTACCGCCATCTACTGTACTGGGGTGCCCCTGCCTCACGCCCATGTACTGGAGTTCTTTCGAGTTTAAAAATGTACCAATAGAATAATAAAGTCGTGGATTCCTACAGATGTGAAATGGCTAGCTAGTTAGCGGTGGTGTGCGCTAATAGCGTTTCAATCGGTGACGTCACTTGCTTTGAGACCTTGAAGTAGTGGTTCCCCTTGCTCTGCAAGGGCCGCGATGCTTCCTGGGTGTCAGTTGTTGATGTGTGCAGTGGGTCCCTAGTTTGAGGCCGGGAATGGGCGAGGGGATCGACTAAAGTTATACTGTTACACAGAAACGCCCTGAATTGCGGGCTGCAGTTACACCCTTCAAGTTTGACACCTCAGTTCGGTTAGCAAGAATAAGCAACACCAGTGTTGGAAAAAGTTCTCAATTTCATACTTGAGTAAAAGTAAAGGTACCTTAATAGAAATTGACTCAAGTAAAAGTCAACCAGTAAAATACTACTTGTGTAAGTCGGAAACTATTTGGTTTTTAATATACTTAAGTATCACAAGTGAATGGAATTTCTTAAACGTACTTAAGTTTCAAAAGTACAAGTGTAAACCAATTAAAATTCCTTATATTAAGCAAACCAGACGGCACAATTTTCTTGTTAATTTGTTATTGACAGATAGTCAGGGATACACTCAAACATGATTTACAAACAAAGCATTTGTGTTTAGGGAGTCTGGCAGTTCAGAGGCAGTAGGGATGACCAGGGATGTTCTCTTGATAAGTGTGTGAATTGGACCATTTATCAAGTTCTTTTTGTGTCAGAGAAAATGTATGGAATAACAAGTACATTATTTAATTTAGAAATGTAGTGAAGTAAAAGTAGGGAACATTTAAAAAAGTAAAGTACAAGTACCCCAAAAAACGACTTAAGTGGAACTTTATTTTTTTTTACACAACTGAGCAAGACCTAGAAAGAATAAGTCCTAAGGGATTTTCCCTCAAAATATAAGTCCTACAATGAATAGGGTGAAAAATAATACAAACATTCAAAATTTGTAAAATTTTATGAGGAAATGTAAGCAGACTTAAAATTTTGTTTAAACAATATGAAAAAATGAATAAAATTAATTGCCTTTATAGTTCAAATATTATTATAACATTGATATTGTTAACAGCATTAAAAGTAATGATTACTAGATAGGTAACAGTAATACAAATAACAAAACATTAATGATAATATTAATAATAACAATATGAATAATCCTCCCATACTTAATTAGCCCATTCGTATTGCACAATGTTTAGTATGTTTTTCACATTGAACATACAAGTATTTACACCATTTGATGTACATTCTGTCGGAGTTAAAGTGGGGTCCATTCTTCTTAGGAGCACTTCGAGTTAACCCACCGTTCCCAGGCCGTCATTGAAAATAAGAATGTGTTCTTAACTGACTTGCCTGGTTAAATAAAGGTAAAATAAAAATAAAATATGTACAATATGAAAAACGATTGGATTAAAGTGAACAAATAAATCACAATATACATGATTATTTGAATGATAACTAGTATAAAATATCGATAAGTGTACATTTTCCACAATTTTCTTCTACAAAGAAAACAGGATGGGACTCTTATTCCGAAGGATTCCAAAAATCCATGAACCGGAAGTACTTCTTTATTCTTGCCTGCTTCACAGCGGTAAATTTGACAACAAGCCCTAGCTAGCTACGTGTATTTCAGGAAAATCATTTGTCCCGTTAATCTGCAAACAATGACTAAATTACAATATCTGAATGTATTTCTAACTGAGCGTTTGATGCAAGCTGCCGAGGAGATACTTGGAGTGATCGGAAACACGATATCCGAGTACCAGGAAGAAATAACCCGGACAAAGAGAGAGAATCAATACCTGAAACGACACTTGATCACACCGGGTATGTAGCCATCAAGACTACTGTACTCTTCTTATTTACACGTATTATCTAGACACGTATTCCACAGTATTTGACTCTGTAGGGCAGAGACACGGCGAATACCTAATGTAGCAGGCGTAAAGAGACGCCTGGGCGGAGGTTTGTTTTTTTAGGGGAAACGGCCGTTAGGTTAAATACAATCGGTTGTTTCCGGTTCAAGTATCTACTCGCGGAGAGTCATCAATCCCAAACCACCCCCACCCACGCGTTTAGAGGGCCCTCGGTGGCGAGGGGATCAAGTTGGGACACACTGGTGACTTAAGTGCAATACATGTTCCACTTTTAAATAATAAATACGAGCATTCAAATTAATAACACCCACACAGTCGTTTTACAATATTTTACTTTTATTTTAAAAGGGAGTCCCATAACTCTCGGAAACCCTTCTCCATATCTAGAGTTTCAAGGTGTTACATTCCACCACCGTTGGCTCCACGTGAACTACAATACAAAAAAAAAAGTATTGTCAGCCACCAATTGTGCAAGTTCTCCCACTTAAAAAGATGAGAAGCCTGTAATTTATCATAGGTACACTTCAACTATGACAGACAAAATGAGAAAAAATCCAGAAAATCACATTGTAGGATTTTTAATGAATTTATTTGCAAATGATGGTGGAAAATAAGTATTTGGTCAATAACAACAAAAGTTTATCTCAATACTTTGTTATATACCCTTTGTTGACAATGACAGAGGTCAAATGTTTTCTGTAAGTCTTCACAATGTTTTCACACACTGTTGCTGGTATTTTGGCCCATTCCTCCATGCAGATCTCCTCTAGAACAGTGATGTTTTGGGGCTGTTGCTGGGCAACACAGACTTTCAACTCCCTCCAAAGATTTTCTATGGGGTTGAGATCTGGAGACTGGCTCGGCCACTCCAGGACCTTGAAATGCTTCTTACGAAGCCACTCCTTCGTTGCCCAGGCGGTGTGTTTGGGATCATTGTCATGCTGAAAGACCCAGCCACGTTTCATCTTCAATGCCCTTGTTGATGGAAGGAGGTTTTCACTCAAAATCTCACGATACATGGCCCCATTCATTCTTCCTTTACACGGATCAGTCGTCCTGGTCCCTTGGCAGAAAAACAGCCCCAAAGCATGATGTTTCCACCCCCAAAGCATGATGTTTCCACCCCCATGCTTCACAGTAGGTATGATGTTCTTTGGATGCAACTCAGCATTCTTTGTCCTCCAAACACGACGAGTTGAGTTTTTCCCAAAGAGTTCTATTTTGGTTTCGTCTGACCATATGACATTCTCCCAATCTTCTTCTGGATCATCCAAATGCTCTCTAGCAAACTTCAGATGGGCCTGGACATGTACTGGCTTAAGCAGGGGGACACGTCTTGCACTGCAGGATTTGAGTCCCTGGCGGCGTAGTGTGTTACTGATGGTAGGCTTTGTTACTTTGGTCCCAGCTCTCTGCAGGTCATTCACTAGGTCCCCCCGTGTGATTCTGGGATTTTTGCTCACCGTTCTTGTGATCATTTTGACCCCACAGGGTGAGATCTTGCATGGAGCCCCAGATCGAGGGAGATTATCAGTGGTCTTGTATGTCTTCAATTTCCTAATAATTGCTCCCACAGTTGATTTCTTCAAACCAAGCTGCTTACCTATTGCAGTTTCAGTCTTCCCAGCCTGGTGCAGGTCTACAATTTTGTTTCTGGTGTCCTTTGACAGCTCTTTGGTCTTGGCCATAGTGGAGTTTGGAGTGTGACTGTTTTAGGTTGTGGACAGGTGTCTTTTATGCTGATAACAAGTTCAAACAGGTGCCATTAATACAGGTAACGAGCGGACGACAGAGGAGCCTCTTAAAGAAGAAGTTACAGGTCTGTGAGAGCCAGAAATCTTGCTTGTTTGTAGGTGACCAAATACTTATTTTCCACCATAATTTGCAAATAAATTCATTAAAAAACCTACAATGTGATTTCCTGGATTTTTTTTTCTTCTCATTTTGTATGTCATAGTTGAAGTGTACCTATGATGAAAATTACAGGCCTCATATTTATAAGTGGGAGAACTTGCACAACTGGTGGCTGACTAAATACTTTTTTCCCCCTTTGTATCTAATTAGCCCCTACACCATCCATCATTTTCACTCCCTCTGCTTTGGGAGATGTGTGCATATGGCAGTGGCACAGGTGTGCGAATAGAGGAGTGGGGAAAGGGTGATATTCAGTTCAGCCAGAGACATAGCTATTACATTTAACAGAACAAGCTAGCTAACACAATGTTGGTCTTGTCAATCAAGTGTCAATAGCTGTCATTGCTTTCATTGATGTCATTTATTGTCTTCTTTACACCAGCTCCTCAGCCCATTGTCTCTTGGGTCTCGGAGCAGCAAACTCCCCCTGAGCAACAGTACTGTGAGCAGGAGTGGAGTCCCAGTCTGGGGCAGAGAGACCCAGAGCCCACACAAATGAAAGAGGAACAGGGTGAACTAAGGACCCGTCAGGAGGAAGAGCAGATTCAAGGGCCGGAGGCTGATACCAAAGAAGACTCCATAATCATTCCTCTCTGTGTGAAAGGTGACTGTGATCAGGAGCCACCTCAGTCCACACATCTTCCCCAAACTGTGGAGAACAGAGAGAAGTACTCTCTACTGACCAACACAACTGGACAGATCAAAACAGAACCTGGTGGAGAGGGCTATGGAGTATCACTATCAGAACCAACCAGTGACTCCCCTCAGTCTCAGCCCCTCTCTGCAGTAAATCCAGACTGTTCTAGAACACAGAGTGAGAACACTGAAAGTGTTCCTGATGTTTCGAGAGATCCAGAAAGGAGACCAGAGGAGGACACACAGACACACTCATGTACTCAGTGTGGTGCCGTGTTCTGTGAGCTTTCCCAACTGAAGGCACACATGCTATCCCACACAGAACCACACAGTGGTGACACTAGTCACAGGCAAATCCTCTGCACAGTCTGTTGGAAGTCATTCACCTCTACCAGTTACCTCAAGGTCCACCTGTGTTCTCACACTAAGGATAAGCCCTTCCACTGTGGTGTGTGTGGCAAGAGTTTCAGCTACTCAGGGAGGTTAAAGGAGCACCAGCGCATCCACACTGGAGAGAGACCATACCGCTGCCACGTGTGTGGTAAACGCTTCAACCAGTCAGTCCATCTGAAGACCCACCTGAGGGTCCACACGGGGGAGAAGCCCTACTCCTGTCCTGTCTGTGGGAAAGGATTCAGTCAGTCCAGCCATATCAAGGGACACCTCAGAACTCACACTGAGGGAGGTAGAAGAAAAATGCCTTGGAGTGGAAAGAGCCCATGAGGTTAGACAGTCTTCTATTCTAATCAGCCAGTGTTTGGACACATTCCTTCTCTTCAATGCTACTAATTCTACATATTATTGTGACACTAGAGGACTATAGCATGTGTGATGTTTTGCAGACTAACTGAGGCACTTCATGTCTGCATTGATTCGTGAGTTGCTTAATAACATGCTATGGAAAGTACTTGTGCCTCATGTATCACTAGGTTACACTAACTATGTTAAGAGAGAAATATAATGTTAATTTTGGTTAGATTTGTTTCCTGAAGTGCTCAGTGGGATAATGGTTACAGCCTTTTTTTAAATCAATGTTGAAAAACCATGTTTGAACACTAGATGGCATACTTGAGTTCTCGCACCCAGGAACACAGAGGTCATTCTTCGTATGACAGGAAGTCCATTAGACCAATATTATCCCTGTTTTTATTTTACACACCCTGGAGTCCATTTCATTGAAACTGACCGGGAAAGGTTTTCTACTGTACACAAGTTTACCTCTGTACACAAGTTTACCTCAAGTTCTTTCATCATGTCAATTTATCATTCTTTAGAGTAGGCTAAACTTGTCTAGTATGTGAATAGATGTACAGTGTTTATTTTTATGGTAGGTCTAGCTTGGAGCTACTTCTGAGCTGACTAACTGTTAGAGGCTGCCCTCTAGGGGGGAAATAAAGACCTGAAAAATAAAGTTGGATCAAATCAGGGAACACTGCCCCCTCTCATTGAAGCCACGAAGTTCAAGGCCGACTGCAGTACTGTTGACATTGTTTGTCGAATACAGGATCCCCCGATTATCGGGAATGGGAAAATGGCAATTTTCATGTAAATAAATACAAATTAGAAGACATTCATGGAACCGATTTTTAAAAATAAATAAATAATAATTAAAATTCCACACAGAAGAAGAAGTTAAGGATAACTTAGTAGCTAATGGCAACCTGCAGTACCCCGGTCGGCATTTAACTTGAGATACTCTGAGGGGCAGCAATGAGCTGGGACACGAGAGGTGTCCAGCTGCGACATCGTCCTTCAGGGTCTCTGCTGCCACCTACTGATATGTCATCTCAGTGCAGTGCATCTCTCTGGAAAAGTGGGTGTTTCAAAAGGAGTGGGCGTTTTTCAAAAGCAACCATATAATTAGATGTGGGGGTCTCGAAAGGTGCCACTCGACGTAATTTGGGTTATCGGACGTTAGTCACTGTCTGCAGATGACAGTAAGGAATTCCAGTTATGCAACAAGAAGGCTATTCACTCACTGGGAGATGTTTTTGAACGTTACCTACCAGTAGCCATGTATGTAACGTTAAGTTCGTAAATGCTAGGTAACGTTAGCTACCTTGTAAAGTTTTAAAAAATCATTAATTTTACCATGTATTTTTTATTTAATCTTTGATTAATAATTGAAATATCAAGTCATGGCAGTTTTAGTGTTTTTGAAATCCCCACTTTTCCTGAGAGATGCACTGTCCCAATCCTTTTCAATGGCTGTGCGAAGTTGATGGATATTGGTGGGAACTAGGAGACGCTGTCATACGCGTCGATCCAGAGCATCTCAAACATGCTCAAGGGGTGCCATGTCTGAGTATGCAGGCCATGGAAGAACTGGGACATTTTCAGCTTCCAGGAATTGTGTACAGATCTTTGTGACATGGGTCCGTGCATTATCATGCTGAAACATAAGGTGATGGCAGCGGATGAATGGCATGAAAATGGGCCTCAGGATCTTGCCATGGTATCTGTGCATTCACATTGCCATTGATAAAATGCAATTGTGTTCGTTTTCCTTAGCCTTCCCATACCATAACCACCATGGGGCACCACCGTTGACATCAACTAACTGCTCGCCCACACGACGCCATACACGCTGTCTGTCATCAGCCTGGTACAGTTGAAACCGGGATTAATCTGTGAAGAGCACAATTCTCCAGCGTGCCAGTGGCCATCGAAGGAGAGACGGTTACCACGCCAAACTGCAGTCCGGTCAAGACCCTGGTGAGGACAACGAGCACGCAGATGAGCTTGCCTGAGACTGTTTCTGACCGTTTGTGCAAACATTAATTGATTGCACAAACCCACAGTTTCATCAGCTGTCCAAGTGGCTGGTCTGACACAGGTGAAGAAGCTGGATGTAGAGGTCCTGGGCTGGTGTGGTTGCTTTGCACATGATCTGCGGTTGTGAGGCCAGTTGGAAATACTGTGAAGTTTGAAATGAAATGTTTGCTAATATGGCTGTTAATGGGGCAATTGATTGCTGCAACCACCAGACTAGTAATAGTAGTTTAAAATATAATACTACTTTTTTTTAAACAGTGGTGCACATTTATAAATGTATCATTCTATTTATTATCAATTCAGGCAATTTATCATATGGATTTTTGTTCATATAGCCGAGCTCGACCTATACATGACGCCAACTTTACCATATTATCCTGGAGGCATACTTACACTCCCAGTCTCACTGTACATTCCCTTAATTTGCGTGAATGATCTATTAACTTTAAACTATGCAAAAATCGAATACAAAATAATTAGTTTAGCATTGGTCTTCCATTCTAAACAAAATGGTTGCTACGCAGGCTGGTTAATGTTCTTCCCGGTAGCTAGCCAAATTCAACTAGGGGTGTGTTCATAAATTCAATCTGGAGTGCAAGAGTGCACTTTTGGCATTGAGAGAACACCTCACTCTGACCATTTTACTTGCCCTTGCAGAGCTGGTCAGGCTGTTTTTATGTTATCCAGAGCATTGGTGACTAACTGTGCTCCTGGCAACCATTTAATTAAGCTTTTTTGCTGCCGTTTACCAACACCTCCCATATTCAAGGGGTGCTGAGTTCATAAATTCATCAATTATTCTGCAACCTGGCACACTCAGATGTGAGTGCTCTGAAATCAGAGTAGATGGCCAGAGTGAATTTACGAACGCACCCTAACTCAGTCACGTCAAACATTGAACCTGGAATGACAGTATATTAGCTGCATTTTCATTTGTTTGATCTTTTTTTCTATTGGCATTTATTTGGATATTTCTATGATAATGTTAGAACGGTGATTTAGATTGGCTCAAAAAGTTGTCTTGTCTGGGCACCGTTCACAGAGATTGAAATTCAGAAGTTGCCCAGGCAGACAGTGAGGCTTATAAATGAACCACTGATATACCAAACTAAATGCTGTGCTAGAAGCAAGGTGAAATAATGTGTGCATTGAGAGAAATATACAAGATATGATTCAGACAGGAACATGGTATTCTTATGGAGGCGCAGTGATACTTTTCAGATGGAACTGTTAGCAAGCAATTGCATAGGTGTGTCTGTGACGGCCAATACAGCACAGCTTGGAACACTGCTCGTCCAATCAGCATCCAGGATCCAAACAACCAGTTTAATAATTAAGCAATAAGGCCAGAGGAGGTGTGCTATATGGCCAATATAACACAGCTAAGGGCTGTTCTTATGCGCAATGAAATGTGGAGTGCCTGGATTCCAGCCCTTAGCTGTGGTATATTGGCAATATAACACAAACTCCTGAGGTGCCTTACTGCTATTTTATACCATGGCATTATTGAATACTCGTTTCTGATTGGCTTGAAGGGCATTCTAGTGTGCATTATTTTGCTATAACGCAATTACCTGTATATCAGCAAGGTAGAATTCAATGGCTAAACAAGTATGTTTCTTTGGTTACCAAGGCAACTACTGTAGCTATCTATACTGAACAAAAATATATAAACGCAACATGCAACAATTTCAAAGATTTTACTGAATTACACTTCATAGAAGGAAATCAGTCAATTGAAATAAATTCATTAGGCCCTAATTTATGGATTTCACATGACTGGGCAGGGCATAGCCATGGGAGGGCATAGGCCCACCCACTGGGAAGCCAGGCTCAGGCAGGCTTAGTTTTTCCCACAAAAGGGCTTTATTAAAGATATAAATAGTTCTCAGCACACCCCTCCTCAGACAATCCCACAGGGGAAGAAGCCCGGATGTCGGATGTGGAGGTCCTGGGCTGAAGTGGTTACACGTGATCTGCGGTTGTGAGGCCAGTTGGACATACTGCCAAATTCTCTGAAGCGATGTTGGAAGCGGCTTATGGTAAAGAAATTAACATTCAATTCTCTGGCAAAAGCTCTGGTGGATATTCCTGTAGTCAGCATGTCAATTGCACACTCCCTCAAAACTTGAGACATCTGTGGCAATGTGTTGTGTGACAAAACTGCACATTTTAGAGTGGACTTTTATTGTCCCCAGCACAAGATGCACCTGTGTAATGTCCATGCTAATTTAATCAGCTTCTTGATATGCCACACCTGTCTGGTGGGTAAACTGTCCACTTTAATAAATGGAACACTAGTCACTGGAGCTCCCGAGTGGCACTGCTGTCTAAGGCACTGCATCTCAGTGCTAGAGGTGTCACTACAGACCCTGGTTCGATTCCAGGCTGTATCACAACCGGCTGTGATTGGGAGTCCCAGAGGGCGGTGCACAATTGGCCTAGCATCGTCTGGGTTATGGTACGGTCGGGGTAGACCATCATTGTAAATAAGAATATGTTCTTAACTAACTTGCCTAGTTCAATAAAGGTTAAACATTTTTTAGAATAATAATGTTTACATATCTTGCATTACTCAACTCGTATGTATATACTGTATCCTATACTATTCTACTGTATGCCCCTCTGACATTGCTCATCCATATTTATATATTCTTAATTCCATTCCTTTACTTAGATTTGTGTGTATAGGGTATATGTTATGAAATTGTTAGATATTACTGCACTCTCGGAGCAATAACATATGCTAAACAAGTGTATGTGACCAATACGATTTGATTTGAAGGAGATACCTAGTCAGTTGTATAACTGAATGCATTCAACTGAAATGTGTCTTCCGCATTTGAGTGAATCAGAGAGGTATGGGGGCTGCCTTAATCGACATCCACGTCTTCGGCGCCCTGGGAATAGTGGGTTAACTGCCATGCTCAGGGACAGAACGACAGAATTATCTTGGAAAAGGAGAAATGCTAAAAATTAGAGTGAAATAAGCTTTTTGTGCGTCTGGAAAAATTCTGGGATCTTTTATTTCAGCTCATGAAACATGGGACCAACACTTTACATGTTGTGTTTATATTTTTGCAGTGGTGGAAAAAGTACTCAATTGTCATACTTGAGTAAAAGTAAAGATACCTTAATAGAAAATGACTCAAGTCACCCAGTAAAATACTACTTGAGTAAAAGTCTTAAGTATTTGGTTTTAAATATACTTAAGTATAAAAATTAAATGTTATTGCTAAAATGTACTTAAGTATCAAAAGTAAAAGTATAAATAATAAATTCGTTATTAACCAAAACATACGGCACCATTTTCGGATAGCCAGGGGCATCTCCAACATAATATACAAATTAAGCATTTGTGTTTAGTGAGGCGGTCAGATCAGAGGCAGTAGGGATGACCAGGGATGTTCTCTTGATAAGTGTATGAATTGGACCATTTTCCTGTCAATCGAACGAGTACTTTTGGGTGTTGGGGAAAATGTATGGAGTAAGAAATATAAATGGTAATGTACAGATACCCCAAAAAACTAAAGTAGAACTTTAAAGTATTTTTACTTAAGTACTTTACACCACTGTATTTTCATTCAGTATAGTAAACTTGCAACCTACTTCAGTGGATGTTGAACACATTTCTACCTGCAAATGAGTTAAATTATAGCCATGGCATAAAAAGGATAATCAACTCTGCGCTCTTTGGGTTCTCTGGAAAATAATGCAACTCTGTTTCAGCCAATCAGCATTCAGGACTTGAACCACCCAGTTTATAATAAAAAATTGTCCATTTTATAACTGAAAATGTACAATTATTTGTGTAAAACTAACACTGAAATACGAATCAGACATCTCCTGGCTTCAAAACAAAAGTCCAAACTGGCTCGAAACACCCAGTTTATAATAGACCGTATACCATGTCTATGAATAAACATTTAATTTTACTGTCTAATTATGTTGGTAACCAGTTTATGTAAAGTCTAATCAACGACGAGGGGCTATGCGTTCTATAGAAAATAATGAACGACGTGGAAGGTATTAGTGTCTAGTTTGAGAAACGGATGCCTCACAAGTCAACTGGCAGCTTCATTAAATAGTACCCGCAAAACACGAGTCTCAACGTCAACAGTGAAGAGGCGACTCTGGGATGCTAGCCTTCTAGGCAGAGTTCCTCTGTCCAGTGTCTGTGTTCTTTTGCCCATCTATATCTTTTTTTTATTGACCAGTTGGAGATATGGCTTTTTCTTTGCAACTCTGCCTAGATGGCCAGCATCCCGGAGTCGCCTCTTCACTGTTGCGGTTGAGACTGGTGTTTTGCGGGTACTAATTAATGAAGCTGCCAGTTGAGGACTTGTGAGGCATCTGTTTCTCAAACTAGACACTAATGTACATCTTCAGTTTCTTGGCAATTTCTTGCATGGAATAGCCTTAATTTCTCAGAACAACAATAGACTGACGAGTTTCAGAAAAAAAGGTTTCTGGCCATTTTGAGCCTGTAATCGACCCCACAATTGTTGATGCTCCAGATATTCAACTAGTCTGAAGGAGGCAAGTTGTATTGCTTCTTTAGTCAGAACAACAGTTTACAGCTGTGCTAACATAATTGCAAAAGGATTTTCTAATGATCAATTAGCATTTTAAAATGATCAACTTGGATTTGCTAACACAATGTGCCATTGGAACACAGGAGTGATGGTTGCTGGTAATTGGCCTCTGTACGCCTATGTAGATAAATCGTTCGTTTCCAGCTACAATAGTCATTTATAACATTAACAATGTCTACACTGTATTTGTGATCAATTTGATGTTATTGTAATGGACAAAAAATGTGCTTTTCTTTCAAAAACAAGAACATTTCTATGTGACCCCAAACTTTCGAACGGTAGTGTTTTTAAAATATTCTTTTCCAAATTGCATCTCTACACTTTAAAAAAAAATATATTGTTTGTTTGTAGAATGAGCAGCGATTGCACCATATACATCCTCGGAGTGTGAACTCTGTGGATTTGGAAACTACAGGTGCTCCTGAGTAGAATGGAGCCTAATTTCACCGGGACACAATTTACATAAAATTATATATGGTGCAATAGGTATTTATTGTTATTCAGCTGATAGGTCACTCTTTTTAAGGGCTGCAAATTGAGCAGATTCTGCTAAATGACTAAAATGTAACTCTCCTCTGGCTGTAAACTCTGGATTTGGATACTAGAAGTGCTCCTGAGTAGAATGCACCCTTTGTTGACCATTTAAGCCTTGAAATAATAATACATCGCATAAAAATACTTGTAATTATTATTGATATGATAACTAGTGTAAAATATGTAATTGTGCATATTTTCTATCTTCGCCCTAATTATTCGTTTACAAAGCATACAGGTCGGAACTCATATTCTGAAAGATTGTTTTTAAACTCGTGACCCGGAAGTACTTAGTTATTCTTGCCTTCACAGTGGTCTAGTTATCTACGTGTATTTTAGGAATATCTTTTGCCCCATATAATAGTCCAATGATGACTAAATTACAATATCTGAATGTGTATCTAACTGAGCGTTTGATGCAAGCTGCGGAGGAGATACTTGGAGTGGTCGGAGACACGATCTCCGAGTACCAGGAAGAAATAGCTCGGACGAAGAGAGAGAACCAATACCTGAAACGCCACTTGATCACACCGGTCCTACGTGGTATGTAGACTACTGCACTTCCCATTTACACGAATTATATAGATAGCTAGAAACGTGTTTTTATTGTATTTTACTCAGTAGGGCAGAGAGAGACCGTGAAACCCTAACCAAATGTAGCAGCCTGAGCGGAGTCCCCAAATTCGAATTTTCCGGAGAAATCGGAAGTTAGGTTGAAAATACTGTATCATTGACAACCGGAAACATCAGCTGCTCTTCAACCCGGTGGAGAGCGTTGACTTCCACACCACCCCTCGCTCCTACCAACTCGTTCGGAGGACTCTCCGTTGTCACGTTTTGCTGACACAGTTTAGAGGTTGACTTCCAGAAAGTGGCTCTGGGATCAATAAACCCGTTAACTTCGGGACACTTCGTGACTTGAATGATGCAATTCATGTAACACTTTTAAATAATAAAAGAACATGAAATTCAAATGAACGAGATTATACTTTATTTATTTTAAAAGGGAGGCCCATTGAGACCAAGGACTCCCTTGTAGGGGTGCCTGGCATCTTACAATTACAAAACAAAATCACACAGGAAATATACCAGAAAATGTAAATACAAAGAGAATACCCAAAATATATAAACCTCAGTAACAGTTCAACATTACATTTGGGAGGTATTTCATAATTTACATGTGTCAAATGTACGTCACATAATTGGGCACACCTCTCCATTATTTTTTGTGTAATTGCAATTAGATCTATCTGTGGACTACAGTAACTACACACCGTGCCCACTGCCATTGAGGGTACTTGTGACAGTACAACGTTCATTAGCATTACTTCACTACATACCACGCCCTCAACCATTACTCTAGCTACGCTATATATGCAAAAGAATGTGGACACATTCAAATGAGTGGATTCTGCTATTTCAGCCACACCCGTTGCTGACAGATGTATATAATCGAGCACACAGCCATACAATCTCCGTAGACAGACATTGGCAGTAAAATGGACTTACTGAAGAGATCAGTGTGGAAGAACCTGACTGGCCTGCACAAAACCCTGACCTCAACCCCATTGAACACCTTTGGGATGAATTGGAACACCAAATACGAGCCAGGCCTAATAGCCAAACATCAGTGCCCGAAACTAACTAATGCTCTTGTGGCTGAATGGAAGCAAGTCCACGCAGCAATGTTCCAACATCTAGTGGAGGGCCTTCCCAGAAGAGTGGAGGCTGTTATAGCAGCAAAGGTGGGACCAAGTCCATATTAATGCCCATGATTTTGGAATGAGATGATCGACGAGCAGGTTCCACATACTTTTGGTCAAATAGAGTAGCTGGTACACACTAGCTAGCTAGTTGGTAGACACTCTCTAGTAGGCATAGGTGCCGTGTCCATTAGGCTAAAGTAGCCCCAATTTGAATTACATTTTTAAAATTATATAGCCTAATTAGCCGAAAATCATTCAAAATAGGCTACTCCACCAGGAAGCATGTTTTTGTCCGCAGACGTTAATTAGCTTCTGTAAAAAAAAGAACCTGTCGATTGTTTTAAATCACATTGCCTACGTTTGGAAGGGCCCCCAAATCAGGCATCGTGGGCGGCAAATACCAAATGGATGATTGTTGAGTTGCAACTGTCAGTAAAAAGTAGAAAAGTCCAGCTAGGCATATCACACAATATTTCAAAATACAATTGCCGGAAAACAGTTTGGAAAGCAAATGGCTATTGATGTAAAGAGAAGACAATGAAAAGACTCTAATCTGTCTTTTAGTTATCAAAATTCAACTTAATTGAGCGAACAGTATAGCCTATCTTATTGGCACCAACGGAGAGCATCGGCAACATCCCCGGTGAGTTTGTATATTCACTCTTTATCATTGTTGCTTTAGTGCCACTTCATATTGTATTTTCTGACAATAATATCCTCCTCCAGGTTAGATGGGTGTCATATTGTATTTGGGTCTCTCTATTATTCATCTGTTTGTATCCAGTCATATTAAGTGTAGAAGAATTTCATGAAATGAAAAGGCAACATTTTTCCTGTGCAAAGAAATAAGAAACATATCTGATATAGCCTGGGGGAAGGCGTGATATGGGATTCAGCCAGAGACATAGATATTCCATTCCCAGAACAAGCTAGCTAACTCTATGGTGGTCTTGTCAATCAAGCGTCAACAGCTGTCATTACTTTCATTGACGTCAAGTATTGTCTTCCTTCCCCCAGCTCCTCAGCCCATTGTCTCTTGGGTCTCGGAGCAGCAAACTCCCCCTGAGCAACAGCGCTGTGAGCAGGAGTGGAGCTCCAGTCTGGGGCAGGAGGACACAGAGCCCACACAGATTAAAGAGGAACAGGGTGAACTCAGGACCCGTCAGGAGGTAGAGCAGATTCAAGGGCCGGAGGCTGATACCAAAGAAGACTCCATAACCATTCCTCTCTGTGTGAAAGGTGACTGTGATCAGGAGCCACCTCAGTCCACACATCTTCTCCAAACTGTGGAGAACAGAGAGAAGTACTCTCTACTGACCAACACAACTGGACAGATCAAAACAGAACCTGATGGAGAGGGCTATGGAGTATCACTATCAGAACCAACCAGTGACTCCCCTCAGTCTCAGCCCCTCTCTGCAGTAAATCCAGACTGTTCTAGAACACAGAGTGAGAACACTGAAAGTGTACCTGATGTTCAGAGAGATCCAGAAAGGAGACCAGAGGACGACACACAGACACACTCATGTACTCAGTGTGGAGCCGTGTTCTGTGAGCTTTCCCAACTGAAGGCACACATGCTATCCCACACAGAACCACACAGTGGTGACACTAGTCACAGGCAAATCCTTTGCACAGTCTGTTGGAAGTCATTCACCTCTACCAGTTACCTCAAGGTCCACCTGTGTTCTCACAATAAGGAGAAGCCCTTCCACTGTGGTGTGTGTGGCAAGAGTTTCAGCTACTCGGGCAGGTTCAGGGAGCATCAACGCATCCACACGGGAGAGAGACCATACCGCTGCCACGTGTGTGGTAAACGCTTCAACCGGTCTACCCATCTGAAGACCCACCTGAGGGTCCACACGGGGGAGAAACCCTACTCCTGTCCTGTCTGTGGAAAAGGGTTCAGTCAGTCCAGCCAGATCAAAGGACACCTCAGAACTCACACCCGAGGAAGGTAGGAGAACGATGCCTTGGAGTGGAAAGACCCCATGAGGGGATAGACGGATTTCTGTTCTCACAGTGCCCAGCTTTTAGGAAGAGAAATGGAAAGACATTACTTCTCTTCAATGCTACTAATTCTACATACACTACATGGCAAAATATGTGGACACCCATTCAAATTAGTGGATTTGGCTATTTCAGCCAATCCTGTTGCTGACAGGTGTATAAAGTGTACTTTTAGTTGACTTTCAAAGTGACACCATCATAAGATGCCACCTTTCCAACAAGTCCGTTTGTCAAATTTTTAGAGCTGCCCCAGTCAACTGTAAGTGCTGTTATTGTGAAATGGAAAAGTATAGGAGCAACAATGGCTCAGCCGCAACGCGGTAGGCCATACAAACTCACAGAACGGGACCGTTGAGTGCTGAAGCGCGTAGTGCGTAAAAACGCTTGTCCTTGGTTGCAACACTCACTACCAAGTTCCAAACTCTGGATGCAACGTCAGCACAAGAACTGTTCGTCGAGAGCTTCTTCATGAAATGGGTTTCCATGGCCGAGCAGCCGCACACAAGCCCAAGATCACCATGCACAAAGCCAAGAGTGGGCTGGACTGGTGTGAAGCTCGCCGCCATTGGACTCTGGAGCAGTGGGATCGTGTTCTCTAGCATAATGAATCATGCTTCACCATCTGGCAGTCCAACAGACAAATCTGAGTTTGGCAGATGCCAGGAGAACGCTACCTGCCCGACTGCATAGTGCCCACTGGAAAGTTTGGTGGATGATTCATAATGGTTTGGGGCTGTGGAAAGCCTCCCCAGCAGATTGGAGTCTGTTATAGCAGCAAAGGAGGACCAACTCCATCTTAATGCCCAAGATTTTCGAATTAGATGTTCGACTAGCAGGTGTCCCCATACTTTTGACAATGTAGTGTATTATTGCAACACTAGAGGACTATAGAATGTATGATGTTTTGCAGACTAACTGAGGCACCTCATGTCTGCATTGAGTTAAGAGAGCTGCTCTAACACAATGCTATGAAAAGACTTGAATGCATCTCCTCATGTATCACGAGGTTACACTAACTATGTTTCAATTGGAGCTGGTTTGCCTCCTTGCAAACAAACTTTCTCTGTCAAATTGATTAAGCATTTGTGGGAACATTTACTTCTGAATGTCTGAGAAAAACCCACATCAGGTCAATGTTAGCTGGAGTGACGAGTGGGACGATTGTTACAGACAGCCCATCCTCACCAATGTTGTTATAAAACCATGTTTGAACACTAGATGGCATATACTTTAATTATTTCTCCTTCACAAAAGTGTTACAGTTTTCAATGCCCTCACAGGTTGCCAAGCAACAGCCTGAAACCCAGAAACAGAGCTATTGGTAAGTTTATGCATACATTCAGAATCTATGATGACTCTATAGCAACAACAAAAAACTTCCCCAATGGGTCTCCTTTTCTGTGTGAATTTGGTGTGGTTACTAGGGTACCATGCAATAATAGAGCACACCCCAATACTGTTCATTCTGGATCGATATACCCCCAAATGTATACATGCATGACCTTTGACCCCCCCCCCCCCCAAGGTGGGCTCATAAAGATGTCATTACCATTCAAATTGCTTCATACCTCAATATGTGATGTATTCTAAAGTTAAACACATCAAATGGCCTTAGTTTGAGAAGATTATTACTTGATAATTCAAAATGACATCTCATACCCTCAGTCCTGTTGGCCCAACGAACCGCATAACGTTCATAACATTTAGTTGTGTTACAGCCTAACTTCGAAATGGATTAAATCATGTTTTTTCTTACACATCTACACACAATACCCCATAATGACAATTGAAAACATGTTTTTAGACATTTTTGAAAATGTTTTGAAAATGAAATACAGATCAAATTTACATAAGTATTCACACCCCTGAGTCAATACTTTGCAGAAGCACCTTTTGGCAGCGATTACAGCTGTGAGTCTCTAAGAGCTTTCCACACCTGGATTGTGCAACAATTGGTTGTTGATCATTGTTAGACAACCATTTTCATTTCTTGCCATATATTTTCAAGTAGATGTAGCCTTTTCCTGCATTCAGTGACCAAAAGAACCCCCTTTGGCCTCATGGCTACAATCTTATTAATATTTTGCGTAATTGAATAATTAATAAAGATTTTATTTTTATTTTACAACAAAAATCCTGTGTTTCTATGTCAAACAGTTTTGTTATTTCAGTCTTCTGTGATGTCTATAAAGTGTAATATTGGGACACAAACTCAAAATGTAATGCATCTCAATTCTATATCTGACTTGGTACAGGTGTCTTCATTTTTTAAAGCACATAACCATGTGTAGTGAGGTGTATATTTGTTTCAGACTACCAATAACCACTCTGTGACCCTGATTTAGCCCACTGCAGTGAAACGTCAGTGTAGATTTGGCCTTGTGATTTAGGTTATTGTCTCCCAGTGTCTGGTGGAAAGCAGACTGAACCAGGTTTTCCTCTAGGATTTTGCCTGTGCATAGCTCCATTCCATCTATTTTTTTATCCTGAAAAACTCCCCAGTCCTTAACAATTAAAAGCATACCCTTAACATGATCCAGCCACCAGTATGCTAGAAGATATGGAGAGTGGTATTGGATTTGCCAACATATTACTGATTACAACACTTTGTATTCAGGACAAAAAGTGAATTGCTTTGACACATTTTATTTTGCAGTATTACTTTAGTGCCTTGTTGCAAACAGGATGCATGTTTTGGAATAATTTTTATCCTGTACAGACTTTCTTGCTTTCACTCTGTCAATTAGATTAGTATTGTGGGGGTAACTACAATGTTGTTGATCCATCCTCAGTTCTCATATCACAGCCATTAAACTCTGTAACTGTTTTAAAGTCACCATTGGCCTCATGGTGAAATCCCTGAGCAGTTTTCTTCCTCTCCATCAACTGAGCTAGGAAGGACGCCTGCATCTGGGTGGGTGTTTAATATATATATATATTTTACCCAAGCTGACTTGCCTAGTTAAATAAAGAACAAATTCTTATTTTCAATGACGGCCTCGGAACAATGGGTTAACTGCTTGTTCGGGGGCAGAACGACAGATATTTACCTTGTCAGCTCTGGGATTCAATCTTGCAACCTTCCGGTTACTAGTCCAACGCTCTAACCACTAGTAGTGTATTGATACACCACCCAAAGTGTAATTAATAACTTCAGCATGCTCAAAGGGATATTACATGTCTCCTCTTTTTTTACCCATCTAACAGGTGCCCTTCTTTAAAAGGCTTTGGAAAGCCTCCCTGGTCTTTGTGGTTGAATCTGTGTTTGAAATTCACTGCTTGACTGAGGGACCTTACAATTATCTGTATGTGTGTGGTACAGAGAGGAGGTAGTCATTCAAAAGTCATGTTAAACACTATTATTGCAAACTGAGTGAGTCCATGCAACTTATGTGACTTGTTAAGCACATTTTCACTCATTAACTTATTTTAGCTGGTCATAACAAAGGGGTTGAATACTTGACTCAAAACATTTCAGCTTTTCATTTGTAATTATATATTGTTTAAATGTTCAAAAACATAATTCCACTTTCACATTTTGGGATATTGTGTGTTGGCCAGTGACCAAAAATATAAATGTAATCCATTTTAAATTCAGGCTGTAACACAACAAAATGTGGAAAATTTCAAGGGATGTTATTACTTTCTGAAGACATTGTATTTAATTGCCTGCACATTGTGTTGCAGTAAAGGGGGGCCCATTCCACTCAGGAGGACTTTTACTTTCAAAATCAACAGAGTTTTCAACCCAAGAAGCACCACTGCTCATTCTGTGGACCTTAAAGAGTGACCTATCAGAGTTAGAAAGCTGGCTGTCAAACATTTTACAATATACGTTTACTTTTGTTCATCTATCTGTATATTTCAAGACAGGGAAGAGGGAGGTGCGGTGACACTATTTTTTTCAGCACTTATAATGAAGACGCTATTACTTCAATATTGGAAGTCAAATGATACACCCATGTTAAGAGAATGGAAGAATCAAATGCTTTATTATTTAAAAATTGGAGAAAAAAATCTGTCTACAAGACAAACAACACAATTTGAAGTCATATGGGGAAGAGTCTTACAAGCATTAGAAACAGTTGGGTGTGGATAAGGTGGGAACATGTGGGTCCGAGTCTTACAAGCATTAGAAACAGCGTTGGGTGTGGATACGGTGGGAACATGTGGGTCCGAGCAAGTGGGATGTCATTTGTTTGTGGAAATGTATTTATATAAATGTTAAGTTGTCTATGTACTGTTAATTGATAATTTATTGTTAAAACGAGAGGCTGCCTGGATCTTTAACTTAAAGACCCTTGCTCCTTTCGGTCTCAACGTAGACTTTGATCTGAAAGCCATTATTGTGACTTTGCCATTGTAATTGTTTGTAAGCTTTTGTAGTCAAATGAATTTATGATCATATGCTATACATTTGTTGTTTGTATGCTGTTCTTTGTATTCCATTTTAATATTTGTTAATTAACCAATGATATTAGGCCACTCTTGGCCATGATTACAGACACCTGTGTCTTTTGACACGACATAAACGAGTCATCCCGCAGTGTTTGTGATTATATCCTGATGAAGATAACTTGGTAATTCAATTTTTGCATCTGAGCTCCGAGAGATGAGCAGCTCTCTTTAATTTTCAAGTTTTCTCCGCTAGCCAGCACCTCGCCTAAATAGGTGTGCGTTTCTTTTTCTTCTAAATATTTGTATGAACATAAGATTCAACAACAGACAAACTGAACAAGTTCCACAGACTTGTGACGAACAGAAATTGAATATCTGAGAGTCAAAATCTAAAGTAACAGCCAGTATCTGGTGTGGCTACCAGCTGCATTAAGTACTGCAGTGCATCGCCTCCTCATGGACTGCACCAGATTTGCCAGTTATTGCTGTGAGATGTTACCCCATTCTTCCACCATGGCACCTGCAAGTTCCCGGACATTTCTGAGGGGAATGGCCTAGCCCTCACCCTCTGATCCAACAGGTCCCAGACGTGCTCAATGGGATTGAGGGTCATGTCAGGATGAGCCTGAAGGAAGGTTACCACATGATGGAGGAGGATGTCTTCCCTGTAACGCACAGCGTTGAGATTACATTTACATTACATTTAAGTCATTTAGCAGACGCTCTTATCCAGAGCGACTTACAAATTGGTGAATTCACCTTCTGACATCCAGTGGAACAGCCACTTTACAATAGTGCATCTAAATCATTTAAGGGGGGGGTGAGAAGGATTACTTTATCCTATCCTAGGTATTCCTTGAAGAGGTGGGGTTTCAGGTGTCTCCGGAAGGTGGTGATTGACTCCGCTGTCCTGGCGTCGTGAGGGAGTTTGTTCCACCATTGGGGGGCCAGAGCAGCGAACAGTTTTGACTGGGCTGAGCGGGAACTGTACTTCCTCAGTGGTAGGGAGGCGAGCAGGCCAGAGGTGGATGAACGCAGTGCCCTTGTTTGGGTGTAGGGCCTGATCAGAGCCTGGAGGTACTGCGGTGCCGTTCCCCTCACAGCTCCGTAGGCAAGCACCATGGTCTTGTAGCGGATGCGAGCTTCAACTGGAAGCCAGTGGAGAGAGCGGAGGAGCGGGGTGACGTGAGAGAACTTGGGAAGGTTGAACACCAGACGGGCTGCGGCGTTCTGGATGAGTTGTAGGGGTTTAATGGCACAGGCAGGGAGCCCAGCCAACAGCGAGTTGCAGTAATCCAGACGGGAGATGACAAGTGCCTGGATTAGGACCTGCGCCGCTTCCTGTGTGAGGCAGGGTCGTACTCTGCGGATGTTGTAGAGCATGAACCTACAGGAACGGGCCACCGCCTTGATGTTAGTTGAGAACGACAGGGTGTTGTCCAGGATCACGCCAAGGTTCTTAGCGCTCTGGGAGGAGGACACAATGGAGTTGTCAACCGTGATGGCGAGATCATGGAACGGGCAGTCCTTCCCCGGGAGGAAGAGCAGCTCCGTCTTGCCGAGGTTCAGCTTGAGGTGGTGATCCGTCATCCACACTGATATGTCTGCCAGACATGCAGAGATGCGATTCGCCACCTGGTCATCAGAAGGGGGAAAGGAGAAGATTAATTGTGTGTCGTCTGCATAGCAATGATAGGAGAGACCATGTGAGGTTATGACCGAGCCAAGTGACTTGGTGTATAGCGAGAATAGGAGAGGGCCTAGAACAGAGCCCTGGGGGACACCAGTGGTGAGAGCGCCACCTGGTAGGAGCGACCGGTCAGGTAGGACGCAATCCAAGCGTGGGCCACGCCGGAGATGCCCAACTCGGAGAGGGTGGAGAGGAGGATCTGATGGTTCACATTATCGAAGGCAGCCGATAGGTCTAGAAGGATGAGAGCAGAGGAGAGAGAGTTAGCTTTAGCAGTGCGGAGCGCCTCCGTGATACAGAGAAGAGCAGTCTCAGTTGAATACTAGTCTTGAAACCTGACTGATTTGGATGAAGAAGGTCATTCTGAGAGAGATAGCGGGAGAGCTGGCCAAGGACGGCACGTTCAAGAGTTTTGGAGAGAAAAGAAAGAAGGGATACTGGTCTGTAGTTGTTGACATCGGAGGGATCGAGTGTAGGTTTTTTCAGAAGGGGTGCAACTCTCGCTCTCTTGAAGACGGAAGGGACGTAGCCAGCGGTCAGGGATGAGTTGATGAGCGAGGTGAGGTAAGGGAGAAGGTCTCCGGAAATGCTCTGGAGAAGAGAGGAGGGGATAGGGTCAAGCGGGCAGGTTGTTGGGCGGCCGGCCGTCACAAGAAGCGAGATTTCATCTGGAGAGAGAGGGGAGAAAGAGGTCAGAGCACAGGGTAGGGCAGTGTGAGCAGAACCAGCGGTGTCGTTTGACTTAGCAAACGAGGATCGGATGTCGTCGACCTTCTTTTCAAAATGGTTGACGAAGTCATCTGCAGAGAGGGAGGGGGAGGAGGATTCAGGAGGGAGGAGGTGGCAAAGAGCTTCCTAGGGTTAGAGGCAGATGCTTGAAATTTAGAGTGGTAGAAAGTGGCTTTAGCAGCAGAGACAGAGGAGGAAAATGTAGAGAGGAGGGAGTGAAAGGATGCCAGGTCCGCAGGGAGGCGAGTTTTCCTCCATTTCCGCTCGGCTGCCCGGAGCACTGTTCTGTGAGCTCGCAATGAGTCGTCGAGCCACGGAGCGGGAGGGGAGGACCGAGCCGGCCTGGAGGATAGGGGACATAGAGAGTCAAAGGATGCAGAAAGGGAAGAGAGGAGGGTTGAGGAGGCAGAATCAGGAGATAGGTTGGAGAAGGTATGAGCAGAGGGAAGAGATGATAGGATGGAAGAGGAAAGAGTAAATGTAAATGAGAGAGTAGCGGGGGAGAGAGAGCGAAGGTTGGGACAGCGCGATACCATCCGAGTAGGGGCAGTGTGGGAAGTGTTGGATGAGAGCGAGAGGGAAAAGGATACAAGGTAGTGGTCGGAGACTTGGAGGGGAGTTGCAATGAGGTTAGTGGAAGAACAGCATCTAGTAAAGATGAGGTCGAGCGTATTGCCTGCCTTGTGAGTAGGGGGAAGGTGAGAGGGTGAGGTCAAAAGAGGAGAGGAGTGGAAAGAAGGAGGCAGAGAGGAATGAGTCAAAGGTAGACGTGGGGAGGTTAAAGTCGCCCAGGACTGTGAGAGGTGAGCCGTCCTCAGGAAAGGAGCTTATCAAGGCATCAAGCTCATTGATGAACTCTCCGAGGGAACCTGGAGGGCGATAAATGATAAGGATATTAAGCTTGAAAGGGCTGGTAACTGTGACAGCATGGAATTCAAAGGAGGCGATAGACAGATGGGTAAGGGGAGAAAGAGAGAATGACCACTTGGGAGAGATGAGGATCCCGGTGCCACCACCCCGCTGACCAGAAGCTCTCGGGGTGTGCGAGAACACGTGGGGGCGGAAGAGAGAGCAGTAGGAGTAGCAGTGTTATCTGTGGTGATCCATGTTTCCGTCAGTGCCAAGAAGTCGAGGGACTGGAGGGAGGCATAGGCTGAGATGAACTCTGCCTTGTTGGCCGCAGATCGGCAGTTCCAGAGGCTACCGGAGACTTGGAACTCCACGTGGGTCGTGCGCGCAGGGACCACCAGATTAGGGTGGCCGCGGCCACGCGGTGTGGAGCGTTTGTATGGTCTGTGCAGAGAGGAGAGAACAGGGATAGATAGACACATAGTTGACAGGCTACAGAAGAGGCTACGCTAATGCAAAGGAGATTGGAATGACAAGTGGACTACACGTCTCGAATGTTCAGAAAGTTAAGCTTACGTAGCAAGAATCTTATTGACTAAAATGATTGAAATGATACAGTACTGCTGGAGTAGGCTAGCTGGCAGTGGCTGCGTTGTTGACTTTGTAGGCTAGCAGGCAGTGGCTGCGTTGTTGACACTACACTAATCAAGTCGTTCCGTCGAGTGTAATAGTTTCTACAGTGCTGCTTTTCGGGGGCTAGCCGGCTAGCTAGCAGTGTTGATTACGTTACGTTACGTTAAAAGAACGACAATAGCTGGCTAGAAAATCGCTCTAGACTACACAATTGTCTTAGATACAAAGACGGCTATGTAGCTAGCTAGCTACGATCAAACAAATCAAACCGTTGTACTGTAATGAAGTGAAATGAAAATGTGATACTACCTGTGGAGCGAAGCAATGACAACAAGCTCAGTCCGATGATGCTGTGACACACCTCCCCAGACCATGACGGGCTCTACACCTCCAAATCGATCCCACTCCAGAGTACAAACCTCGGTGTAACGCTCATTCCTTCAACGATAAACGTGAATCCGACCATCACCCCAGGTGAGACAAAACTGTGACTCGTCAGTGAAAGCCCTTTTTGCCAGTCCTGTCTGGTCCAGTGATGGTGAGTTTGTGCCTATAGGCGACGTCGGTGATGTCTGGTGAGGGCCTGCCTACAAGCCCTCAATCCAGCCTCTCTCAGCCTATTGAGCACAGTCTGAGCACTGATGGAGGGATTGTGTGTTCCTGGTGTAACTCGGGCAGTACCGATCCTGTGTTGCTGTTGTTACACATGGTCTGCCACTGCGAGGATGATCAGCTGTCTGTCCTGTCTCCCTGTAGCGTTGTCTTAGGCATCTCACAGTACGGACATTGCAATTTATTGCCCTGGCCACATCTGCAGTCCTCATGCCTCCTTGCAGCAGGCCCAAGGCACGCTCATGCAGATGAGCAAGTACCCTAGGCAGAGTCAGGGTCAGTAGAAAGGCCTCTTTAGTGTCCTAAGTTTTCATAACTGTGACCTTAATTGCCTACCATCTGTAAGCTGTTAGTGTCTTAACAGCTTAACAAAGCTGTTCCACAGGTTCATGTTCATGAATTGTTTATGGTTCATTGAACATGGTGTTTAACGGTGTTTAAACCCTTTACAATGAAGATCTGTGAAGTTAATTCGTAAAAATCCAAGTATCTTTGAAAGGGTCCTGAAAAAGGGACGTTTCTTTTTTTGCTGAGTTTATATATACACTACCATTCAAAAGTTTGCGGTCACTTAGAAATATCCTTGTTTTTTAAACAAAAGCCTTTTTTTTGTCCATTTTAAAATAACAAAATTGATCAGAAATACAGTGTAGACATTGCAGCTATAATAGTCATTTACAACATTAACAAACGGCTGATTTTTGAAATGGAATATAGGCGTACAGAGGCCCATTATCAGCAACCATCACCCCTATGTTCCAATGGCACGTTGTGTTAGCTAATCCAAGTTTATCATTTTAAAGGGATAATTGATCATTAGAAAAACCTTTTGCAATTATGTTAGCACAGCTGAAAACTGTTGTGCTTATTAAAGAAGCAATAAAACTGGCCTTCAGACTAGTTGAGTATCTGGAACATCAGCATTTGTGGGTTTTAATTACAGGCTCAAAATGGCCAGAAACAAAGGACTTTCTTCTGAAACACGTCCGTCTATTTTTGATCTGAGAAATGAAGGCTATTCCATGCGAGAAATTGCCAAGAAACTGAAGATCTCGCACAACGCTGTGTACTACTCCCTTCACAGAACAGCGCAAACTGGCTCTAACCAGAGTAGAAAGAGTAGGAGGAGGCCCCGGTGTACACCTGAGCAAGAGGACAAGTACATTAGTGTCTAGTTTGAGAAACAGACACCTCACAAGTCCTCAACTGGCAGCTTTATTAAATAGTTCATTAAATGGCCTTCTAGCCAGAGTTACAAAGAAAAAGCCACATCTCAGACTGGCCAATAAAAAGAAAAGATTAAGATGGGCAAAAACACAGACACTGGGCAGAGGAAGATTGGAAAAAGGTGTTATGGACAGAATAATCTAAGTTTGAGGTGTTCGGATCACAAAGAACATTCATGAGATGCAGAAAAAATGAAAATATGCTGGAGGAGTGCTTGACGCCATCTGTCAAGCATGGTGGAGGCGATGTGATTGTCTGGTACTGGTAGAGTGGGAGATTTGTACAGGCTAAAAGGGATCTTGAAGGAACGCTATCACTCCATTTTGCAACGGCATGCCATACCTTATGGACGGCGCTTAATTGCAGCCAATTTCCTCCTACAACAGGACAATGACCCAAAGCACAGCACCAAACTATGCAAGAGCTATTTAGGGAAGAAGCAGTCAGCTGGTATTCTGTCTAGAGGCCAGCACAGTCACCGGATCTCAACCCTATTGAGCTGTTGTGGGAGCAGTTTGACTGTATGGCACGTAAGAAGTGCCCATCAAGCCAATCCAACTTGTGGGAGGTGCTTCAGGAAGCATGGGGTGAAATCTCTTCAGATTACCTCAACAACTAGAATGTGAAAGGTCTGCAAAGCAGTTATTGCTGCAAATGGATGATTATTTGACAAAACCCAAGTTTGAAGGAAATAATTACTATTTCAATTAAAAATTATTATCTATAACCTTGTCAATGTCTTGACTATATTTCCTATTCATTTTGCAACTCATTTCATGGAAAACGAGGACATTTCTAAGTGACCCCCAAACTTTTGAATGGTAGTGTATATACAGTACCAGTCAAAAGTTTGGACACCTACTCATTCCAGGGTTTTTCATTTTTTACTATTTTATACATTGTAGATCAATGGTGACTGTATCAAAAATATTAAATTACACATGGAGTCATGTAGTAACAGAAAAAGTGTAAAACAATTCAAAATATATTTTATATTTGAGATTCTTCAAAGTATCCACCCTTTGCTTGATGACAGCTTTGCACACTCTTGGCATTCTCTCAACCAGCTTCATGGGGTTGTCATGGTAGTCGTGCCTTGTTAATTTGTGGAATGTATTTTTATCTTAATGCGTTTGAGCAAATCAGTTGTGTTGTGACAAGGTCGGGTGGTATACAGAAGATAGCCCTATTTGGTACAAGACCAAGTCAATATTACGACAAGAACAGCTCAAATTTGCAAAAAGAATGACAGTCCATCATTACTTTAAGACATGAAGGTCAATCAATCTGGAAAATTTCAAGAACTTTGAAAGTTTCTTCAAGTGCAATCGCAAAAAACGTCAAGCTCTATGATGAAACTGGCACTTATGAGGACCACTGCAGGAAAGGAAGACCCAGAGTTACCTCTGCTGCAGAGGATAAGTTGATTAGAGTTACCAGCCTCAGAAATTGCAATCCAAATAAATGCTTCACAGAGTTCAAGTAACAGACATCTACAACATCAACTGTTCAGAGGAGACTGCGTGAATCAGGCCTTCGTGGTTGAATTGCTGCAAAGAAAACACTGATAAAGGACACCAATAAGAAGAGAATTGCTTTGGCCAAGAAACACGTGCAATGGACATTAGACCGGTGGAAATCTGTCCTTTGGTCTGATGAGTCCAAATTTGTGATTTTTGGTTCCAACTGCCGTGTCTTTGTGAGACGTAGGGTAGGTGAACAAACGGATTATCTCCACGTGTGGTTCCCACCATGAAGCATGGAGGAGGATGTGTGGGGGTGCTTTGCTGGTGACACTACAGTATCTGTGTATCTATATTTATTTAGAATTCAAGGCACACTTAACCAGCGTGGCTACCACAGCATTCTGCAGCGATACGCCATCCCATCTGGTTTGCGCTTAGTGGGACAATCATTTGTTTTTCAACAGGACAATAACCCAACACACCTCCAGGCTGTGTACGGGCTATTTAACCAAGAAGAAGAGTTATGGAGTGCTGCATCAGATGACCTGGCCTCCACAATCACCGACCTCAACACAATTGAGATAGTTTGGGATGAGTTGGACCGCAGAGTGAAGGAAAAGCAGCCAACAAGTGCTAAGCATATATGGGAACTCCTTCAAGACTGTTGGAAAAGCATTCCAGGTGAAACTGGTTGAGAGAATGCCAAGAGTGTGCAAAGCTGTCATCAAGGCAAAGAGTGGCTAGTACTGCATGTAAAAAAGTGGCCTGACAGTTTAAAACCTCTTCAGGATCAGACCCTATTTTTCAATTTCTGCCTAAAATGACATACCCAAGTCTAACTGCCTGTAGCACAGGACCTGAAGCAAGCATATGCATATTCTTGATACTATTTGAAAGGAAACACTTTGAAGTTTGTGGAAATGTGAAATTAATGTTGGAGAATATAACACATTAGATCTGATACAAGATAATACCCCAAATAATACATGTGTTTTCATAGGTTAGTTTCACCCCTATCATCACATTTATTCATGTGGTGAAGGTAGGCAACATTACCTCCTCAACACCCACAAGGGTGCCCCCTCAGTCCCATCTTGTATTCTCTGTATACCCACAACTGCGTGGCCTCACAACAGTTCCAACTCCATCATCAAGTTTGCGGACAATACGACAGTAGTAGGCCTGATTATCAACAACGACGAGACGGCCTACATGGAGGCGGTAGGCATTCTGACGGCGTGGTGCCAGGTTAACAACCTTTCCCTCAATGTCAGCAAAACAAAGGAGCTGATTGTGGACTGCAGGAGGAACCAGGCTGGATATGCCCCCATCCTCATAAACGGGTCTGTTGTGGAGACGTCAATAACTTCAAGTTCCTAGGCTTACACATCTCAGAGAAGCTGTAATGGTCAAGGCATGACAGTGACTCTTCAACCTCAGAATGCTGAAGAAAATCTTCCTTTCCCAGAGGGCCCTCAGTGTTCTACAGGAGCACCATCGAGAGCATACTGTTGGGCTGCATTACAGCCTGGTACAGAAACTCCACCGTCACTGACCGCAAGGTTCTTCACAGGATGATATGTGCAGTCGAACGCACCATTGGCTGCACACTGCCTGCCCTGCAGGACGCCTACAACACCAGGTGTCGTAGGAAGGCCAAAAATATCATCAAGGACCCCAGCTCTCCGAGCCATGCCCTGTTCTACTCACTCAGATGCGGGAAGTACAGGAGCATCATGGAAAAACTGGAAGACTGGCCAATAGTTTTTACCCCCAGGCCATCAGGCTGCTGAATAGCCACCACTAGTCAGCTACCTGCTCCCTCCTTCCCCTGCTCCTCCCCATATGGACATTTTCCCCCCACCCCAATGACATTCATCACTGTTGCAGTTGTTAATACGTATATTATTATTTATATTTGTGTCTGTTTTATTTCCCTTGGTCCCCAAACCCCCTCAATGGTAATTTACTCTGACTGCTGCTCCCCTATAGTCATTCCCTCCCACCCCTCAACAGTCTTTACACTGCCTCCACCCCAATGGACATGTATTCATCACTGATACAGTTGATATTGTGTATATAGTGCTATTTATATTTACATGTATGTTTTTGTATTACCATAATCATTATTTTATTTCACTTAGTCCTGCATGTTGGAGCTGGGAGCCTAAGATTTTCACTGTTCCCTGCAATCACACCTTCACCCCTGTACATTTGACTTACAGTGCCTTCAGAAAGTATTCACCTTCCTTTACTTTTCCCACATTTTGTTGTGTTACAGCCCGAAATTAAAATTGATAAATGTACAAAAATGTTCAGAATTTTCACAAATTAATTAAAAATGAAAAGCTGAAATTCCTAGAGTCAATAAGTGTTCAACCCCTTTGTTATGGCCTAAATAAGTTCAGGTGTAAACATGTGCTTAACAAGTCACATGGACTCACTCTGTGTGCAATAGTGTTTAACATGATTTTGTAATGACTACCTCCCTCAGTCGAGAAATTAATTTCAAACACAGATTCAACCACAAAGACTAGGTTTTCCAATACACCTATTGGTAAAAATAAATAAATCACATATCGCACATAAATACTTTTAATTATTCTTTGTGACAACTAGTATAACATATGTATAATTGTACACATTTTCCATCATATTCGCCTTTATTATTCATTGAAAAAAGCACACAGGACGAAACACATTTTCTGAAAGATTTTTTTATTATTATCCGTGACCCGGAAGTAGTTGGTTATTCTTGACTTCTTCACAGCGATCAAGCTATCTACGTGTATTTCGGGAATATTTCTTGCCCCCTATCGTCCAATGATGACTAAATTACAATATCTGAATGTGTATCTAACTGAGCGTTTGATGCAAGCTGCCGAAGAGATACTTGGAGTGGTCGGAGACACGATCTCCGAGTACCAGGAAGAAATAACCCGGACAAAGAGAGAAAACCAATACCTGAAACGACACTTGATCACACCGGTCTTCCCTGGTATGTAGCTAGTTAAACTACTTTACTTATCATTTACACTAATTATCTAGATAGCTAGAAACGTGTTTAAATTGTATTCTACAGTATTTGAAGGATGAAACCCTAACCTAATGTAGCAGGAGTAAAAAGACGCCCGAGTGGAGTCCCCATACCTGTTTTTCAGTCAGGGTTGCCAGGTTATACTCTGAAAAAAGGTTATACCTTGCTCAAAAGTCCCGAAAACTACCCCCCAAAATGTTCTCAGAGAGTTGTCACATTTATCCAATATACCCATTTTCCATAACGTTATCGAGCGAATTAAGAAGAATATAGTCATTTTTAACGAAGTAGGCTAAGAAGCAAACTAGGTTTTCCATTAAAATAGTTCTTGCAAGTTTAATAATATGTCACAAGAGACAATCTAAATCGCCCTTATTAAACTCTCCAAATAATTTTCCATCAATGGATGTCGATTAAGCAATGTCCGTGGTATATGGCCAATTAACCATACCGGCTAAGGGCTGTTCTTAGGACATAGCCCTTAGCCGTGGTATATTGTCCATATACCACAAGGAACAGCCCTAAGCCGTGGTTTATTGCCCATATACCACAAGGAACAGCCCTAAGCCGTGGTTTATTGCCCATATACCACAAGGAACAGCCCTAAGCCGTGGTTTATTGTCCATATACCACAAGGAACAGCCCTTAGCTGTGGTATATTGTCCATATACCACAAAGAACAGCCCTAAGCCGTGGTTTATTGTCCATATACCACAAGGAACAGCCCTTAGCTGTGGTATATTGTCCATATACCACAAGGAACAGCCCTAAGCCGTGGTTTATTGGCCATATACCACAACCCCCTGAGGTTTTTGCTATTATAAATTGGTTACCAACCATAATTAGAATATACCATGACTTTCAACCAATCAGCATTCAGTGCTCAAACTACCCAGTTTGTAAATTCAATTTTTTACCCCTTTTTCCTCCCCAATTTCCTGGTATCCAATTGGTAGTTACCATCTTGTCTCATTGCTGCAACTCCTGTACGGACTCGGGAGAGGCGAAGGTCGAGAGGCGAAGGTCGAGAGCCGTGCATCCCACGAAACCCAACCAAGCCGCACTGCTTCTTGACACATTTCCCGCTTAACCCGGAAGCCAGCCGCACCAACACAATGACATCCCTGCCGGCCAAATCCTCCCCTCACCCGGACGACGCTTGGCCAATTGTGCGCCACTCGAAGGGTCTACCGGTCACAGCCGGCTGCGACAGAGCCTGGACTCGAACCCAGAATATCTAGATCACTGCGCCACTCGGGAGGCCCAAATAAATCTTGTTTGCAAATGTGCACAACTAGATTCACCACTCAAACTCTCCTGTTGAATGTAAGTTGGAGAGAGGATCTCAATCTCTGGGCAAGAAACACTTGGACGAATTTCAAAAAATGAATGTTAGGTTATTTTCTGGCAATTGTGATGTTATTATGTGCCAGATGTTTAGACTACAAACCATTATAAATGGCCTATTTGCGAGATTGATTTGTTATTACAATAGGCATAGGCTACTGACTAAAATATGAGTTTATAATTGCAATTCAACTGCCATGGTTTGCTGAGCTAGATACAGGTAGTGTATAGTGCCTGATAGGCTAACATCTAATTTCAGGGAAAAGTCCACAATGAAACTGACATTTAATGTGGAGAATGATACATTTGAGATAGAGCTCAGACCATGATTACAATTGACAACTTCCAAGTTAATTAACTAAACATGGAGATTAATAATTGCATAATAGCACAAGGCTACAACAAACTGAGTTATAGGCTATTTATTAAATCTGTTTGCAAGCTCCAGGAAGGCTACACAAGTTGCAAGAATTGATTTGCAATGACTCCAGTGATATCTTCATTTCAATATATTTATTGTATCAAATGGTAAGCACAGCCTGCAATGGAATATAAATTAATAGTCTACATGATGGCCAACAGATGCAAATGTAGCCTATCATTCTCCACATTTCATGTAATTTTGATTGTGGACTCGTTCCAATAACACAAGCACGATAGGGGGGACCCATTTCAAATTTCTACTCGTGCAGCCATCCAGACCCTAAAACTGAGCCCGAGTAAAAACCCTTCACTTGATACGGTTATCCATAAGAAAAGTCACCATTAGAATATGAATTTATCTAAAGAGCTCTAGTGCGCCTAAATAATTTTCCAATGCTTTGTCGCCGTTATGTCAGTTATAGCATGTTAATGTTTTATAGAAAATGGGTATCTTCATAATTACCAATCTAAATAGCCTACTTACAACTGGTAAAAAGTTTTCACAATGTGCACGCGTGTTGCACTGTCTCCATGACTCTGCTGCCTCTGCTGCAGCACTCTCTCAACCAACACACACACATCCAGCCCTCTCCATCATTCACTCAGTCACTCACTCAGTAACAGCCTGTTCACTGCCTGATAGTCAGCAGCATCAGGTCACAATGAAATATATACAGTGCCTTCGGAAAGTGTTCAGACCCCTTGACTGTTTCAACATTCTATGTTACAGCCTTATTCTAAAATTGATTCAATAAAAACAAATCCTCAGCAATCTACACACAATACTCCATAATGACAAAGCGAAAACAGGTTTTTAGATATTTTTGCTAATTTAGAAAACATAAAAAACACCTTATTTACATAAGTATTCAGACCCTTTGCTATGAGACTCGAAATTGAGCTCAGGTGTGTCCTGTTTCCATTGATCGTCCTTGATGTTTCTATAACTTGGAGTCCACCTGTGATAGATTCAATTGATTGGACGTGATTTGGAAAGGCACACACCTGTCTATATAAGGTCCCACAGTTGACAGTGCATGTCAGAGCAAAAACCAAGCCATGATGTCGAAGGAATTGTCCGTAGAGCTCTGAGACAGGATTGTGTCGAGGCACAGATCTGGGGAAGGGTACCAAAAAAATGTCTGCAGCATTGACGGTCTCCAAGAACACAGTGGCCTCCATCATTCTTAAATGGAAGAGATTTGGAACCACCATGACTTTACTTGAGCTGGCCGACCAGACATACTGAGCAATCGAGGGAGAAGGGCCTTGGTCAGGGAGGTGAACAAGAACCCGATGGTCACTCTGACAGATCTATCGCGTTCCTATGTGGAGATGGTTGTCCTTCTGGAAGGTTCTCCCATCTCTGCAGCACTCCACCAATGAGGCCTTTATGGTAGTGACCAGACGGAAGCCACTCCTCTGTAAAAGGACACCAAGATGGAACTCTTTGGCCTGAAATGCCAAGTGTCACATCTGGAGGAAACCTGGCACAATCCCTACGGTGAAGCATGGTGGTGGCAGCATCATGCTGTGGTGATGTTTTTCAGCTGCAGGGACTGGGAGACTAGTCAGGATCAAGGCAAAGATGAATGGAGCAAAGTACAGGGAGATCCTTGATGAAAACCTGCTCCAGAGTACTCAGGACCTCAGACTGGGGTGAAGGTTCACCTTCCAACAGGACAACAACCCTATTCACACAGCCAATATAATGCAGGAGTGACTTCAGGACAAGTCTCTGAATGTGCATGAGTAGCCCCGCCAGAGCCCGGACTTTAACTTTTTTTATTTTATTTTATTTGACCTTTATTTTACTAGGCAAGTCAGTTAAGAACAAATTCTTATTTTCAATGACGGCCTAGGAACAGTGGGTTAACTGCCTGTTCAGGGGCAGAACGACAGATTTTGTACCTTGTCAGCTCGGGGATTTGAACTTGCAACGTTTCAGTTACTAGTCCAATGCTCTAACCTTGAGAGACCTGAAAATAGCTGTGCAGTGACACTCCCCATCCAATCTGACAGAGCTTGAGAGGATCTGCAGAGAAGCTCCCGAGTGGCGCAGCGGTCTAAGGCACTGCATCTCTGCTAGAGGCGCCACTACAGACACTGGTTAAATACTGAAGACTCGAGGTTGTAATCTTTGTAAATGGTGCTTCAACAAAGTACTGAGTAAAGGGTCTGAATACTTATGTAAGTGTGATATTCCAGTTTTTTTTATTTGTAATACCTTTTCAAAAATGTGTTAACCTGTTTTTGTTTTGTCATTATTGGGTATTGTGTATAGATTGATGGGGGAAAATCTATTTAATCCATTTTCGAATAAGGTTGTAACGTAACAAGATTTTGAAAAAGTAATGGGGTCTGAATACTTTCCAGATGCACCGTATAGTGTATTAGCCTACATTATGACTATCCAATTTACTCAGCCTACTATTGCTAATGTGATATCTTACATAAGTTTACAAATGTGATAATGCTTTTTGATGGTGAAAATATGCTTCCCCAAACGTACCCAAGCTATTTACTAGTACACACTAAAAAGTAATGCATTGCCTTATGGGATTCCACTTCGATCTGAAGCAGCAGCGTTGCTGGTTCGATCGAATTGGTTATCGGAGTGTCTAATTAGCCCCTACACCCTCCATAATTTTCACACCCTCAACTTTGGAACACTTCTGCATATGGCAGTGGAATGCGTAGATGTGCAAATGGATGGGCGAGGGGAAGGGTGATATGGGATTCAGCCAGAGAAATAGCTAGCTTGTTCTGGGAATGACATAGCTAACTCAATGGTGGTCTTGTCAATCAAGCGCCAACGGCTGTCATTACTTTCATTGATGTCATTTGTCTTCTTTCCACCAGCTCCTCAGCCCATTCTCTCTTGGGTCTTGGAGCAGCAAACTCCCCCTGAGCAACAGTACTGTGAGCAGGAGTGGAGCCCCAGTCTGGGGCAGAGGGACCCTGAGCCCACACAGATTAAAGAGGAACAGGGTGAACTCAGGACCCGTCAGGAGGTAGAGCAGATTCAAGGGCCGGAGGCTGATACCAAAGAAGACTCCATAACCATTCCTCTCTGTGTGAAAGGTGACTGTGATCAGGAGCCACCTCAGTCCACACATCTTCCCCAAACTGTGGAGAACAGAGAGAAGTACTCTCTACTGACCAACACAACTGGACAGATCAAAACAGAACCTGATGGAGAGGGCTATGGAGTATCACTATCAGAACCAGCCAGTGACTCCCCTCAGTCTCAGCCCCTCTCTGCAGTAAATCCAGACTGTTCTAGAACACAGAGTGAGAACACTGAAAGTGTTCCGAGAGATCCAGAAAGGAGACCAGAGGACGACACACAGACACACTCATGTACTCAGTGTGGAGCCGTGTTCTGTGAGCTTTCCCAACTGAAGGCACACATGCTATCCCACACAGTACCACACAGTGGTGACACTAGTCACAGGCAAATCCTCTGCACAGTCTGTTGGAAGTCATTCACCTCTACCAGTTACCTCAAGGTCCACCTGCGTTCTCACACTAATGAGAAGCCCTTCCACTGTGGTGTGTGTGGCAAGAGTTTCAGCTACTCAGGGAGGTTCAGGGAGCACCAACGCATCCACACAGGAGAGAGACCGTACCGCTGCCACGTGTGTGGTAAACGCTTCAACCGGTCTGCCCATCTGAAGACCCACCTGAGGGTCCACACAGGGGAGAAACCCTACTCATGTCCTGTCTGTGGGAAAGGATTCAGTCAGTCCAGCCAGATCAAGGGACACCTCAGAACTCACACCCGAGGAAGGTAGAAGATTCCTTAGAGTGAGGGGATAGACAGAGCCTTCTGTTCTCAAAGTGCCTCCCTTCTCTTCACTTCTACATATAATTGTAACACTAGAGGACTATAGAATGTGTAATGTTTTGCAGACTGAGGCACCTCATGTCTGCATTGATTTGAGAGAGTTGCTTAATAACATGCTATGAAAAGACTTGACCCTTATGTATCACTAGGTTACACTAACTATTTTAGAGAGAAATATAAATGTTCATTTTGGTTAGATATAAAAAAATATCTTGATTTTCAATAGGAGAGGGTTGGTCTCCTTGCAAATAAACTGTCATATTGATTAAGAATGTTTGGGGACATTTATTTCTGAATGTCTGTTTCTGAAGAAAAGAAACTTGCATCAGCTCAACGTTAGCTGGAGTGACTGTTGCTACAGACAACCTATTCTCACCAATGTTGTTGTACAACCAAGTTTGAACACGAGATGGTATTCTTGAATTATATATCCTCTACAAAAGTGTTACAATGTTCAATATTATTGCACTCACAGATCTTGCCAAGCAACACAGCCTAAAATCCAGAAACCAATATATTGGTGAAAAAGTTTATACATTCTAAATCTATGATGACTCTATATAGCTAAAAAAACTTCCCCAATAGGTCTCCTTTTACTGTGTGTGAATTTGGTGTGGTTACTAGGGGACCATGCGATAATAGAGCACACCCCAATACGGTTCATTCTGGCTCGATATACCCCCAAATGTATACATGTATGACATTTGACCCCCCCAAGGACGGCCCATAAAGATTTCATTACCATTCAAATTGGTTTTTACCTTAATGTGTTGTATTATGAAGTTTATAACACATACAATGGCCTTAGTTTGAGAAGACTGTCCTCTGATTATACATTTGTAAATTTCATACCCTCAATGGATTTTAAAGAACTGATTCTAGCACTTAAAGATTCCAAAAAAGGTCTGGTACCGTGGTTGGGCTGCGGGTGTGAAAGATTCAGCTACTGGCATTACACACCTGGCTAAAAGATTACTGTAGCTCTTTTCAAAACACTTTTATAGACAACTTTGACACCTGGAAACAGAAACAACTCTACAGGAATGACTGAGTCCATCCAAATCATCTTGGCTCTTGGACTCTGTCCACACATTTCAAGGCTGGGTGAGACCATGACTTATGAATGACCCAAGACCTGCTCGGTTAATCCCTACCATTGTGACACTGAGTTGTCATAATGCTGCATCAAATGTACATTATGTAAATAACTTAATTTAAGTCCCCCTAACGGCCCTGAATATCTCCGTTGATCCTAAAGCTATTGTATGCAGTAATCATGTGCCTATGACCAGAGTTACACTTTTAGCACTGAGGAGGTGTGCCTTAGCAGGAAGTCCACTGTGTGCAGCTCACTGTCACTATCAGCTCCAATATAAATAACATGAGCAAGTTACTTCTGATAAGCTTCCCAGTAAAGAATCTTTAAAAAATCAAGCAACCCAGAAAAGGTCTAAAAAGGGCCCATATTAACATACAGTACCATTCAAAAAGTTTGGACACACCTACTCATTCAAGGGTTTTTCTTTATTTTTACTATTTTCTCGATTGTATAATAATAATAGTGAAGACATCAAAACTATGAAATAACACATGGAATTATGTAGTAACCAAAAAAACAAAATATTTTAGATTATTTGAAGTGGCCACCCATTGACTTTGACAACTTTGCACACTTGACTTGACATGAGGAACAATGGTAGATAGCTAGCATAAAAAACAAGATACATAATGCTGTAATAATGACAAAAATATTCTTAAACTACTAACAACTTTGTCAGTAAAACAGGAAAAACATATAGCTTACTTACAGTTTTGGTATTCACGCACAGTGATGAATAAATTGGTCAGAAAGGAAATAATGTCCAAAACTGATATGTTCACAGCAGTAGGTGGCGAGCTGCACTTGGCAATGAACTGAACACTCTGCCTGCGTGTGATAGCTGTGACGTCATCACTGAGTTCTTACACAGCTGCCCCAAATGTCTGCTATGACATTCTAGCCAGATGGAAAGTCTTCTAGATGAAAGGTTCGTCTGCATCATCATCAAGGTTGTCTGGGTGAACTGGAGAGTGGATTGACCGCCCCGTGTAGGGATCTAGTTGTTGCCTTCATGAGGTCTTCCCATGTATCAAACTTGCAGATATCTGGGAGCTGAGGACTGTAACTGATCCATGTCCGCAGAAGGATAATTTCTTCAGTTCGCTGTCATTAGTTTGCTGTCATCAGGCTCTGGGTCAGCAGAAGGCATTGAAGGCCACGGATCTTCTGAGTGTTTGTTGGAGGAACTCGAGGCCTTGGTGCCATCAATGTGGTTGGGCCAGCTCTTTCAGGGTCTTGCCCGAGTGATGTCATCCTCTGTTTGTTTTTTTTGCGGTGTCCACATACCACCAGTTGGTTACATCCGTAAGGTTCTAAATCTTTGCAACACAAGTCTATAAAATTGACTTGGGCCAATGATGGACTCTGGTGGAATCGGAACAGAGGATGACTTGTCCAATGGGCAGGGTGAGTTCTGCTTGGAGGACACTGGCCACCTGAGCCCCAATGAGTACAGCACTCAGCTTCAAGCGTAGCATCGTCAGCTGCTTCTTTGGCGCAACGCGAGACCTGGCCAGAACGAAGGAAATGTGCACCTGCTTCTGTTTGTCCGCATGTAAGCAACAGAGCCATATGCTCTCTCTGATGCATCACAGAATATGTGGAGGTCTCTGGTTGATTTTGGATTGTCAGTATATGGTGGTGCGTAAGTTCTGGGGAGTTCCATCTGGGCAAGGTCAGGAATCTCTTGTTCCCAGCCAAGCCATTTGTCCAGCAGGCTCTGGGGCTGATGGGGTTGTCCCAACCTAACCCCTAACCCTTCTTTCCACAGGTCCTGGATGAGTACCTTGGCTCGGGTTGTGAAAGGCGTGATGTAGCCTAGCGGGTCATATTGATGAGCGAGCATGCTGTAGATATTCCTCATTGTACGTTTGGAGCGCTCCACAGTGCAGTGATTGTATCGCAAGGAGTCTGAGGCAGTTCCAACATAGCCCCAGGGTTGGCTCCTGAGATCCATGGTACTTTGGGAAACCCACAGTTCGCTGCTTTCCGATCTGGCCTCGGGTGGTAGGTGATTGATGACAGCTGGTACATTGCTAGCCCACTGGCGTATTTCAAAGCCTCCAGCATTGAGGTCCATTAACAAAGTTTCTTGCTTCCTCGGCAGAGGGGATGCTTCATAGGCAGTAGTTCACGTAGAATGACTCCTTCACAAGCTCTTGGTTGACTCCTACATTGTCCTGAACGTTTGGGCTGCAGAACGTAGATGGCACAAGAGGGACGACAAGTCATGCCGAATGACAAGACCTGCCACTCATAGATGCTCGGTTTTTCAGTTCTACGCATGTTCCGTCAAATGAAGCATAGCACCGGTTTGTCAGCTGGTAAGAGGCGAATCTGATGAAACATGCCTTTGATGTCACCACTTACAGTTACGGCATTTGGACGGAATCTGAGAAGGATACCGAGCAGGGATGGTCCCAAGGTTGGTCCAGGAAAGAGAAGGTCATTGAGCGACTGTCTTTTATGCTGGAATGAACAGTTAAACACAATCCTATCCTTTCCATTGTGATGCACAATATGGTTGGGTATAAACTAGGACTCAGTAGATTGTTCAGCGACCTCGGGTGGCACCAGTGACACTTAACCTGCCATCTGCAGCTTCTTGATATCCTGGCAGTACACCTCTGCGTGTTTTGAATCTTTGGCGAGTCTTCACTCCATGCTATGGAGGCTTGGCAGTACAGCTTCCTTTGGAGCATGGAGAGTTGCATCGTTGACTCGACAAAGCAGGGGTGTAGCGTAGGGCTGAACGCCATCAACTTCTATCCTAGAGGTGTACAGTGCCTTGCGAAAGTATTCCGCCCCCTTGAACTTTGCGACCTTTTGCCACATTTCAGGCTTCAAACATAAAGATATAAAACTGTATTTTTTGTGAAGAATCAACAAGTGGGACACAATCATGAAGTGGAACGACATTTATTGGATATTTCAAACTTTTTTAACAAATCAAAAACTGAAAAATTGGGCGTGCAAAATTATTCAGCCCCATGACTTTCAGTGCAGCAAACTCTCTCCAGAAGTTCAGTGAGGATCTCTGAATGATCCAATTTTGACCTAAATAACTAATGATGATAAATACAATCCACCTGTGTGTAATCAAGTCTCCGTATAAATGCACCTGCACTGTGATAGTCTCAGAGGTCTGTTAAAAGCGCAGAGAGCATCATGAACAACAAGGAACACACCAGGCAGGTCCGAGATACTGTTGTGAAGACGTTTAAAGCCGGATTTGGATACAAAAAGATTTCCCAAGCTTTAAACATCCCAAGGAGCACTGTGCAAGCGATAATATTGAAATGGAAGGAGTATCAGACCACTGCAAATCTACCAAGACCTGGCCGTCCCTCTAAACTTTCAGCTCATACAAGGAGAAGACTGATCAGAGATGCAGCCAAGAGGCCCATGATCACTCTGGATGAACTGCAGAGATCTACAGCTGAGGTGGGAGACTCTGTCCATAGGACAACAATCAGTCGTATATTGCACAAATCTGGCCGTTATGGAAGAGTGGCAAGAAGAAAGCCATTTCTTAAAGATATCCATAAAAAGTGTTGTTTAAAGTTTGCCACAAGCCACCTGGGAGACACACCAAACATGTGGAAGAAGGTGCTCTGGTCAGATGAAACCAAAATTGAACTTTTTGGCAACAATGCAAAACGTTATGTTTGGCGTAAAAGCAACACAGCTCATCAACCTGACCACACCATCTCCACTGTCAAACATGGTGGTGGCAGCATCATGGTTTGGGCCTGCTTTTCTTCAGCAGGGACAGGGAAGATGGTTAAAATTGATGGGAAGATGGATGGAGCCAAATACAGGACCATTCTGGAAGAACCTGATGGAGTCTGCAAAAGACCTGAGACTGGGACGGAGATTTGTCTTCCAACAAGACAATGATCCAAAACATAAAGCAAAATCTACAATGGAATGGTTCAAAAATAAACATATCCAGGTGTTAGAATGGCCAAGTCAAAGTCCAGACCTGAATCCAATCGAGAATCTGTGGAAAGATCTGAAAACTGCTGTTCACAAATGCTCTCCATCCAACCTCACTGAGCTCGAGCTGTTTTGCAAGGAGGAATGGGAAAAAATGTCAGTCTCTCGATGTGCAAAACTGATAGAGACATACCCCAAGCGACTTACAGCTGTAATCGCAGCAAAAGGTGGCGCTACAAAGTATTAACTTAAGGGGGCTGAATAATTTTGCACGCCCAATTTTTCAGTTTTTGATTTGTTAAAAAAGTTTGAAATATCCAATAAATGTCGTTCCACTTCATGATTGTGTCCCACTTGTTGTTGATTCTTCACAAAAAAATACAGTTTTATATCTTTATGTTTGAAGCCTGAAATGTGGCAAAAGGTCGCAAAGTTCAAGGGGGCCGAATACTTTCGCAAGGCACTGTACGTCATGGCTTGCTGGTCTTGTTTCGCCCGAGTCGCCAGCTTCTCACTCATGTAGGAAAGGTTATCGATCTGCCAAAGACTCTCAACATTTTTAAGAGCTCGGCAGAAGGCGAAACGGTAGTGGTGAGCAGGCACTATTGTTCAGCGGGTGATGTGTGGACAAAGCTAGTAGGGCCTTGCAGGGACCAGCCATGTTCAGTGTGGATGGTAATGGGTCCACCAGGCAGGCCTGTACACTCTGGCTGTATGGGTATCAGGAAGTGAGGCATGTCTGAACCAATCAGCTTTGTCCACTGGTGGCATGCAGCTTACGGAGGTGGTCGTATCGCCTTTGGAGAGCTGCTACTGGTCAGGAGAGTTCAGAAAGGCCTAGGTTGTCTGCGGTGAATGCCTGACGTATCTGATGCTTCTTGAAAGGTTTAAGCAGGGGGGACACCTCAAAGGTAACCGAGGCACCTTGAAGTTGCACAACGCCTTGTTGAACTGTCCTAAAGGTCAGGGTCTCAGGCTCAGAATTGGGGTTAAGTTGTTGAACAGCCTGTGGCAGGACAATGCTACGCTCAGGGCCATCATCGAGCACGGCGTGTGTCTCCAGGGCTCGGTCTCCATTGTAAAGTAAGACCTTCACGACCTACAGCATTACTTTCGCCGATCGGTTGGGTCTGTCCATGTACACCTTGGTCGTAGGGACACTCATCATGAGCATGCTTTTGCGGTTTTCCTGTATGGCATCATAAAAGATTGTTAGGTGCTGCTCTTTACATGTCTTGCAAGGTCGTCGGAGGGTGCAAGCATCAGCTTTGTGGGATCGTCTGCACTTCCAGCACCTTTTCCAATCCTTTATCCACTTGACCATCTGTCCTGTGATCAGCTTCTTGATCTCTTCACGAGAAGAGAAAGTGTTCTTTGTCACAGTGGGGACAGTATAACTTTGGGTTGGATTTCTCCTTGGATTGGAACAGGCTCCTGTGGGTTTGGGTCTTCACTTGCGTTGAAAAGGATTGAAGCAGATTTCTCCTTCTGTCTTGTTAAGGCACGGTGGTCTTGAATGGCTTAGGCATGTCACATTGACAGAGGGCTGCAGCTCTGTTTGACCTGGATGTACGTCTGGTCCGCGCCAGACCTGAGGATGCCGAGATTGAAGCAGTACTCAACAAATTCATCCCGGTAGCTCTGTGGCATGTTGCTCAAGAGCCGGTCGACGTGGGAACCACATCTGAGCTCATAGCCGTTCTGCCCCTCAAGGGTCCAGAGCATGCCTACCAGTGAGTGGATAGACAGGGCAAAGGTGTCAAGCTTCTGCATCTCCGGACCAGAAGGCGGGGGAGTTTAGGATGGTGGCTAGCTCACACTGGACAAGTTGGCTGACCGTACTTGTCCTGCAGGGCTTGTAAGGCAGCAGTGTAAAGTCTCGGGTCGTGCATGTAGGCCTTAGCGTGCTGTACTGCGCTCTGTAGTTTCAGGTGGGCTAGGAGCACTTGATACTTATACCGCTCATTTAGGTGTCTGTGACTGCTCATCAGGTCATCTAGGAACATCTTGAGGAGGGCAAAACACACACAGACACACATGATAAGACATGCACTCTACACATACACATGGATGATGTATTGTAAATATGTGATAGGAGGAGTGGCTTGAGGGAACACACTAAATGTATTGGGTAAAGTGTTATGAAATATAATGTCATGTAATATTTTAAATTGTATATAACTGCCTTAATGTTGCTGGACCCTAGGAAGAGTAGCTACTGCCAAGGAACCTTAATGAATACAAATACTTCCATACCTTGTTCAAAGCACTTAAATCTTTTGTCTTGCCCATTCACCCTCTGAATGGCACACATACACAATCCATGTCTCAAGGCTCAATTGTCTCTTTAGCCGGTCTCCCCCCCTTCATCTACACTGATTGAAGTGGATTTAACAGGTGACATCAATAAGGGATCATAGCTTTCACCTGGATTCACCTGATCGGTCTATGTCATTGAAAGAGCAGGGGTCCTTAATGTTTTGTACACTCAGTGTAGGTGGATCGAATACTGAAATGCTAAGATGATTGGACAATGAACAACTAAAATGTTAATGTTGCTTTCAGACCCTATTGTTATTAGGTCCTGTTTAGAGGAGCAAACACAAGTCAATGATAGGCAATATGTCCATTCTAAGGTCATGACTGTTACATTAACTTCAGTACTCTTGATGGCTGGCAGGTAGAGTAAGTGCATCTGTTTACGTCAGACTGTAATCAGTGTCAGCAAAATTTTGAAGTTGCATGGATGAGGTACTCCATTGTTATCAAATAATTTATTTTGGTAAGATGAATCAATTTTAATCATTTTCAATCAACGCCACTTTCTCAACTGCCTCATTATACTGCAAAGGATAATTGTGATAATGAATGCTTCACTGATTGTATTAAGAGAGAGAAACTCCTCAGGAATGGGAATGTGATTTCCCTCTGTTTCTGTACACACCATTACCAATTAAGTAGTCCTATTAACCTCCACATATCTACCGTGTGTCCGTCCTCTCAGTAACCACATATCTACCGTGTGTCCGTCCTCTCAGTAACCACATATCTACCGTGTGTCCGTCCTCTCAGTAACCACATATCTACCGTGTGTCCGTCCTCTCAGTAACCACATATCTACCGTGTGTCCGTCCTCTCAGTAACCACATATCTACCGTGTACCACATATCTACCGTGTGTCCGTCCTCTCAGTAACCACATATCTACCGTGTGTCCGTCCTCTCAGTAACCACATATCTACCGTGTGTCCGTCCTCTCAGTAACCACATATCTACCGTGTGTCCGTCCTCTCAGTAACCACATATCTACCGTGTGTCCGTCCTCTCAGTAACCACATATCTACCGTGTGTCCGTCCTCTCAGTAACCACATATCTACCGTGTGTCCGTCCTCTCAGTAACCACATATCTACCGTGTGTCCGTCCTCTCAGTAACCACATATCTACCGTGTGTCCGTCCTCTCAGTAACCACATATCGACCGTGTGTCCGTCCTCTCAGTAACCACATATCTACCGTGTGTCCGTCCTCTCAGTAACCACATATCTACCGTGTGTCCGTCCTCTCAGTAACCACATATCTACCGTGTGTCCGTCCTCTCAGTAACCACATATCTACCGTGTGTCCGTCCTCTCAGTAACCACATATCTACCGTGTGTCCGTAACCACTCTCAGTAACCACATATCTACCGTGTGTCCGTCCTCTCAGTAACCACATATCTACCGTGTGTCCGTCCTCTCAGTAACCACATATCTACCGTGTGTCCGTCCTCTCAGTAACCACATATCTACCGTGTGTCTGTCCTCTCAGTAACCACATATCTACTGTGTGTCCGTCCTCTCAGTAACCACATATCTACCGTGTGTCCGTCCTCTCAGTAACCACATATCTACCGTGTGTCCGTCCTCTCAGTAACCACATATCTACCGTGTGTGTCCGTCCTCTCAGTAACCACATATCTACCGTGTGTCCGTCCTCTCAGTAACCACATATCTACCGTGTGTCCGTCCTCTCAGTAACCACATATCTACCGTGTGTCCGTCCTCTCAGTAACCACATATCTACCGTGTGTCCGTCCTCTCAGTAACCACATATCTACCGTGTGTCCGTCCTCTCAGTAACCACATATCTACCGTGTGTCTGTCCTCTCAGTAACCACATATCTACTGTGTGTCCGTCCTCTCAGTAACCACATATCTACCGTGTGTCCGTCCTCTCAGTAGCCACATATCTACCGTGTGTCCGTCCTCTCAGTAACCACATATCTACCGTGTGTGTGTCCGTCCTCTCAGTAACCACATATCTACCGTGTGTCCGTCCTCTCAGTAACCACATATCTACCGTGTGTGTCCGTCCTCTCAGTAACCACATATCTACCGTGTGTCCGTCCTCTCAGTAACCACATATCTACCGTGTGTGTCCGTCCTCTCAGTAACCACATATCTACCGTGTGTCCGTCCTCTCAGTAACCACATATCTACCGTGTGTGTCCGTCCTCTCAGTAACCACATATCTACCGTGTGTGTCCTTCCTCTCAGTAACCACATATCTACCGTGTGTCCGTCCTCTCAGTAACCACATATCTACTGTGTGTCCGTCCTCTCAGTAACCACATATCTACCGTGTGTCCGTCCTCTCAGTAACCACATATCTACCGTGTGTGTCCGTCCTCTCAGTAACCACATATTTACCGTGTGTGTCCGTCCTCTCAGTAACCACATATCTACCGTGTGTCCGTCCTCTCAGTAACCACATATCTACCGTGTGTCCGTCCTCTCAGTAACCACATATCTACCGTGTGTCCGTCCTCTCAGTAACCACATATCTACCGTGTGTGTCCGTCCTCTCAGTAACCACATATCTACCGTGTGTCCGTCCTCTCAGTAACCACATATCTACCGTGTGTCTGTCCTCTCAGTAACCACATATCTACCGTGTGTGTCCGTCCTCTCAGTAACCACATCTACCGTGTGTCCGTCCTCTCAGTAACCACATATCTACCGTGTGTCCGTCCTCTCAGTAACCACATATCTACCGTGTGTGTCCGTCCTCTCAGTAACCACATATCTACCGTGTGTGTCCGTCCTCTCAGTAACCACATATCTACTGTGTGTGTCCGTCCTCTCAGTAACCACATATCTACCGTGTGTCCGTCCTCTCAGTAACCACATATCTACCGTGTGTCCGTCCTCTCAGTAACCACATATCTACCGTGTGTCCGTCCTCTCAGTAACCACATATCTACCGTGTGTCTCAGTCCTCTCAGTAACCACATATCTACCGTGTGTCCGTCCTCTCAGTAACCACATATCTACGTGTGTGTCCGTCCTCTCAGTAACCACATCTACCGTGTGTCCGTCCTCTCAGTAACCACATATCTACCGTGTGTCCGTCCTCTCAGTAACCACATATCTACCGTGTGTGTCCGTCCTCTCAGTAACCACATATCTACCGTGTGTGTCCGTCCTCTCAGTAACCACATATTTACCGTGTGTGTCCGTCCTCTCAGTAACCACATATCTACCGTGTGTCCGTCCTCTCAGTAACCACATATCTACCGTGTGTCCGTCCTCTCAGTAACCACATATCTACCGTGTGTCCGTCCTCTCAGTAACCACATATCTACCGTGTGTCCGTCCTCTCAGTAACCACATATCTACCGTGTGTGTCCGTCCTCTCAGTAACCACATATCTACCGTGTGTCCGTCCTCTCAGTAACCACATATCTACCGTGTGTGTCCGTCCTCTCAGTAACCACATATCTACCGTGTGTGTCCTTCCTCTCAGTAACCACATATCTACTGTGTGTCCGTCCTCTCAGTAACCACATATCTACCGTGTGTGTCCTTCCTCTCAGTAACCACATATCTACTGTGTGTCCGTCCTCTCAGTAACCACATATCTACCGTGTGTCCGTCCTCTCAGTAACCACATATCTACTGTGTGTCCGTCCTCTCAGTAACCACATATCTACCGTGTGTGTCCGTCCTCTCAGTAACCACATATCTACCGTGTGTGTGTCCGTCCTCTCAGTAACCACATATTTACCGTGTGTGTCCGTCCTCTCAGTAACCACATATCTACCGTGTGTCCGTCCTCTCAGTAACCACATATCTACCGTGTGTCCGTCCTCTCAGTAACCACATATCTACCGTGTGTCCGTCCTCTCAGTAACCACATATCTACCGTGTGTCCGTCCTCTCAGTAACCACATATCTACCGTGTGTGTCCGTCCTCTCAGTAACCACATATCTACCGTGTGTCCGTCCTCTCAGTAACCACATATCTACCGTGTGTCTGTCCTCTCAGTAACCACATATCTACCGTGTGTGTCCGTCCTCTCAGTAACCACATCTACCGTGTGTCCGTCCTCTCAGTAACCACATATCTACCGTGTGTCCGTCCTCTCAGTAACCACATATCTACCGTGTGTGTCCGTCCTCTCAGTAACCACATATCTACCGTGTGTGTGTCCGTCCTCTCAGTAACCACATATTTACCGTGTGTGTCCGTCCTCTCAGTAACCACATATCTACCGTGTGTCCGTCCTCTCAGTAACCACATATCTACCGTGTGTCCGTCCTCTCAGTAACCACATATCTACCGTGTGTCCGTCCTCTCAGTAACCACATATCTACCGTGTGTCCGTCCTCTCAGTAACCACATATCTACCGTGTGTGTCCGTCCTCTCAGTAACCACATATCTACCGTGTGTCCGTCCTCTCAGTAACCACATATCTACCGTGTGTCTGTCCTCTCAGTAACCACATATCTACCGTGTGTGTCCGTCCTCTCAGTAACCACATCTACCGTGTGTCCGTCCTCTCAGTAACCACATATCTACCGTGTCCGTCCTCTCAGTAACCACATATCTACCGTGTGTGTCCGTCCTCTCAGTAACCACATATCTACCGTGTGTGTCCGTCCTCTCAGTAACCACATATCTACTGTGTGTGTCCGTCCTCTCAGTAACCACATATCTACCGTGTGTGTCCGTCCTCTCAGTAACCACATATCTACCGTGTGTGTCCGTCCTCTCAGTAACCACATATCTACCGTGTGTGTGTCCGTCCTCTCAGTAACCACATATCTACCGTGTGTGTGTCCGTCCTCTCAGTAACCACATATCTACCGTGTGTGTCCGTCCTCTCAGTAACCACATATCTACCGTGTGTGTCCGTCCTCTCAGTAACCACATATCTACCGTGTGTGTCCGTCCTCTCAGTAACCACATATCTACCGTGTGTGTCCGTCCTCTCAGTAACCACATATCTACCGTGTGTGTGTCCGTCCTCTCAGTAACCACATATCTACCGTGTGTGTCCGTCCTCTCAGTAACCACATATCTACCGTGTGTCCGTCCTCTCAGTAACCACATATCTACCGTGTGTCCGTCCTCTCAGTAACCACATATCTACCGTGTGTCCGTCCTCTCAGTAACCACATATCTACCGTGTGTCCGTCCTCTCAGTAACCACATATCTACCGTGTGTCCGTCCTCTCAGTAACCACATATCTACCGTGTGTCCGTCCTCTCAGTAACCACATATCTACCGTGTGTGTCCGTCCTCTCAGTAACCACATATCTACCGTGTGTCCGTCCTCTCAGTAACCACATATCTACCGTGTGTCCGTCCTCTCAGTAACCACATATCTACCGTGTGTCCGTCCTCTCAGTAACCACATATCTACCGTGTGTCCGTCCTCTCAGTAACCACATATCTACCGTGTGTCCGTCCTCTCAGTAACCACATATCTACCGTGTGTCCGTCCTCTCAGTAACCACATATCTACCGTGTGTCCGTCCTCTCAGTAACCACATATCTACGTGTGTGTCCGTCCTCTCAGTAACCACATATCTACCGTGTGTGTCCGTCCTCTCAGTAACCACATATCTACCGTGTGTGTCCGTCCTCTCAGTAACCACATATCTACCGTGTGTCCGTCCTCTCAGTAACCACATATCTACCGTGTGTCCGTCCTCTCAGTAACCACATATCTACCGTGTGTGTTCGTCCTCTCAGTAACCACATATCTACAGTGTGTCCGTCCTCTCAGTAACCACATATCTACCGTGTGTCTGTCCTCTCAGTTACCACATATCTACCGTGTGTCCGTCCTCTCAGTAACCACATATCTACCGTGTGTCCGTCCTCTCAGTAACCACATACCTACCGTGTGTCCGTCCTCTCAGTAACCACATATCTACCGTGTGTGTCCGTCCTCTCAGTAACCACATATCTACCATGTGTGTGTCCGTCCTCTCAGTAACCACATATCTACCGTGTGTGTCCGTCCTCTCAGTAACCACATATCTACCGTGTGTGTCCGTCCTCTCAGTAACCACATATCTACCGTGTGTGTCCGTCCTCTCAGTAACCACATATCTACCGTGTCCGTCCTCTCAGTAACCACATATCTAACCACATATGTGTGTCCGTCCTCTCAGTAACCACATATCTACCGTGTGTCCGTCCTCTCAGTAACCACATATCTACCGTGTGTGTCCGTCCTCTCAGTAACCACATATCTACCGTGTGTCCGTCCTCTCAGTAACCACATATCTACCGTGTGTCCGTCCTCTCAGTAACCACATATCTACCGTGTGTCCGTCCTCTCAGTAACCACATATCTACCGTGTGTGTCCGTCCTCTCAGTAACCACATATCTACCGTGTGTGTCCGTCCTCTCAGTAACCACATATCTACCGTGTGTGTCCGTCCTCTCAGTAACCACATATCTACCGTGTGTGTCCGTCCTCTCAGTAACCACATATCTACCGTGTGTGTCCGTCCTCTCAGTAACCACATATCTACCGTGTGTGTCCGTCCTCTCAGTAACCACATATCTACCGTGTGTGTCCGTCCTCTCAGTAACCACATATCTACCGTGTGTGTCCGTCCTCTCAGTAACCACATATCTACCGTGTGTGTCCGTCCTCTCAGTAACCACATATCTACCGTGTGTGTCCGTCCTCTCAGTAACCACATATCTACCGTGTGTGTCCGTCCTCTCAGTAACCACATATCTACGTGTGTGTCCGTCCTCTCAGTAACCACATATCTACCGTGTGTGTCCGTCCTCTCAGTAACCACATATCTACCGTGTGTGTCCGTCCTCTCAGTAACCACATATCTACCGTGTGTCCGTCCTCTCAGTAACCACATATCTACCGTGTGTGTCCGTCCTCTCAGTAACCACATATCTACCGTGTGTGTCCGTCCTCTCAGTAACCACATATCTACCGTGTGTCCGTCCTCTCAGTAACCACATATCTACCGTGTGTGTCCGTCCTCTCAGTAACCACATATCTACCGTGTGTGTCCGTCCTCTCAGTAACCACATATCTACCGTGTGTGTCCGTCCTCTCAGTAACCACATATCTACCGTGTGTGTCCGTCCTCTCAGTAACCACATATCTACCGTGTGTGTCCGTCCTCTCAGTAACCACATATCTACCGTGTGTGTCCGTCCTCTCAGTAACCACATATCTACCGTGTGTGTGTGTCCGTGTGTGTCCTCTCAGTAACCACATATCTACCGTGTGTGTCCGTCCTCTCAGTAACCACATATCTACGTGTGTGTCCGTCCTCTCAGTAACCACATATCTACCGTGTGTGTCCGTCCTCTCAGTAACCACATATCTACCGTGTGTGTCCGTCCTCTCAGTAACCACATATCTACCGTGTGTGTCCGTCCTCTCAGTAACCACATATCTACCGTGTGTGTCCGTCCTCTCAGTAACCACATATCTACCGTGTGTCCGTCCTCTCAGTAACCACATATCTACCGTGTCCGTCCTCTCAGTAACCACATATCTACCGTGTGTCCGTCCTCTCAGTAACCACATATCTACCGTGTGTCCGTCCTCTCAGTAACCACATATCTACCGTGTGTCCGTCCTCTCAGTAACCACATATCTACCGTGTGTGTGTCCGTCCTCTCAGTAACCACATATCTACCGTGTGTGTCCGTCCTCTCAGTAACCACATATCTACCGTGTGTGTCCGTCCTCTCAGTAACCACATATCTACCGTGTGTGTCCGTCCTCTCAGTAACCACATATCTACCGTGTGTGTCCGTCCTCTCAGTAACCACATATCTACCGTGTGTGTCCGTCCTCTCAGTAACCACATATCTACCGTGTGTGTCCGTCCTCTCAGTAACCACATATCTACCGTGTGTGTCCGTCCTCTCAGTAACCACATATCTACCGTGTGTGTCCGTCCTCTCAGTAACCACATATCTACCGTGTGTGTCCGTCCTCTCAGTAACCACATATCTACCGTGTGTGTCCGTCCTCTCAGTAACCACATATCTACCGTGTGTGTCCGTCCTCTCAGTAACCACACATATCTACCGTGTGTGTCCGTCCTCTCAGTAACCACATATCTACGTGTGTGTGTCCGTCCTCTCAGTAACCACATATCTACCGTGTGTGTCCGTCCTCTCAGTAACCACATATCTACCGTGTGTGTCCGTCCTCTCAGTAACCACATATCTACCGTGTGTGTCCGTCCTCTCAGTAACCACATATCTACCGTGTGTGTCCGTCCTCTCAGTAACCACATATCTACCGTGTGTGTCCGTCCTCTCAGTAACCACATATCTACCGTGTGTGTCCGTCCTCTCAGTAACCACATATCTACCGTGTGTGTCCGTCCTCTCAGTAACCACATATCTACCGTGTGTGTCCGTCCTCTCAGTAACCACATATCTACCGTGTGTGTCCGTCCTCTCAGTAACCACATATCTACCGTGTGTGTCCGTCCTCTCAGTAACCACATATCTACCGTGTGTCCGTCCTCTCAGTAACCACATATCTACCGTGTGTCCGTCCTCTCAGTAACCACATATCTACCGTGTGTCCGTCCTCTCAGTAACCACATATCTACCGTGTGTCCGTCCTCTCAGTAACCACATATCTACCGTGTGTCCGTCCTCTCAGTAACCACATATCTACCGTGTGTGTGTCCGTCCTCTCAGTAACCACATATCTACCGTGTGTGTCCGTCCTCTCAGTAACCACATATCTACCGTGTGTGTGTCCGTCCTCTCAGTAACCACATATCTACCAGTGTGTGTCCGTCCTCTCAGTAACCACATATCTACCGTGTGTGTCCGTCCTCTCAGTAACCACATATCTACCGTGTGTGTCCGTCCTCTCAGTAACCACATATCTACCGTGTGTGTCCGTCCTCTCAGTAACCACATATCTACCGTGTGTGTCCGTCCTCTCAGTAACCACATATCTACCGTGTGTGTCCGTCCTCTCAGTAACCACATATCTACCGTGTGTGTCCGTCCTCTCAGTAACCACATATCTACCGTGTGTGTCCGTCCTCTCAGTAACCACATATCTACCGTGTGTGTCCGTCCTCTCAGTAACCACATATCTACCGTGTGTGTCCGTCCTCTCAGTAACCACATATCTACCGTGTGTCCGTCCTCTCAGTAACCACATATCTACCGTGTGTCCGTCCTCTCAGTAACCACATATCTACCGTGTGTCCGTCCTCTCAGTAACCACATATCTACCGTGTGTCCGTCCTCTCAGTAACCACATATCTACCGTGTGTCCGTCCTCTCAGTAACCACATATCTACCGTGTGTGTCCGTCCTCTCAGTAACCACATACATATCAGTAACCACGTGTGTGTGTCCGTCCTCTCAGTAACCACATATCTACCGTGTGTGTGTCCATCCTCTCAGTAACCACATATCTACCGTGTGTGTCCGTCCTCTCAGTAACCACATATCTACCGTGTGTCCGTCCTCTCAGTAACCACATATCTACCGTGTGTGTGTCCGTCCTCTCAGTAACCACATATCTACCGTGTGTCCGTCCTCTCAGTAACCACATATCTACCGTGTGTGTCCGTCCTCTCAGTAACCACATATCTACAGTGTGTGTCCGTCCTCTCAGTAACCACATATCTACCGTGTGTCCGTCCTCTCAGTAACCACATATCTACCGTGTGTCCGTCCTCTCAGTAACCACATATTTACCGTGTGTCCGTCCTCTCAGTAACCACATATCTACCGTGTGTGTCCGTCCTCTCAGTAACCACATATCTACCGTGTGTGTCCGTCCTCTCAGTAACCACATATCTACCGTGTGTGTCCGTCCTCTCAGTAACCACATATCTACCGTGTGTCCGTCCTCTCAGTAACCACATATCTACCGTGTGTGTCCGTCCTCTCAGTAACCACATATCTACCGTGTGTCCGTCCTCTCAGTAACCACATATCTACCGTGTGTCCGTCCTCTCAGTAACCACATATCTACCGTGTCCGTCCTCTCAGTAACCACATATCTACCGTGTGTGTCCGTCCTCTCAGTAACCACATATCTACCGTGTGTCCGTCCTCTCAATAACCACATATCTACCGTGTGTGTCCATCCTCTCAGTAACCACATACAGTGGGGAGAACAAGTATTTGATACACTGCTGATTTTGCAGGTTTTCCTACTTACAAAGCATGTAGAGGTCTGTATTTTTTTTTATCATAGGCACACTTCAACTGTGAAAGACGGAATCTAAAACAAAAATCCAGAAAATCACATTTGCATGATTTTTAAGTAATTAATTAGCATTTTTTTGCATGACATAAGTATTTGATCACATACCAACCAGTAAAAATTCAGTCTCTCACAGACCTGTTAGTTTTTCTTTAAGAATCTCTCCTGCTTTACACTCATTACCGGTATTAACTGCACCTGTTTGAACTCGTTACCTGTATAAAAGACACCTGTCCACACACTCAATCAAACAGACTCCAACCTCTCCACAAAGGCCAAGACCAGAGAGCTGTGTAAGGACATCAGGGTAAAATTGTCGACCTGCACAAGGCTGGGATGGGCAACAGGACAATAGGCAAGCAGCTTGGTGAGAGTGCAACAACTGTTGGCGCAATTATTCGAAAATGGAAGAAGTTTAAGATGACAGTCATCAATCACCCTCGGTCTGGTGCTCCATGCAAGATCTCACCTCGTGGGGCATCAATGATCATGAGGAAGGTGAGGGATCAGCCCAGAACTATACGGCAGGACCTGAAGAGAGCTGGGACCACAGTCTCAAAGAAAACCATTAGTAACACACTACGTCATCATGGATTAAAATCCTGCAGCGCATGCAAGGTCCCCCTGCTCAAGCCAGCGCATGTCCAGGCCCGTCTGAAGTTTGCCAATGACCATCTGGATGATCCAGAGGAGGAATGGGAGAAGGTAATGTAGTCTGATGTGACAAAAATAGAGCTTTTTGGTCTAAATTCCACTCGCCGTGTTTGGAGGAAGAAGAAGGATATGTACAACCCCAAGAACACCATCCCAACCGTGAAGCATGGAGGTGAAAGCATCATTCTTTGGGAATGCTTTTCTGCACAGGGGACAGGACGACTGCACCGTATTGAGGGGAGGATGGATGGGGCCATGTATCGCGAAATCTTGGCCAACAACCTCCTTCCCTCAGTAAGAGTAATGAAGATGGGTCATGGCTGGGTCTTCCAGCATGACAAGACCCAAAACACACAGCCAGGGCAACTAAGGAGTGGCTCCGTAAGAAGCATCTCAAGCTCCTGGAGTGGCCTATTCAGTCTCCAGACCTGAACCCAATAGAAAATCTTTGGAGGGAGCTGAAAGTCCGTATTGCTCAGCAAAAGCCCCGAAACTTGAAGGATCTGGAGAAAGTCTGTATAGAGGAGTGGGCCAAAATCCCTGCTGCAGTGTGTGCAAACCTGGTCAAGAACTACAGGAAATGTATGATCTCTGTAATTGCAAACAAAGGTTTCTGTACCAAATATTAAGTTCTGCTTTTCTGATGTATGAAATACTTATGTCATGCAATAAAATGCAAATTAATTACTTAAAAATCCTACAATTTGATTTTCTGCAAAATCGGCAGTGTATCAAATATTTGTTCTCCCCATTGTAAGTGCTTGTTGGCGTCAACCTTCGTTTTTTTTCACACAAGAAAATACATAACAGGGAAAATGAAGAGCATGGAAAGGGAAAGGTAGAAAAACCCAGAGAGGCTTGTAAGACATCCGCCTTTCAATTGAAATTGGAATGATTAGTTCCACAAATAAATGATTTACGAGCCCATAAGAACTTTCTTGACACAGCAGGCTATCTAAAGTATGCAGACAATTAAAGGGGCAATCTGCATTTGCTATGTCCATTTTGGACTCTTTCATGATGCAACCTTTCCAATACTGCAAAATGTTTGAAGTTGCATGGATGAGTTTATGGTCAGTACTGCATTGTAATCAAAACATCTATTCGGAAAGAGAAACTCCTCAGAAGTGTGTGTGATTTCCCTGTGTTTCTGTAGACAGAACATTAACAATGAAGTAGTCCTGTTAACCACTACATATCTACAGAGTGGTGTGTCCTATCATTAACCAGCTATCTACAGATATCAGCAGCTGCCAAATAAGAATATCAATCTGTTTCATTCTTCCTGTGTCTTCCTAGTCGGCTCAGAGAAGAGTGTGTCCTATCCAGTGTCAGAGACAAACAACCCTTTAGAATCAGTCAATTCAGATAAAATGTGCTTCTGCTTCGACTGTAACTGTTGGAGGGTTTTGGTAACAATTCTCTCTTTCACTTCGTTTCTCTTACATGAGGTAACCGTTCCAATACTGGTCATTTACTGTAATTATTCCTTCACACTAAATCTTTCTGCAATTGTCAAACAATTGGGGAATTAAGATAGCAGGTTAGGATAATGAGGTTAAGGTCAGGAAAAGGGTTAGCTACAAATCTATAGTTGTCCCGACTACTCCATCGAGCCACAACGGTAGAAACGTAAAACCATCTGTGGCGACGAATCGTCAGAATCATGACACAGGAAAGGTAGAAAACCCCTGAAAGACTTGTAAGACACCTTCCCCTTTCAAATGAAATATAAATTATTATTAACACAAATCAATTTATAATCCCATCAGAACTTTCTCGACACTATCACACAATAATTAATCTGTATATTATGAATGCAGACACTAATTTCTTATCTCATTTCTAGTTATCTATGTGGTTCTCTCAACTTTAGGCAACTATCTATCAATAAAAGGTTAAATAAACATATACAGTTGAAGTCAGAAGTTCACATACACTTAGGTTGGTCATTAAAACTCGTTTTTCAACCACTCACAAATTTCTTGTTAACAAACTATAGTTTTGGCCAGTCGGTCAGGACATCTACTTTGTGCATGACACAAGTAATTTTTCCAACAATTGTTTACAGACAGATTATTTCACTGTATCACAATTCAAGTGGGTCAGAAGTTTACATACACTAAGTTGACTGTGCATTTAAACAGCTTGGAAAATTCCAGAAAATGATGTCATGGCTTTAGAAGCTTCTGATAGGCTAATTGACATCATTTGAGTCAATTGGAGGTGTACCTGTGGATATATTTCAAGGCCTACCTTCAAACCCAGTGCCTCTTTGCTTGACATTATGGAAAAATCAAAAGAAATCAGCCAAGACCTCAGAAAATAAATTGGAGACCTCCACAAGTCTGCTTCATCCTTGGGAGCAATTTCCAAATGCCCTAGGGTAACACGTTTATCTGTACAAACAATAGTACGCAAGTATAAATAACATAGCAGCCATCATACTGCTCAGGAAGGAGACGCGTTCTGTCTCCTAGACATGAGCGTACTTTGGTGCGAAAAGTGCTAATCAATCACAGAATAACAGCAAAGGACCTTGTGAAGATGCTGGAGGAAACAGGTATAAAAGTATCTATATCCACAGTAAAACGAGTCCTATATCGACATAACCTGAAAGGTTGCTCTTCAAGGAAGAAGTTACTGCTCCAAAACTGCCATAAAAAAGCTAGACTACGGTTTGCAACTGCACATGGGGACAAATACTTTTTGGAGAAATGTCCTCTGGTCTGATGAAACAAAAATAGAACTGTTTGGCCATAATGACCATTGTTATGTTTGTAGGAAAAAGGGGGAGGCTTGCAAGCCGAAGAACACCATCCCAACCGTGAAGCACGGGGGTGGCAGCATCATGTTGTGGGGGTGTTTTGCTGCAGGAGGGACTGGTGCACTTCACAAAATAGATGGCATCATGAGGATGGAAAATTATGTGGATTTATTGAAGCAACATCTCAAGACATCTGTCAGGAAGTTAAAGTTTGGTCGCAAATGGATCTTCCAAATGGACAATGACCCCAAGCTTACTTCCAATGTTGTGGCAAAATGGCTTAAGGACAACAAAGTCAAGGTATTGGAGTGGCCATCACAAAGCCCTGACCTCAATCCTATAGAACATTTGTGGGCAGAACTGAAAATGCATGTGCGAGCAAGGAGGCCTACAAACCTGACTCGGTTACACCAGCTGTGTCGGGAGGAATGGGCCAAAATTCACCCCACTTATTGTGGGAAGCTTGTGGAAGGATACCTGAAACGTTTGACCCAAGTTAAACAATTTAAAGGCAATGCTACCAAATACTAATTGAGTGTATGTAGACTTCTGACCCACTGGGAATGTGATGAAAGAAATTAAATCTGAAATAAATCGTTCTCTTTGGCATTTCACATTCTTAAAATAAAGTGGTGATCCTAACTGACCTAAGACAGGGAATTTTTACTTGGATTAAATGTCAGGAATTGTGAATAACTGTGTTTAAATGTATTTGGCAAAGGTGTATGTAAACTTCTGACTTCAACTGTATATTTTTTAAATCATATCAATCCACGGTTGATCAAACACTGAATCTACTTCACAGAGAAGAAAAATATAATTTTCACCATGTGTGAGCTCTGTCTGAAAAAAAAGTAGAAGACTGGCTTTGACGTCCAATTAGCGGTGTGGTGTTTGTTGCTGCCCACTCAGTTTTAGGTAGTAGGCCTTGTCTCCGCCAATTGCGCATAGGCAGAAGTGTCTGGTGAACGAGATTGCGTTACAAATATTTTCAGGCCTACCTGTTTTTTTGCAGTGGTGTAACATACTTAAGTAAAAAATACTTTAAAATACTACTTAAGTCGTTTTTTGGGGTTATCTGTACTTTACTATTCATATTTTTTGCCAACTTTTACTTCATTACATTCCTAAAGAAAATAATATACTTTTTACTCCATACATTTTCTCTGACACCCAAAAGTACTCCTCACATTTTGACAGGAAAATGATCCAATTCGTATAATTATCAAGAGAACATCCCTGGTCATCACTACTGCCTCTGATCAGGCAGACTCACTTAACACAAATACTTTGTTTGTAAATTATGTCTGAGTGTTGGAGTGTGCCCCTGCTATCCGTCAATAAAAAAATACATTTGAAATAATTTATACTTTTACTTTTGATACTTAAGTACATTTTAGCAATTCCATTTACTTTTGATACATAAGTATATTTAAATCCAAATACTCTGAGACTTTTACTCAAGTAGTATTTCACTGGGTGACTTTCACCTTTTACTAGTCATTTTCTATTATGGTATCTTTACTTTTACTCAGGTATGACAATTGAGTACTTTTTCCACCAAAACAAATGTTACAAAACATTTGTCGAGGGCCCAAGACTAACATTAAGGTGTGTCTCACGTGAGTGCGGTGTTATTGATCACATGACTACCATTTCTTCCTTAATGCATGTCGTCCTTGTGCTGTGAACATGTCTTGACTTGTTTTCTGACAATTTCTGTGAGAACTGTTACAAAGTAGCCTATCTGAAAAGTAAAGAAAGGTGAGGGAAAACGACTAACTGTTACTTTGTAACATGCCAGCAGTTCCGCTGCCGGATAAGACGGTCACGTGGGCAGGAATCACATGCTGGGATATTTACTCGGGGCGGGACCTGCGCGTTATAAAGTCCAATTTCAGGCAATCATAGACCCTCCTGTGTGACACACGGTCCCCATTCAACCAATCACAGGCCCCTCCTACTGTACAAAAAAAAACTGTCTGTATAAAGTGGTGTGTCTACACTATTTATTTATTGATCGACACGCAACAGCAGGGACCTTCACACTTCTACTGCAAATTGACAATACATTAAGTAAGTATTTCTCTTGGGCTTGCGTTGTTTGTACAATATTTGGCCTGTCTATTTAAGCCTGCGACGTTAGGTAAGTCTACTTGGGTTATGGCCTTTAGCCCGGGCATTTGCTCTGGTTTCTTATGTTGTTGATATCTGCTGTTACCTAACATTCCCTCGACTAGTTTCGTGGATATCAACATTACAGTACTTTATATAATTTGAAAAGGTATAGCAGTAAAACGGTCCTTTTATAAAACGTTATCTTTTTTTCCCTCCATGAGTCGAGTGCTTTTGGGTAGCGCTAGAGGGCTTTGTTTTGTTCTCACAAAGGGAACATAGTGTTCAAATGTATGTCGCGAATGTTATCGTTTATAGGTTGCTATATATTATAGCGAACCGTTACATGTTTGGACATGGTGACGTGGGAGATTCGATTTCTTCTATTTTCCTTGGGCTTTGTCCATGTTCAGAGAATGATTCAGCGGCTTTGGATCCGCCCGCATCTTGTGATCAGGATTCAAGCCAAACTAGGAAAACCAGGAATGACGCAACCAACCAAGTCCCACTTTGCGCAGACTCCCTTTCAGTGTTTGCATACACAGCATTCTAACCAGAACGTCTGTTCAGACGGCTACCATTTGCGTAGACTTCAATTAAGGAAATGAGCTAGTTGGTTTATTATGAGTTGTTATATGACTTCTGATTCAGGCATTATGCTCCACTGTCTTCCTCACAGAGCAGAATCTATAGCCCTTGTTTTTCCTGTTCTGTTGGTTCTAGATAAACGTAACACACACTTAACATGTCAGTCAACCAAGCTGCCTGTGGCAATAATCTGAAGGCAATAACAATCTATATATAAATGTATTTTCTTCACACTGAAATACAAGGCTGACTGATGGCTCTTCTCGCTCCCTTCACAGCTGTTTGGCCATGACAGCACTGTACTTGGCAGTGTTGGTGCTCTGTGTAAGTGCTGTGTGTGCGGCTCCTAGGTTTGACTCTCAGTTGGAGGACCATTGGCACCTGTGGAAAAACTGGCACAGCAAGAACTACCATGAGGTGGGTGTTATTGAAATACAAGTAGGGCACCATAGCACCTCAAGGTCTTAGTGTGTCTCTAATTATTTGGTGCCTTGACAAGTGTACATTCCATGTAGGCCTGTATTATTGCAAAATGTAGTGACTTATTTTTCCTTGGCTTTTATTTGTAGTTCTGGGACTGTATGATTTGTATGTCCATTTCTCTGACCAAGTACACTAATTTCTCAGAGAGAGGAGGGCTGGAGGAGGATGGTTTGGGAGAAAAACCTGAAGAAGATTGAGATTCACAACCTCGAACACACCATGGGAAAACACTCCTACCGTCTGGGCATGAACCACTTTGGTGACATGGTAAGAACAAGCTCCTTGCTGAGACATTTTCCTGTGGGGCAGGAGATGCATGTCAGCAGCCTTGTCCCATAGTGTTTGCTGTAACTGAATCCTGTTGTGGTCTATGTCACATTACGGAATGAGGAAATATTTCATAGGCACTATGAAAACATAGCCACAGGTGTCAGCGTTGAGTACATTCCTGCTTTCATTGCCAGACTCACAGGTTTGGTTTCTTCCACTAGCACGCACTGAAGAAACAGGAACAGAATAGTGATCCTGAGAAGGGAACTGAAACCTACTCATCTTTATGCATAATTTAAAAAAATTTAAAAAAGTCCTTAGACATTGGAAACCCCTCAATGTTCTATTCAGATAGGAACTTTAAAAAGCACACCTGGCCAGGAATGACATGCATTTCAACATGCCCTTACTGATTCCTTCCTCCCTAGACCAATGAAGAGTTCCGGCAGACGATGAACGGCTACAAGCAGACGACTGAAAGGAAGTTCAAGGGCTCTCTGTTCATGGAACCCAACTACCTGCAGGCACCTAAAGCTGTTGACTGGAGGGAAAAGGGCTATGTCACTCCCGTCAAGGACCAGGTGAGACCTCAGTCACTCATGAGCCATGACTCATTCTTAACCATACACAGCTGTGTCACTGAATTAAACATGACTGAGGTTTGCAGTTAACCCATTCCAAGTTGCCACAAGTTGTGTACACAAGATATTTATAGTTGCAGTAAATGCATTGCTTACACCCGTACTTCGCAATTGCTTAATTATTGTCACTTTCTTTGTTATACACATGCTAGCTATTCACAATCTCTGCCTCCCTCAGGGATCATGTGGGTCTTGCTGGGCGTTCAGCACCACCGGGGCCATGGAGGGCCAGCAGTTCAGGAAGACTGGCAAGCTGGTGTCTCTGAGTGAACAGAACCTGGTGGACTGCTCCAGACCGGAGGGCAACGAGGGCTGTAACGGTGGGCTCATGGACCAGGCCTTCCAGTACATCCAGGACAACGCCGGCCTGGACACAGAGGAGTCCTACCCCTATGTCGGCACTGTAAGACCCATTTCTGTTATTTTAGCCTGGTCTCAGATCTGTTCAAGCTGTACAACCAACTCCTATGGTTGTAGTCATGTTTGGCATGACAATAGAAATCTGGATTTGTTGCGTGAGGTGCTTACAGAATTCTGTAAAAATAAATGAAGGTTTCTGGTCTTTATTGCGTTGAGATTTAGGCCATTTCAACCAGAATTGCTTGATTCATTGGAAAATTATTCATAAAATAACTTAACATTTTTTTTATATATATATATTTTACTATTGATCCTCTTATTCGCCCAGGATGAGGACCCTTGCCACTACAAGCCAGAGTTCAGTGCTGCCAACGAGACTGGCTTTGTGGACATCCCCAGTGGCAAGGAGCATGCTTTGATGAAGGCTGTGGCTGCAGTCGGTCCTGTCTCTGTTGCCATTGATGCCGGCCACGAGTCCTTTCAGTTCTATGAGTCTGGTTAGTAGCAAAAAGTCAATGCAACATATGTTACATCAACTTCAACTTTATTTGGATTTATTTGACCTTCACTGTCCTGTTCACACTAGCTAATAATGGTTCTCTTTCAAAGCTATTAAGTAAAGTGTTGTCACTTTTCCCGCTAGCAGCTTTGGCATATATCAGATGGTTATACAGCCATATGCTGAGGTAAACCCTTTTTTGCCCAACTAATGTAACTATATGCCCTCCCTCTAGGGATCTACTATGAGAAGGAGTGCAGCAGTGAGGAGTTGGACCATGGTGTTCTAGTGGTGGGATATGGTTTTGAAGGAGAGGATGTGGATGGCAAGAAATACTGGATTGTCAAGAACAGGTACAGAGGTTCTTCCTGGGATCTTTTAGTTTGACCGTTTCCACCACAGGAATGGTTAACTTATTCGTCAGGGAATATACCTCTACAATACCACTGCCTTCATTTGAATATGGCTTTGGTCTGGTACTATGGTTTAAGTCATGAATTTCTCTAAAGTGGCAGTAAATCACATTTTGAATAATTTCCCAACTAACTCCAACAGAGAAGCTAACAGATTGTTTGTATTTTCCTCAGCTGGAGTGAGAAATGGGGAGACAAAGGCTATATCTACATGGCCAAAGACAGGAAGAACCACTGTGGTATCGCCACGGCATCCAGCTACCCACTGGTCTAGTGTTTTAGAATCTGGATGTGTTCTAGACTCTTTTTTTTTTAATGTTTGAAAAATGTTCATAAAGGGCAATGATGACGACAGTGCTGCCTTATTAAGTCTGTGAAAGGCACTAGTGAATCCTGCTGCATGGGTTTTAAAGACCGTTTTAGGGAATCTATGAAATTCTACCTAGTTTTTATACTTGATTTGATATATAGTTGAGTCAAGTAAATGTTACAGGTGTGACCTCTGTGTACATTCCTAGTTTACTGCTTTTACACCTGTTCTGTAAAAATGTTGTACATATGAGCAAAATAAACCTCTTTCTAAAATGAATTTGTTTACATGGCAAACTACAAAATTGCTAAGTCATCCTATCCAAACTGTAAAACTTTGCCAAGTGTTTTTGTGCCCTTTGGTCAATGCTGTCACTGTTTGCATTAATCATTTAACTTAGCTTACTGCACACAGCTGTTCCGTATTGCCAGTATTAGAAGCCATATTGCCCCCACCCTTTGGGTACACCCACAAAACAGTTTATTCCAGATAGCTCAGGGAAAAACCCTGACTCACACAAACTGCTGCTGTATTGTAGGTATCTCAGAGCAGATAAGATGTGGAGCAAGGTCCTCATGGCTCATAAGACCCAGTTTAGCCTGGTGGGTTCCAAAACAACTGGTTAAGTCTGGCCACAGATCCAGTAACTTTTATAGAAAAAGAACACTGGGGCTTGACTGGTAGTTGTTTGTTAGTGACATTTGTGTGTACTGTATTGGGTATGTGTAGCAGCTCCCAATTAAAGGGAATGCAGTTATTTCCCAGCTAAAATGGTCTTAACAAAAACATTTGTACTAACCCTATTTGTCATCTGACTATCAGTGAGGCTGTACTCTTGATTGGTGTGAGGAGCAATATTGCGTTTAGATTTGGCCATAAGCAAACAAAATGCAGGAAAACTAATCCGTTTTACCTCATTTCTACGAGCATGTCACCTGTGCAACTAGGTGAGGGAAAAAAATCCCTTTTTCTCACAGAAGCAACTCTGACCATAACGCTATTCTCCTGCTTACTAGCAAAAACTCAAACAGGAAGTACCAGTGATGAAGCGGATGCTAAACTACAGGACTGTTACGCTAGCACAGACAGGAATATGTTCCAGGATTCAGGTCACCAGCATCAATAAGCACATCGACAACGTCGTCCCCCACACTGACCGTATGTACATATTCCAACCAGAAGCCATGAATAACAGGCAACAGCCACACTGAACTAAAGGCTTGAGCTGACGCTTTCAAGGAATGGGACCCTAATAAATCCTGCTACGCCCTCCAACAAACCATCAAATAGGCAAAGCATCAATACAGAACTAAGATCGAATCCTACTACACCGGCTCTGATGCTTGACAGATGTGGCAAGGCTTGCAAACTATCAGAGTACAAAGGGAAACGCAGCCGCGAGCTGTCCTCTAACACAAGCCTACCAGAAGTTAAATGCCTTCTATGCTCGCTTTGAGGCAAGCACCACTGAACCATGCATGAGAGCAACAACTGTTCTGACGACTGTGTGATCACGCTCTCCGTAGCCGATGTAAGATCTTTAAATAGGTCAACATTCATAACACAAATTACCAGAACTCGTACACAGAGCATGTGCTGACCAGCTGGCAAGTGCATTCCTTGACATTTACAACCTCTCCCTGACCCAGTCTGTAATATCTACAGGTTTCAAGCAGACCACCATAGTCCCTGTGCCCAAGAACTCCAAGCTAACCCCAGACACCCTGGACCCACTCCAACTCGCTTACCCCAACAGATCCACAGTTTACGCAATCTTTTTTGCACTCTACACTGCCCTGTCCCACCTGGACAATAGGAACACCTATTTGAGAATGTTAGTCTCCAACCACTAGGCGAAAAGGTCCATATCGGGATATCTTTACATGAAACATTTTTGATATTCTAAAGCTGGGGTTTCCAACAGGTCGATTGCAGCCCATCTAAGTTGCTCGCCAAACAATTCTGAAAGTATATGCAATTTTCACGTTCCATTGCAAACTGTCATAAACCTCACAAGAATCAGAGAACGCAAGACAATTAATTTACAGCAAAATTGCCCGTCTGTCTGTGTGCTGCGCCTGTTTGACTTTCACTCCGTATGTAGCCAGTTGATGTGATAACAGTCTTGTGGGTTGACAGAAATACTTTCCCCAACACATTTCATAATTCAATTTTAACTGCAAAGTAGGCTTACCTGGGAGATAGCCTATATCATGAGTCATTATATATTTTGTATGTATTATTTATTTGTAAACTTTGCCATGAAATGAGCAGCTGCAGTATAGAACCATCACTGGACCAACAGTTAGAAGGCACATTCCTCCCTTGTTAGATGCACAATTAAAGGGCCAGATGCGCAATTAAAGGGGAATTACACTCAAAAATCTAAATGTGTTAGTTTTCTTCCAGTCCTAAAACAAATGTGATTTAAGCATTGACATGGCCTCAGAACATCCAATTTCCTTGTTTCTCTATGAGCAATTCTACATTTGAGGCTCCCGAGTGGTGCAGCGGTCTAAGGCACTGCATCTCAGTGCTAGAGGTGTCACTACAGACACCCTGGTTTGAATCCAGGCTGTATCCCAACCAGCAGTGATTGGGAGTCCCATAGGGCGGCTCAAAATTTCCCCAGCGTCGTCTGGGTTTGACTGGTGTAGGCAGTCATTGTAAATAAGAATTTGTTCTTAACTGGACTTGCCTAGTTAAATAAAGGTTCAATAAAAAAAGTTGTTTATTAACCATTGTTTTACCAGGTATTGACAGAAAACATAATGCACTGTTTTCTCTTGTACACTAAACACCCGGGGATGAGTTGCATGGGAGAGAAGAATGTGCCCATTTGAAAGCTACATTTGCTTTTTCGTAGCTCTCCACATTTTATTTTTTTAAATTAGCTCTCATGCTAGAAAAAGTAAATAAAACATTTTGCGAGTTACTCATTTTCCTATTTTCCCTCTTCATGTTGACAAATACTGACTATACATAGCACATCTTTGTTTTCTCATCATATTTAAGATATGAAGCTATATTGATTCCAGATATGCTTCTCTTGGCTGAAGTCCATATCCGGATCTTGATATGCTTTTCATATGCTGAAAATAAGGACAATTTCTGATACATTTCTAAGTTTTCCGCACACGCTCAAAAATTTGACAAATATGAAATTTATCTTTTTCTTTCATGCAAAATCTTTGCATGAAAGAAAATTCTCTGGTCTGATGAAACCAAGATTGAACTCTTCGGCCTGAATGCCAAGTGTCACGTCTGGAGGAAACCTGGCACCATTCCTACGGTGATGCATGGTGGTGGCAGCGGCTGGGACTGGGAGACTAGTCAGGATCGAGGAAAAGGTGAACGGAGCAAAGTACAGAGAGATCCTTGATGAAAACCTGCTCCAAAGTTCTCAGGACCTCAGACTTGGGCGAAGGTTCACCTTCCAACAGGACAACGACCCTAAGCACACAGCAAAGACAATGCAGGAGTGTCTTCAGGACAAGTCTCTAAATGTCCTTGAGTGGCCCAGTCAGAGCCCGGACTTTAACCCGATTGAACATCTCTGGAGAGACCTGAAAATAGCTGTGCAGCAACGCCCCCATCCAACCTGACAGAGCTGGAGAAGATCTGCAGAGAAGAATGGGAGACACTCTCCAAACACAGGTGTGCCAAGCTTGTAGCGTCATACCCAAGAAGACTCGAGGCTGTAATCACTGCCAAAGGTGCTCAACAAAGTACTGAGTAAAGGGTCTGAATACTTATGTAAATGTTGTGTTTCAGTTATTTGTTAATAAATGTGCAAACATTTCAAACAACATTTTTTCTTTGTCATTATGGGGTGTTGTTTGTAGATTGATGAGAAAACACTGTATTTTCTCAGCACATACAATGCATATGCTCTTAACTGAGGTCCATATCAGGATCTTGATATGCTAAATAAGGTCAATTTTTGATGCTTATTTGAGTTTTGAGGACATGCTCAATAATTTGACAAATATTACATTTAGGAATCACATATTTTCTGCTGTGGAGTTCCAACTGTAATTTCTGAATTTGGGCACCATAAATGAGTGTAAATGGTGTGGTGGAACTGACAAATGGAGAAACAATGAATTGAGAAGTTGTTCAGCAAGTACCTCAAAAAAGTTGACTCTAAAGCAAGTAGCTAATTTGAGATGTTTTATTTATCTTATTAACTAGAATCAAGAATGCTTGCTAATTTGACCTGCACAAAGTAGGGATTGGTAGCTAGATTGCTTATACCCCAACATCAAGCCTAACTTGTAGACTTCGCTAGCTAACAAATTCCCTTCAGGTTTTCTTTTGTACCACATATCAAGCCTTAAGGTGACAGTTAACGTTGGGTCTGGACTGTGAGGAACCGCTGCTGACAACCAAATCTGCATCCATCGTCCATAACAAACAGGGCAGGCAGGGGTATTGAGGGTGTGCAACTTATTTTCTGTTAAATAAATAAAATACAATTTTCACAAAGATTGGCCAATGTTGCATCTTTACAAAAAAATGTGTTGCGATTGGATTTGCAATGCTGCAGAAATAGCAAAGATGTGCTTTGTAAATAGCAACTTGGATTAAATAAAATGATGTTTGCCTTTCCATACCTTGTATAGACTACTACTGAATGTGGTGCAAATGTATGCTTAGATACGTCACCTACATGTGAAGGAGATTGGTAAAGCATGGCACTTGCAATGCTAGGGTTGTGGGCTTAATTTACATGGGGGTCCAGTATGAAATAAAAGTATGAAAATACATGCACTCACTGCTGTAAGTCACTATGGATAAGAACGTCTGCTAAAATGTCAAATATCTCCATGGACTCATATCGTGTTAGGAAGATTTCTGAGGTCTGGATTGGATGCATGTAGAAACTGTCCCATAATGGAGAAGCTCTTAGCTCCTTAAATTAAATTAAGGATATGGGGGTGTGTGCATAGTTCCCTCCTGTTCACCCACGACTCCAACATCTTTAAATTTGCCTACGAAACGACGGTGGTAGGCCTGATCACCAACGACGATGAGACAGCCTATTGGGAGAAGGTCAGAGACCTGGCAGTGTGGTGCCAGGACAACAACCTCTCCCTCAAAGTCAGCAAGACAAGGGAGCTGATCATGGACTACAGGAAACGGAGGGCCGAACACACCCCCATTCACATCGACAAGGGTGTAGTGCAGCGGGTAGTTAGCTTATATTTCCTCGGTCCACATCACTTCTTCCCCCTCAGGAGGCTGAAAAGTTTTGTCATGGGCCCTCAGATCCTCAAAAAGTTACACAACGGCACCATTGAGAGTATCTTGACTGGCTGTATAACTGCTTTGTATGGCAACTGCTCTGCGTCCGTCCGTAAGGTGCTACAGAGGGTAGTACGTACGGCCCAATACATCACTAGGGCCGAGCTCCCTGCCATACAGAAGTTCTATACCAGACGCTGTCGGAAAAATTGTCAAAGACTTCAGCCACAGTCTGTTCTCTCTGTTCCCGGATGGTTGCAGTACTGGAGAGCAAAGTCTGGGACCAGAATGCTCCTGAACAGCCATAAGACTGCTGATCAGTTCATTAAACAGCTAGCCGGACTTTCTGCTTTTCACCCCTACAGACATTCAATCAATCACCCAACCAAACCAAATGCACGTTACCTCAATCAATTACCCCAACTACCTCGTAACCCAGTACACTGACTCGGTACACCTTGTATATAGCCTGTATATCCTGTATACAGCCTAGTTATTTTATGGTTACAATTATATTTTTATGTGTTTTTGGGAAAGGGCTCGTAAGTAAGCATTTAAAAAAATAATTGTGTGCAACAGTGATTGGCAATTAAATGCAAGCTTCACAAAAAAAATGCAATTGTTAACATTTCTAGCCTGTCGATCTATGGGTAATAGGGTTGAAGTGTTATGCTTAACCTGCTTCTTTTTCTAGCAGAAAACACCAGAAAATTACCAAAATCAGTAGAACCAGTTCACCTGTTTTTACACTATGATTTGACTATTGAGTTAGAAGTTCAATAAATTATTTTGAAATAAATATTTAAAAAGGAATAGTTTCACCATATCAAAATGAAAATTCAGTTCACATAACAGGGTTGACCTTAAAATGAGTGACAGACATTAATTAATCACTAATCATATTTAAAGAAACAATAATCTTCAAAAATGACTTTATCAATAACTAAGGCTTTACAATGATGGTGAAACAGGCTTTTAAAATTCAATATTGGTTCACAATTTCTACTTAAATTAATTCAAATATAAACGGGACGCAAAAGGCACCCATACTGTGGAAGACCCAGCATGACTCGCTTTGAAACACGGGCACTCAGGCCAGAAATGTTCCCCGACATCCTCAACTACTTGATTAATATTTGTTGAGAAATAATATGCCTCATGTCATTTTCTCAAGACAAAGGTGATGGCTGGGTATGATTGTGCACATACAGTACATAAATAAATATGTATGTTATTTTTGTTGTTGTCATTAGCCGAACAAACAGAGCTATTTTTGGATCTAGTGTTTTCCATGATGCTGTATAACATTCAGAAATGTGTATTGGTGGGGTCTTGAGACACATAGGAATACCTATGTGAGAATGCTGTTCATCGACTACAGCTCAGCATTTAACACCATGGTACCCTCCAAACTCGTCATCAAGCTCGAGACCCAGGGTCTCGATCCCCGCCCTGTGCAACTGGGTACTGGACTTCCTGACGGGCTGTTCCCAGGTAGTGAGGGTAGGTAACAACAATCTCCATCCCACTGATCCTCAACACTGGGGCCCCACAAGGGTGTGTTCTGAGCCCTCTCCTGTACTCCATGTTCACCCACGACTGCATGGCCATGCACGCCTCCAACTCAATCATCAAGTTTGCAAACGACACTACGGTGGTAGGCTTGATTACCAACAACGACGAGACAGCCTACAGGGAGGAGGACTTCCTCGGCATACACATCACGGACAAACTGAATTGGTCCAACCACACAGACAGCGTGGTGAAGGCGCAGCAGCGCCTTATGACATATACAGTGCCTTGCGAAAGTATTCGGCCCCCTTGAACTTTGCAACCTTTTGCCACATTTCAGGCTTCAAACATAAAGATATAAAACTGTATTGTTTTGTGAAGAATCAACAACAAGTGGGACACAATCATGAAGTGGAACAACATTTATTGGATATTTAAAACTTATTTAACAAATCAAAAACTGAAAAATTGGGCGTGCAAATTATTCAGCCCCTTTACTTTCAGTGCAGCAAACTCTCTCCAGAAGTTCAGTGAGGATCTCTGAATGATCCAATGTTGACCTAAATGACTAATGATGATAAATACAATCCACCTGTGTGTAATCAAGTCTCCGTATAAATGCACCTGCACTGTGATAGTCTCAGAGGTCCGTTAAAAGCGCAGAGAGCATCATGAAGAACAAGGAACACACCAGGCAGGTCCGAGATACTGTCGTGAAGAAGTTTAAAGCCGGATTTGGATACAAAAAGATTTCCCAAGCTTTAAACATACCAAGGAGCACTGTGCAAGCGATAATATTGAAATGGAAGGAGTATCAGACCACTGCAAATCTACCAAGACCTGGCCGTCCCTCTAAACTTTCAGCTCATACAAGGAGAAGACTGATCAGAGATGATCAGATGAAACCAAAATTGAACTTTTTGGCAACAATGCAAAACGTTATGTTTGGCGTAAAAGCAACACAGCTCATCACCCTGAACATACCATCCCCACTGTCAAACATGGTGGTGGCAGCATCATGGTTTGGGCCTGCTTTTCTTCAGCAGGGACAGGGAAGATGGTTAAAATTGATGGGAATATGGATGGAGCCAAATAAAGGACCATTCTGGAAGAAAACCTGATGGAGTCTGCAAAAGACCTGAGACTGGGACGGAGATTTGTCTTCCAACAAGACAATGATCCAAAACATAAAGCAAAATCTACAATGGAATGGTTCAAAAATAAACATATCCAGGTGTTAGAATGGCCAAGTCAAAGTCCAGACCTGAATCCAATCGAGAATCTGTGGAAAGAACTGAAAACTGCTGTTCACAAATGCTCTCCATCCAACCTCACTGAGCTCGAGCTTTTTTGCAAGGAGGAATGGGAAAAAATTTCAGTCTCTTGATGTGCAAAACTGATAGAGACATACTCCAAGCGACTTACAGCTGTAATCGCAGCAAAAGGTGGCGCTACAAAGTATTAACTTAAGGGGGCTGAATAATTTTGCACGCCCAATTTTTCAGTTTTTGATTTGTTAAAAAAGTTTGAAATATCCAATAAATGTCGTTCCACTTCATGATTGTGTGCCACTTGTTGTTGATTCTTCACAAAAAAATACAGTTTTATATCTTTATGTTTGAAGCCTGAAATGTGGCAAAAGGTCGCAAAGTTCAAGGGGGCCGAATACTTTCGCAAGGCACTGTATACAAATATACAGTTGACTTGTATATGGTGTCTGTTTTGCCAACATTCCACTCCTTGAACTCTGTGTCATTGCAAAACAAAATTGAAACATGACACAGAGTACAAGTAGTGGAACGTTTGCTAAACAGACTGGTACCCAGCTAGGTGTATGAATGTTTTGGTGGGAACGTATCTCCGCGTGCCCCCTTGGCTGTTGCTGATACTTTAGCATTGGCTCAGTTGTTCTCTTCTGGTGTTACTAGCAGAGATGGAAAAGGAAGTGACACATACAAATGTTTTCTGTGTCAATGGAGGTCAAATGAGCTAAGTAGACCAGACCCAGCTGCTATCGCATTGGTGTCTATGGGAGAGCCACCACCTTGAGTAGACCAGAACTGACCACTGACAGCTTATGTAGCAGGAGAATGCTGCTGCACTGTATTTTGACCAGAGTGTATACCAGAGGCTGAGGAGGGGTAGCCACAAACACAAACACGCTCAGCAGTCCCCCCCCCCCCACACACACACACACATTGGTGATGACGAAGGGACAAAACATGACCATGATCAGGAAGAAGACCATGACCAGAATCTGGGAGGCCTTCTGCCCTGCCAACCCCTCCTGTGTCACGGCTTAGTGAAGGCCTGAAGAAGAGCAGGAGAGTGAGAACCCGAAGGAAGAAGCCCAGGGTCAGGATGGCACTTCACTTAGGCCGGAACAACAGCTGGTCCAGGCAGATGGTAGCGTCAGTCTGCAGGGCGCTGATGGTGAGTAAGTAGCTTACCACCATTATGGTGAGGGGGACGAAGAAGGCCAAGAAGGAGCCCACCAGGACAAAACTGTCATCTGTCAGCAAATGGATTAATGATGGCTAGAAGGCCGGTGACGTCGACTGCCGAGCAACCCCCGAACAGGGAGAGGTATCGACTTCGGTAGAAGTCGTGAAAATTTGTGTGGTGCTAAAACGTTCTATTTGTCTATACGCAGAGTTTATGTTCCCTCTCCCCAAATAAGAATACGACACATTGCCAAGTTTATTTTCCCTGCCACGTGAGAATACGACACACTTTCACTGGATAGCCAAGCTCAAACGAAAATTGCTAACGTAGGCCTAACTGGAGAAACTATACGGATGTATCCCAACCAAAAACCATAGATTTCAGGCAATATCCGTGCTGACACACATCAACAGCATCATCCCAGACACCCTGGACCCACTCCTATTTGATACCACCTCAATAGATCCACAGAAGACGCAATCTCAATTGCACTTCAGACTGTCTTCTCCCACCTGGACAACAGGGGAAATAACTACATGAGAATGCTATTCATAGACTAGCTCAGCATTCATCACCATAGTGCACCCCAAGCTCATCACTAAGCTAAGGTCCCTGGGACTGAACACTTCCCTCTGCAACTGGATCCTGGGCTTCCTGACATGCTAGCCCCAGGTGGTGAGGGTAGGCAAGGACACCTATGCCACGCTGACCCTCAACACGGGGACCCCACAGGGGAGTGTGCTTAGTCCCCTCTTGTACTCCCTGTTGACCCACGACTGAGCAGACACGCACGACTCCAACACATCATAAAGTTTGCTGATGACACGACGGTGGTAGGCCTGATCACCAACGGCGATGAGACAGCCTTCAGGGAGGAGGGCAGAGACTTGGGAGTGTTGTGGGACAACAACCTCTCCCTCAATATCGGTAAGACGAAGGAACTGATTTTGGATAAAGAAGGGAGAGTATGCCACATCTACATTGACAGGGCTGTAGTGGAGCTATACTGTACACTACACTGAGACTCACACAAAAAACCCACACACATAAGACACACACACACACACACACGCACGCACGCACGCACACACACACACACACACACACACACACACACACACACACACACACACACACACACACACACACACACACACACACACACACACACACACACACACACACACACACACACACATCATATGCTGCTGCTACTCTGTTCTTTATTTGAACTCTTATTATTATCTATCTTGTTGTCTAGCCACTTTACCCTGCCTTTATGTACATTTCTACCTCAAATACCTCGTATCCCTGCACATTCATCTGGTGCTGATACTCCCTGTATATACTTTTAATGCTTGTGTATTTTATTCCTAGTGTTATTATTTGTATTTTGTATTATGTTTTAACTATCTATCATTGGGAAGAGCTCATAAGCAAGCATTTTACGGTAAAGTCTACACCTATTGTATTTGGCAAAAAAATGTATAAATGTTATGATAAGGGTATAGGTTACAGTATCATCGTGGAAACGTGCTGTGTGAGTGAAATCCCCAGTTTGTAACAACAACCATGCTGTAAATGGTTACACAGCCTGCACAAAGTGCAAGCAAACAACGTGCAAGCAGGTAGGCCTATTTATTTTAGATCATTCTTATCAGTAAATGATTTACTTAATTCAGGAATTCGTTCATTAGGCCATATGCAGTCCATGTAAACTGGTGCGGCTTGTAAAAGTTTGAGTAGCATACTAAATAAATGTGGCCTATTTTTGCAGCCAATATTATATTCTGGGAATGGTTTATTTATGTTTTAATTAGGCCTAAACTATTTGATTATCTAAATAATATTGAATGTAAAGGTATTGTTTTGTTATGTAAACTATGCAGGCTTTCATTAGGTAAGAAGGCTAATTAGAAGGCCCTGTTTCTCAAAGCGATTTGAGTGACAGATCGCCACCCCCTCTGACTTCAAAATGGCCCGAGTTGCTCCCCTCCTCAAGAAACCAACACTCGACTCATCTGACGTCAAAAACTACAGACCTGTGTATCCCTTCTTTGTTTTTATTTCCAAAACACTTGAGCGTGCTGTCTCTGATCAACTTTCATGTTATCTCTCTCAGAACGATCTTCTTGACCCTAACCAGTCAGGCTTCAAGACAGGTCACTCAACCGTGACTACTCTTTTCTGTGTCACAGAGGCTCTCCGCACGGCCAAAGCTGTCTCTCTCTCCTCTGTTCTCATCCTCCTAGATCTATCGCTGCCTTTGACACCGTGGACCACCAGATCCTCTTCTCCACCCTCTCAGGGCTGGGCGTCTAAGGCGCTGCACACTCTTGGATTGCATCCTACCCGACAGGCCGCTCCGATCCAGGTGACATGGAGAGGATCTGTGTCTGCACCACGTACTCTCACTACCGGTGTCCCCCAGGGCTCGGTTCTAGGCCCTATCCTCTTCTCTCTAAACACCAAGTCCCTCGGCTCTGTCATATCCACACGTCTCTCCTATCATTGCCATGCGGATGATACTCAACTACTTTTCTCCTTCCCCCCTTCTGACACCCAGGTGGCGACATGCATCTCTGTGTGGCTGGCAGATATCTCAGCTTGGGTGTCAGCCCACCACCTCAAGCTCAACCTCGACAAGACGGAACTACTCTTCCTCCCGGGAAAGGCCTGCCAGCTCAAAGCCCTCTCCATCACAGTTGACAACTCCACACTGTCACCCTCCCAAAGTGCAAAGAACCTTGGCGTGACCCAGGACAACACCCTGTCGTTCTCTGCAAACATCAAAGTAGTGACCCGCTACTGCAGGTTGCTCTACACAATCCGTAGAGTACAACCCTACCTCACACAGGGAGTGGCGCAGGTCCTAATCCACAAAAAAAAAAACATTTAAAAGGACTATGTGGGTTACGTGCCCCTGTGCCCCCTATGGCCATGAAGCCTCGCTTACTCACTACATGAGCTTGTGTGACTTTGCTAACACAATCAACAGTACGTTAATTAAGAGACCTTCCTTGTCCATCAGTGTTCAGTTCATTTGAAGCATTACTTAATGAGGTCAAGATCAACAAGACTACATTCTCTGTCACATCAGAAGTCAGTTTGTGCTTACGGTTTGTTTGTTTACAACACTGTTATAGACACATGATACCCATGAGGTACAGTCTATTTTTAAATGGAGCCTTATGTGTGAAGCTGAGACCAACAGCCACTGAGAGTGATAAGACATTGAGGAAGACTAGAGCTCTGAAATGTCTGAGTTTGTATGTGAAAAGCAGCGAAAAGAGAGAGAAAGGGTTTCCTCTGTACTATTCTTTATCTGCAGCTAGTGTTTGTTGAGTAAAGGTGCTGTACGGTCATGCAGGGACAAGAGCCTTCCAATCTAGAGACTGTTGTGCCTCATGGTCGTGGGAGGATTTTTAGGACATTCTGTTCCATGACACATTCTCTCTCTCTCTTGTTTAACTAATCTTGTGGGGGGACACAATTAATCCCCATTCCAAATCCTAATTTCCCTAACCCCTAACTCCAAATCGAACCCTAAACCTAACCTTTAACCCCTAATTCGTTACCTTAACCACAAACACCCTAGAAATAGCCTTTTTCCATGTGGGGACTAACAAAATGTCCCCAGTTGGACAAATGTGTGTTTGTTTACTAGTCTTATAGTTAAAGTATAGTTAAACATGTCCATACACACAGACACACACACACACATTTATAATGTTGAGAAAGTCACAAATGTGTAGCAAGGATAATTGAACACTTTAAAAACATTTTTGGCTCCAGTACATTATGGATCTAGGAAAGGCATTACAGCAAAGAGCCAGAGCAACAGCCTTTGATTAATAACCTGTTTTCTATGCAGGACACTGATACTTATGCGGCCTCTTTGTTCTTAAATGTATTCAGTTCAAATACAGTAGAGCATAATCTCTCATTCATATGGAGTGTTGTCCCCATGGAGCTCCAGAATACATTGAATGGGAAACATTGTGGGTGCTTCATGAATGGTGAGCTGTTTGGGTAACAAAGTTGACCATGGGGGAGTGGTTGCTGCTAACTTTGTGAGTAAGGAGTGAGAGAAACGTAAGACTAATTCAATCTATACGGTTTGTTTGGATGTATTTGTAATAGCAAAACAGAACTGGTATTTTGTGGTTTTCGTGATGTTGTGCGATTGACTGACAACGTCTTGTCTAGGGGAAATGAGTAAGGGGAAAAGGTTATGCTACTCCAGGTGTTTTTCCTCTTCTTACCCAATACCAATACACTCTCCCTCCTCCATCCTCACCATTTACAAACCTTCTTATGCTAGTCTTGCTTGCCAGTGAATGACACTTGATAAATACTAGCCTTACCTTTGCAACACAAAGAACAAACATGTATTGTAATGTTGTACAAGAAAGCACCTGAGAGTAGATAGGATCAGATCTTATCGTCAAGGAGGGTACTAAGTAACTCGTAAACCTATTGTATAGCAAGATCAACAACACCTTGGTAACAGGACCCCTATCTGAATACTTTTCCCCTATCATCACACATTCATAGGCTGATAATAGGCTTCCATGACCACGATAGGCATTGTCCAGTCAGGCCTACTTTCTGCAGGTCTGGCTTTTCAGCAGCGTTGTGATGATTGCTTGTCACAGGGTATTGTTTCTGCTTGTTCAGCTACATGACTAATCACGCTAAAAAGAACACAAGAGAGCACATGCTGTCTTCCTGCTCTTCTACCGTGTCATAGTTCCTCTTACTTGATTAGAAAAAGGTTTTCCTCTTTTACCTTCCCAAACGCGGGGCTGTATGACTACAACCCCCATCACCTAGGCCCCAGGATGACACGGCTTGGCTTCAGTCAGCTGATGGAGCATGTAGCAGAGTGATGTATGTGTCATATTGTGTAATCTACAATCACATGCCAAGCATTGTCAAGACAAGAAACATCCACTTTTAGTCATCAGTTTCACTTCTTTAAAAATATATTTTTAGCTTGTTTAACTTTCTTGAACAAATTGCTGTAAATGTAAAACATAAAACAATTAAACAAATGTACATGATTGACAACATACACAGCTGTGGTATAATTGTTATTACATGAGTAGGCCTACTCTACATTTTTTGTTCTTTATAACCTGCTGTTTCCTTTTGCACCCACCACAAATTAGTATCGTCTGAGATTGCTTTTGGATTGACAACTGAAGCAAATAATTACCACAACACCACCTGGTGTTGATAATATTAGAAACCAGCTTCTCATGGTTTGACACACTGTAATATGCTGTATGCCTATGAAGGTGTACTACGTCCCCCTGCTAATGGGTCAGCAACACATCATGGACAACAAGTGGAGGGATTTTAACATTGGGTTTTATTCAAAACATATTATAGGTCCACCAGTGGAAATGACACATGGCACAACAACCCTACAATATACTACATCATAAGGCTGAGGTAGGCCTTGTCCATGAGGGGTCTCTCAGTTCAGGGATCCAAACAGTAAGACGCTGAAGGGTTGCATCCCAATCATCTAAATTGGACTCCTCTCCCCTATCCTGTCTTGCTAGATCAGCACAGTTCTAGAAGGAGAAACGAATAGGGTAAGAAACTTTAAACTATTATGACATAGGCCCAGGTCAGTGAAAGTCTCCTCCCTACTTTGTCCCTCTGAAGTATCTCTGGTCCCAGATCTGGTTGGTCAGATGGTGGAGGTAAAATACTACTCCGCTTGTTCAAAAGGATCAGCCGGAGAAAAGCACTGCCCCAATTATCTGATCAACCAATCACCTCAACTTCTAAACAACTGGGCATGATATATATATATATATTCCATGACATATACTGTATATCCCCAGCTCCATTCATGATACAAAGATTACTAGCTCAGGTCAAAGGTCGACCCTTGAGGACAAGCAGGTCATGGTGGATCCACAGAAGGCTCCAGCGCAGCCTCACATGCGTGTCTTCTTGTAGATGGCGACGTACTCCTGGACGTCTTCAGGGGAGCCCAGGACCACAGGAACTCGCTGGTGGATGTTCTCTGGCTTGATGTCCAGGACATTCATCTCCCCCGTGGTGGCCATGCCTCCAGCCTGCTCGATGATGAAAGACATGGGGTTGCACTCATACAGTAGCCTCAGCTACACCGGATGGAGTGAAAGAGAGACGATGGTTAGTCACTTCAATATATATCGAGAAATGGTCTAGTTCATTCTACCTTTTATCATTGATTGTCTGGGCACAGCCAGCACTCTACTTCTGGTTACTTGTATGTAACATATATCTACTTTAAAAAAAATGTTTATATGACCTGAAGAGCTCTGTCTCACTCACCTTGCCCTTGGGGCTCTTGACATTGGCAGGGTATAAGAAGATTCCTCCGTACACCAAAGTCCTGTGCACATCAGCCACCATGGAGCCAACATAACGCCCACCATAGGGGGCACTCCCATCCTGGAAACAAAAAGCAATGTATCCAGGGAGACTTACAATAGGTGCATTTAAAAGTAAGTAAGACAACCACGAGGCATATTTCATTAACTGCATTGGTCACTTCATAGTACCTAGAGTGAGTTAGTGGTGCAGAATTCTAGTTTAAGCCCTTTCAATTGTATAGTTAGTAAACTACCTCTGGATATTTCTTCTTCTTCAGGTATTGTGTGATGTCTGGGTAGAAGTGCTGAGCATAGCCTTCGTTCAGACTGTAGATCTTCCCCCTCTTCTTGATCTTCACGTCCTTATCCGTCAGGATAAACTCCCCGATGGACTAAAAACATACAGAACAGGGACCTGACTCAGCAACTTCATTGACTTTTTTCCCCACTACATGTGACTGTCTTGATTGATTCTGGAAGTTTGTTTGCACAAAGGCTTTGTTTACCATCCAGCATTAACTTATTTTTTGTTCTATAGTAATTAATCGGAAGATCAAAGAGCACCTCATGGATTAACAATAAATCAATGAAGGGCACCTCTCCTGTGTCTCTTCATCGACAATTTGATGTAGATGTGTTTATATGTTCTTTGACTGCCATTTCTTATTTGGTTATATATTCCGTTTTATATAGTTTTACTGTAGTGTGTTGCTATTTCAAAAATGCACTTTTACGTTTAAGTTCAATTTGATTTGGCTTTTACAGGGTTGAGCATGAAGCAGTTCACCCCTAGGTTTGATTTGAAACTTACAGGGTCGAGCATGAAGCAGTTGACCCCTTGACCTGTCGAGAGCACCATCATGGTGGCGCTGCCGTAGAGGGCATAACCGGCAGCAACAATGTGACGTCCAGACTGCAGCGCGTCCTTCTCATTGGGCTCATCATCTGTTGTCTGGGAGACAAACACGTGGATAGTTGTTACCAAACATAACAGAAGAACAGTGAAACAGTAACTAACTACAGTAGAAACTGGCACACTAATCTGACAAACTGAAACAATGTGTCTAAGAACGAAACAAGAGTGTGGAACTGTTATGGAACGTCCGAGACCGAATATAGAATGCCTTCGGAAAGTATTTCAGACCCCTTTACTTTTTCCACGTTTTGTAACGTTACAGCCTTATTCTAAATGGATACATTTGTAAAAAAAATCCTCAGCAATCTACAAAGAACACCCCATAATGACAAAGTGAAAACAGGTTTTTAGACATTTTTGCAAACTTGGAGTCCACCTGTGGAAATTTCAATTGTTTGGACATGTTTTGGAAAGGTACACACGTCTTTATAAAAGGTCCCACAGTTGACAGTGCATGTCAGAGCGAAAACCAAGCCATGAGGTCGAAGGAATTGTCCGTTAAGCTCAGAGACAGGATTGTTTTGAGGCACAGATCTGGGGAAGGGTACCTAAAACATTCTGCAGCATTGAAGGTCCCCAAGAACACAGTGGCCTCCATGCTTTCATGGAAGAAGTTTGGAACCACCAAGACTCTTCCTAGAGCTGGCCGCCCGGCCAAATTGAGCAATCGGGGGAGAAGGGCCTTGGTCAGGGAGGTCACCAAGAACCCGATGGTCACTCTGACAGGGCTCTAGAGTTCCTCTGTGTAGGTGGGATAAACTCTAGAAGGACAACCATCTCCGCAGCACTCCACCAATCATGCCTTTATGGTAGGAGTGGCCAGACAGAAGCTGCTCCTCAGTAAAAAGACACATGACAGCCTGCTTGGAGTTTGTCAAAAGGCACCTAAAGACTCTCAGACCATGAGAAACCAGATTCTCTGGTCTGATGAAATCAAGATTGAACTCTTTGGCCTGAATGCCAAGCGTCACGTCTGGAAGAAACCATGCACCATCCCTACGGTGAAGTATGGTGGTGGCAGCATCATGCTGTGGGGATGTTTTTCAGTGGCAGGGACTGGGATCGAGGCAAAGATGAACAGAGCAAAGTACAGAGAGATCCTTGATGAAATCTTGCTCTAGAGCGCTCAGTACCTCAGACTGGGTCGAAGGTTCACCTTCCAACACAACGTCCCTAAGCACACAGCCAAGACAACGCAGGAGTGGCTTCAGGACAAGTTTCTGAATGTCCTTGAGTGGCCCAGCCAGAGCCCGATCGAACATCTCTGGAGAGACCTGAAAATAGCTGTGCAGCAAAGCTCCCCATCCAACCTGACAGAGCTTGAGATGATCTGCAGAGAAGAATGGGAGAAACTCCCCAAATACAGATGTGCCAAGCTTGTAGCATCATACCTAAGAAGACTCAAAGCTGTAATCACTGCCAATGTGCTTCAACAAAGTACTGAGTAAAGGGTCTGAATACTTATTTAAATGTAATATTTTAGTTATTTTTTTGTTGTATAAATTGGCAAACATTTCTAAAAACCTGTCTTTGCTTTGTCATTATGGGGTATTGTGTGTAGATTGATGAGGGAAAATTAACTATTTAATGAATTTTAGGAAGCCCTGAAGCCCAAGGCAATTTCTTTTTTTCCATTTTTTATAATGTGCCTCCTGGAATTATTGTTTGAACGACTTAGTAAAAAAAATGTGTTCAAACAAGATAAGTCATTCAAAGGAGAGTAATTGTTATTTTGTCTAATTAGGCCTAATTTGTTATACAGATTGTCAGACTGTGTAATGGTTGCTGCAGCCATTCATTCACTGATTCCATCCATTGATAGGATTGTTCATTGACAGTTCTTTGATAGCCTAAAATAGGGCTGTTTCTGAGTGCCATAGCATGTAAGTGGGGCTTTATACAAAATACATTAAATCGAAGCATTCATACAAAATGTTGTCAGTATTGCAAACATAAACACAGACAGGCAGTCTATCGATTTCATGTTCTTCTTAGCTGTTGAGTTATATGCAGCTTTTTCCTCTCGCCACAATATCAGCATATATGGTATCAGGCAATGCAAAATGAACTTGCCTATTGTCAGACTCCTTTTACCGGTCTGGATACATGAACGTTCGGCTGCCCAGAGGTGGAATGCAGCAAGACAGACATGCAGTCTAATTAGTGATTGAATGTTATATTTTTTCATCTTAATTACAAACATTGGCTAAGCTGCACAGGAGACAGACAGGCAGTCAAGTAGTGTTACTTTACCAGGAACTAAAATATGGCAGCAACTATAAAGACTGGCCTACATCATCACACAAAATATTCCCAAAGTGTAGGGACTGCATCCTGCTTGTGCAAATGCAATAGACGTTAGACAGAGAGGGTTGTAAGCCTTCCTAATATATAGTGCCCTCAGAAGGTTTTCATATCCTTTGACTTATTCCACAGTTGTTACACAGCCTGAGTTAAAAATGGACAAAATGTACACAATAAACCCCCTCCCCCCGACAAATCTTCTTCAGGATCGGTGTCCCATCCGCAGGACGGTTAAGCTAATGTGGGCTAATGTGATAGCATGAGGTTGTAAGAAACAAAACAAAATCCCAGGACATAGATATATCTGTTATGGGCAGAAAGCTTTAATAAGAATTTATCTAGCTGCACTGTCCATTTTACAGTAGCTATTACAGTGAAATAATACCATGCCATTGTTTGAGGAGAGTGCACAGTTATTAACACACCAATTAGGCACATTTGGTTAGTCTTGAAACAACATTTTAAATAGATATGTAAGATTTCACTGGATCACTCTAAAACTTTCCACATACAGTGCTGCCATCTAGTCGCCAAAGTATAAATTGTGCAGAATAATTCATTATGCCCTTTCTCTTGCATTTCAAAGATGGTACAACAACAAAAATACAAAAAACTTGTTTTTTTCTTTGCATTATCTTTTATCAGATCCAATGTGTTAATCTCCTACATTAATTTCACATTTCCACAAACTTCAAAGTGTTTCCTTTCAAATGGTACCAAAAATATGCATATCCTTGCTTCAGGTCTTGACCTACAGGCAGTTAGATTTGGGTTTGTCATTTTAGGCAGAAATTGAAAAAAAAGGGGCGGATCCTTAAGAGGCAAAAGTGAAAACCTGTTTTTAGAAATGTGCTCAAATGTATTGAAATTTAAATACAGAAATCTAATTTACATAAGTATTCACACTCCTGAGGCAATACATGTTAGAATCACCTTTAGCTGTGATTACAGCTGAGTCTTTCTGGGTAAGTCTAAGAGCTTTGCACACCTGGATTGTACAATATTTGCACATTCTTTTAAATTCTTTATGCTCTGTCAAGTTGGTTGTGAATCATTGCTCCACAGCCATTAAGGCCTGCCATAGATTTTCAAGACAATTTAAGTCAAATGTAACTAGGCCACTTGGGAACATTCAATGTCGTCTTGGGACCTTGTGTTTTAGGCTATTGTGCTGCTGAAAGGTGAGTGTCTCCCAGTGTCTGTTACAAAGCAGACTGAACCAGGTTTTCCTCTAGGATTTTGCATGTGCTTAGCTCTATTCCGCTTCTTTTTATTATAAATATATATTAGTGCTTACCGATGACAAGCATACCTGTAACACGATGCAGCCACCACCATGCTTGAAAATATGAAGAGTGGTACTCAGTGATAATGTCATGTTTGCCCCAAACCTAATGCTTTGTATTCAGGATATAATTAATTTCTTAGCCACATTTTTGGAGTTTTACTTTCTGACTGGGTGTATTGATACACCATGCAAAGTGTAATTCATAACTTCACCACGCTCAAAGGGATATTTAATGTTTGCTTTGTCTCCATTTATTTATTTTTCATCGACCAATAGGTGCCCTGGTTTGCGAGGCATTGGAAAACCTCTGGTCTTTGTTGTTGAATCTGTGTTTGAAATTCACTTCTCGACTGAGGGACCTTACAGGTAATTGTATGTGTGGGGTACAGTGATGCGGTAGCATTCAAAAATCATTTTAACACTATTATTGCACACAGAGTGAGTCCATGCAACTTCGTATGTTACTTGCTAAGCACATTTTTACTCCTGAACTGAGAGACTTGCCATAACAAAGGTATTAAATACTTATTGACAAGACATTTCAGCTTTACAATTTTAAGCTGATAAAACAGCACCATCATTACATAGGTGCACCTTGTGCTGGGGACAATAAAAGGCCACTAAAAATGTGCAGTTGTATCACACAACACCACAGATGTCTCAAGTTGAGGGAGCGTGCAATTGGCATCCTGACTGCAGGAATGTCCACCAGAGCTGTTGCCAGAGAATTTAACATTAATTTCTCTACTATAAGCCACCTCCAGTGTCATTTTAGAAAATTTGGCAGTATGTCCAACCGGCCTCACAACCGCAGACCATGTGTATGGCATTGTGTGGGCGAACAGTTTGCTGATGTCAACATTGTGAATAGAGTGCCCCATGGTGGGTTTATGGTATGGGCAGGCATAAGCAACAGACAACGAACACAATTGCATTTTATCAATGTCAATTTGAATGCACAGAGATACCGTGACGCGATTCTGAGGTCCATTGTCGTGCCATTCATCTGCCACCATCACCATGTCTCAGCATGATAATGCACTGCTCCATGTCACAAGAATCTGTAACATGATCTGTACACAATTCCTGGAAGCTGAAACATGACCCAGTTCTTCCATGGCCTGCATACGAATCAAGCAGTGACTGTCACCCATTGAGCACGCTTGGGATGCTCTGCATCAACAGTGTGTTCCAGTTCCCACCAATGTCGCACAGCCATTGAAGAGGAGTGGGACAGCATGGCACAATCAACAACCTGATTAACTCTATGCAAAGGAGATATGTTGCGCTGCATGAGGCAAATGGTGGTCACACCAGAGACGGATTGGTTTTCAGATCTGTGACCAACAGATGCATATCTGTTTTTCCAGTCATGTAAAAATCAATAGATTAGGGCCTAATGAATTTATTTCAATTGACTGTTTTCCTTATATGAACTGTAAAATCGTTGAAATTGTTGCATGTTGCGTTTTATATTCTATTTTCTAACATCAGGATGTCACTTTTTTTGAAGGACTTCAAATTTATTAACAGATGTTTTTGGTAAGCAATACATAGACTACTGTAAAATGTATTTTAATAGAAACAAATTGATTTATTAACTAAACTATAATAAATACATCTTAAATAATAAAGGCTAGTATCAGCTTCTTTTCATAAATAAAAGGGAATAAATCTCAAACTGCAGCGGTCAAGTGATTTGTGCACAGAAGCAAAGCACCAACAAGTTTCACATGTGTATTGAGTGTGGGAAATGCACTCCACATTCAATATACTGTTTACAGAAAATATATAAATAATACATGAGCAAATCAGACTGACTATCAAGTCACCAAAAGTACAAACATGTTGTATGCACGGAAAGGATACACCCTGGTGGTGGTCGTAATGTAATACATTTAACATGACCTTGAACGCATCCATCCATCAAACTAACTTTCACTCGTTTCCAATGGGCACAATATTGATGTTTACCTCACCTGTATGCTTGTTATTTCCGCAATTTTCGCACAGTGAAGTACTACCCAAACCAGATCAAACCAGACAGACGTATCTGGTTTCAAGTGGCCAAGTCACGTCATGTGATGTGATCTAGTGGACGAACTCGAAATCAGACAAGATCATATTACATCCGTGAAAAGGTTACGACTTCAGCCTTCTCCTCATATGTATGTATATCATTCCTGTAAGACAAAATATGTAGTCATGGAACGTTGCACAAGCCCTGCGCTTTTCAAATGGCTGTGTTCCTATGGGATTTTAACCATGTTTAGAACGCCACCATTAAGTAAAACATATGCCCCCCAAAATTCCCTACAACAAAAAAATATATTATTTTTGGAATGGCAATTGGTGACATATGCAGAGTTATTCCAAGAAGGAAAGAAAGGAACCAACCACTTGTGTATCTTACATAGTTATTTTCTCATTTTGTTCTTTTGTAGCTTTGGCAACTATGTGTGTTTTCTATCCCTGCTCGCTCCTCTCCCTGCAGGCTTTAGACGCTCCCCACCCCTTGGCTGCAACCCCTTCTAATTTAGTGTACCCTGCATGCACAACCCATGTCAAACTATTGTTCTTCAGCAGCGTTTGGAACTGCTGGTCTGTGGTCAAGAACCCAGAGTTCATCTCAGCCTGTACTGCCCTTAAGTCCCTCGACTTTTTGGCTCTGACGTTGACATGGATCACTACAGAGAACACTGCTACTCCAGCTGCTCTCTTCACCGGACTGTTCTCTCATAGTCTGAGAGCATCGGTTCATTGCCGTGGTGGCACAGTGCTGCTGATTTCTCCTAAATGGAGATTCTCTTTACTCTCTCACCTGTCCTTCTCCTTATTTGAATTCCATGCGGTTACTGTCACTTGACAACAATGTTAAGCTTGAGTGGACATCTATCGCCCACCAGGTTCCCTTGGAGAGTTCATCAATAAGCTTCACACCTTGATAAGCTAATTTCCTGACGTTGGCTCAGCGCTCTTTGTACTGTGCAACTTCAACCTCCCGACGTCTGCCTTTGATTCATTTCTTTCCCTCCTTGCCTCTTGACCTCACCCTTTCCACTCACAAGGCAGGCAATACGCTTGACCTCACCCTTTCCACTCACAAGGCAGGCAATACGCATGACCTTACCCTTTCCACTCACAAGGCAGGCAATACGCTTGACCTCACCCTTTCCACTCACAAGGCAGGCAATACGCATGACCTTACCCTTTCCACTCACAAGGCAGGCAATACGCATGACCTTACCCTTTCCACTCACAAGGCAAGCAATATGCATGGCCTCACCCTTTCCACTCACAAGGCAGGCAATACGCTTGACCTCATCTTTACTTGAGGCTGTTCGCCTACTAATCTCATCCGCCATCACAATCTTCTCTCTTATCATCTCTCCCTTTTGCTAAATCCCTCCCTTCTGGTTCTACCCTGTCAAGCCTACCATCCTCCCTTTCCACAGCCTATAACTCGCACTTCCCCCTTTCCTTCGTGCAACCTTAAAGAACAGGGCTGCAGTCAGCTGAGGAAAACTAAACTTCCAGAAGACCTATCATCCTTCTCTTCCTCTGATTGTATCTTCTGCTAAAGCCACTTCCTATCTAAATTTCAAGCTTCTGCCTCCAACCCTAGGAAACTCTTCACCTTCTCCCTCCTTAATCCTACACCCCCCCACTCTGCCAACAACTTTGTCAACCACTTTGTCATCAACCTTCTTTTCATCCGTTCTTTATTCACTCAGCCTACTGAAATCAACTGGTCCCACTCATACATAACTACCCTACGCCTTGACCTTTTTCTCCCCTCTCACGCCAGAAGAAATCTTACGACTAGTGAGGTCCGGTTGCCCGACAACCTGCACGCTCGACCCCAACCCCTCCTTCAGACCATCTCTGGAGACCTTCCATTCCGCACGTCACTCATCAACTCATCCCTGACCACTGGCTGCATCCCCTCTGACTTCAAAATGGCCAGAGTCACTCCTCTCCTCAAGAAACAAACACTCAACCCCTCTGATGTCAAACCCCCACACAAAAAAAATAATTTTGTGAACTAACACTTGCACTTGACTCTTTTCCCTCTTTCTAGCTCTGACTTCACTGAGTTACTTCATTGAGATGAATGCACTAACTAAGTAACTCTGGATAAGAGTGCCTGAAATGACTATTTCTGATATTTTAGCTTAATTACATTTATTTATATTATGGTGATTCTATTCCAAGGAAAACTCAAGTACATTTGACAGTAGCCTATGTAGTGCCTACCTAAAACATTTGTTTATATATTTTATTTGTCACATACACATGGTTAGCAGATGTTAATGCGAGTGTAGCGAAATGCTTGTGCTTCTAGTTCCGACAATACAGTAATAACCAACCTAACAATTTCAACTACTACCTTATACACACACAAATGTAAAGGGATGAAGAATATGTACATAAAGATATATGAATGAGTGATATACAGAACGACATAGGCGAGAAGCAGTAGATGGTATAGAGTACAGTATATACATACGAGATGAGTAATGTAGGGTATATAAACATAAAGTGGCATAGTTGAAAGTGGCTAGTAATACATGTATTACATAAAGATGGCAAGATGCAGTAGATGATAGAGTACAGTATATACATATGAGATGCGTAATGTAAACATTATATTAAGTGGCATTGTTTAAAGTGGCTAGTGATACATTTTTACATCAATTTCAATTATTAAAGTGGCTGGAGTTGAATCAGTATGTTGGCAGCAGCTACTCAATGTTAGTGTTGGCTGTTTAACAGTCTGATGGCCTTGAAATAGAAGCTGTTTATCAGTCTCTCGGTCCCTGCTTTGATGCACCTGTACTGACCTCGCCTTCAGGATGATAGCGGGGTGAACAGGCAGTAGCTCGGGTGGTTGTTGTCCTTGATGATCTTTATGGCCTTCCATCGGGTGGTGTAGGTGTCCTGGAGGGCAGGTAGTTTGCCCCCTGTGATGCGTTGTGCAGACCTCACTACCCTCTAGAGAGCCTTATGGTTGTGGGCGGAGCAGTTGGCGTACCAGGCGGTGATACAGCCCGACAGGATGTTCTCGATTGTGCATCTGTAGAAGTTTGTGAGTGCTTTTGGTGACAAGCTGAATTTCTTCAGCCTCCTGAGGATGAAGAGGCGCTGCTGTGCCTTCTTGACAACGCTGTCTGTGTGGGTGGACCAATTCAGTTTGTCCGTGATGTGTATGCCGAGGAACTTAAAACTTACTACCCTCTCCACCACTGTCCCGTCGATGTGGATAGGGGGGTGCTCCCTCTGCTGTTTCTTGAAGTCCACAATTATCTCCTTTGTTTTGTTGACATTGAGTGCGAGGTTATTTTCCTGACACCACACTCCGAGGGCCCTCACCTCCTCCCTGTAGGCAGTCTCGTCGTTGTTGGTAATCAAGCCTACCACTGTAGTGTCGTCCGCAAACTGAGAACAGCGCCCAGCTGACAAATCATTACAAACTGTTACCAGCCAAGTAGAGAAGTTACAAGTCAGAAATAGCGATAAAATGTATCACTTACCTTTGATGATCTTCATATGGTTGCACTCACAAGACTCCCATTTACTCAATAAATGTTTGTTTTGTTCAATAAAGTCCATGTTTATATATTGTTAGAGCGTTTTGTTCAGTAATCCACAGGCTCAAACACAGTCACAACAGGCAGACGAAAAATCCAAATAGTATCCGTAAAGTTCGTAGAAACAAGTCCAACAATGTTTATAATCAATCCTCAGGTTGTTTTTAGCTTAATTGATAATATTGCAATTGGACAATAACGTTGTCAATATAAAAAGGTAAACAAGAAAGGCGCACTCTCTGTTGCGCGCATGAAAAACCTCGGACACTGTAGGGTCCACTCATTCAGAGTGGTCTACTCTCTCATTTTTCAGAATACTAGCCTGAAACAATTCTTAAAGACTGTTGACATCTAGTGGAAGCAATAGGAAGTGCAATTTGAGTCCCAAGTCAATGGATACTGTAATGGCATTCAATAGAATAACTACAAAACATAAATAAATCCCACTTCCTGGATAGATTTTTCTCAGGTTTTCAACAAATCAGTTGTGTTATACTGACAGACATTATGTTAACAGTTTTGGAAACTATAGACTATCTTCTATTCAAATCTACCAATTATATGCATATCCTAGCTTCTGGGCCTGAGTAGCAGGTAGTTTACTTTGGGCAAGCTTTTCATCCAGAGGTGAAAATAGTGCCCCTACCCTAGTGAAGTTAAACATGTTGATGGAAATTAGGTAGAACTTATTTAAGTTTCCCTGCATTAAAGTCTCTGGCCACTAGGAGCACTAGGAGTGGCTTCCTGTTTGCTTATTTCCTTATACAGCTGAGTCATTCAATGATATCACCTGTTCAAACGACTTAGTAACTTGTTTGAACAACAATATTTCATTTGAACAACTTAGTACATTATTTTGCCTTGGGCCTAAGGGCTTTGTAGAGGAATAATAACAAAAGAGTCACCAACCTTTCTGTAGATGGCAAAAATGGTTCCAATTGATACAAGACAGTCAATGTTTGACGAGCCATCCAGTGGGTCGAAGCACACAATATATTTTCCCTGTGAAACAAGAGGACATTGTCACATTGATGTTACAAGACATATCTCAACTTCAATCTGGACCACACACACCCCTACCCGTTTCTCTGGCTCCACAATGAGGGCCCTCTCGTTCTCCTCTGACACCAGGACACAGGAGGTGAAAGAGGACTTGATCATGTTGATGACCAAGTCATTGGACAGAACATCCAGCTTCTTCACCTGGTCACCGGTCACATTGGTGCTCCCAGCAATGCCATAGCTGGAGGGGAGGGAGAGAAGAGGAGAGAGAAAGAAGGAAGGGATAGAGAGATGGGAAGGGGTTAGACATGTGAGTAGTGATATCACCATAGTAGGCCTATTTCCATCACAATTGGAAGGAGGGTGGGACAAGGGTAAAGTGTTTCTAGGTTGGTTCTGTGATAGTGGGCATGCAGTGTCTGGTTCAACTCACAGGGCACAGAGAGTGATACCATCTTTTGGCCTTCATTGACTGTCAGTCATCAAGGAAATTCCGGACAATGGAGGACTATAAAGAAATTACTAATAAATAGGTAATAGGCCTATACTTCCTCCTAATGAAGACAATAGACATTTCTCAAGAGGAAATAAATGAATGATTTGGGAGTAGCCTATTGCATTACAATAGCTCTGGCTTGCATTTATGAAAACAACATTGAGTCCAAAGAAAGAATCGGATGGACATTGACCCGAGTCGAAGTTGACAACAGTATTACCTGATTAGCTGGACTGTCAGACTCATGCATAATATCCGACTAGGTAAATATTTGATTTAGTCTCCCTACCCGGCATATGGTTGGTTGGTTGGACGGTCCCTGCTATTGATATAATCGTTCACTTATTGCCAGTGCTTTGTGATTACCATACAGCACAGAGGGGATAAGAATCCACAACTCACATTTTCTGCAGCATCACGATGCAACAAAATGATCACTGACAGACCATATCACTAGCTAGTTCTCCATCCAATGTGACAGATTTTTATGCGAATATTCAAAAATCTCAGATGTTACTTCCATTAAAACAAACTGTTTAAAATGCTGTGCGTGATGACGTAATGCACATACAAATAACTTTGCCTTTAAATTCCCATGTACCAAAAATAAAAATACAAGTTAAATGGGTGTCCATCACATTTTAAACTCTACTGATGGTTGTCACAAAAACTGTTTCATTATATAGAAAATGTGTCCATTCTGGTGTTGGCTCATGTGCTTTAACCAACAGCTCACTGATACAGTGTAGGTAGGCTACCTACATTATGAGATTATTATAGAGAAGAGCAATATTATTTTTATTTGTAAAACGGCAGCCAAGCACTCACCATCATGCCACCAGAATAAGACCCTCTATTTATTGGAAAGGAGCATCCCCTTTTCCATTCACCACCCTGTGATGTTAAATCAACTGCATGCTTTCCCGGGTTGTCGTGGGAGGACCACAACATATCACGTGACTCCAAATGTATTTAGATAGGATGGTTATTATATCAATATTTGCACATTAAGGAGTTTACCACTATTTTGGGGTAGCTAACATGGCAATTCAACCGCAGTATGTATTTTATGTACACTACGTCATCACGGACAGCCTTTTATCCGCAACAAGTCAGTTTGATGGAAACCATGTGGCTTTTTAAATATTCTCATGTTAATCTGTCGCCATTTTACATTGTCATTTAACGTACATACATTTTCCTACTTTACCCTGTGAGGACCGAACCAACAACCCTGGGGTTACACACGCCATGCTCTACCAACTGAGCCACACGGGACCAATTGAATGACAAACTCACAGGTTGGCAATCCCAGCTTTTCTGACAGCGGTGGAGATAGCTTTAACGGCTGTGCAGATAGAGTTGAGGAGGGTGGTCAGTTCTCCCGTTCCCTTCGCCTTCCTTCCCTCCTCCAGCACGAATCTCGTGAGGGTAACGACATTAGTATCGAACGCGCATCGTTCGGACATGGTGACGAACTGTACTGGTTCTTTGAGTTTGTTTGCCGCGCGACGTATTCCTGCTGATTGGGGACCGGGACAGATGAGTTCCTCAAAGCCTCACCCTAAAGTTAAAATAGAACTAAAGAGTTGAGAGGATGTGCAGGTGTTTGAACTAAAGGTTGTGCAGGTGTTAGAACCAATCACAGTTGGCCTTTCACCGGGAGGGGCGTGGTTGAGCACTGGCTGAGAGGTATAAACAGGTTAGCAAAAATGTTGACCCGGTTCCAAACTATCCATTTACTCCTCCCATTCTCTCCCTAACCCGTTTGGGGGGGATTTCACATCTGAAAGGACTGTTACGCAATGTGTTGATGGCTGCACCTGGCCAATGGCCATTCAATATGGTTGCTTTCACCTATCCACATCTGTCATTTGGCTTTCAGATTAGTGAACAATTAAGTAGTAAAGGGATGATGCTGGCTGAAATGGAACGAGACTTGTCAGCATGCTATATAGGCCATCCATTGGATAGGCCTACATGATCCATAAATGGATCAAATGGAGAATGCGGATAGTGTGCAGTAAGATCAATTTTGAATGAGAGAACTAGTTTTAGTGCAAGCTACAAATTACATTTATGTGGGATAATGTACTGTAGGCCTAGCCTACAATACAATGACAGGCTATGAATCCAATACTTGTACAAATGTTATGAGAGAAAACATTCTGTAGCTGGTTTCAGATATTCAGTGTCTCTGGTGTCTGGTGGGGTCTTATATGTCATTTAGTGTTGGGAAACCAGTCTGACAAGTGATGAACTGTACCAGAGATACTCCACAGAAACCGGGTGCAAAATCTGTCATGATGAAATTACATAGAGGTCAGTGCTTTGGTATAGTCGCCTAGATTATCATAAATCATTTATTATTGAAAATATGAATCAATAATTTTCCATAACTATTTTATGAGCTGCTGGCTATCAGCCCTGTAAGGTAAGCATGCATTCTGTGCATGTTCCTGAGAAAAGCTGAGTCTAAAGTACAGGTCATAGGTCAATCCAATGTGTTCTTTTTGTCGCTGCTCCACTTTTTAAAGATGTTTATCCCTGTGTGTCTGAAATGGTACCCTAATTCCTACATAGTGCTCTACTTTTGAGCTGTATGGGCCATGATCAAAAGTAGTGTACTATATAGGGAATAGGTTGCCATTTCAATTCAGACACAAACCCTGTGTGTGAAAAGCAATGATGAAAGCTAATGACTAACACAGTCAGGTAAGATCAGTTTATTCGGGTAGGGTTACATGGTTTTATTAAGCAAGTTTTTACAAAATGTCTGAGAAGGGCTTTCGCAACAAGAGTTGGCTCTCCGCAGGTGACGGCTGAGAGCCAATAGCGTGCAAGGATCAAAGACCAGATTCTAGTGGAGTATCTGAACTGTTTTCAAACCTCCTTTGTGTTGCTTTTTCTGTTGTTGACAAAGCAAGAATGTACGAGCAGGAATGCTGGGGTGCAACTTTTTTTCAATGATAGAAAGTCAATCTATTAAATAAACCTTAAAAATACAATCTTAAATCCATTTTAAACTCTTTCCTGAATAGTCTTTTTAGGATCCTAAGTGACACATTTGGTGAAGGCCTATCAATATACATTCCCACATTAGGCCACATAATGTCCCTCAGGACTTTGTTATCACTGAAGTTCTATAGCCAAATAACTTGTCATACATCCCAAACCACCACCTCGCCCTTACCAACTCGCTCGGAGGCATGACCAAAATATGAGGGTGACTATGGAATGAGATTAGATTTGTTTTTTAAATATATTAGCATACCTTATGGATGCCCGTGCCACATGGTCACCAGCAATAATAAGAATACTAGGTTAACAGGTCAATATTCTTGTTTCCTCACTGCTCTTTATTCTTTTGGCCACATGAACTGAGAAACTGGCCGATGAAAATCTGGAGAAACACATTCAATAAGGCTGATGAATAAGACCAAAAAAAAACACAATACAATATCTCTTATCACATTTTTTTATTTGAAATTCCTTTGTTGATAGCATTATACTTATAAAATAATCAACATTTAAAACTTACAAAAACCTAAGTCTAAGACTTAAACCAGGCAGAAGTGTGGAGTTTATTTGGGAATCATTTTCAAATCGCTTTCTATTGGCCTCTAGAGAGTTGTTTTAAGGAGCCGAGATATTCACTGATAACAAAACTCTTGGTCAAGACTAGGCCTCTGGGGAGGATTGAGGTCACAGGGCCAAGACAATTGGCCTGGTCCCAGATGTGTTTGTGCTGTCTTTCCAACAGGACAAGACAGCACAAACAGATCTGGTACCAGGGTATAAGACAATGGAATATGCTCAGGCATGACCAAGTCCCCATGGTCTGATTCATCTCCTGTGTTTGCTCTCATGTCCATATTGTGTGATGACATTGTGTGGGGCTGGTACACACTGAGAATCAAAGCTCTGAGAGAGGGAGAGAGAAGGAAGCTTATATCAATGGCTGATGTTTCTGTTTGTGGATGTTATTGTAAAATGAGCTCAAATAATACAATCTTAAGTTTGAAATGTGAAATGTGAATTTTATTTTACTCTAGTAGTCCTAATTTAAACCACTGAGGACACTGATTATAACACCCATGAAGACAAGTTGATTAGATTTTTGTTGGGGAAGTGGGTAGACATGGAAACAGACCACATACATACAGTATTGCCACTGTGTACAAACGCACACACCACATACAGTACATTCCAAACACATCTGGAGAAACGGTCTCTCTTTCAGTTTTCCTCTGTATGCTTAGAGACCGTCGACGACGCCGTGCTGCATGCTGAACTCCTGGAAGTCCCCAGGGATGGTATCTGTGTAGGTTAGAGGTCAGAGGTTAAGGGTCAAAGTCAAGTTCTACCAAGAGTCAGTTAAATTAAGGTTGCCACTTTGGTTGATGAATTTGACTAATTTGAGTTAAAAACAATTGTTAATTTTTTTTAAAAATCCAGCACTGAGATGTAGTGACTAAGACCGCTGCGACACTTGAATAAAGCATGCTGCTTACCATTGCAACGGTACTTTAGGTTGGACCAGATGATGTTTTCCTGAGAGAAACAGAACACACCCAGTCGGCCTCCTCTCATGGTGGTGTCGATGGTCACACCAGAGTCAGCCACCAGCTCTGTCCCCTCATAGAAACGGGCCCTGTCCAAACACCCAACAGACATTAGCCATTGTTGTACACCATTGTGTATTAGATGTAGCCATGACATCACACACACTCTCTCTCTCTCTATTTTTCTCTCAGCTGTCTCACCTGATGTATCCGACCTGGGGTCGGTGCTGCAGGTACCAACGGTAGGAAACCTTGTCCTTCCAGCCCACGTTCCTGGGGTCCTTCCACAGCAGACGCACCTGGTCGTTGGTGTCCCCTGTGTGCCACAGGGAGTTCCTCAGGTGCTCCCCTGGACCTGACTTAGACTTCACAGCCTGGGGAGGGAGAGAGCGATGGAGAGAGGAGATGGCGAGGGAGAGAAGGTAATTAAGAAGTAAGTACAAAGAAACAAAGACAGATTTGGCTTAGGGTGGCTCTCCATCGTGGAGGCTGCTGAGGGGAGGACGGCTCATAATAATGGCAGGAATGGAGCAAATGGAATGGTATCAACCACATGGATGTCATGATATCATTCCACCCATTCCGCTCCAGCCATTACCACAGGCCCGTCCTCCCCAATTAAGGTGCCACCAACCTCCTGTGCTGTCCATAGCACACACGTGTGTTAAATTGTACAGAGCCACCCTAAATACAATCTATCTTTATTTTTCGTACTTACTTCAAAAACACAATCTCACATACAATCATACACACACACCTTGAGCTGGATGCCAGGCTCAGCCACTGCTCTGAAGGGTGTGGCCAGCTAGTAGGTCTGCTCAAGACAGATTGTGTTTTGGGTGGCTCTCCATAGTACACGTGTGTGAATTGTACAATCAAGAGACACCCTAGACCAAATCTATCTCTTTGGCTTTTTGTACTTACTTCAAAAACACAATCACACACACACACACACACACACACACACACACACACACACACACACACACACACACACACACACACACACACACACACACACACACACACACACACACACACACACACACACACACACACACACACACACACACACACACACACACACACCTTGAGCTGGATGCCAGGCTCGGCCACTGCTCTAAAGGGTGTTGCCTGCCAGTAGGTCTGTTCAGTCTGTTTCCACATGACCACGTAGAAGGAGGAGGAGTCCTGGTAGCCAAAGATGAAGCCTGCGTAGTCATCGTCAGTCACCGTGTTAACATGGAATGTCCCCTCAAAGTCCACTCCACTGAACGCAGTGTAACCTAGGGAGCAATACACAACAAAAATGTTGCGATAAAATAGGATACGGCTTGATACAATACCATATGAGAACATGGTTCGATACCTGATAACGATTTGGAAGTCTTTCTTACCGACAGCAAGTCCAGGGTCACTGTTCATGGTCTGAACAATCTCCATTCCCTGTTTGAGAGATTAAATGTCAGTCATGTGGACAAAGTCAAAGCATTTCTGCCATGTTGAACTTATTGTGTTGTAAGTCCATCCAGTAATTGACCATCTGACCTGATTAAGTACCACCCAGTTGGGGTCAATCTGGGCATCGCCCTCCGGGTCCAGCACCACCGTCTGATAGGCTCTGAAGTCTGTCAGAGTGACCTCAGCGTTCTCTGGACAGTTGTCTATCCTGTCTATCACCTTGTCCTGGTCAAAGTCTGACTCACACACATCTCCAACACCATCACCTGGAAGGAGAGAATACACAAAGGAAATGATGCCCAGTAAGGTTCTAAGCATAGACAATACACTGGTAGAGTGGAGAGTTACATTTGAGTCATTTAGCAGACACTCTTATCCAGAGCAACATACAGGAGCTATAGGGTTAACCACTAGGCTACCTGCCACAAATTGGTTCAATATCAATGATGATGAATGATACAGTAGTAGACCAATTAAGCTACAGTTATTTTTTTGCAGATGTCATTGTGTATTAAGTATTTCACTATTATTTACACCTGTTGTTTTACGAAGCATGTGACGAATAAAATGTAATTTGATAGAGAACCTTGTTAATGCATAGGTGCTCACTTTCTTGTGTTTTACTTTCACTTAAAATGTAGTCTGATCCCATACTGTTGGTGTAGTTAACTCTTCTACAGTTGTCACACCATTTGCTGTCTGTTTGGCAGGACACAAACTAACACAGAGAGGTGTTGGCCAAAGCACAAACAGACTGGATCACCAGGCAATAGGTTGTAGGTGATGACTCAAGAATTCACATTCAGATTGTCCCGTTGCTCGGCAATTTGTTTGAAGCAGTAAAGTAAATTATTTGAAAGAAATATTAAAGACTGACTGTTCTCATCCAGCTGGTCGGGATTGGGCACCAGTCTGCAGTTGTCGGGTCCTGGTAGCAGGAAGTCAGGGATGCTGTCGTTGTCGTCGTCATCGTCACACTCATCCCCCAGGCCATCTTTGTCTGTGTCCAGCTGGGAGCTGTTGATCACGTTGGGACAGTTGTCCTTGGTGTCCTGGTGACCATCGCCATCACTACAGACCAGGGGATGACACACAGGGAGGAGGGACAGAAAAGATAGGTTTAGGTCATCACATGAATGGATTTAGCCTGAGTGTTGCTTACAGCAATGGAGTTGACGTCATAAACAGATCTGGGACTCAGGCTAGTAGGGAATGGCTGGCAGGTAAGTAACATTGGACTGGCAACCTACTTTATGCCCTTTATTCTAAATTATACAGTAAAATAGGAATATTTGTCAAAATAAAGGGATATATTGACTACTGGATTTATGAATTGACTAAAATAAATTAAATCGTGAAGTGGATATTTTAAGAGCATACGTTTTCTCAAGTCAGGTATTTTTAAAATATGTTTTTCTTGTACCTGTCTTGATTTGTGTCACAAGAATCCCCAACCAGGTCATGGTCAATGTCGGACTAAAATTAGAGCACAGATTTTGTTAAAAGACTTTTTGACCACTCAGTATAATATTTATTACAGGGTAGGACAGTTCAGTTGCTCCATATCCCATTTTATATCTGTAAACTGAACAGGTCTCAGAACCCTAAAGGAGGCCTGTGGAAGCAGTCTGACCTGGTTAGGATTAGGGATATCAGGGCAGCTGTCACAGGCATCTCCCACTCCGTCTCCATCCCGGTCCAACTGGTCCCGGTTCACCACCTGCTGGCAGTTGTCAAGGAAGTTCTTCAAGCCTGGAGACCAATTCAATTACAAAGTTTGAGTTTGTAAAGTTATCTGACCAATAGTATCCCACCACTCTGCAGAAGTGTTGGTGAAATACATGAGTGCTTCAGCTTCAAGTAGACTCCTTCAGGGGCACTGCTTTGTGACGTATGAACACCAGCGATGGCTGTTCTAGATATTTCACATTTAGAAGATGTGTGAATCTCGGTTGGATACATGCAAAAAGTGAACTTTAAGTGTGGCCCATGAGAAAGTCATAAAACATGATTTGTATGATTTGAAGGCTTAACCACTGACGTTGAATCAATGCATTGGGATTTAAAAGCAAACTGCATGTGGTTGATTCTATTTCCATTGATATGCTGTTTCTTATAGTTCAATAGTGGTGCCACAAGGAGGCACTGTTGCATTTATCATCTGAGTGAACTGTTGAAATATGGTAGGCCATGTGTGTGTCATTTCTCATTTATCTCTGGAAAGCAACAGTACTGTGGTTGTAGCATAAAGGTCAAGCCGTCTGTAGACAGGGTCTATAAAAAGAAACCCAGACAGTCATCTACATTATTAAAGAGTGAGGATGATAAAGGCATACTGTATGTTTCTGTTAACTTGAGAGGTAATTTTAGTAGTGGGGTCATGGCAATTATGTATATAAACCCTGGATTGCTGATGCTACTCAATGTACTGGCTAGTGAGAGGCTTTGAAGCCACTGATTGGGCATATTGACACCCCCCAGAAGAAGCAGTCCTCCATAGGAATGAATGGAACGCTACATTATTTAAATTAAATGTGTCAAGGACAAAATTACATGTATTTAAAATGTTAAAAAATTAGTGGGGACAGTAACACATAATTTAATAGATATTTTTCATGTTTAGCTCACATTCTATAATTTAAAAGTATGCATTAAGGTGTCTGTAATATAATTAACGTAGAAATGAATTAATGAATTTCTATAGCTTCCAAAACCTTTTTTTACGCTCGTGGGGGAATGCCAAGATGGAGGTGCGGTGGCTTCAAAACAGCACCCCCTGTCAATCATCTAGTATATAAATCATTGGGTCAGGGTAGGGTTGGTGCTTGGTGGTACTGTATGTTCAAGGATTCTAGACAAGCGGCTGTTGTAACATACTACTGTGACGGACTGTAGCTATGTGGTAGTGATGTGTCGCTGTACGTACCGTCTCCATCCATGTCATCATCGCAGGCGTCTCCTTTCCCATCACTGTCAGTGTCCCTCTGATCAGGGTTCTCCACCGTGCGACAGTTGTCACAGGCGTCACCATGGCTGTCCTTGTCACTGTTCCTCTGGTCCACGTTAGGCTTCAGCCAGCAGTTATCCTGCACGGGAGAGGGGCACAGAGGGAATAGGGTCAGTCTGTCTTATCTGGTGAAATCTCCTGTTTTAGGTAGACTTTCTGAATAAGCATTTTGTGACATCTGCTGATGCAAAAAGGTCTTTATAAATGCATTTAATTTAATGTGTGTGTGTGTGTGTGTGTGTGTGTGTGTGTGTGTGTGTGTGTGTGTGTGTGTGTGTGTGTGTGTGTGTGTGTGTGTGTGTGTGTGTGTGTGTGTGTGTAAAGGTATAAGGTCTACCTGTTCATTCAGAATACCGTCACCATCAGCGTCGGTGTCACAAGCGTCTCCTTGTCCGTCCTTGTCAGCATCCTCTTGGCCAGAGTTAGGAACACGCATGCAGTTATCCTGGAAACAGACAGATTTATTTATTGACCGATTTATGGTTATCACTTTAACAGACACTCCATAAAAAGAAGATGGAGGGAAGGGAAAAGGGAGAGGAAGGGGGGGTGTTTATCCCAGGATAGTTGTATTTCTTGTGTTGTCATGGTTACCTTTTTACAGAGCATATCCTTGCACTTAAGTTTTTCATCAGGGTATCCATCAATGTCTGTATCCTTTCCACATAGGTAGCCATTACCAGCCCAGCCAATCCCACACTGACAGGAGAAAGAAGAGAGAACACATAAGAGGCAGTGCGTGTTTGTGTGTTTTTGCGTGTGTATGTTTGCGTGCGTGTGTTTGCGTGCGTGTGTGTATGTGCGTATGTGTGTTTGTGTGTGTGAGGGAGAGTTCTGTCAATGGAGGCCAGTTTGTGATCCTTAGGACCCCACCTGACAGTTGATGGAGCCGTCTCTTTCTTGGAAACACTGGGCGTTGACATCACAGGGGTTGGTCAAACTGTTACCACAGCTCCTCTCTGGCTTACAGCCCTTCACCTGGTCCCCTGTGTAGCCTGTCTTACAGCCCCCACAGACATATGAACCCTACAGGGATAATGTAGGGTAATAGGCAATGAGAGACATAGGAATACATGTAGTACTTGTAGCAGGCAGTCAGAGATTTGGAATCCAGTTAACATGGTTCCCTCCTTGCATTATTGTTTAAATTGAGCAATATTCCGTTTTTTATTCCAGGCTATCAGATACTAGCCGGGTGCCAGATCTGTTTGTGCTTCAAGCAATTTCAGTTGAAGGAAACGAAGGTCGGAGTTGGCTGAAGCAACAAACCGATCTAGTCGACCACCAGGCTATCAGACAGACAGACACTCAGGCCTTACCGCAGATTTATGACAGAGTAACACACTCAGGCCTTACCGCAGAGTTGTGACAGAGAGAGTTGGCGGTGCACTGTCCATTGTTGGGTTCTTTGCACTCGTCAATGTCATCACAGACCTAAGAGACCGTATAAAGTACAAAACTGGAGATGATTATTATGATACATATCTTGAAAAGGTGTTCCATGATTAGTTATCCTAATAACAATATCACCGGGTGGGTAGGAGTATATTTAATTTAAATTAATCTTCTTGAATTGTCCATTGACTGAATTTAAATCTTCCTGTCGAAACGTTGGTGAATAAATTATTACAACAGACCTACTAGAGTGTGCAGCTTCTTCTTTTACCCAATTCAATTGGAGACCTTGACTGTATTTGGTGATGTTGACTGACCTGGTGACCTTGACTGTATTTGGTGATGTTGACTGACCTGGTGACCTTGACTGTATTTGGTGATGTTGACTGACCTGGAGACCTTGATTGTATTTGGTGTTGTTGACTGACCTGGTGACCTTGACTGTATTTGGTGATGTTGACGGACCTGGAGACCTTGACTGTATTTGGTGTTGTTGACGGACCTGGAGACCTTGACTGTATTTGGTGATGTTGACTGACCTGGAGACCTTGACTGTATTTGGTGTTGTTGACTGACCTGGAGACCTTGACTGTATTTGGTGATGTTGACTGACCTGGAGACCTTGACTGTATTTGGTGTTGTTGACTGACCTGGAGACCTTGACTGTATTTGGTGATGTTGGTTATGTTGACTGACCTGTTTGTTTGTCTGTGCGTAGACCACTCCCACCCCTTCCACAGCCAGACCAGAGTAGCCCAGAGGACAGGCGTCACAGCGGAACCCTGGAGCCGTGTTCACACATTTCACCCCGGGGAAGCATGGGTTAAATTGACACTGGAGAGAGAGAGAGAGAGATTAAAGAAGACGCTTGGTTAGTGTTTCAGAATTATTACCACCATATAAATACATACAGTAAACACACATGCACCTGAATATAACATACACACACAAACACACCCTACCTCATCCACATCATCACAGCTGAAGCCGTCCCCTGTGTATCCATCAGGGCAGGGTCCACACTCAACCCCGTCCTCGGTCTCAATACACATGTCACCGCGGAAACAAACGCCAGGGGCACACTTCTGCTTCATGACTTCGCTTCCACCCAGTCCTTCAAAGACACCCAGAGGAAATATATTTTTATGACACTCGTTTCCACAATACCAGTGGTTTCTAATGTATTAGTAATGAATGTGTTATAAGCGAACATACTTCAAACTAGTTTTATTACAAGGACCCAGTGATTTTCCTCATGGTCAGGAAAAATCTATTTGCCCAATCTATAAACAACATATAACAGAACTTTAATACATCATTTGTAATATAATGGTGATAGTGGATGTTCTTACCACAAGCCTGGCATTCAGAGATGGTGTTTCTGAGAAAAGATGTCTCTTTGACCTTTAGAAAACAACATATACATGTTTTGAGTTTTTATGGACTCAGTGGGTCAGGAGGTACAGTTTATTAATAGCTCCCAGATGAGCTTGAGGGCTATAGTTACCTGCTGAATGAGGACATCTTTCAGCTCGTTTATCACCTTCGTGAGATCAAGCATTTGATTGGACAGCTGCTTTGTGTTGACCCCTGCACGGGAGAGCAGCATTGGAAAAGAACATTAGTCATACCAACAGACTCGAGGGGGGAGGGGGGGGTTCTTGTCTAACATCAATCTACAGTAACTGTTGTTTTTGTGTGAATTCGAAAGTAGAGACACACACACATATATATATATATATATATATATATATATATATATATATATATATATATATATATATATATATATGTATATATCACCATTTATTTGCTTCTTGAAAAACAGTTGGGCGACGTTCAAGACAAATACTTACCTCAAAATGTTTTTGTCTGTGTAAACTAAACAGTACTAGGGAACACACAGGAATAGGAGTTGGTTTATTTTTTTTATTTTTTTTTGTCATAAACTCTTACCCAGAGTCTGCACTGAGTCTCCTTGTTGGTGGCAGTTTTGAAGAGAAGCTACGTTCTCAAACGTGTCTCCCACCACTAGTTTCAGCTCCTCCAGCTCTTCCTGTTTATGAAGAAGTCCAACAACAGGGACACATTAGTTGGAATCAGTGCTGAATGCTGATGGATGTGTTTGATTAGATTAGGACAAGGTGGTTACCAAATTTGTTTCCCAATTTCCCGATTTTTACCTGCTGTAGCCAACTCTAATTTCCGAAGGACAAGCATTTGGCCAAAGCAGAAACAGACTATCTGGCACCCAGGCTAGGGGGTTAGGGTCATTTGAATTTGGAAGGAGGATCTAGGAGTAAATAAGTGACATCACTCATAGTTTCCCTGAGTACAAAGTCAACAAATGCAATTGTTTGGGGAGTGTCTGGGTAGCTCTGGTCAAATGGCTTAAATGGAAACAGACTGACAACCAATCCTCGGTTGAAGGTTCTGTGATTTTGTCTGGATCTATGAGTAAATAATAACTCTATTCCATATGATGCACTACATTTGAACTGCACCCAATTTGACAATGGTCTAAATAAGTGTTCCATAAAAGCAATAGGTTGCCATTTGAAACATATCTAATAACATCACCTCTGCTTTGCCCTGCATGCTCTTCAGCTCCACCACACCGTAGCCTGCAGGCAGACCCTGAAACACGGAGGGGAGATCCCGGACCGTCTCCACCAGCCTGCAGTCCAGGTGTAGCTCCACCCCCCCAGGTCCCTGCTGCATGCCCTTCAGGTGGAAAAGGAGGCGGTGGCGCTGACCGTCTGCCAGAGGGATGTTGTTGAAGGTCACGGAGCTCATCCTCCGATCACTCCTCAAGTAACGCAGCACGGCTGGGATAGAGGAAGGGAAAGAATTAGAGGGAGAGAGAGAGATGAGAAGAACTTGATAGTTAAAGGAAAAGGACGTGTGATGAAAAGGGAATCGCAGCAAATGCGTCAATGAAATTAATACATGAATAATGTAGAAGCAGAGAGCGAAAATAATGATTTAAAAAAATTAAATTAAATTAAAAGAGAGAGAGAACTAAGACTCTTTTCACTGTTAGTCTACACCTGTTGTTTACGAAGCATGTGACAATTAAAATTGTATTTAATTTGACATAGTACAGAAAAGTGCATTCAGCAAGACCAATGTATTATGCATCCCTCCCCTCGTTGTGCACCTCATTTCTTTGAGGGGAAATTGTGGCCAGAAATCGATATCTTTGAATTAATAATGAGTAAAAGAAACAATATCTTCTATATTTTCAGAGTATAAGTAGATAAACCATTGGTTTCAATGGGCATGATGCCCCTGCCTCTCCTTCCTACCCCTTACCTCTGTTGAGTTTCCCCAGCACGGTGAACTCAAAGTACTTGCTGTTGTCCCGTGGGTTGTACAGGCCGAACACTGTGGTGCCAGTCTTGGGCTGCAGCTTGAAGGTGGTGAGGATGAAAGCCTCATTCACGCCCTGCTCCACTAAGCCACCCTGCAGCAGGTCTGGCAGACAGTCCGGGGAATTGAGGAGATCATACACTACAGAGGAAAAAATAATGTAAAATAACTGTAAAGGGAAATGTAAAATAAAATAACTGTAAAGGGTAATGTAAAATAAAATTAATGTAAAGGGAAATGTAAAGTAAAATAAAATTAATGTAAAGGGAAATGTAAAGTAAAATAACTGTAAAGGGAAATGTAAAGTCAAATAACTGTAAAGGGTAATGTAAAGTAAAAATTAATGTAAAGGGAAATGTAAAGTACAATAAATGTAAAGGGAAATGTAAAGTAAAATAAATGTAAAGGGAAATGTAAAGTAAAATAAATGTAAAGGGAAACGTAAAGTAAAATAACTATAAAAGGGAACCGTGAGGTAAAATGACTGTAAAGGGAAACATAAAGTAAAGTAAAATTACTGTAAAAGGAAACATAAATTAAAGTGAAATACCTGCGAAGGGAAACATTAAATAGAGTAAAATAACTGTAAAGGGAACCGTGAAGTAAAATGACTGTAAAGGGAACCGTGAAGTAAAATGACTGTAAAGGGAACCGTGAAGTAAAATGACTGTAAAGGGAAACATAAATTAAAGTGAAAAACCTGCGAAGGGAAACATTAAATAGAGTAAAATAACTGTAAAGGGAATTCCAGGAAGATAGCGACAGAGTGAAGTTTCATAGAGAACAAGGGAATTTCTTCCACCTCACAGAACTTGAGGTCCGAACAACATTTATGTTCCCGGAGAAGGTATAAAAGATCGGTGAAGAATCCAGCTACGAACTGGTCCGTTTGTTACATTTTAGTACAACAAGCCACCATGCCGGTTTAGCCAACTAGGGCACATTCCCCTATCATTTCTTGTAACCATATTTACTTGGTTTGTTTGTTTATGCACTTCTGTGAATTACTTAGTTAGTAAATAAATTATTTAAGACAATTGATGTATGGATGACTCATAGTGAAGACTGGGTTCGTGCAGATAACCAACATTTTACGACGTTTGGAATGAGACTAACGTGAGGTAAAGTAAATAATTCATTAATTCGAAGACTAATTGATCAGATATAAAATATCTGAAAAGTTATATTACGAAATTATAACTTTGTAATCTGAATATTTTCCTTGGTGCCCCAACTTCCTAGTTAATTATAGTTACGTGATTAATCAGTTTAATTGCATAATACTAATTACAGAGAATCTTTGATAAGAACTAAAAGTCTTCATTTAATGATAGTAATGACACGACAGTGTTTTGGATGTATCGGGGGGAAAGTGTACGTCAATACTTTATAGACTAAACTGGGCTGGAACATCACAGTGAGTTTGACTAGCTGGGGAGAAATGCTACAACGCCTGGCCTGTAGTGTCCACTTGATCACATCGACCTGAATGGTGAGGATTGCTGAGCTAGAGGTTTTAAAGTGCTGAGAAGATGCTGTTCGTCACGAGAGAGTAGGCTAGTTGTTGATGAGGCAGATGAGACAGAGTATGAGTTTGGGGTAAAACATTTTCCCTTTTATTAGAATGTATGGTATTTTGATCAATCTTGAGCTAGTAGTTTTGATGTTCCGAGACAATACTTTACGTCAGTAGACTAGAATGGGCTGGAAGATCAAGATCAAAATGAGTTTTCTTGGTGCAAATAACGTAGTGGGTCTTTTGCTTGACCACTTTTACCACACAAATCTGGATAGACTGTACTGAGTGCTCAGGGAGTGGAATGTAGAAGCCACTAAAGAGTTTTGGTATTTGGTATTTTATTAGGATCCCCATTAGCTGTTGCAAAAGCAGCAACCACCCTTCCCGGGGTCCACACAAAACTTGAAACATGACATAATACAAAACATTAATAGGCAAGAATACCTCAAGGACAGAACTACATCAATATATATTTCACAGGTTGCCTATATATCAATACCAATACATACATGCAAACTATCTAGGTCAAATAGTGGAGCAGCGGTCTAAGGCACTGCATCTCAGTGCAAGAGCCGTCATTACAGTCCCTGGTTAGAATCCAGGCTGTATCACATCTGGCCGTGAATGGGTGTCCCACAGGGCGGCACACAATTGTCCCAGCATCGTCATTTGGCCGGTGTCGGCCGTCATTGTAAATAAGAATTTGTTCTTAACTGACTTGTCTAGTTAAATAAAGGTTAAATAAACATTTTTAAAAATAGGGGAGGCGTTGTGCCATGAGGTGTTTCTTTATCTGTTTTTTGAAAGCAGGTTTGCTGTTCATTTGAGCAAAATGAGATAGAATGGAGTTCCATGCAATAATGGCTCTATATAATACAGTACGCTTTTTTGAATTTGTCCTGGATTTGGGGACTGTGAAAAGACCCCTGGTGGCATGTCTGGTGTGTGTGTATGTCAGAGCTGTGTGTAAGTTGACTATGCAAAGAAATTGGGATTTTCAACACATTGTTTCTTATAAAAAAGAAGAAGTGATGCAGTCAGTCTCTCCTCAACTCTTAGCCAAGAGAGACTGGCAGCATAGTATTGATATCAGCCCTCTGATTACAATGAAGAGCAAGACGTGCCGCTCTGTTCTGGGCCAGCTGCAGCTTAACTAGGTCTTTCCTTGCAGCACTCAACCACACGACTGGACAGTAATCAAGATAAGACAATACTAGAGCCTGCAGGACTTGCTTTTTGGAATGTGATGTCACAAAAGCAGAGCATCAGTTTATTACTGACAGACCTCTCCCCATCTTTACAACCATTGAATCTATATGTTTTGACCATGACAGTTTACAATCTAAGGTAAGGCCAAGTAATTTATCATCCTCAACTTGTTCAACAGCAACACCATTCATTACCAGATTCAGCTGAGGTCTACTATTTCTACCAAATACAATGCTCTTTGTTAAGGGTTTCAGTGACTTCATTAGCTGTGGTTGCTGATGCTTTTATGGTTGAATAATCAGCAAACATGGACACACATGCTTTGTTTAATGCCAGTGGACGGTCATTGGTAAAAAAAAGGGTAGCTGCCCTGCGGTACACCACACTTTACATGTTTAACATTAGAGAAGCTTTGTTTCAGTACATGTTGAGTGTCCTTTTCTATAACCCTGCGGTAAGTCTGTTCATTTGTTTCCAGAGAAATAGCGTTGTATTTGGTCAAACACAATTCTTTCCAACAGTTTGCTAAGAGCTGGCAGCAAGCTTAAAGGTCTGCTGTTAGAACCAGTAAAGGCTGCTTTACCATTCTTGAGTAGCGGAATTACTTTGGCTTCCCTCCAGGCCGGACAACAAATACTTTCTTCTCGGCTCAGATTAAATATATGACAGATAGGAGTGGCTGTAGAGTCAGCTACCAGCCTCAGTAGCTTTCCATCTAAGTTGTCAATGCCAGGAGGTTTGTCATTATTGATCGTTAACAATGATTTTTCCACCTCTCCCACACTAACTTTACAAAATTCAAACTTGCAATGCTTTTCTTTCATTATATATTTTTTTATGCATGAATACGATGGCTCATTGTTTGTTGTTGGCATTTCCTTCCTAAATTTGGCCACTTTGCCAATGATGTAATCATTAAAATAATTTGCAACATCAAATGGTTTTGTGATTCAAATTCAACTGCCATCTGATTCGATAAAATATGGAGTTGAATTTGTCTTTCTGCCAATAATTGAATTTTTTCAAATGATTCTTTATGTCATGGATCTTGGCTTCATAATACAGTTTCTTATTTTTTTGTTGTTGAGTTTAGTCTCATCATTTCTCAATTTGCAGTAAGTCAGCCAGTCAGATGTGCAGCCAGACTTATTAGCCACTCCTTTTGCCCCATCTCTTTCAACCATACAGTTGTTCAATTCCTCATCAATCCATGGAGCCTCAACAGATCTAACAGTCAGTTTCTTAACAGGTGCATGTTTGCCAATACTTGGAAGAAGCAATTTCATAAATTCATCAAGTGCAGCGTCTGGATGCTCCTTATTAATCACATCAGACCAACACATATTTTTAACATCATCCACATAAGAGTCACAACAAAATCTTTTGTATGATCTCTTATACACAATTTTAGGCCCAGCTTTTGGAACTTTGGTCTTCCTGGGTATAGCCACAATATTGTGATCACTGCATCCAATGGGTACAGATGCAACTTTAGAACAAAGTTCTACACTATTAGTTCAAAGGTGATCGATACATGTGGAAAATCTTGTCCCTGTAGTGTTTATAAACAACCTGGTAGGTTGATTAATAACCTGAACCAGATTACAGTCACTGGTTACAGTGAGAAGCTTTCTCTTGAGTGGACGGTTAAGCTCAAGGTTACAATTCTATTCCAATAAAGTCCCTCCGGTACACAGCAGGCCGCGGAAGGATGTGCCTTGAATCCCTCCCCGCCAGTCTGAGACCGTACATGAATACACAAGTGTCCTAGCAGCCGTCTACAAGGCACAGTGTAATGAAGGCACGCACCAAATTGCTCCCAAATGCTTCTAGAAAATTGCTCTCATCTTCTCTCTTCTCAGTGTGTGTGCGTGTGTGTACGTGTGTGTGCGTTTGTGTGTGGGTGCGCAAGCGTGCGTGGGCTTCCATCTGTGTCTGTCAGCTTCAGACATCTTTCTTATTTTCTCCTGCCTCTAGTCTTTCCTCCCGTTCCCCCTGCCTGGCCTCAATCTGTTCCAGCTCTCCAGGGAGCAGCACGGGTGCTTTTAAAGGTGTGTGGTTAAACGTGACTGGAGCATCCTTTTCATGCCGTTTCCTGCACTCAATCTCACCTTTACAAACACACTGATGCCTGGTTTGTGAAAGGCTTCAGCATCACTATTGTCTCCGTCACTTGAGGAGGGAGGTTAGGCAAACACTAACAGATAGATCTCTGTATGGTCCAACCTGACGTGGCCTGCAAACTGGGACTGGGGGGTGCACCAATAAAACAGTCTAAACAAACCAACTCTTTTCTATTCTCATCTGTCTGTTTAGACACACTATACACACACTCTCTCTTCCATCTGTGTGTCAGGATCTCCTCACAAAGAGAAAGGGTTAGATTTCATCCCCAGAGCCACCGCTTGTCCTATCATGATCTGTTAAGCTACACAAACCAAATTCACCTCAAATTCACCTGAACAGCTCAGTATGACACATGTGACATGATCTACCACATAAAGTCAATTGAAGTCATAAAGTGACAGTGAAATCACCTAGATGCAGTAGATAATAAACAACTGCATTATTGTTGTCTGATATGTATATTGTGCCTTAATAGGTCCTGTATGTCTCAGCTGGTAGAGCGTGGTGCCAGGGTTGTGGGTTCGATACCATACATGACTGTAAGTTGCTTTGGATAAAAGTGTCTGCAAAATGGTATATATTGTATTATTATAAGTAATAACAAAGTTGTACTGTAAACACAAGGCATATGATTGACAATGTACTTAATAAGTCCAAACTTTTGTTTGTTTATAGTGAAACCTCATGCAATAATTGCCAATAATTTATATTTGTATGAACTGCTAGTGAGTCAAATGTTCACTATTTATCAACGGCGACAACTGTGTGCAGTACAGCTGTGAATATATTTTGTAAAATAATGTGACAGTTATGGCCTGTACCTCAGTGTAGATGCCATTTAAAGGCCTGTGTGTTGTGGTGCAAGTGTGTGTGTGTGTGTGTGTGTTTTCAAACTCCAAAATTGCATGCAGACCATTAGTGATTATTCCCATGTGTGTGCTATAGCTGGTACTTTAAATCATATCCAGACTCCAGACCCCCCCCCCACCCACTAAACACACACACACACACACACACACACACACACACACACACACACACACACACACACACACACACACACACACACACACACACACACACACACACACACACACACACACACACACACTCAATTAATACAGCGGTCACATCTCAGTCATCACCTCTTACTCTTCCTCAGTCTACAGTCAGTACACAGCATTCTTATGAAGCATGTATTTTCAATATTCTTACCACACAGGACACAGAGGACTATTTATCAGAACATTTATTCTTACTCAACAGAGTATCAAATGTCCTGTCTAGCCCTCTGTGTATATTGGCTTGAGTGTGAATGAATATGATATTCTCCTTTTACAAAGTAAAAAAGCAACTGTACATTGGTGATTGCAATCTAAATAAGAGCAATATAGATTTTTGTGTTGACTGATTTTGTTACCTTAAACTTTTGGGGAAAAATGTATGTGATATTCTCAATCACAGTGTCTGTTAGATCAATCATTACCTCAGAGCTTCATGGTTCTCGATTGGAATACTCTGAGGTAGAGTGCTGAGAGCTTTAGTAGACTGATAAAAGGCATCTGAAGAGGACATCACAGTCGGTTTGTATGTCAACTTAAACTGTATGTCTTTGGCTAAGATCAAATTGTTGAATTTTTACTTTTAGCGGTTGTGTCCTGTGATTACAAAGCAATACCTTAAAAGTACTTTGTGGTGCAATTACATGGTTTCAATAGACTTCAATGACCACATCAAGATCATATTGGCATCACATTCAGTAATAATTTAAGAAAGTCATTGTCAGCTACACTCACCTGAGCCCTGGGCTCCCACTTCCGAACACAAGTTCAAGATCAGTTGCGAAGCCACGATCAGTGTCGTCCACAACCCCATTCTGTCCTCTCACTGTTCCCAGACCTGTTTCTCTGGAGTGACTTATCCTTATCAGGCTGAGTAGTGCTCTTGGTCCTCCTGTACTGCTTGTTGCCTGGTATGTGTGTGGTGTGTATGGCTCACAGTAGAGACAGAGGTGAGGCTAGGCTGTCATAGTGAGGCACGGAACAGCTGCTGTCTGTGTGAGTGTGTGGCTGACTGGGGAGGACAGGAGGCTGACTGAGGGAGGAGGAGCAGGGCCGGAGATGGTTTAAGCTTTCTTCAGACAGCCACATGCAGAGGAGTGACCAAAACATTCTCCACCGTATTGGCACCCATTAAAGTGTGTGTGTGTGTGTGTGTGTGTGTGTATATATATATATGCATGCAGGGGTTCTTCCGTGGTTCACGACCTCATTGTGGGCAGTGAACATTCTGTACTTACAGTAAGCCAGACTAAACAATGTGCAACTTTTTGATCTGTGCCACTCTTCAGACTTTAGAGAAAAAAACGTGTGTTAATAGTACAGCAATAAAGTCGGTCTCCTGGCAGTCAGGAGGCATTTTATTGGCACACACCTCCTCCTCCCAAACACTGTTAGGGATTCTTTCAGCTTTTCGGGGCTTCAGATGTAACACCTTTCCCCTGCATCCCGGCTTCCTTTTAATCTACAGGCTTTTGACAGGAAATGAGCGATCTGAAACCCAAATCTGAAATCCAAAATTCATTTTATCAGGAAAAAGGCAGCCCCACCACTTGGTTTTGCTATAAAGCTCAGGGATGGGACTGGAGAAATGCAATGAGCTACAGTACCAATGAAAAGTTTGGACACACCCACTCATTCAAGGGTTTTTCTTCATTTTTACTATTTTCTACATTGTACAGTGGAGGCCAAAAGTTTTGAGAATGACACAAATATTAATTTTCACAAAGTCTGCTGCTTCAGTTTGTATGATGGCAATTTGCAAATACTCCAGAATGTTATGAAGAGTGATCTGATGAATTGCAAAGTCCCTCTTTGCCATGCAGATGAACTGAATCCCCCAAAAAACATTTCCACTGCATTTCAGCCCTGCCACAAAAGGACCAGCAGACATCATGTCAATGATTCTCTCGTTAACACAGGTGTGAGTGTTGAGGAGGACAAGGCTAGAGGTCACTCTGTCATGCTGATTGAGTTCGAATAACAGACTGGATGCTTCAGAAGGAGGGTGGTGCTTGGAATCATTGTTCTTATTCTGTCAACCAGAGTTACCTGCAAGGAAATACATACCATCATCATTGCTTTGCACAAAAAGGTCTTCACAGGCAAGGATATTGCTGCCAGTAAGATTGCACCTAAATCAACCATTTATCGGATCATCAAGAACTTCAAGGAGAGTGGTTTAATTGTTGTGAAGAAGGCTTCAGGGTGCCCAAGAAAGTCCAGCAAGCCCCAGGACCGTCTCCTAAAGTTGATTCAGCTGCGGGATCGGGGCACCACCAGTACAGAGCTTGCTCAGGAATGGAAGCTGTCAGTTGTGAGTGCATCTGCATGCACAGTGAGGCAAAGACTTTTGGAGGATGGCCTGGTGTCAAGAAGGGCAGCAAAGAGCCACTTCTCTCATAGATATGTTGGGTCCATGGTCAGGAAACTCCCCAGACCTTAATCCCATTGAGAATTTGTGGTCAATCCTCAAGAGGCGGGTGGACAAACAAAACCCCACAAATTCTGACAAACTGGTTAGGGTATGTTTTAATTGTCATAGTGGGACATAATCTCCTATACAGTTCCTGATAAACTAATTTGCCATCTCAGCGTATTCGTTGATATTATTCAAAATCAAATTTATTTGTCACGTACACATGGTTAGCAGATGTTAATGCGAGTGTAGCGAAATGCTTGTGCTTCCAGTTCCGACAATGCAGTAATAACCAACAAGTAATCTAACTAACAATTCCAAAACTAATTTCTTATACACAGTGTAAGGGGATAAAGAATATGTACATAAAGATATGAATGAGTGATGGTGCAGAGCAGCATAGGCAAGGTACAGTAGATGGTATTGAGTACAGTATATACATATGAGATGAGTATGTAAACAAAGTGGCATAGTTAAAGTGGCTAGTGATACATGTATTACATAAGGATGCCGTAGATGATAGAGTACAGTATATACGTATACATATGAGATGAATAATGTAGGGTATGTAAACATTATATTAGGTAGCATTGTTTAAAGTCACCGGGCCCAACACAGTCACTGGTGCCAACATACCGCAAGACAGTCCGGAACACACGGCCGGAGGTCGTCACACTATCTGGCACCAAACTACTTGTCACATTTGGCAGACATGAACAAACCGGAGGCTTAATAGTGTTTGTTTTTCTCATTTTTTGTGTTTTTTTGTGACTTTTGAGAGTATGGAGGCTTGTTACATTTTGAGATTTCAAGGCGTTTGTGGTTTCCAAGTACTCCGCTAGTCCAGACTCCCGCAGTGAACACCTAGCTAGTCGCTGAAGAAACTCATGACTAAGAGTTGTAGCACAGATGGAGATAGGAAACCAGGAAATGTGTATATATAAGAAGTTGTAGGTTGCACTGTTGCTGTGTTACATAACAAGAAGCTAGATGTGTGGTCAGGAGTGCATTCTTCATTGATTCAGTCTTAAACTGAAGTCTGTTCAAGATGTCTGCAGCAGTGCAAAGCTGCTCCTTAAATGTACAAACAGAAGGAGCACGATAGAAGCTTCATCAGCATACAGCATTGAGAAAGCGAGACTGTTTCTGTACCCAGATACCACATGTGTTTTGTGTGGTCACTTGCATGTCTCTTCAGTCTTTTGGTGTTTTCTGGTGTGGACTCCATCTAAGTAGTTGACAGAGATTCTGTAGGACACCCACAGACTAAACTCTCCTCTGATTGGTTGAGTTATCACAAAGGCCTTCCACAGAAGTGAGGTTCTGGATCAGCGAAAGGCTGATAGGCTAAGCATATAATTAATTATTGGACAGCCCACATCCGTTTGCTGGAGACCCTGGACTGAGTCACGTCATAGTGTGGTTGGTGAGCTCAGACTGAACCGTGTAACTGGGTTTGTATCAACCCAAACCCCAGAGACAGACAGGCTGCTGCTATTCTTAGACTGGAGACAGATGTGAAAGTGTGTAGCTCAGGTTTTCTCATCCCTAAACCCATTTTCTTATCCCTACAGTATGTCCTTTTTTATCAAGCGTTAGCCTACACACTTATACACACATAGTACAGTACGTCTGGCTGCTATTGTACTGTATAGTGTCATTACTCTGTGTTGTGTTTGGTTGTGATGTGCTGGGTTGTGATGTGCTGTGATGTGATGTGATGTGCTGCATTGTGCTGTGTTGTGCTGTGATGTGTTGTGATGTGTTGTGCTGCATTGTGATGTGTTGTGTTATGTGTTGCATTGTGCTGCGTTATGATGTGTTGTGTTGTGATGTGTTGTGCTGCATTGTGATGTGTTGTGCTGTGATGTGTTGTGATGTGTTGTGCTGCATTGTGATGTGTTGTGTTATGTGTTGCATTGTGCTGCGTTATGATGTGTTGTGTTGTGCTGTGATGTGTTGTGATGTGTTGTGCTGCATTGTGATGTGTTGTGTTATGTGTTGCATTGTGCTGCGTTATGATGTGTTGTGCTGTGATGTGTTGTGCTGCATTGTGATGTGTTGTGTTATGTGTTGCATTGTGCTGCATTATGATGTGTTGTGTTGTGATGGGGATGTTCTCAAATGAATGAAGTTGCACAATTGTAATCAGTAACCGTGAGCAGAGTTTATTCATCTTCTAATTAGACAAAGACATGTATCAGAGCTTAGGCTGGTCCAGTGGAGGGAAGGCAACTCCAAACCCCAAATTACAGCCTCCACATTGGGCTTTACTCCGTCATTAGACTCAGCTCTAAAGCCAAAGGCTTAATAATCCTCCCACATCCTATGGGATTGTGGGTATTTGTCTTTAAACATATGAGCCGATTTGTTTCTAGAATGATCTTCTAAGGCAGTCCAGGTAAGAATAGAAGTTTCCTTACTTGAGTTAAGCCCCTAGGTGCTATGGTGAGGAGGATCTCATCCATCTTACTCTGTTTAGGTTCCAAGTTTTTCCAGGTCGTACCAGTCAAAACTATGAATTATACAAAGCTTAATTTTTTGAGGGTCAAAAGAAGAATGGAAAATATATTCTCAGCCAATGTATGTAAATTAGGATTTTAAAATGTAATGCATTCGGTATTACTGATGCAGATTTATTCCATCTTTAGCTGTAATTTTAGGAGGCTGTTTAAGAAAAAGGCTAGTGTAACCTGAGAATAAACCTACCTAACCTGAGGCAGGTCTGTCTTAGCCAAGGATAGGACACATTCCAGACAGATCATTTATCCTTTATATGTAGGTGACCTGACCAGGAAAAACTCTGGGTTTTAGTTATAGCCTAGAGTTTTTCCTGCACTGATTACATGGTCCGGAAACATGTCTGGTCCTATATGATTGCTTTATGTCCTGTAAGAGACCAATATGACTCAGTTTAGGTAATTAGTATGCTGTCATACCCACACCTTTTCCATTTGCTTTTCCATCTACCAATCAATGAAGTTGTCTGTGAAATCACTCAAAATGTTCTCCACTGTGGACAAGTGGAGAAATTATACTTTTCCTGGAAACGTAATTATTGCACAAGGTGTACCTACCAAGGTATTCTCAAAGCAACTACAGTACATGTGAGGGTAAATGTATAATTTCATAAACAACACAGCCTTTTAGTGCCCACTGAAATTCTCAGTAAGGATTGTCCAAGACTAGCTAATGGAGGCCCCCTCAGTGGTAAGAGGACCCAGGTAATGCTCTTACCAGATGGACCCATCCAGTCAGTCAGCCCACAGACTAGCCAGCAGCTGTTCCACTTACTTCACACAGGCACCATTCAGCACGTACATCACCTTCCACCACCCTCGACCCCCTCACCCTCTCTCTCTCTCGTGCTCTCTTTCTCTCTTTCTCTCTCCCTCTTTCTGTCTTCCTATCATCTTGTTGTCTTTCTGTGTATTTCTCTCTCTCTCTCAATTTCAATTTAAGTTACTTTATTGGCATGGGGAACATATGTTTGCATTCCCAAAGAAAGTGAAATAGATAATGAACAAAAGCGAAACAAACAATAAAAAATGACGAGTAAACATTACACTCACAAAAGTTCCAAGAGAATAAAGACATTTCAAATGTAGTATTATGTCAATATGCAGTGTTGTAACGATGTGCAAATAGTTAAAGTATAAAAAGGAAAACAATAAACATAAATATGGGTTGTATTTACAATGGTGTTTGGTCTTCACTGGTTGCCCTTTTCTTGTGGCAACAGGTCACAAATCTTGCTGCTGTGATGGCACACTGTGGTATTTCACCCAGTAGATACGGGAGTTTATCAAAATTTGTTTTCGAATTCTTTGTGGGTCTGTGTAATCTGAGGGTAATACGTGTCTTTAATATGGTCATACATTGGGCAGGAGGTTAGGAAGTGCAGCTCAGTTTCCACCTCATTTTGTGGGCAGTGAGCACATAGCCTGTCTTCTCTTGAGAGGCAGGTCTGCCTACGGCGGCCTTTTTCAATAGCAAGGCTATGCTCACTGAGTCTATACATAGCCAAAGCTTTCCTTAAGTTTGGGTCAATCACAGTGGTCAGGTATTGTGTCACTGTGTACTCTCTGTTTAGGGCCAAATAGCATTCTAGTTTATTCTGTTTTTTGTTAATTCTTTCCAATGTGTAAGTATCTTTTTGGGGGGTCTGTTTGTGTTTGTGAACAGAGCCCCGGGACCAGCCTGCTTAGGGGACTCTTCTCCAGGTACATCTCTCTGTAGGTGATGGCTTTGTTATGGAAGGTTTGGGAATCACTTCCTTTTAGGTGGTTGTAGAATTTAATGGCTCTTTTCTGGATTTTGATCATTAGCGGGTATCGGCCTAATTCTGCTTTGCTTGCATTATTTGGTGTTTACGTTGTACACTGAGGATATTTTTTGCAGAAATCTGCAGGCAGAGTTTCAATTTGGGGTTTGTGCCTTTTGGTGAAATCTTTGTTGGTGATCGGCACCCAGACCTCATAACCATAAAGGGAAATGGGTTCTATAACTGATTCAAGTATTTTTAGCCAGATCCTAATTGGTATGTCAAATGTTATGTTCCTTTTGATGGCATAGAAGGCCCTTCTTGCCTTGTCTCTCAGACCGTTCACAGCTTTGTGGTAGTTACCTGTGGCGCTGATGTTTAGGCTTTGGTGTGTATAGTTTGTGTGCAATTGTATTTGTGGTCCTGGCAACTGGACCTTTTTTTGGAACACCATTTTATTTTTGTCTTACTGATATACTGTCAGGGCCCAGGTCAGACAGAATCTGTGCAGAAGATCTAGGTGCTGCTGTAGACCCTCCTTGGTTGAGGACAGAAGCACCAGATCATCAGCAAATAGTAGACATTTGACTTCAGATTCTAGTTTTGGTGAGGCCAGGGGCTGCAGACTGTACTAGTGCCCTCACCAATTCGTTGATATATATGTTGAAGAGGGTGGGGCTTAAGCTGCACCCCTGTCTCAGCACAGACAGGTGAAACAGATCAGGGCGTGACAACGGTATTTATTGTGGTCAAATCTGTCTCCACTTTTGTGCATTGGGGTGATCAGTCCTTGGTTCCAAATATTGGGGAAGATGCAAGAGCTTAGAATGAAGTTAAAGAGTTTTAGTATAACCAATTAGAATTTGTGGTCTGTATATTTTATCATTTCATTCAGGATACCATCAACACCACAGGCCTTTTTGGGTTGGAGGGTTTGTATTTTGTCATGTATTATTCAATGTAATTGGAGAATCCAGCGGTCTTTAATAGTTGATTCTAAGATTTGTATTTGCTCATGTATATGTTTTTGCTGTTTGTTATTTGTTATAGGGACAAAACTGAGATGGCGCCGGAGGGGATGGCTGATGTTTTATGGGCTCCTAACCAACCCTGCTATTTAGTTTTTGTTCTGCATGGTTTGTAACTTATTTTGTTGCTTCCACCGACTCTCATGACCGGAAATAGCTTCTGGACATCAGAACAGCGATTTCTCACCTTGAACTGGACGAAGAATTGTTCTATATAATGAGTCGGACGAGAGGGATTTACTCCAGACACCCAACAAGGCCCTCATCCCCATCATTCGCAGGAGAAAGAGACAGAGATATTGCGGAAGGAGGTTGGTGTCACGCCCTGGTCGAAGTATATTGTGTTTGTCTGCATTTATTTGGTCAGGCCAGGGTGTGACATGGGTTTATTGTGGTGTGTTTTGTCTTGGGGTTTTAGTAAGTATTGGGATTGTGGCTTAGTAGGGTTGTCTAGAAAGGTCTATGGTTGCCTGAGGCGGTTCTCAATCAGAGGCAGGTGATTATCGTTGTCTCTGATTGGGAACCATATTTAGGCAGCCATATTCTTTGAGTGTTTTGTGGGTGATTGTTCCTGTCTCTGTGTTTGTTGTCACCAGATAGGCTGTATAGGTTTTCACGTTCCGTTTGTTGTTTTTGTATTGTTCGTGTTTTTTTGTCGTCATTAAAAATGTATCAAAAATACCACGCTGCATTTTGGTCCGCTTCTCCTTCACCAGACGAGAACCGTTACAGTTGGGGTGCCTTGTAAGGATCCGGCGACAAGTGCCTAATCTGCCTTCGCCATTGGTACTATCGGCCAACGTACAATCGCTGGATAATAAATTGGACAAACTACAAGCACATATATCCTAACAACAGGACATTAAACTGTAATATCTTATGTTTCACCGAGGCTGAACAACAACATGATCAACATGGGTTATACACTATATCGGCAGGATAGAATATCAGCCTCTGGTAAGACAAGGGGTGACGGTCTATGCATATCTTCACTATGGTAGTGGGCAGCATTCGGAATTTTGGATGAAAAGTGTGCCCAAATTAAACTGCCTGCTACTCAGGCCCAGAACCTAGGACATGCATATATAATTAGTAGATTTGGATAGAAAACACTCTAAAATAATGTCTGTGAGAATAACAGAACTGATATGACAGGCGAAAACCTGAGGAAAATCCATCCAGGAAGTACTATTATTTTGAAAGGCTGTTTTTCCATTAAAAGCCTATCCACCATACAAAGACTTAGGACCCAGTTCACGATCTCTATGGCTTCCTCTACGCGTGGCCAGTCTTTAAGCATTGTTTCAGGCTTTTACTCTGAAAAATGAGGGAGATACCGCACTTTCAATGAGTGGACAGTGGACATTTTCAGCCATGAGTCCAAGCGTGTGATCGGGAGCGCGCCTTTCTTGTTTCTCCTTTTCTATTGACAAAGCTTTTGTCCGGTTGAAATATTATTGATTATTTATGAACAACCTGAGGATTGATTTTAAACATTGTGTGACATGTTTCTACATAATTTTATTGTACTTTGTTTGACTTTTCGTCTGGATGTTGAGAGCGCGCATTGTGCCTTTGGATTACTGAACTAAACGCACCAACAAAACTGAGGTTTTTGGACATAAAGAGGGACATTTTTAGAACAAAACAAACATTTTTGTCTAACATGTAGACCTGGGAGTGCCACCAGATGAAGATCATCAAAGGTAAGTGATGAATTTTAATGCTATTTCTGACTTTTGTGACACCTGTCCTTGGTTGGAAAATGGCTGTACTGTTTTCTGTGGCTAGTTTCTGACCTAACATAATCTAATGGTGTGCTTTAATCCTATGTATAAAACTTGTATTTTTCATCAATGTTTATGATGAGTATTTCTGTAATTTGATGTGGCTCTCTGAAATTTCACCGGATGTTTGTGTGAGACAATGATTACTGTACATAACGCGTCAATTTCAACTGAGGTTTTTGGACATAAAGATGAACTTTATCAAACAATACACACATTTATCGTGTAACATGAAGTCCTGTGAGTGCCATCTGATGAAGATCATCAAAGGTTAATGATTAATTTAATCGCTATTTCTGACTTTTGTGAGCCCTCTACTTGGCTGGAAAATGGCTGTATGGTTTTCTGTGACTAGGCGCTGACCTAACATAATCGTGTGGTGTGCTTTCGCCGTAAAGCCTTTTTGAAATCGGACACTGTGGTTGGATTTACAAGACGTTTATCTTTAAAATTGTGTATAATACTTGTATGTTTGAGGAATGTGAATTATGGGATTTCTGTTGTTTTGAATTTGGCGCCCTGCAATTTCACTTGCTGTTGTCGAGGTGGGACGCTACCGTCCAACTGGTGCCAGAGAGGATATTTGTAAACAACATCTGGTGCACGATATCAAAGGAAGTCTCAAGGTTTTGCTCACCTGAGATAGAGTATCTCATGATAAGCTGAAGACCACACTATCTACCAAGAGAGTTTTCATCTATATTCTTCGTAGCTGTCTTTTTACCAACATAACAAACAGGAAAACGCTCAACCAGAAGCGGCGCTCCAAGGAGCCAGGGACTTTAATGCAGGGACACTTAAATCCATTTGACCTAATTTCTACCAGCATGATAAATGGGCAACCAGAGGGAAAGAAACTCTAGACCACCTTCACTCCAGGATGAGATAGTGAAGGCTTTGTGCACATGGACAAAGCTCTCCCTCGCCCTACATTTGGCAAATTAGACCACATTTCTACCTTCCGGATTCCTGCTTACAAGAAAAAACGTAACGGGACTCTAACCCGGAAGCTTATAAGAAATCCTGCTATGCCCTCCAACAGACCATCAAACAGGTAAAGCGTCAATACAGGACTAAGATCAAATCGTACTACACCAGCTTTGGAGCTTGGCAGGGCTTGCAAACTATTACATACTACAAAGGGAAGCACAGCTGCGAGCTGCCCAGTGACACGAGCCAACCAGACAAGCTAAATTACTTCTATGCTCGCTTCGTGGCAAGTAGCACTGAAACATGTATGAGAGCATCAGCTGTTTCGGACAACTGATCACACTCTCCGTAGCTGATGTGAGTAAGACCTTTAAACAGGTCAACATTCACACAGCCGCAGGGCCAAACGGATTACCAGGACGTGTACTCCGAGCATGCGCTGACCAACTGGCAAGTGTCTTCACTGACATTTTCAACCTCTACCTGTCTGAGTCTGTAATACCAACATGTTTCAAGCAGACTACCACAGTCCCTGTGCCCAAGCACACTAAGGTAAACTGCCTAAATGACTACCGACCCATAGCACTGACGTCTGTAGCCATGAATTGCTTTGAAAGGCTGGTCATGGCTCCCTTCAATACCATTATCCCAGAAACCCTAAACCTACTCCAATTTGCATACCACCCCAGCAGATTCACAGATGATGCAATCTTTATTGCACTCCACACTGCCCTTTCCCACCTGGACAAAAGGAACACCTATGTAAGAATGCTATTCATTGACTACAGCTCAGCGTTCAACACCATAGTGCCCTCAAAGCTCATCACTAAGCTAAGGACCCTGGGACTAAACACCTCCCTCTGCAACTGGATCCTGGACTTCCTGATGGGCCGCCCCCAGGTGGTAAGGGTAGTTAACAACACGTTGATGAAGTCAGTGACTGATCGGAAGAATCCCAGAACATATTCCAGTCTTTGGAAGTGCTAGCAAAAAGTCCTGTAGCTTAACATCTGCTTCATCAGCCCACTTTTTTATTGACCGAGTCAATAATCAATAAGCAGTAATCAGGATGATAGAATTATGGTCAGATGTGACAAATCGAGGGCTAGGGAGAGCTTTGTACATGGAGTAAAGGTCTCTGTGTGTGGAGTAATGGTGGTCTAGAGTTCTTAGCCCGGTGCGCTACATCCCAGCTCCCCACATCTGCCGGTGGCAGCCCCCTGCACAAGGCTGTCTCTCCGTCCTTTGGCTACAGGTGCTCCCGCCTGTCCAGCGCTGCTAGTGCCTCCCGTCTCTCCAGAGCTGCTAGAGTCTCCCGCCTGTCCAGCGCTGCTAGTGCCTCCCGTATCTCCAGAGCTGCTGGAGTCTCCCGCCTGTCCAGAGCTGCTAGAGTCTCCCGCCTGTCCAGAGCCGCTAGAGTCTCCCACCTGTCCAGAGCCGCTAGAGTCTCCCGCCTGTCCAGAGCCGCTAGAGTCTCCCGCCTGTCCAGAGCCGCTAGAGCCGCCAGTCTGCAAGGAGCCGCCAGAGCCGCCATTCGGCCAGGATCCGCCAGAGCCGCCATTCGGCCAGGATCTGCCAGAGCCGCCATTCGGCCAGGATCCGCCAGAGCCGCCATTCGGCCAGGATCCGCCAGAGCCGCCATTCGGCCAGGATCCGCCAGAGCCGCCATTCGGCCAGGATCCGCCAGAGCCGCCATTCGGCCAGGATCCGCCAGAGCTGTCAACCAGCTTGAGCTACCTCTCAGTCCTGAGCTACGTCTCCCGCCTGTCCAGAGCCGCTAGAGTCTCCCGCCTGTCCAGAGCCGCTAGAGTCTCCCGCCTGTCTAGAGCCGCTAGAGTCTCCCACCTGTCCAGAGCCGCTAGAGCCGCCAGTCTGCAAGGAGCCGCCAGAGCCGCCATTCGGCCAGGAGCCGCCAGAGCCGCCATTCGGCCAGGATCTGCCAGAGCCGCCATTTCGGCCAGGCTCCGCCAGAGCCGCCATTCGGCCAGGATCCGCCAGAGCCGCCATTCGGCCAGGATCCGCCAGAGCCGCCATTCGGCCAGGATCTGCCAGAGCCGCCATTCGGCCAGGATCCGCCAGAGCCGCCATTCGGCCAGGATCCGCCAGAGCCGCCATTCGGCCAGGATCCGCCAGAGCCGCCATTCGGCCAGGATCCGCCAGAGCCGCCATTCGGCCAGGATCCGCCAGAGCTGTCAACCAGCTTGAGCTACCTCTCAGTCCTGAGCTACGTCTCCCGCCTGTCCAGAGCCGCTAGAGTCTCCCGCCTGTCCAGAGCCGCTAGAGTCTCCCGCCTGTCTAGAGCCGCTAGAGTCTCCCGCCTGTCCAGAGCCGCTAGAGCCGCCAGTCTGCAAGGAGCCGCCAGAGCCGCCATTCGGCCAGGAGCCGCCAGAGCCGCCATTCGGCCAGGATCCGCCAGAGCCGCCATTCGGCCAGGATCCGCCAGAGCTGTCAACCAGCTTGAGCTACCTCTCAGTCCTGAGCTACGTCTCCCGCCTGTCCAGAGCCGCTAGAGTCTCCCGCCTGTCCAGAGCCGCTAGAGTCTCCCGCCTGTCTAGAGCCGCTAGAGTCTCCCGCCTGTCCAGAGCCGCTAGAGCCGCCAGTCTGCAAGGAGCCGCCAGAGCCGCCATTCGGCCAGGAGCCGCCAGAGCCGCCATTCGGCCAGGATCCGCCAGAGCCGCCATTTCGGCCAGGCTCCGCCAGAGCCGCCATTCGGCCAGGATCCGCCAGAGCCGCCATTCGGCCAGGATCCGCCAGAGCCGCCATTCGGCCAGGATCCGCCAGAGCAGCCATTCGGCCAGGATCCGCCAGAGCCGCCATTCGGCCAGGATCCGCCAGAGCTGTCAACCAGCTTGAGCTACCTCTCAGTCCTGAGCTACCTCTCAGTCCTGAGCTACCCCTCAGTCCTGAGCTACCCCTCAGTCTTGAGCTACCCCTCAGTCCTTAGCTACCTCAGTCCAGAGCTGCCTCTCAGTCCAGAGCTGCCTCTCAGTCCTGAGCTACCTCTCAGTCCTGAGCTACCCCTCAGTCCTGAGCTACCCCTCAGTCTTGAGCTACCCCTCAGTCCGGAGCTGCCCCTCAGTCCAGTTGGACCATTTAGTAGAGTTGCCAATCCTAGGTCGGCGGCGAGGGTCGCCGTTCCTAGGAAGAGACTGAAGCGGACAAAGACTATGGTGGAGTGGGGTCCATGTCCCACGCCAGAGCCGCCACCGTGGACAGACGCCCACCCAGACCCTCCCCTATGGATTTAGGTGTGCAGCCGGGAGTCCGCACCATGGGAGGGGGGGTGGAGGGTACTGTCACGCCCTGGCCTTAGTTATCTTTGTTTTCTTTATTATTTTGGTTACGTCAAGGTGTGACATGGGGGATTTATGTGTTTTTCTGGTCTAGGGATTTTTGTATGTTTATGGGCTGTTTCCTTTCGAGGTAGTTTGTATGTCTATGGTTGCCTAGATTGGTTCTCAATTAGAGGCAGATGTCTATCGTTGCCATATTCTGTGGGTACTTTGTGGGTGGTTGTTTCCTGTCTTTGTGTTCTCTGCATCAGATAGGACTGTATCGGTTTTGTCACGTTTGTTGTTTTTATAATTGTGTTCATGTTTCGTTTCTCTTATTAAAAATCATGAACTCTAACCACGATGCATTTTGGTCCTCGTCTCCTTCAACGGAAGAAAATCATTACAAATGTATTGTAAAACTCAGCAAAAACATAAATGTCCCTTTTTCAGGACTCTGTCTTTCAAAGATAATTCATAAAAATCCAAATAACTTCACAGATCTTCATTGTAAAGGGTTTAAACACTGTTTCCCATGCTTGTTCAATGAACCATAAACAATTCATGCACACCAGACTGTTACTTTAGATTTTGACCCCCTCCCCTTTGTTCAGAGACACATTAATCTATTTCTGTTAGTCACATGTCTGTGGAATTTGTTCAGTTTATGTCTCAGTTCTTGAATCTTGTCATGTTCATACAAATATTTACACATGTTAAGTTTGCTGAAAATAAACGCAGTTGACAATGAGAGGACGTTTCTTTTTTTGCTGAGTTTATTTCTATTATTCATTTCCTTTGACTTTAATGCCCCATGATTCAGTATTGCTCTGTTCAAGTAAACTGTGATTTTGCTGTGATCTGATAGGGGTGTCAGGGGGCTGACTGATTGCTCTGGGAGACTCTGGGTTGAGGTCAATGATGGAGTCTACAGTACTACTGCCAAGAGATGAGCTATAGGTGTACCTACTGTAGGAGTCCCCTCAAAGCCTACCATTGACTATGTACATGCCCTGCGTGCGACAGATCTCCAGGTATTGTTACCCGTTTTTGTTTGTTATGTTGTTGTAGTTGTTCCAAGGGGGCATATGGGGGAGGGAATGCTGTCACCTCCAGGTAGGTGTTTGTCCCCCTCTGTGCTGAGGGTGTCAGGTTCTTGTCAGGTTCTTGTCCAGTTCTGACGTTTAGGTTGCCACAGACTAGTACATGTCCCTGGGCCTGAAAATGATTAATTTCCCCCTCCAGGATGGAGAAGCTGTCTTCATTTAAGTATGGAGCATTCATTTAACAAAGAGCACACCAAACCTCTGTTTCCGTAAAAGGCTGAGGGATAGGCCTGGAGAAATGTAGCCACTCTCAAATTCATAGCGAGAGCCATGGATGCAAGGACTACATGATATCAAAATTATAGTTTTAACCAATGTTTAATACAGTCTTTGTTTACATGTATGTTGTTTACAAATATTTGTGTAAAAACAGCTTATTTTTTGGGTTCTAGTGGTGTACGACAGTTGAACTAAGCTCACAATGCATTTATAAGTTATATTCCTCAAGAATTAATGGGTAAATATTATTCATTTATAAGTCCAAAAAGTTATGTAGCAATGAAGGATTCTAGCTTTAAGGCCTACGTCAAAGAATTGTATTTGGCCCAAGATGTGAGGACAAAACACACCTTTGCTTATCTGCCATTACTTGCTTACAGTACTGTACATTATCTTAGAGTGTTTGTGTGTGTGTGTGCGTGCATGCATTTGTGTGCGTCTCCATCCCATCTTTCATTCTAAGCCTATGATGAATAATGCCTCATTGAGCCAAGCATGTCTGGGCTGGATGTGTTTAGTCCACCAATGAATTCAAATGGGAAATGGCACAGTAGTACACTGTAGTCCTTGTCAGTCCACAGGGCACATGACTGACTACTGCTGGGAAGAGAGTGGAAATAGGAGGAGAGAGTAGACGCCACATGGAAACTATTATGACGTTGGTTTCACAATCTGGCTCTGAGACACACACACACACACACACACACACACACACACACACGAACACACACACACGAACACACACACACACACACACACACACCATTTTGACACTGGTTAATTGGTCCACAATCTGGCAAAGCTGTCTTCACGTGTTTGGTTACATGTCGGGGGGAAATCCACACACCAGAACAGCCCAGTAGCAACACAAAGGAATCTCTTTCATCCTTATGTTCACCTTGGTGTGCTGACTGGGAACAGCCTCTGCTGTGATCAAAAGAAACTTAGTCAAACGTGTGGGGGAAGGTTGGTGTTGATGTGAGTTAGAGAGTCATAATGGTGTGTTGTCATGACATCCACCAGTGTGCTGAAGGCTGGTATCACTGAGGTGTTGGTTGTCTCCCCGGGTAGACCATATTCAGTTTGACATATCATTCAGGATTCAGGATTCAGGACAGTGTTTTATAGTGTGTGTAGTAGGGGCTCTATTGTTTGTTGGGGTGGATTTAGGTTGGACGCGTGGGACATGATGTTGTTCCCATAGAGTTCACAAACTTAAATTATTTGAATTCAAGGATTTTACTAGAATCTAGGATTCTCAGAAGTACTTTCTCCCCCAAGGTGAAGTTGATAGATAGTGTGTGAAGCCGTGCGTGGGAGTGAGGTCGGTTGCATATCAGACCGTGTGTTATTGTGCTTTGGCCGCTTGTGTAGTATGAGTGTGTGATGGTGCTATGAAGTATATCGTTCCTTATGATAAATTATTTTGTATATTAATATTTATGATAAATGATGAGGTATATTGTTCCTTATGATAAATTATGAGGTATATTTAAGCTATAAGGCCCGAGGAGGTGTGGTATATGGCCAATGTCCCAACGCTAAGGGCTGTTCTTATGCAGGACGTAACGTGGAGTGCCTGGATACAACCTTTAGCCATGGTAAATTGGCTATATACCACAAATACCTGAGGTGCCCTATTGCTATTATGAACTGGTTACCAACGTAATTAGCACAGTAAAAGTAATGTTTTGTCAAACCCATTATATACTGTTTGATATATCATGGCTTTTAGCTAATCAGAATTCAAGGATCAAACCTCCCGGTTTATAATGTTACTTATAATAAATGATGAGGTATATTGTTCCTTATGATAAATGATGAGGTATATTGTTCCTTATGATAAATGATGAGGTATATTGTTCCTTATAATAAATGAGGAGGTATATTGTTCCTTATGATAAATGAGGAGGTATATTGTTCCTTATGATAAATGATGAGGTATATTGTTCCTTATAATAAATGAGGAGGTATATTGTTCCTTATAATAAATGAGGAGGTATATTGTTCCTTATGATAAATGATGAGGTATATTGTTCCTTATGATAAATGATGAGGTATATTGTTCCTTATGATAAATGATGAGGTATATTGTTCCTTATGATAAATGATGAGATACATGGTTCATTACAATAAATGGATCACGGAGAGGAAAAGTGAAGGAACCCGGGGTTGGAACCGGTTCAGGGAACAGAACCGAAAACCGGAAGATTAATACTTTTTTTCAGGGAAGAAAAATGGAACCTGGAACAAAACTGTTCCCGGAAAAAAAACTATTATTTTAAAGCATGGGAACCGCTTAATAACGTTATTTTAAGTTCCAGGCATTTTTTTCTAGTTCCACAACAAAGCACCTATGCAAAGCCACTCTGTCACTCACAAACTTTTTCCAGTGTCTGCCTGTAAGCTGAAAATCTTTACCTGTGTGTGTTTAGGCTACCTGCCCCTCCCCCTCTGAAGCATAGCCTACTGTACTGACGTTACAAGCTTGATTCAGAAGATAACGAGAGAAATGTTGAATTAGATAGAGATGAATGAATAAAAAAAATTCAGTGCTATTATCACGTTTGACATTGGATTTATCAACCAAAAAAAGCTAAGATGTGTTTTTAATTCTGGTGCTGCTTAGCACACACAAGCACATTAGCTAGCTAGCTCAAAGGACATTAAAATGTTTCTCCATAGAAGCCGCTCTTCCTAGGTATAATTATGTGGACCTAATTCACATAATGCATGTCATAACAATATGCCCAGCACGTCAAGCCTCCTCCTGAATCCTCTCTTGATCTCTCCCCACCCGCAAAATTTCAGTCACATCTTGCGCTATAGGCTATACTTCTCTGTCCATCACGCATGTAAACAACTAGCTTTCCTGCTCTATCCGCACTGATTGGTGAAGTCATTTAATGAGCTAAATGTAAATAACTGTTAATTTCACAGGTTCAAAAGGAACAATTTAAACCTGTACTTTTTGGGGTTCTAACCATTTCAGAACTTTATTTTTCTGGTCGGAGCAGTGGAACGAAACCAAAAAAATGGTGGTTCTGTACAGAATGAAACGATTGGGGAAATGCAATTCCTTGAGCGGAGCTTGGTGTAATCTGGTCACCTTGTTTGAATGTTAAGTCATGGTTATGACATGCCAATTTAAATGCATTCTTTCGTTCGGCCCAGGCCGTATGAAACTGGAGTCTCTATTTCCTGTTTGGCAGGAAAGAGAGGCCGAAAGATAATGCCTTTTACAGAGAGACAGACGTCCCACTCTTTCTGAAGCGGAGGTTCAGGAAATGAATGAATTTCTTCCAGGGAGGGGGGGTGGTGGGGTGGTTAGGGAGGGGGGTGGTTAGTGGGTTCTCTGTACTACCTTGTTGTGTGAACTGGTTTTGGGTGAGAGGGAGACAGAGGGGTACAGGGTGAATCACTGTAGAAGACGACAGGTAGCCTAGGGGTTAAGAAAGTTGGGCTCCTTAAAGACAGATCCCTGGTTCGAATCACCAAGCCGATTAGGTGAAAAATATGTTGATGTGCACTTGAGCAAGGCACTTATCCCAATTGCTCCTGTAAATCACTCTGGATAAGAGCATCTGATAAATGACACAAATGTAAACATAAGTATCTGCATAGACCTCCCCTTCAAATCCACTAAACTGTTTCTATAACATTTAATTCACCTAAATTGACCAATTACAATCAACCTAGCGCTTGTTCTTTAATGCATGTGTAAAATGTTGTGTAAAAACGGTGCAGTACAGAACACAAGGCATGCCGTGTGTTTGTGTGTGTAACCATATGTGTATAATCATGCGGCCATGTGTGTCTGCATGTGTCTGTTTGAGAATGGGAACCAGGTGTTTTGTGCTCGTCCAACAACAGTATGTACAATAGCGGTTGCACTGTCAGCTAGCAGTGTGACCCCAGCAGGAGCCTTCACATCAAACACCCTGCTGATGGATGAGAAACCTATTTAGTTGGGCCAGGGCTCAGAACAAATGGGAGCAATTTACCCCAGGCAGTAAAATAGCACTCCACTCCCCCGGCCCGGCCCAGCCAAGCCCCGTTATTTTATATGAGATGTTAAATGGGGTAAGGGAGCATGCGTTACACATGGTCAGTGTTCGGTTCATGGGAAAGCTGCAAGTGTAAAAGTCTTGACTGATTTCATGTCAGCACGTGTAAAAATAATAAAAAATATATAAAAGATCTGAAGGGAAGTCAGGAGGACTGAGACAATAAAAGGTTTAAGATCTGAAGGGAAGTCAGGAGGACTGAGACAATAAAAGGTTTAAGGTCTGAAGGGAAGTCAGGAGGACTGAGACAATAAAAGGTTTAAGGTCTGAAGGGAAGTCAGGAGGACTGAGACAATAAAAGGTTTAAGGTCTGAAGGGAAGTCAGGAGGACTGAGACAATAAAAGGTTTAAGATCTGAAGGGAAGTCAGGAGGACTGAGACAATAAAAGGTTTAAGGTCTGAAGGGAAGTCAGGAGGACTGAGACAATAAAAGGTTTAAGGTCTCAGGAGGAAGGGTTTAAGTCTGAAGGGAAGTCAGGAGGACTGAGACAATAAAAGGTTTAAGGTCTGAAGGGAAGTCAGGAGGACTGAGACAATAAAAGGTTTAAGGTCTGAAGGGAAGTCAGGAGGACTGAGACAATAAAAGGTTTAAGGTCTGAAGGGAAGTCAGGAGGACTGAGACAATAAAAGGTTTAAGGTCTGAAGGGAAGTCAGGAGGACTGAGACAATAAAAGGTTTAAGGTCTGAAGGGAAGTCAGGAGGACTGAGACAATAAAAGGTTTAAGGTCTGAAGGGAAGTCAGGAGGACTGAGACAATAAAAGGTTTAAGGTCTGAAGGGAAGTCAGGAGGACTGAGACAATAAAAGGTTTAAGGTCTGAAGGGAAGTCAGGAGGACTGAGACAATAAAAGGTTTAAGGTCTGAAGGGAAGTCAGGAGGACTGAGACAATAAAAGGTTTAAGGTCTGAAGGGAAGTCAGGAGGACTGAGACAATAAAAGGTTTAAGGTCTGAAGGGAAGTCAGGAGGACTGAGACAATAAAAGGTTTAAGGTCTGAAGGGTCAAGTCAGGAGGACTGAGACAATAAAAGGTTTAAGGTCTGAAGGGAAGTCAGGAGGACTGAGACAATAAAAGGTTTAAGGTCTGAAGGGAAGTCAGGAGGACTGAGACAATAAAAGGTTTAAGGTCTGAAGGGAAGTCAGGAGGACTGAGACAATAAAAGGTTTAAGGTCTGAAGGGAAGTCAGGAGGACTGAGACAATAAAAGGTTTAAGGTCTGAAGGGAAGTCAGGAGGACTGAGACAATAAAAGGTTTAAGGTCTGAAGGGAAGTCAGGAGGACTGAGACAATAAAAGGTTTAAGGTCTGAAGGGAAGTCAGGAGGACTGAGACAATAAAAGGTTTAAGGTCTGAAGGGAAGTCAGGAGGACTGAGACAATAAAAGGATTAAGGTCTGAAGGGAAGTCAGGAGGACTGAGACAATAAAAGGTTTAAGGTCTGAAGGGAAGTCAGGAGGACTGAGACAATAAAAGGTTTAAGGTCTGAAGGGAAGTCAGGAGGACTGACAATAAAAGGTTTAAGGTCTGAAGGGAAGTCAGGAGGACTGAGACAATAAAAGGTTTAAGGTCTGAAGGGAAGTCAGGAGGACTGAGACAATAAAAGGTTTAAGGTCTGAAGGGAAGTCAGGAGGACTGAGACAATAAAAGGTTTAAGGTCTGAAGGGAAGTCAGGAGGACTGAGACAATAAAAGGTTTAAGGTCTGAAGGGAAGTCAGGAGGACTGAGACAATAAAAGGTTTAAGTCTGAAGGGAAGTCAGGACAATAAAAGGTTTAAAGTCTGAAGGGAAGTCAGGAGGACTGAGACAATAAAATAGTTAAGGTCTGAATGGGGGGGGGGTAAAGAGACATGGGGGGACCTACACATGGATAAATTATGGTGTTGATGATGTCACTGCATTCCTGTAAAACCTTCAGAGTGTGTGTGTGTATGTGTCTGTGGTGTGGTGTGTGTGTGTGTGTGTCGCTGAGTGTGTTCTGGATATTGTCTCAACATGCACAATAAATCCAGAAGTAGCAAGGTAAACTTATTTACCATATAAACACTTTGATGAGCAACGATTCACCTCCCATGGAAAAGCTGTAAAATGTCCAACAGATGTTGCAGTTTACGGTACAGAAAATGACTTCCCAACACTCGCATTACTAAAGTAGCCTGTTCCTCCTCTGATGTATGACTCAATGAGAATATATTGCGGTTACACAATGGCTTGACACAAACATGTCTGACAGATAATTGAATGAGGATCAGGGCTAACTTACACAAATGTCTGATTTTTGACATACAGTACCAGTCAAAAAAACTACTCATTCAAATGTTTTTCTTTATTTGTACTATTTTCTACATTGTATAATAATAATGAAGACATCAAAACTAAGAAATAACACATATGAAATCATGTAGTAACTAAAGTGTTAAACAAATCATAATATATTTTAGATTCTTCAAAGTAGCCACCCTTTGCCTTGATGACAGCTTAGCACACTCTCGGCATTCTCTCAACCAGCTTCACCTGGTGTGCTTTTCCAACATTCTTGAAGGAGTTCTCACATATGCTGAGCACTTGTTGACTGCTTTTCCTTCACTCTGCGGTCAAACTCATCCCAAACCATCTCAATTGGGTTGAGGTCGGGTGATTGTGGAGGCCAGGTAATCTGATGCAGAACTCCAACACTCTCCCTCTTGGTCAAATAGCCCTTACACAGCCTGGAGGTGTGTTTTGGGTCATTGTAATGTGGAAAAACAATTGATAGTCCCACTAAGCACAAACCAGATGGGATGGCATATTGCTGCAGAATGCTGTGGTAGCCATGCTGGTTAAGTGTGCCTTGAATTCTACATAAATCATAGACAGTGTCGCCAGCAAAGCACCCCCACACCATCACACCTCCTCCTCCATGCTTGACAGTGGGAACCACACATGCAGTGATCATCCATTCACCTACTCATCGTCTCATAAAGACATGGCGGTTGGAACCAAAAATCTCAAATTTGGACTCATAAGACCAAAGGACAGTTTTCCACCAGTCTAATGTCCATTGCTCAAGTTTATTGACCCAAGCAAGTCTCTTATTCTTATTGGTGTTCTGTAGTAGTGGTTTCTTTGCAGCAAATCAACCATGAAGGCCTGATTCATGCAGTCTCCTCTGAACAGTTGAGATGTGTCTGTTACTTGAACTCTGTGAAGCATTTATTTCTGAGGCTGGTAACTCTAATGAACTTATCATCTACAGCAGAGGTAACTCTGAGACTTCCTTTCCTTTGGCGGTCCTCATGAGAGCTAGTTTCATCATAGGGCTTGATGGTTACTGCGACTGCACTTGAAGAAACTTCCAAAGTTCTTTACATTTTCCGTGTTGACTGACCTTCATGTCTTAAAGTAATGATTGCCTGTCGTTTCTCTTTGCTTATTTGAGCTGTTTTTGCCGTAATATGGACTTGGTCTTTCATCTAGAAAGGCTATCTTCTGTATACCACCCCCTACCTTGTCACAACACAACTGATTGAGTCAAACCTATTAAGAAGGAAAGAAATTCCACATATTAACTTATTACAAGGTACACCTGTTAATTGAAATTCATTCCAGGTGACTACCTCATTAAATTGGTTGAGAGAATGCCAAGAGTGTGCAAAGCTGTCATCAAGGCTACTTTGAAGAATCTCAAATATAAAATATATTTTGATTTGTTTAACACTTTTTTGGTTACTACATGATTCCATATGTTTTATATCATAGTTTTGATGTCTTCACTTTTATTCTACAATGTAGAATATAGTAAAAAATAAAGAAAAACCCTTAAATAGAATTAAAAATAGTATGTATGTCCAAACTTTTGACTGGTACTGTATATGTTATTATATCACAGTCCTCTAGCACTTGTATCATTATTAGCATAAAATGATTGCGTAGCCAAACATAATAAAAGTCTATAAAAAAGGAAAGATCTAGTAAGAGAGACAAACAGACCACAGGCATGTGGAGCTGTATGAGGAATGAAATTTAATGGGCTTATGGTCCTTCATACAGTTCAGAGTTTAACAGTCAGATGGTTATATAGAACAACAAAAACAACCAGCGCCACTTGTGTTGTCATAAACCACTTAGAACGTTATACAAACCATTCCTCAACGTTATACAAACCACCCAGGCTTATCACAGATCTGTTATTTCTGACACAAATTGGTGACCAGAGTCAAATAAAGATATACTGTTGGGGACTTTCTTTCACCAGAATTCGATTTTGGTTTAAATTTGGTTAAGCATTGGACTATATACCCTATTTCTTCAATGCCCTGCTCATACCTTCTATGGGGATTTAGTGAGGAGTTACTCTCTTTTTTCTCTCTCCCTTTTCTCTCTCCATCTCATCACTCATTTCTCTCTGTTAGTTAACTGAGATCAGTGTTACTCTGCTGGTAAAGTAATAGTGATCTCAGTCTGAGTTATTGACACAATGTCTGTATAGCAGTCTCTCTCCGGCCCTGACACACACACGCACACACACACACACACACACACACACACACACACACACACACACACACACACACACACACACACACACACACACACACACACACACACACACACACACACACACACACACACACACACACACACACACACACACACTCACACTCACACTCACACTCACACTCTCTCCGGCCCTGACACACACACACACACACACACACACACACACACACACACACACACACACACACACACACACACACACACACACACACACACACACACACACACACACACACTCACACTCACACTCAGACTCAGACTCAGACTCAGACTCACACTCACACTCACACTCACACTCACACTCACACTCACACTCACACTCTCTCTGGCCCTGGGACAATCACAGATTCAGAGATGCTGGGTGACTGACTGATGGACAGACACACAACGTGCTGGTGGGTTGTGGACAGACAGACAGACAGACATATTGAGACAGACAGAGAGACAGTGGTAAAGAAAGGCCTGGTCCTATGTTGCCCCATGACAGCGAGAGAGGGGGGCAACGGGTGTGTTGTGGCAAGGGCTGCCATTCCTATTGGTCTGCCGTCAACAAATGGGAGCGCTACCCTGAAGCATATATCACAGAGTGCTAGTTGTGGAGGCAGCCAATCGCTTCCCTATGTATATCCTGAGAAAGGGAGAGAGAAATATACTGCTAATATTGATAACACAGTACTTATATTTATATCTTTAATCTGCAATTTCTAACCACATTTACCTGGTTGTTGTATAAAAACAGATTGCTGCCATTAGGAAAGTCAGGTGGTGGTGGCCTAATAGTAGGCTACTTCATTATCATTACTAAGACAAACTGCATCTCATTATCTCTGCTGGTAGCTAATATGTCCTGTACTTCTCTGTAACATATATACACTACCATTCAAAAGTTTGGGGTTACTTAGAAATGGCTTTGTTTTTGAAGGAAAAACACCTTTTTGGCCATTAAAATAACATCAAATTGATCAGAAATAATGTGTAGACATTGTTAATGTTGTAAATTACTATTGTAAATGGAAACAGCAGATTTTTAATGGAATATCTACGAACATAGGCGTACAGAGGTCCATTATCAGCAACTATCACTCCTGTGTTCCAATGGCACCTTGTGTTAGCTAATCCAAGTTTTGTTACGCCCTGGTCGAAATATATTATGTTTATTCTTCATTTATTCGGTCAGGCCAGGGTGTGACATGGGTTATTGTGGTGTGTTTTTGTCTTGGGGTTTTGTGGGATGTCTAGCGTTAGTCTATGGCTGCCTGAGGCGGTTCTCAATCAGAGTCAGGTGATTATCGTTGTCTCTGATTGGGAACCATATTTAGGCAGCCATATTCTTTGTGTGTTTCGTGGGTGATTGTCCTTAGTGTCCTTGTTCCTGTCTCTGTGTTAGTTTACACTAGTATAGGCTGTTTCGGTTTTCGTTACGTTCTTTTGTTTTTGTAGTATTTGTATTGATTCGTGTTTACGTTTGTTCATTAATAAACATGGATCGCAATCTACACACTGCATTTTGGTCCGACTCTCTTTCACCGCATGAAAACCGTTACAGAATCACCCACCACAAACGGACCAAGCAGCGTGTTAACAGGCAGGTGCAGCGAAAGGAGGAATGGACATGGGAAGACGTTTTGGATGGCAAAGGTTGTTACACTTGGGAGGAGATACTGGCTGGAAGAGATTGCCTCCCATGGGAACAGGTGGAGGCACTTAGGAGAGCAGAGGCAGCCAGAGAGAGGAGCCGGCGATATGAGGGAACACGGTTGGCAAGGAAGCCCGAGAGTCAGCCCCAAAAATTTCTTGGGGGGTGGCTCACAGGGAGTAGGGCTACGCCAGGTAGGAGACCTGTGCAAACTCCCTGTGCTTACCGGGCTAGAGAGACCGGGCAGGCACCGCGTTATGCAGTGGTGCGCACGGTGTCCCCAGTGCGGGTGCATAGCCCGGTGCGGTATATTCCAGCTCCTCGTATCGGCCGGGCTAGAATGGGCATCGAGCCAGGTAAGGTTGGGCAGGCTCGGTGCTCAAGAGCTCCAGTGTGCCTGCACGGTCTGGTCTACCCAGTACCACCTCCACACCCCAGCCCTCCGGTGGCAGCTCCCCGCACCAGGCTTCCTGTGCATGTCCTCAGCCCAGTACCACCAGTGCCAGCACCACGCATCAGACCTACTGTGCGCCTCGCCTGTTCAGCGCAGCCAGAGCCTTCCTCCTCTCCTGCGCTGCTGGAGTCTCCTGCCTGTTCAGCGCAGCCAGAGCTGCCAGCCTGCATGGAGCAGCCAGAGCTGCCAGCCTGCATGGAGCAGCCAGAGCTGCCAGCCTGCATGAAGCAGCCAGAGCTGCCAGTCTGTATGGAGCAGCCAGAGCGGCCAGTCTGCATGAAGCAGCCAGAGCTGCCAGTCTGCAAGGAGCCGCCAGTCTGCCCAGCGCCGCCAGTGCCGCCAGTCTGCCCAGCGCCGCCAGTGCCGCCAGTCTGCCCAGCGCCGCCAGTGCCGCCAGTCTGCCCAGTGCCGCCAGTCTGCCCAGCGCCGCCAGTCTGCCCAGTGCCGCCAGTCTGCCCAGTGCAACCAGTCTGCCCAGAACAGCCAGGATCTGCCGGAACCGCCAGTCAGCCAGGATCTGCTGGAACCGCCAGTCAGCCAGACTCTTCCAGACCCGCCAGTCAGCCAGACTCTTCCAGATCTGCCAGTCAGCCAGACTCTTCTATCTGGAACTGTCTGCTAAAGTGGTAATAAATTATGGTGAGACTTCAGGAGTTAATCCAGTTATATTGTGTGTCATGTATGTGCGCTGGTGAGTTGGAACTTTTGAACCTGCTTTGTCCTGATCGAGAGGAGGAAGGACATTTTAAAACCTATGACGTCATATTTGATATATAAACTGTTGTACAGGGTTCTATGAGCAGCACGCTCTGAGAATAAATGCTATTGGCTACTTTTGATAAGACTGGTCTCTGCCTATTTTATGCAAATAAGGATCTTACAAATTCTTAGAAACAGACAGAGGGATTTTAATTGTATTGGTTAATGAACGCATATAGAAATTATAAAATTCACCTATACAAAAACACTACACTGACAATAAACAATCTCTGACAAAGACATGAGGGGAAACAGAGGGTTAAATACACAACAGGTAATGAATGGGATTGAAAACAGGTGTGTGGGAAGACAAGACAAAACCAATGGAAAATGAAAAATGGATCAATGATGGCTAGAAGACCGGTGACGTCGAACGCCAAGCACCGCCCGAACAAGGAGAGGCAACAACTTCGGCAGAAGTCATGACAAGGCGACTCTGGGATGCTGTCCTTCTAGGCTGAGTTGCAAAGAAAAAGCCATATCTCAGACTGGCCAGTAAAAACACAAGATTAAGATGGGCAAAAGAACACAGACACTGGATAGAGGAACTCTGCCTGAAGGCCAGCATCCCGGAGTCACCTCTTCACTGTTGACGTTGAGACTGATGTTTTGCAGGTACTATTTAATGAACCTGCCAGTTGAGGACTTGTGAGGTGTCTGTTTCTCAAACTAGACACTCTAATGTACTTGTCCTCTTGCTCAGTTGTGCACCGGGGCCTCCCACTCCTCTTTCTATTCTGGTTAGAGCCAGTTTGCGCTGTTCTGTGAAGGGAGTAGTACAGAGCGTTGTACGAGGTCTTCAGTTTCTTGGTAATTTCTTGCATGGAATAGTCTTTATTTCTCAGAATGTGATTAGACTGATGAGTTTCAGAAGAAAGTTCTTTGTTTCTGGCCATTTTGAGCCTGTAATTGAACCCACAAATGCTGATGCTCCAGAAACTCAACTAGTCTAATAAAGAAGGCCAGATTTATTGCTTTTTTAATTAGAACAACAGTTTTTCAGCTGTGCTAACATAATTGCAAAAGGGTTTTCTAATGATCAATTAGTCTTTTAAAATGATCAACTTGGATTAGCTAACACAACATGCCATTGGAACACAGGAGTGACGGTTGCTGATAATGGAACTCGCCTATGTAGGTATTCCATTTAAAAAATCAGCCGTTTCCAGCTACAATAGTCATTTACAACATTAACATTGTTTTCCCTGAATTTCTGATCAATTTGACGTTATTTTAATGGACCAAAGATGTGGTTTTCTTTCAAAAACAAAGACATTTCTAAGTGACCCCAAACTTTGAACGGGCGCGTGTGTGTGTGTGTGTGTGTCTTACCCCACTCCCAGTGTGAGAAGGTGTGAGACCAGCAGTGAGGGGATGAGGATCATGAGGACGTCGGAGGAGAACAGACCTCTCTTCATCACCTCACTCTTCCTTACACTCATGGAGCCTGACTGCTGCTTCGGGTGCTGGAACACAAACTCCCTGGGGGAGCGAGAGAGATGGGGGGGAAGGGAAACAAGGGAGATGAAGATAGAAAGAGATTTGGAGAGATCAGGAGAAATGGGAACATAGATAGATAGAACGAAAGGAGGAAGAGAAGGAGAGAGGGGGAAGACATGAATGACACATTTTGTGTTGTCTTGTTTTTCAGGATAAAAGGAGATTTCTCAGGAGAAATTCTGGAGTCTCATACCATGAAGAGAAACATACCTTCATGACTGTAAAATAATATCATATGTCATGTTCAGATGTAATGGAGAGATATTATCTGTCAGGTTTCAATGCTATTGTACACAGTTTTATTCATTATGTATTAAAATAATAACTAGTGGTTGTTCTTAGCAGCCAAGTACTGTGTGTATGTTAGTTAATGTGTTCACATTGCAACTACTCAAATAAGGTCAATGGAATTAAAATTAATTACAGTGAAAAACAATTTGGAATCATTCCAATTATATGCGTAGGTTCTTACTTTGGTGGAAGGTTCTCAGGCCGACTGGACCAGTCCCATACCCACTCAGAAATCAGCCCCCTCTCCCCTTCTTCTTCGGACTGAGACGGGAGAAGAGAGGGAAAGATAAATGTCATTTAATAAGTACATTTGCCATCATGAAAACACTGACTTGTGTGGTGTTAAAGCTATCTAATAGCAAAGGCTTGCGACTGCTACAGTAAAATATGTGAAGTGAATGTTGTGTGTTTGATTAGTACCTGTATGGTAACACAGTCTGTACTGCTACTGCCTTCACTGTGGGGAGGGGAAGCAACAGTCTGTGGAGGAGTCACCACCTGTGGAGGACTGAACACAGAGAGCAAGTCAACATGACTTCTCAATAACAACACACACACACATACACACACACGCACAGAGTGGGAGAGTGCAAGAGGGACATAAAGGTTCTCGTATTTATGTTGGTGTAGGCTACTAACCTGTCATTACTCCTCTCTCAGCTACTAACCTGTCATTACTCCTCTCTCAGCTACTAACCTGTCATTACTCCTCTCTCAGCTACTAACCTGTCATTACTCCTCTCTCAGCTACGAACCTGTCATTACTCCCCTCAGCTACTAACCTGTCATTACTCTTCTCAGCTACTAACCTGTCATTACTCTTCTCTCAGCTACTAACCTGTCATTACTCTTCTCTCAGCTACTGACCTGTCATTACTCCTCTCAGCTACTAACCTGTTATTATTCCTCACTCAGCTACTAACCTGTTATTATTCCTCTCTCAGCTACTAACCTGTCATTACTCCTCTCTAAGCTATTAACCTGTCATTACCCTTCTCAGCTACTAACCTGTCATTACTCCTCTCAGCTACTAACCTGTTATTATTCCTCTCTCAGCTACTAACCTGTTATTATTCCTCTCTCAGCTACTAACCTGTTATTACTCCTCTCTCAGCTACTAACCTGTTATTATTCCTCTCTCAGCTACTAACCTGTTATTATTCCTCTCTCAGCTACTAACCTGTTATTATTCCTCTCTCAGCTACTAACCTGTTATTATTCCTCTCTCAGCTACTAACCTGTTATTATTCCTCTCTCATTTACTAACCTGTTATTATTCCTCTCTCAGCTACTAACCTGTTATTATTCCTCTCTCAGCTACTAACCTGTTATTATTCCTCTCTCATTTACTAACCTGTTATTATTCCTCTCTCAGCTACTAACCTGTTATTATTCCTCTCTCAGCTACTAACCTGTTATTATTCCTCTCTCAGCTACTAACCTGTTATTATTCCTGTCAGGATTTGGCCAGGGTTGTTCCGGGTTTTGGTCAGTAGATGCCCCCATTGTGCTTTTTGTCCTTATGTTTTTCCCTTGATCCCCATTAATTATTTGCACCTGTGCCTCGTTTCCTCTAATTGTATTTAAACCCTTAGTTTCCCTCAGTTCTGTGCTCTGTGTTTGTATGTTAGCACCCTGCCCTAGTGTTCTGTGTACTCTTGTCGATTCCGGGTGACGCTCTTGTGGTATTCTGTTTTTTGTTTTTGTTTATTTTTTTTTTCTGTCAGGACCCGGTTACGAACCTGGGTCTCCGGAGTGAGAAACAGTCACTTAACCAACTGAGCCACGAATAGTCAGCAGAACCCAGAAGATGAGGCAGACACAGCAGTACTTAAGACGGTGTATTTAATAAAGAAAAATCCTTAAATACAAAAAATGGCAAATCCAAAAGGTGGTAGGAAAAGCACAAAAAGGCCTCAAAAGAAACTCACAAAAAATAAACAAAAACAAAAAACAGAATACCACAAGAGCGTCACCCGGAATCGACAAGAGTACACAGAACACTAGGGCAGGGTGCTAACATACAAACACAGAGCACAGAACTGAGGGAAACTAAGGGTTTAAATACAATTAGAGGAAACGAGGCACAGGTGCAAATAATTAATGGGGATCAAGGGAAAAACATAAGGACAAAAAGCACAATGGGGGCATCTACTGACCAAAACCCGGAACAACCCTGGCCAAATCCTGACAATTCCTCTCTCAGCTACTAACCTGTCATTACTCCTCTCAGCTACTAACCTGTTATTATTCCTCTCTCAGCTACTAACCTGTCATTACTCCTCTCAGCTACTAACCAGTTATTACTCCTCTCTCAGCTACTAACCTGTTATTATTCCTCTCTCAGCTACTAGCCTGCTTATTACACCTCTCTCAGCTACTAACCTGTTATTATTCCTCTCTCAGCTACTAACCAGTTATTATTCCTCTCTCAGCTACTAGCCTGCTTATTACACCTCTCTCAGCTACTAACCTGTTATTATTCCTCTCTCAGCTACTAACCAGTTATTATTCCTCTCTCAGCTACTAACCTGTTATTATTCCTCTCTCAGCTACTAACCTGTTATTATTCCTCTCTCAGCTACTAACCTGTTATTATTCCTCTCAGCTACTAACCTGTTAATTCCTCCTGCTACTAACCTGTTATTATTCCTCTCTCAGCTACTAACCTGTTATTATTCCTCTCTCAGCTACTAACCTGTTATTATTCCTCTCAGCTACTAACCTGTTATTATTCCTCTCTCAGCTACTAACCTGTTATTATTCCTCTCTCAGCTACTAACCTGTTATTATTCCTCTCTCAGCTACTAACCTGTTATTATTCCTCTCTCAGCTACTAACCTGTCATTACTCTTCTCTCAGCTACTAACCTGTCATTACTCTTCTCTCAGCTACTAACCTGTTATTACTTCTCTCAGCTACTAACCTGTTATTATTCCTCTCTCAGCTACTAACCTGTTATTATTCCTCTCTCAGCTACTAACCTGTTATTATTCCTCTCTCAGCTACTAACCTGTTATTATTCCTCTCTCAGCTACTAACCTGTTATTATTCCTCTCTCAGCTACTAACCTGTTATTATTCCTCTCAGCTCTCAGCTATGAACCTGTTATTATTCCTCTCAGCTACTAACCTGTTATTATTCCTCTCGGCTACTAACCTGTTATTACTCCTCTCTCAGCTATGAACCTGTTATTATTCCTCTCGGCTACTAACCTGTTATTACTCTTCTCTCAGCTACTAACCTGTTATTATTCCTCTCTCAGCTACTAACCTGTTATTATTCCTCTCTCAGCTACTAACCTGTTATTATTCCTCTCTCAGCTACTAACCTGTTATTATTCCTCTCTCAGCTACTAACCTGTCATTACTAACCTGTTATTCTCAGCTACTAACCTGTTATTATTCCTCTCTCAGCTACTAACCTGTTATTATTCCTCTCTCAGCTACTAACCTGCTACTAACCTGTTATTATTCCTCTCTCAGCTACTAACCTGTTATTATTCCTCTCTCAGCTACTAACCTGTTATTATTCCTCTCAGCTACTAACCTGTTATTATTCCTCTCTCAGCTACTAACCTGTTATTATTCCTCTCTCAGCTACTAACCTGTTATTACCTCAGCTACTAACCTGTTATTATTCCTCTCTCAGCTACTAACCTGTTATTATTCTCTCTCAGCTACTAACCTGTTATTATTCCTCTCAGCTACTAGCTAGCTACTAACCTGTTATTATTCTAACCTGTTATTATTCCTCTCTCAGCTACTAACCTGTTATTATTCCTCTCTCAGCTACTAACCTCTCAGCTACTAACCTGTTATTATTCCTCTCTCAGCTACTAACCTGTTATTATTCCTCTCTCAGCTACTAACCTGTTATTATTCTCTCTCAGCTACTAACCTGTTATTATTCCTCTCTCAGCTACTAACCTGTTATTATTCCTCTCAGCTACTAACCTGTTATTATTCCTCTCTCAGCTACTAACCTGTTATTATTCCTCTCTCAGCTACTAACCTGTTATTATTCCTCTCAGCTACTAACCTGTTATTATTCCTCTCTCAGCTACTAACCCTCTCTCAGCTACTAACCTGTTATTATTCCTCTCTCAGCTACTAACCTGTTATTATTCCTCTCTCAGCTACTAACCTCTCAGCTACTAACCTGTTATTATTCCTCTCTCAGCTACTAACCTGTTATTATTCCTCTCTCAGCTACTAACCTGTCATTATTCTCTCTCAGCTACTAACCTCTCAGCTACTAACCTGTTATTATTCCTCTCTCAGCTACTAACCTGTTATTATTCCTCTCTCAGCTACTAACCTGTTATTATTCTCTCTCAGCTACTAACCTGTTATTATTCCTCTCTCAGCTACTAACCTGTTATTATTCCTCTCTCAGCTACTAACCTGTTATTATTCCTACTCAGCTACTAACCTCAGTTATTATTCCTCTCTCAGCTACTAACCTGTTATTATTCCTCTCTCAGCTACTAACCTGTTATTATTCCTCTCTCAGCTACTAACCTGTTATTATTCCTCTCTCAGCTACTAACCTGTTATTACTCTCTCTCAGCTACTAACCTGTTATTATTCCTCTCAGCTACTAACCTGTTATTATTCCTCCTCTCAGCTACTAACCTGTTATTATTCCTCTCTCAGCTACTAACCTGTTATTATTACTAACCTCTCTCAGCTACTAACCTGTTATTATTCCTCTCTCAGCTACTAACCTGTTATTATTCCTCTCTCAGCTACTAACCTGTTATTATTCCTCTCTCAGCTACTAACCTGTCATTATTCCTCTCTCAGCTACTAACCTGTTATTATTCCTCTCTCAGCTACTAACCTGTTATTATTCCTCTCTCAGCTACTAACCTGTTATTATTCTCTCTCAGCTACTAACCTGTTATTATTCCTCTCTCAGCTACTAACCTGTTATTATTCCTCTCTCAGCTACTAACCTGTTATTATTCCTCTCTCAGCTACTAACCTGTTATTATTCCTCTCTCAGCTACTAACCTGTTATTATTCCTCTCTCAGCTACTAACCTGTTATTATTCCTCTCTCAGCTACTAACCTGTTATTATTCCTCTCTCAGCTACTAACCTGTTATTATTCCTCTCTCAGCTACTAACCTGTTATTATTCCTCTCTCAGCTACTAACCTGTTATTATTCCTCTCTCAGCTACTAACCTGTTATTATTCCTCTCTCAGCTACTAACCTGTTATTATTCCTCTCTCAGCTACTAACCTGTTATTATTAGCTACTAACCTGTTATTATTCTCTCAGCTACTAACCTGTTATTATTCCTCTCTCAGCTACTAACCTGTTATTATTCCTCTCTCAGCTACTAACCTGTTATTATTCCTCTCTCAGCTACTAACCTGTTATTATTCCTCTCTCAGCTACTAACCTGTTATTATTCCTCTCTCAGCTACTAACCTGTTATTATTCCTCTCAGCTACTAACTGTTAATTCCTCTCTCAGCTACTAATTATTCAGCTACTAACCTCTCAGCTACTAACCTGTTATTATTCCTCTCTCAGCTACTAACCTGTTATTATTCCTCTCTCAGCTACTAACCTGTTATTATTCCTCTTAGCTACTCCTCTCAGCTACTAACCTGTTATTATTCCTCTCTCAGCTACTAACCTGTTATTATTCCTCTCTCAGCTACTAACCTGTTATTATTCTTCTCTCAGCTACTAACCTGTTATTATTCCTCTCTCAGCTACTAACCTGTTATTATTCCTCTCTCAGCTACTAACCTGTTATTATTCCTCTCTCAGCTACTAACCTGTTATTATTCCTCTCTCAGCTACTAACCTGTTATTATTCCTCTCTCAGCTACTAACCTGTTATTACTCAACTAACCTGTTATTATTCCTCTCTCAGCTACTAACCTGTTATTATTCCTCTCTCTACTAACCTGCTCAGCTACTAACCTGTTATTATTCCTCTCTCAGCTACTAACCTGTTATTATTCCTCTTCAGCTACTAACCTGTTATTATTCTCTCAGCTACTAACCTGTTATTATTCCTCTCAGCTACTAACCTGTATTATTCTCAGCTACTAACCTGTTATTATTCTCTCTCAGCTACTAACCTGTTATTATTCCTCTCTCAGCTACTAACCTGTTATTATTCCTCTCTCAGCTACTAACCTGTTATTATTCCTCTCTCAGCTACTAACCTGTTATTATTCCTCTCTCAGCTACTAACCTGTTATTATTCCTCTCTCAGCTACTAACCTGTTATTATTCCTCTCTCAGCTACTAACCTGTTATTATTCCTCTCTCAGCTACTAACCTGTTATTATTCCTCTCAGCTACTAACCAGCTACTAACCTGTTATTATTCTCTCTCAGCTACTAACCTGTTATTATTCCTCTCTCAGCTACTAACCTGTTATCTCTCAGCTACTAACCTGTCCTCTCTCAGCTACTAACCTGTTATTATTCCTCTCTCTCTACTAAGCTACTCAGCTACTAACCTGTTATTATTCCTCTCTCAGCTACTCTCTCAGCTACTAACCTGTTATTATTCCTCTCAGCTACTAACCTGTTATTATTCTCTCTCAGCTACTAACCTGTTATTATTCCTCTCTCAGCTACTAACCTGTTATTATTCCTCTCTCAGCTACTAACCTGTTATTATTCCTCTCTCAGCTACTAACCTGTTATTATTCCTCTCTCAGCTACTAACCTGTTATTATTCCTCTCTCAGCTACTAACCTGTTATTATTCCTCTCTCAGCTACTAACCTGTTATTATTCCTCTCTCAGCTACTAACCTGTTATTATTCCTCTCTCAGCTACTAACCTGTTATTATTCCTCTCTCAGCTACTAACCTGTTATTATTCCTCTCTCAGCTACTAACCTGTTATTATTCCTCTCTCAGCTACTAACCTGTTATTATTCCTCTCAGCTACTAACCTGTTATTATTCCTCTCTCAGCTACTAACCTGTTATTATTCCTCTCTCAGCTACTAACCTGTTATTATTCCTCTCTCAGCTACTAACCTGTTATTATTCTCTCAGCTACTAACCTGTCATTACCTCTCTCAGCTACTAACCTGTTATTATTACTAACCTGTTATTATTCTCTCAGCTACTAACCTGTTATTATTCTCTCTCTCAGCTACTAACCTGTCATTATTCCTCTCTCAGCTACTAACCTGTTATTATTCCTCTCTCAGCTACTAACCTGTTATTATTCCTCTCTCAGCTACTAACCTCTCTCAGCTACTAACCTGTTATTATTCCTCTCTCAGCTACTAACCTGTTATTATTCCTCTCTCAGCTACTAACCTGTTATTATTCCTCTCTCAGCTACTAACCTGTTATTATTCTCTCTCAGCTACTAACCTGTTATTATTCCTCTCTCAGCTACTAACCTGTTATTATTCCTCTCTCAGCTACTAACCTGTTATTATTCCTCTCTCAGCTACTAACCTGTTATTATTCCTCTCTCAGCTACTGTTAACCTGTTATTATTCTCTCAGCTACTAACCTACTAACTCTCAGCTACTAATTATTCCTCTCTCAGCTACTAACCTGTTATTATTCCTCTCAGCTACTAACCTGTTATTATTCCTCTCTCAGCTACTAACCTGTTATTATTCCTCTCTCAGCTACTAACCTGTTATTATTCCTCTCTCAGCTACTAACCTGTTATTATTCCTCTCAGCTACTAACCTGTTATTATTCTCTCTCAGCTACTAACCTGTTATTATTCCTCTCTCAGCTACTAACCTGTTATTATTCCTCTCTCAGCTACTAACCTGTTATTATTCCTCTCTCAGCTACTAACCTGTTATTATTCCTCTCTCAGCTACTAACCTGTTATTATTCCTCTCTCAGCTACTAACCTGTTATTATTCCTCTCTCAGCTACTAACCTGTTATTATTCCTCTCAGCTACTAACCTGTTATTATTCCTCTCTCAGCTACTAACCTGTTATTATTCCTCTCTCAGCTACTAACCTGTTATTATTCCTCTCAGCTACTAACCTGTTATTATTCCTCTCTCAGCTACTAACCTGTTATTATTCCTCTCTCAGCTACTAACCTGTTATTATTCCTCTCTCAGCTACTAACCTGTTATTATTCCTCTCTCAGCTACTAACCTGTTATTATTCCTCTCAGCTACTAACCTGTTATTATTCCTCTCTCAGCTACTAACCTGTTATTATTCCTCTCTCAGCTACTAACCTGTTATTATTCCTCTCTCAGCTTAACCTGTTATTATTCTCTCTCAGCTACTAAGCTACTAACCTGTTATTATTCCTCTCTCAGCTACTAACCTGTTATTATTCCTCTCTCAGCTACTAACCTGTTATTATTCCTCTCTCAGCTACTAACTGTTATTATTGTCTCTCAGCTTAACCTGTTATTATTCCTCTCTCAGCTACTAACCTGTTATTATTCTCTCTCAGCTACTAACCTGTTATTATTCCTCTCTCAGCTACTAACCTGTTATTATTCCTCTCTCAGCTACTAACCTGTTATTATTCCTCTCTCAGCTACTAACCTGTTATTATTCCTCTCAGCTACTAACCTGTTATTATTCCTCTTCAGCTACTAACCTGTTATTATTCCTCTCTCAGCTACTAACCTGTTATTATTCCTCTCTCAGCTACTAACCTGTTAACCTGTTATTATTATTCCTCTCTCAGCTACTAACCTGTTATTATTCCTCTCTCAGCTACTAACCTGTTATTATTCCTCTCAGCTACTAACCTGTTATTATTCCTCTCTCAGCTACTAACCTGTTATTATTCCTCTCTCAGCTACTAACCTGTTATTATTCCTCTCAGCTACTAACCTGTTCAGCTACTAACCTGTTATTATTCCTCTCTCAGCTACTAACCTGTTATTATTCCTCTCTCAGCTACTAACCTGTTATTACTCTTCTCTCAGCTACTAACCTGTTATTATTCCTCTCTACTCAGCTACTAACCTGTTATTACTCTTCTCTCAGCTACTCAGCTACTAACCTGCTTAACCTTATTCCTCTCAGCTACTAACCTGTTATTATTCCTCTCTCAGCTACTAACCTGTTATTATTCCTCTCTCAGCTACTAACCTGTTATTATTCCTCTCTCAGCTACTAACCTGTTATTATTCCTCTCTCAGCTACTAACCTGTTATTACTCCTCTCTCAGCTACTAACCTGTTATTATTCCTCTCTCAGCTACTAACCTGTTATTATTCCTCTCTCAGCTACTAACCTGTTATTATTCCTCTCAGCTACTAACCTGTTATTATTCCTCTCTCAGCTACTAACCTGTTATTATTCCTCTCTCAGCTACTAACCTGTTATTATTCCTCTCTCAGCTACTAACCTGTTATTCTCTCTCAGCTACTAACCTGTTATTATTCCTCTCTCAGCTACTAACCTGTTATTATTCCTCTCTCAGCTACTAACCTGTTATTATTCCTCTCTCAGCTACTAACCTGTTATTATTCTCTCAGCTACTAACCTGTTATTATTCTCTCTCAGCTACTAACCTGTTATTATTCTCTCTCAGCTACTAACCTGTTATTATTCCTCTCTCAGCTACTAACCTGTTATTATTCCTCTCTCAGCTACTAACCTGTTATTATTCCTCTCAGCTACTAACCTGTTATTATTCCTCTCTCAGCTACTAACCTGTTATTATTCCTCTCTCAGCTACTAACCTGTTATTATTCCTCTCTCAGCTACTAACCTGTTATTATTCCTCTCAGCTACTAACCTGTTATTATTCCTCTCTCAGCTACTAACCTGTTATTATTCCTCTCTCAGCTACTAACCTGTTATTATTCCTCTCTCAGCTACTAACCTGTTATTATTCCTCTCTCAGCTACTAACCTGTTATTATTCTCTCTCAGCTACTAACCTGTTATTATTCCTCTCTCAGCTACTAACCTGTTATTATTCCTCTCTCAGCTACTAACCTGTTATTATTCCTCTCTCAGCTACTAACCTGTTATTATTCTCTCAGCTACTAACCTGTTATTATTCCTCTCTCAGCTACTAACCTGTTATTATTCCTCTCTCAGCTACTAACCTGTTATTATTCCTCTCTCAGCTACTAACCTGTTATTATTCCTCTCTCAGCTACTAACCTGTTATTATTCCTCTCTCAGCTACTAACCTGTTATTATTCCTCTCTCAGCTACTAACCTGTTATTATTCCTCTCAGCTACTAACCTGTTATTATTCCTCTCAGCTACTAACCTGTTATTATTCCTCTCTCAGCTACTAACCTGTTATTATTCCTCTCAGCTACTAACCTGTTATTCCTCTAGCTTAACCTGTTATTATTCTCTCAGCTACTAACCTGTTATTATTCCTCTCTCAGCTACTAACCTGTTATTATTCCTCTCTCAGCTACTAACCTGTTATTATTCCTCTCTCAGCTACTAACCTGTTATTATTCTCTCAGCTACTAAACCTGTTATTATTCCTCTCAGCTACTAACCTGTTATTATTCCTCTCTCAGCTACAAACCTGTTATTATTCCTCTCTCAGCTACTAACCTGTTATTATTCCTCTCTCAGCTACTAACCTGTTATTATTCCTCTCAGCTACTAACCTGTTATTATTCTCTCTCAGCTACTAACCTGTTATTATTCCTCTCAGCTACTAAACCTCTCAGCTTAATTATTCCTCTCTCAGCTACTAACCTGTTATTATTCCTCTCTCAGCTACTAACCTGTTATTATTCCTCTCTCAGCTACTAACCTGTTATTATTCCTCTCTCAGCTACTAACCTGTTATTATTCCTCTCTCAGCTACAAACCTGTTATTATTCCTCTCTCAGCTACTAACCTGCTTATTACTCCTCTCTCAGCTACTAACCTGTTATTATTCCTCTCTCAGCTACTAACCTGTTATTATTCCTCTCTCAGCTACTAACCTGTTATTATTCCTCTCTCAGCTACTAACCTGTTATTATTCCTCTCTCAGCTACTAACCTGTTATTATTCCTCTCTCAGCTACTAACCTGTTATTATTCCTCTCTCAGCTACTAACCTGTTATTATTCCTCTCAGCTACTAACCTGTTATTATTCCTCTCTCAGCTACTAACCTGTTATTATTCCTCTCTCAGCTACTAACCTGTTATTATTCCTCTCTCAGCTACTAACCTGTTATTATTCCTCTCTCAGCTACTAACCTGTTATTATTCCTCTCTCAGCTACTAACCTGTTATTATTCCTCTCAGCTACTAACCTGTTATTATTCCTCTCTCAGCTACTAACCTGTTATTATTCCTCTCTCAGCTACTAACCTGTTATTATTCCTCTCTCAGCTACTAACCTGTTATTATTCTCTCTCAGCTACTAACCTGTTATTATTCCTCTCAGCTACTAACCTGTTATTATTCCTCTCTCAGCTACTAACCTGTTATTATTCCTCTCTCAGCTACTAACCTGTTATTATTCTCTCTCAGCTACTAACCTGTTATTATTCTCTCTCAGCTACTAACCTGTTATTATTCTCTCTCAGCTACTAACCTGTTATTATTCCTCTCTCAGCTACTAACCTGTTATTATTCCTCTCTCAGCTACTAACCTGTTATTATTCCTCTCTCAGCTACTAACCTGTTATTATTCCTCTCTCAGCTACTAACCTGTTATTATTCCTCTCAGCTACTAACCTGTTATTACTCCTCTCAGCTACTAACCTGTTATTATTCCTCTCTCAGCTACTAACCTGTTATTATTCCTCTCTCAGCTACTAACCTGTTATTATTCCTCTCAGCTACTAACCTGTTATTATTCCTCTCTCATTATTCTCTCTCAGCTACTAACCTGTTATTATTCCTCTCTCAGCTACTAACCTGTTATTATTCCTCTCTCAGCTACCTGTTAACCTGCTATTATTCCTCTCTCAGCTACTAACCTGTTATTATTCTCTCTCAGCTACTAACCTGTTATTATTCCTCTCTCAGCTACTAACCTGTTATTATTCCTCTCTCAGCTACTAACCTGTTATTATTCTCTCTCAGCTACTAACCTGTTATTATTCCTCTCAGCTACTAACCTGTTATTATTCCTCTCTCAGCTACTAACCTGTTATTATTCCTCTCTCAGCTACTAACCTGTTATTATTCCTCTCAGCTACTAACCTGTTATTATTCCTCTCTCAGCTACTAACCTGTTATTATTCCTCTCTCAGCTACTAACCTGTTATTATTCCTCTCTCAGCTACTAACCTGTTATTATTAACCTGTTATTATTCCTCTCTCAGCTACTAACCTGTTATTATTCCTCTCTCAGCTACTAACCTGTTATTACTCTCTCTCAGCTACTAACCTGTTATTATTCCTCTCTCAGCTACTAACCTGTTATTATTCCTCTCTCAGCTACTAACCTGTTATTATTCCTCTCTCAGCTACTAACCTGTTATTATTCCTCTCTCAGCTACTAACCTGTTATTATTCCTCTCTCAGCTACTAACCTGTTATTATTCCTCTCTCAGCTACTAACCTGTTATTATTCCTCTCTCAGCTACTAACCTGTTATTATTCCTCTCTCAGCTACTAACCTGTTATTATTCCTCTCTCAGCTACTAACCTGTTATTATTCCTCTCTCAGCTACTAACCTGTTATTATTCCTCTCTCAGCTACTAACCTGTTATTATTCCTCTCTCAGCTACTAACCTGTTATTATTCCTCTCTCAGCTACTAACCTGTTATTATTCCTCACTCAGCTACTAACCTGTTATTATTCTTCTCTCAGCTACTAACCTGTTATTATTCCTCTCTCAGCTACTAACCTGTTATTATTCCTCTCAGCTACTAACCTGTCATTACTCCTCTCAGCTACTAACCTGTTATTATTCCTCTCTCAGCTACTAACCTGTTATTATTCCTCTCTCAGCTACTAACCTGTTATTATTCCTCTCTCAGCTACTAACCTGTTATTATTCCTCTCTCAGCTACTAACCTGTTATTATTCCTCTCTCAGCTACTAACCTGTTATTATTCCTCTCTCAGCTACTAACCTGTTATTATTCTCTCAGCTACTAACCTGTTATTACTCCTCTCTCAGCTACTAACCTGTTATTCCTCTCTCAGCTACTAACCTGTTATTATTCCTCTCTCAGCTATTAACCTGTCATTACTCCTCTCTCAGCTACGAACCTGTTATTATTCCTCTCTCAGCTACTAACCTGTTATTATTCCTCTCTCAGCTACTAACCTGTTATTACTCTTCTCTCAGCTACTAACCTGTTATTATTCCTCTCTCAGCTACTAACCTGTTATTATTCCTCTCTCAGCTACTAACCTGTTATTATTCCTCTCTCAGCTACTAACCTGTTATTATTCCTCTCTCAGCTACTAACCTGTTATTATTCCTCTCTCAGCTACTAACCTGTTATTATTCCTCTCTCAGCTACTAACCTGTTATTATTCCTCTCTCAGCTACTAACCTGTCATTACTCTTCTCTCAGCTACTAACCTGTTATTATTCCTCTCTCAGCTACTAACCTGTTATTATTCCTCTCAGCTACTAACCTGTTATTATTCCTCTCTCAGCTACTAACCTGTTATTATTCCTCTCAGCTACTAACCTGTTATTATTCCTCTCTCAGCTACTAACCTGTTATTATTCCTCTCTCAGCTACTAACCTGTTATTATTCCTCTCTCAGCTACTAACCTGTTATTATTCCTCTCTCAGCTACTAACCTGTTATTATTCCTCTCAGCTACTAACCTGTTATTCCTCTCTCAGCTACTAACCTGTTATTACTCCTCTCAGCTACTAACCTGTTATTATTCTCTCAGCTACTAACCTGTTATTATTCCTCTCTCAGCTACTAACCTGTTATTATTCCTCTCTCAGCTACTAACCTGTTATTACCTCTCTCAGCTACTAACCTGTTATTACCTCAGCTACTAATTATTCTTCTCTCAGCTACTAACCTGTTATTATTCCTCTCTCAGCTACTAACCTGTTATTATTCCTCTCTCAGCTATGAACCTGTTATTATTCCTCTCAGCTACTAACCTGTTATTATTCCTCTCTCAGCTACAAACCTGTTATTATTCCTCTCTCAGCTACTAACCTGCTTATTACTCCTCTCTCAGCTACTAACCTGTTATTATTCCTCTCTCAGCTACTAACCTGTTATTATTCCTCTCTCAGCTACTAACCTGTTATTATTCCTCTCTCAGCTACTAACCTGTTATTATTCCTCTCAGCTACTAACCTGTTATTACTCTCTCAGCTACTAACCTGTTATTATTCTCTCTCAGCTACTAACCTGTTATTATTCTCTCAGCTACTAACCTGTTATTATTCCTCTCTCAGCTACTAACCTGTTATTATTCCTCTCTCAGCTACTAACCTGTTATTATTCCTCTCAGCTACTAACCTGTTATTATTCCTCTCTCAGCTACTAACCTGTTATTATTCTCTCTCAGCTACATTCCTCTCTCAGCTACTAACCTGTTATTATTCCTCTCTCAGCTACTAACCTGTTATTATTCCTCTCTCAGCTACTAACCTGTTATTATTCCTCTCTCAGCTACTAACCTGTTATTATTCCTCTCTCAGCTACTAACCTGTTATTACTCTTCTCTCAGCTACTAACCTGTCATTACTCTTCTCTCAGCTACTAACCTGTTATTATTCCTCTCTCAGCTACTAACCTGTTATTATTCCTCTCTCAGCTACTAACCTGTTATTATTCCTCTCTCAGCTACTAACCTGTTATTATTCCTCTCTCAGCTACTAACCTGTTATTATTCCTCTCAGCTACTAACCTGTTATTATTCCTCTCTCAGCTATGAACCTGTTATTATTCCTCTCAGCTACTAACCTGTTATTATTCCTCTCTCAGCTACTAACCTGTTATTATTCCTCTCTCAGCTACTAACCTGTTATTATTCCTCTCTCAGCTACTAACCTGTTATTATTCCTCTCTCAGCTACTAACCTGTTATTACCTCAGCTACTAACCTGTTATTATTCTCTCTCAGCTACTAACCTGTTATTATTCCTCTCTCAGCTACTAACCTGTTATTATTCCTCTCTAACCTGTCTCTCAGCTACTAACCTGTTATTACTCCTCTCTCAGCTACTAACCTGTTATTATTCCTCTCTCAGCTACTAACCTGTTATTATTAACCTGTTATTATTCTCTCAGCTACTAACCTGTTATTATTCCTCTCTCAGCTACTAACCTGTTATTATTCCTCTCTCAGCTACTAACCTGTTATTATTCCTCTCTCAGCTACTAACCTGTTATTATTCCTCTCTCAGCTACTAACCTGTTATTATTCTCTCAGCTCAGCTACTAACCTGTTATTATTCTCTCTCAGCTACTAACCTGTTATTATTCCTCTCTCAGCTACTAACCTGTTATTATTCCTCTCTCAGCTACTAACCTGTTATTATTCCTCTCTCAGCTACTAACCTGTTATTATTCCTCTCTCAGCTACTAACCTGTTATTATTCCTCTCTCAGCTACTAACCTGTTATTATTCCTCTCTCAGCTACTAACCTGTCATTACTCTTCTCTCAGCTACTAACCTGTCATTACTCCTCTCAGCTACTAACCTGTTATTATTCCTCTCTCAGCTACTAACCTGTTATTATTCCTCTCTCAGCTACTAACCTGTTATTATTCCTCTCAGCTACTAACCTGTTATTATTCCTCTCTCAGCTACAAACCTGTTATTATTCCTCTCTCAGCTACTAACCTGTTATTCCTCTCTCAGCTACTAACCTGTTATTATTCCTCTCAGCTACTAACCTGTTATTATTCCTCTCAGCTACTAACCTGTTATTATTCCTCTCAGCTACTAACCTGTTATTAACCTCAGTAACCTGTTATTATTCCTCTCTCAGCTACTAACCTGTTAACCTCAGCTACTAACCTGTTACTCTCCTCTCTCAGCTACTAACCTGTTATTATTTCAGCTACTAACCTGTTATTATTCTCTCAGCTACTAACCTGTTATTATTCCTCTCTCAGCTACTAACCTGTTATTATTCCTCTCTCAGCTACTAACCTGTTATTTATCTCAGCTACTAACCTGTTATTATTCTCTCTCAGCTACTAACCTGTTATTATTCCTCACTCAGCTACTAACCTGTTATTATTCCTCTCTCAGCTACTAACCTGTTATTATTCCTCTCTCAGCTACTAACCTGTTATTATTCCTCTCTCAGCTACTAACCTGTTATTATTCCTCTCTCAGCTACTAACCTGTTATTATTCCTCACTCAGCTACTAACCTGTTATTATTCCTCTCTCAGCTACTAACCTGTTATTATTCCTCTCTCAGCTACTAACTAACCTGTTATTATTCCTCTCTCAGCTACTAACCTGTTATTATTCCTCTCTCAGCTACTAACCTGTTATTATTCCTCTCTCAGCTACTAACCTGTTATTATTCCTCTCTCAGCTACTAACCTGTTATTATTCCTCTTCTCAGCTACTAACCTGTTATTATTCCTCTCAGCTACTAACCTGTTATTATTCCTCTCAGCTACTAACCTGTTATTATTCCTCTCAGCTACTAACCTGTTATTAGCTACTTCCTCTCTCAGCTACTAACCTGTTATTATTCCTCTCTCAGCTACTAACCTGTTATTATTCCTCTCTCAGCTACTAACCTGTTATTATTCCTCTCTCAGCTACTAACCTGTTATTATTCCTCTCTCAGCTACTAACCTGTTATTATTCCTCTCTCAGCTACTAACCTGTTATTATTCTCTCTCAGCTACTAACCTGTCTCAGCTTAACCTGTTATTATTCCTCTCAGCTACTAACCTGTTATTATTCCTCTCTCAGCTACTAACCTGTTATTATTATTCTGTTATTATTCCTCTCAGCTACTAACCTGTTATTATTCCTCTCTCAGCTACTAACCTGTTATTATTCCTCTCTCAGCTACTAACCTGTTATTATTCCTCTCTCAGCTACTAACCTGTTATTATTCTCTCTCAGCTACTAACCTGTTATTATTCCTCTCTCAGCTACTAACCTGTTATTATTCTCTCTCAGCTACTAACCTGTTATTATTCCTCTCTCAGCTACTAACCTGTTATTATTCCTCTCTCAGCTACTAACCTGTTATTATTCCTCCTCAGCTACTAACCTGTTATTATTCCTCTCTCAGCTACTAACCTGTATTATTCCTCTCTCAGCTACTAACCTGTTATTATTCTCTCAGCTACTAACCTGTTATTATTCCTCTCTCAGCTACTAACCTGTTATTATTCCTCTCTCAGCTACTAACCTGTTATTATTCCTCTCAGCTACTAAGCTACTAACCTGTTATTATTCCTCTCTCAGCTACTAACCTGTTATTATTCCTCTCTCAGCTACTAACCTGTTATTATTCCTCTCTCAGCTACTAACCTGTTATTATTCCTCTCTCAGCTACTAACCTGTTATTATTCCTCTCTCAGCTACTAACCTGTTATTATTCCTCTCTCAGCTACTAACCTGTTATTATTCCTCTCAGCTACTAACCTGTTATTATTCCTCTCTCAGCTACTAACCTGTTATTATTCTCTCAGCTACTAACCTGTTATTATTCCTCTCTCAGCTACTAACCTGTTATTATTCCTCTCTCAGCTACTAACCTGTTATTATTCCTCTCTCAGCTACTAACCTGTTATTATTCTCTCTCAGCTACTAACCTGTTATTATTCTCTCTCAGCTACTAACCTGTTATTATTCCTCTCTCAGCTACTAACCTGTTATTATTCCTCTCAGCTACTAACCTGTTATTATTCTCTCAGCTACTAACCTGTTATTATTCTCTCTCAGCTACTAACCTGTTATTATTCCTCTCTCAGCTATGAACCTGTTATTATTCCTCTCAGCTACTAACCTGTTATTATTCCTCTCTCAGCTACAAACCTGTTATTATTCCTCTCAGCTACTAACCTGTTATTATTCCTCTCAGCTACTAACCTGTTATTATTCCTCTCTCAGCTACTAACCTGTTATTATTCCTCTCTCAGCTACTAACCTGTTATTATTCCTCTCTCAGCTACTAACCTGTTATTATTCCTCTCTCAGCTACTAACCTGTTATTATTCCTCTCTCAGCTACTAACCTGTTATTATTCCTCTCTCAGCTATGAACCTGTTATTATTCCTCTCAGCTACTAACCTGTTATTATTCCTCTTAGCTACTAACCTGTTATTATTCCTCTCAGCTACTAACCTGTTATTATTCTCTCTCAGCTACTAACCTGTTATTATTCCTCTCTCAGCTACTAACCTGTTATTATTCCTCTCTCAGCTACTAACCTGTTATTATTCCTCTCTCAGCTACTAACCTGTTATTATTCCTCTCTCAGCTACTAACCTGTTATTATTCCTCTCTCAGCTACTAACCTGTTATTCCTCTCTCAGCTACTAACCTGTTATTATTCCTCTCAGCTACTAACCTGTTATTATTCTCTCTCAGCTACTAACCTGTTATTATTCCTCTCTCAGCTACGAACCTGTTATTATTCCTCTCTCAGCTACTAACCTGTTATTATTCCTCTCAGCTACTAACCTGTTATTATTCCTCTCTCAGCTACTAACCTGTTATTATTCCTCTCTCAGCTACTAACCTGTTATTATTCCTCTCTCAGCTACTAACCTGTTATTATTCCTCTCTCAGCTACTAACCTGTTATTATACCTCTCAGCTACTAACCTGTTATTTTTCCTCTCAGCTACTAACCTGTTATTATTCCTCTCTCAGCTACTAACCTGTTATTATTCCTCTCTCAGCTACTAACCTGTTATTATTCCTCTCTCAGCTACTAACCTGTTATTATTCCTCTCTCAGCTACTAACCTGTTATTATTCCTCTCAGCTACTAACCTGTTATTATTCCTCTCTCAGCTACTAACCTGTTATTATTCCTCTCAGCTACTAACCTGTTATTATTCCTCTCTCAGCTACTAACCTGTTATTATTCCTCTCTCAGCTACTAACCTGTTATTATTCCTCTCTCAGCTACTAACCTGTTATTATTCCTCTCTCAGCTACTAACCTGTTATTATTCTCTCTCAGCTACTAACCTGTTATTATTCCTCTCTCAGCTACTAACCTGTTATTATTCCTCTCAGCTACTAACCTGTTATTATTCCTCTCAGCTACTAACCTGTTATTATTCTCTCAGCTACTAACCTGTTATTATTCCTCTCTCAGCTACTAACCTGTTATTATTCCTCTCAGCTACTAACCTGTTATTATTCCTCTCAGCTACTAACCTGTTATTATTCCTCTCTCAGCTACTAACCTGTTATTATCCTCTCTCAGCTACTAACCTGTTATTATTCCTCTCTCAGCTACTAACCTGTTATTATTCCTCTCTCAGCTACTAACCTGTTATTATTCCTCTCTCAGCTACTAACCTGTTATTATTCCTCTCAGCTACTAACCTGTTATTATTCCTCTCTCAGCTACTAACCTGTTATTATTCCTCTCTCAGCTACTAACCTGTTATTATTCCTCTCAGCTACTAACCTGTTATTATTCCTCTCTCAGCTACTAACCTGTTATTATTCTCTCTCAGCTACTAACCTGTTATTATTCTCTCTCAGCTACTAACCTGTTATTATTCCTCTCTCAGCTACTAACCTGTTATTATTCCTCTCTCAGCTACTAACCTGTTATTATTCCTCTCAGCTACTAACCTGTTATTATTCCTCTCAGCTACTAACCTGTTATTATTCCTCTCTCAGCTACTAACCTGTTATTATTCTCTCTCAGCTACTAACCTGTTATTATTCCCTCTCAGCTACTAACCTGTTATTATTCCTCTCAGCTACTAACCTGTTATTCCTCTCTCAGCTACTAACCTGTTATTATTCCTCTCTCAGCTACTAACCTGTTATTATTCCTCTCTCAGCTACGAACCTGTTATTATTCCTCTCTCAGCTACTAACCTGTTATTATTCCTCACTCAGCTACTAACCTGTTATTATTCCTCTCAGCTACTAACCTGTTATTACTCCTCTCTCAGCTACTAACCTGTTATTATTCCTCTCTCAGCTACTAACCTGTTATTATTCCTCTCTCAGCTACTAACCTGTTATTATTCCTCTCTCAGCTACTAACCTGTTATTATTCCTCTCAGCTACTAACCTGTTATTATTCCTCTCAGCTACTAACCTGTTATTATTCCTCTACTAACCTGTTATTAGCTTAACCTGTTATTATTCCTCCTCTCAGCTACTAACCTGTTATTATTCCTCTCTCAGCTACTAACCTGTTATTATTCCTCTCTCAGCTACTAACCTGTTATTATTCCTCTCTCAGCTACTAACCTGTTATTATTCCTCTCTCAGCTACTAACCTGTTATTATTCTCTCTCAGCTACTAACCTGTTATTATTCCTCTCTCAGCTACTAACCTGTTATTATTCCTCTCTCAGCTACTAACCTGTTATTATTCCTCTCTCAGCTACTAACCTGTTATTCCTCTCTCAGCTACTAACCTGTTATTATTCCTCTCTCAGCTACTAACCTGTTATTATTCCTCTCAGCTACTAACCTGTTATTATTCCTCTCTCAGCTACTAACCTGTTATTATTCCTCTCTCAGCTACTAACCTGTTATTATTCCTCTCTCAGCTACTAACCTGTTATTATTCCTCTCTCAGCTACTAACCTGTTATTATTCCTCTTCAGCTACTAACCTGTTATTATTCTCTCAGCTACTAACCTGTTATTATTCTCTCTCAGCTACTAACCTGTTATTATTCCTCTCAGCTACTAACCTGTTATTATTCCTCTCTCAGCTACTAACCTGTTATTATTCTCTCTCAGCTACTAACCTGTTATTATTCCTCTCTCAGCTACTAACCTGTTATTATTCCTCTCAGCTACTAACCTGTTATTATTCCTCTCTCAGCTACTAACCTGTTATTATTCCTCTCTCAGCTACTAACCTGTTATTATTCCTCTCAGCTACTAACCTGTTATTATTCCTCTCTCAGCTACTAACCTGTTATTATTCTACTAACCTCTCTCAGCTACTAACCTGTTATTATTCCTCTCAGCTCAGCTACTAACCTGTTATTATTCCTCTCTCAGCTACTAACCTGTTATTATTCCTCTCTCAGCTACTAACCTGTTATTATTCTCTCTCAGCTACTAACCTGTTATTATTCCTCACTCAGCTACTAACCTGTTATTATTCCTCTCTCAGCTACTAACCTGTTATTATTCCTCTCTCAGCTACTAACCTGTTATTATTCCTCTCTCAGCTACTAACCTGTTATTATTCCTCTCAGCTACTAACCTGTTATTTTTCCTCTCAGCTACTAACCTGTTATTATTCCTCTCTCAGCTACTAACCTGTTATTATTCCTCTCTCAGCTACTAACCTGTTATTATTCCTCTCTCAGCTACTAACCTGTTATTATTCTCTCTCAGCTACTAACCTGTTATTATTCCTCTCTCAGCTACTAACCTGTTATTATTCCTCTCTCAGCTACTAACCTGTTATTATTCCTCTCAGCTACTAACCTGTTATTATTCCTCTCTCAGCTACTAACCTGTTATTATTCTCTCTCAGCTACTAACCTGTTATTATTATTCCTCTCTCAGCTACTAACCTGTTATTATTCCTCTCAGCTACTAACCTGTTATTATTCTCTCTCAGCTACTAACCTGTTATTATTCTCTCAGCTACTAACCTGTTATTATTCCTCTCAGCTACTAACCTGTTATTATTCCTCTCTCAGCTATGAACCTGTTATTATTCCTCTCAGCTACTAACCTGTTATTATTCCTCTCTCAGCTACTAACCTGTTATTATTCCTCTCAGCTACTAACCTGTTATTATTCCTCTCTCAGCTAACCTGTTATTACCTCAGCTACTAACCTGTTATTCCTCTCTCAGCTACTAACCTGTTATTATTCCTCTCTCAGCTACTAACCTGTTATTATTCCTCTCTCAGCTACTAACCTGTTATTATTCCTCTCTCAGCTACTAACCTGTTATTATTCCTCTCTCAGCTACTAACCTGTTATTATTCTCTCTCAGCTACTAACCTGTTATTATTCTCTCTCAGCTACTAACCTGTTATTATTCCTCTCTCAGCTACTAACCTGTTATTATTCCTCTCAGCTACTAACCTGTTATTATTCCTCTCTCAGCTACTAACCTGTTATTATTCCTCTCTCAGCTACTAACCTGTTATTATTCCTCTCTCAGCTACTAACCTGTTATTATTCCTCTCTCAGCTACTAACCTGTTATTATTCCTCTCTCAGCTACTAACCTGTTATTATTCCTCTCAGCTACTAACCTGTTATTATTCCTCTCTCAGCTACTAACCTGTTATTATTCCTCTCTCAGCTACTAACCTGTTATTATTCTCTCTCAGCTACTAACCTGCTCAGCTACTAACCTGTTATTATTCCTCTCTCAGCTACTAACCTGTTATTATTCCTCTCTCTCAGCTACTAACCTGTTATTATTCTCTCTCAGCTACTAACCTGTTATTATTCTCTCTCAGCTACTAACCTTATTCTTCTCTCAGCTACTAACCTGTCCTCTCTCAGCTACTAACCTGTTATTATTCCTCTCAGCTACTAACCTGTTATTATTCCTCTCAGCTACTAACCTGTTATTATTCCTCTCTCAGCTACTAACCTGTTATTATTCCTCTCAGCTACTAACCTGTTATTATTCCTCTCTAGCTACTAACCTGTTATTATTCCTCTCAGCTACTAACCTGTTATTATTCCTCTCTCAGCTACTAACCTGTTATTATTCCTCTCTCAGCTACTAACCTGTTATTATTCCTCTCTCAGCTACTAACCTGTTATTATTCCTCTCTCAGCTACTAACCTGTTATTATTCCTCTCTCAGCTACTAACCTGTTATTATTCCTCTCTCAGCTACTAACCTGTTATTATTCCTCTCTCAGCTACTAACCTGTTATTATTCCTCTCTCAGCTACTAACCTGTTATTATTCCTCTCTCAGCTCTCTACTAACCTGTTATTATTCCTCTCTCAGCTACTAACCTGTTATTATTCTCTCTCAGCTACTAACCTGTTATTATTCCTCTCTCAGCTACTAACCTGTTATTATTCTCTCTCAGCTACTAACCTGTTATTATTCCTCTCTCAGCTACTAACCTGTTATTATTCTCTCTCAGCTACTAACCTGTTATTATTCCTCCTCAGCTACTAACCTGTTATTATTCCTCTCTCAGCTACTAACCTGTTATTATTCCTCTCTCAGCTACTAACCTGTTATTATTCCTCTCTCAGCTATGAAATTCCTCTCAGCTACTAACCTGTTATTATTCCTCTCTCAGCTACAAACCTGTTATTATTCCTCTCAGCTACTAACCTGTTATTATTCCTCTCTCAGCTACTAACCTGTTATTATTCCTCTCTCAGCTACTAACCTGTTATTATTCCTCTCTCAGCTACTAACCTGTTATTATTCCTCTCTCAGCTACTAACCTGTTATTATTCCTCTCTCAGCTACTAACCTGTTATTATTCTCTCAGCTACTAACCTGTTATTATTCCTCTCAGCTACTAACCTGTTATTATTCTCTCAGCTACTAACCTGTTATTATTCCTCTCAGCTACTAACCTGTTATTATTCCTCTCAGCTACTAACCTGTTATTATTCCTCTCTCAGCTACAAACCTGTTATTATTCCTCTCAGCTACTAACCTGTTATTATTCCTCTCTCAGCTACTAACCTGTTATTATTCCTCTCTCAGCTACTAACCTGTTATTATTCCTCTCTCAGCTACTAACCTGTTATTATTCCTCTCTCAGCTACTAACCTGTTATTATTCCTCTCTCAGCTACTAACCTGTCATTACTCTTCTCAGCTACTAACCTGTTATTATTCCTCTCTCAGCTACTAACCTGTTATTATTCAGCTACTAACCTGTTATTATTCCTCTCTCAGCTACTAACCTGTTATTATTCCCTCTCAGCTACTAACCTGTTATTATTCTCTCTCAGCTACTAACCTGTTATTATTCCTCTCTCAGCTACTAACCTGTTATTATTCCTCTCTCAGCTACTAACCTGTTATTATTCCCTCTCAGCTACTAACCTGTTATTATTCCTCTCAGCTACTAACCTGTTATTATTCCTCTCTCAGCTACTAACCTGTTATTATTCTCTCTCAGCTACTAACCTGTTATTATTCCTTCTCTCAGCTACTAACCTGTTATTATCTCAGCTCTCTCAGCTACTAACCTGTTATTATTCCTCTCTCAGCTACTAACCTGTTATTATTCCTCTCAGCTACTAACCTGTTATTATTCCTCTCTCAGCTACTAACCTGTTATTATTCTCTCTCAGCTACTAACCTGTTATTATTCCTCTCTCAGCTACTAACCTGTTATTATTCTCTCAGCTACTAACCTGTTATTATTCCTCTCTCAGCTACTAACCTGTTATTATTCCTCTCTCAGCTACTAACCTGTTACTCTCAGCTACTAACCTGTTATTATTCCTCTCTCAGCTACTAACCTGTTATTATTCCTCTCTCAGCTACTAACCTGTTATTATTCCTCTCTCAGCTCTGTTAGCTAACCTGTTATTATTCCTCTCTCAGCTACTAACCTGTTATTATTCCTCTCTCAGCTACTAACCTGTTATTATTCCTCTCTCAGCTACTAACCTGTTATTATTCCTCTCAGCTACTAACCTGTTATTATTCCTCTCAGCTACTAACCTGTTATTATTCCTCTCTCAGCTACTAACCTGTTATTATTCCTCTCTCAGCTACTAACCTGTTATTATTCCTCTCTCAGCTACTAACCTGTTATTATTCTCTCTCAGCTACTAACCTGTTATTATTCCTCTCTCAGCTACTAACCTGTTATTATTCCTCTCTCAGCTACTAACCTGTTATTATTCCTCTCTCAGCTACTAACCTGTTATTATTCCTCTCTCAGCTACTAACCTGTTATTATTCCTCTCTCAGCTACTAACCTGTTATTATTCCTCTCTCAGCTACTAACCTGTTATTATTCCTCTCTCAGCTACTAACCTGTTATTATTCCTCTCTCAGCTACTAACCTGTTATTATTCCCTCTCAGCTACTAACCTGTTATTATTCCTCTCTCAGCTACTAACCTGTTATTATTCCTCTCTCAGCTACTAACCTGTTATTATTCCTCTCAGCTACTAACCTGTTATTATTCCTCTCTCAGCTACTAACCTGTTATTATCTTCTCTCAGCTACTAACCTGTTATTACTCTCTCTCAGCTACTAACCTGTTATTATTCCTCTCTCAGCTAACCTAACTCTCAGCTACTAATTATTCTCTCTCAGCTACTAACCTGTTATTATTCCTCTCTCAGCTACTAACCTGTTATTATTCCTCTCTCAGCTACTAACCTGTTATTACTTCCTCTCTCAGCTACGAACCTGTTATTATTCCTCTCAGCTACTAACCTGTTATTATTCCTCTCTCAGCTACTAACCTGTTATTACTCCTCTCAGCTACTAACCTGTTATTATTCCTCTCTCAGCTACTAACCTGTTATTATTCCTCTCTCAGCTACTAACCTGTTATTATTCCTCTCAGCTACTAACCTGTTATTATTCCTCTCTCAGCTACTAACCTGTTATTATTCCTCTCTCAGCTACTAACCTGTTATTACTCTTCTCTCAGCTACTAACCTGTCATTACTCTTCTCTCAGCTACTAACCTGTCATTACTCTTCTCTCAGCTACTAACCTGTCATTATTCCTCTCTCAGCTACTAACCTGTCATTACTCTTCTCTCAGCTACTAACCTGTTATTACTCCTCTCAGCTACTAACCTGTTATTATTCCTCTCTCAGCTACTAACCTGTTATTATTCCTCTCTCAGCTACTAACCTGTTATTATTCCTCTCTCAGCTACTAACCTCTATTATTCCTCTCTCAGCTAACCTGTTATTACTCCTCTCAGCTACTAACCTGTTATTTATTCAGCTACTAACCTGTTATTATTCTCTCAGCTACTAACCTGTTATTATTCTCTCTCAGCTACTAACCTGTTATTATTCCTCTCTCAGCTACTAACCTGTTATTATTCTCTCTCAGCTACTAACCTGTTATTATTCCTCTCAGCTACTAACCTGTTATTATTCCTCTCAGCTACTAACCTGTTATTATTCCTCTCTCAGCTACTAACCTGTTATTACTCTTCTCTCAGCTACTAACCTGTTATTATTCCTCTCTCAGCTAACCTAACCTGTTATTATTATTCTTCTCTCAGCTACTAACCTGTCATTATTCCTCTCTCAGCTACTAACCTGTTATTATTCCTCTCTCAGCTACTAACCTGTTATTATTCTCTCTCAGCTACTAACCTGTTATTATTCCTCTCTCAGCTACTAACCTGTTATTATTCCTCTCTCAGCTACTAACCTGTTATTATTCAGCTACTCTCTCAGCTACTAACCTGTTATTATTCCTCTCAGCTACTAACCTGTTATTATTCCTCTCTCAGCTACTAACCTGTTATTATTCTCTCTCAGCTACTAACCTGTTATTATTCCTCTCTCAGCTACTAACCTGTTATTATTCCTCTCTCAGCTACTAACCTGTTATTATTCCTCTCTCAGCTACTAACCTGTTATTATTCCTCTCTCAGCTACTAACCTGTTATTATTCTCTCTCAGCTACTAACCTGTTATTATTCCTCTCAGCTACTAACCTGTTATTATTCCTCTCTCAGCTACTAACCTGTTATTATTCCTCTCTCAGCTACTAACCTGTTATTATTCCTCTCTCAGCTACTAACCTGTCATTATTAGCTTAACCCTTCTCTCAGCTACTAACCTGTTATTATTCCTCTCTCAGCTACTAACCTGTCATTATTCCTCTCTCAGCTACTAACCTGTTATTATTCCTCTCTCAGCTACTAACCTGTTATTATTCCTCTCTCAGCTACTAACCTGTTATTTTCCTCTCAGCTACTAACCTGTTATTATTCCTCTCTCAGCTACTAACCTGTTATTATTCTCTCTCAGCTACTAACCTGTTATTATTCCTCTCAGCTACTAACCTGTTATTATTCCTCTCAGCTACTAACCTGTTATTATTCCTCTCTCAGCTACTAACCTGTTATTATTCCTCTCTCAGCTACTAACCTGTTATTATTCCTCTCAGCTACTAACCTGTTATTATTCTCTCTCAGCTACTAACCTGTTATTATTCCTCTCTCAGCTACTAACCTGTTATTATTCCTCTCTCAGCTACTAACCTGTTATTATTCCTCTCTCAGCTACTAACCTGTTATTATTCCTGTTATTATTCTCTCAGCTACTAACCTGTTATTATTCCTCTCTCAGCTACTAACCTGTTATTATTCCTCTCTCAGCTACTAACCTGTTATTATTCCTCTCTCAGCTACTAACCTGTTATTATTCCTCTCTCAGCTACTAACCTGTTATTATTCCTCTCTCAGCTATGAACCTGTTATTATCCCTTCAGCTACTAACCTGTTATTGTTCTCTCAGCTACTAACCTGTTATTATTCCTCTCTCAGCTACAAACCTGTTATTATTCCTCTCAGCTACTAACCTGTTATTATTCCTCTCTCAGCTATGAACCTGTTATTATTCCTCTCAGCTACTAACCTGTTATTATTCCTCTCTCAGCTACTAACCTGTTATTATTCCTCTCTCAGCTACTAACCTGTTATTACTCCTCTCAGCTACTAACCTGTTATTATTCCTCACTCAGCTACTAACCTGTTATTATTCCTCTCTCAGCTACTAACCTGTTATTATTCCTCTCTCAGCTACGAACCTGTTATTATTCCTCTCAGATACTAACCTGTTATTATTCCTCTCTCAGCTACTAACCTGTTATTATTCCTCTCTCAGCTACAAACCTGTTATTATTCCTCTCTCAGCTTAATTATTTCTCTCTCAGCTACTAACCTGTTATTATTCCTCTCAGCTACTAACCTGTTATTATTCCTCTCTCAGCTACACTAACCTGTTATTATTCCTCTCTCAGCTACTAACCTGTTATTATTCTCTCTCAGCTACTAACCTGTTATTATTCCTCTCAGCTACTAACCTGTTATTATTCCTCTCTCAGCTACAAACCTGTTATTATTCCTCTCAGCTACTAACCTGTTATTATTCCTCTCTCAGCTACTAACCTGTTATTATTCCTTCTCTCAGCTACTAACCTGTTATTCCTCTCCTCAAACCTCAGCTACTCAACCTGTTATTACTCTCTCTCAGCTACTAACCTGTTATTATTCCTCTCAGCTACTAACCTGTTATTATTACTCCTCTCAGCTACTAACCTGTTATTATTCCTCTCTCAGCTACTAACCTGTTATTATTCCTCTCTCAGCTACTAACCTGTTATTATTCCTCTCAGCTACTAACCTGTTATTATTCCTCTCTCAGCTACAAACCTGTTATTATTCCTCTCAGCTACTAACCTGTTATTACTCCTCTCTCAGCTACTAACCTGTTATTATTCTCTCTCAGCTACTAACCTGTTATTATTCCTCTCTCAGCTACTAACCTGTTATTATTCCTCTCTCAGCTACTAACCTGTTATTCCTCTCTCAGCTACTAACCTGTTATTATTCCTCTCTCAGCTACTAACCTGTTATTACTCCTCTCAGCTACTAACCTGTTATTACTCACTCAGCTACTAACCTGTTATTATTCCTCTCTCAGCTACTAACCTGTTATTATTCTTCTCTCAGCTACTAACCTGTTATTATTCCTCTCTCAGCTACTAACCTGTTATTATTCCTCTCTCAGCTACTAACCTGTTATTATTCCTCTCTCAGCTACTAACCTGTTATTATTCCTCTCTCAGCTACTAACCTGTTATTATTCCTCTCTCAGCTATGAACCTGTTATTATTCCTCTCAGCTACTAACCTGTTATTATTCCTCTCTCAGCTACAAACCTGTTATTATTCCTCTCAGCTACTAACCTGTTATTATTCCTCTCTCAGCTACTAACCTGTTATTATTCCTCTCTACTAACCTGTTATTATTCCTCTCAGCTACTAACCTGTTATTATTCCTCTCTCAGCTACTAACCTGTTATTATTCCTCTCTCAGCTACTAACCTGTTATTATTCCTCTCTCAGCTACTAACCTGTTATTATTCCTCTCTCAGCTACTAACCTGTTATTCCTCACTCATTACTAACCCTCTCTCAGCTACTAACCTGTTATTATTCCTCTCTCAGCTACTAACCTGTTATTATTCCTCTCTCAGCTACTAACCTGTTATTATTCCTCTCAGCTACTAACCTGTTATTATTCCTCTCAGCTACTAACCTGTTATTATTCCTCTCTCAGCTACTAACCTGTTATTATTCTCTCAGCTACTAACCTGTTATTATTCCTCTCAGCTACTAATCATTCCTCTCTAGCTACTAACCTGTTATTATTCCTCTCTCAGCTACTAACCTGTTATTATTCCTCTCAGCTACTAACCTGTTATTATTCCTCTCTCAGCTACTAACCTGTTATTAGCTACTAACCTGTTATTATTCTCTCTCAGCTACTAACCTGTTATTATTCCTCCTCTCAGCTACTAACCTGTTATTATTCCTCTCTCAGCTACTAACCTGTTATTATTCCTCTCTCAGCTACTAACCTGTTATTATTCCTCTCTCAGCTACTAACCTGTTATTATTCCTCTCAGCTACTAACCTGTTATTATTCCTCTCAGCTACTAACCTGTTATTCCTCTCTCAGCTACTAACCTGTTATTATTCCTCTCTCAGCTACTAACCTGTTATTATTCCTCTCTCAGCTACTAACCTGTTATTATTCCTCCTCAGCTACTAACCTGTTATTATTCCTCTCAGCTACTAACCTGTTATTATTCCTCTCAGCTAACCTGTTATTATTCTCTCTCAGCTACTAACCTGTTATTATTCCTCTCTCAGCTACTGAACCTGTTATTATTCCTCTCAGCTACTAACCTGTTATTATTCCTCTCTCAGCTACTAAAACTGTTATTATTCCTCTCTCAGCTACTAACCTGCTACTAACCTAATTTATTATTCCTCTCTCAGCTACTAACCTGTTATTACTAACCTGTTATTATTCCTCACTCAGCTACTAACCTGTTATTATTCCCTCTCAGCTACTAACCTGTTATTATTCTCTCTCAGCTACTAACCTGTTATTATTCCTCACTCAGCTACTAACCTGTTATTATTCCTCTCTCAGCTACTAACCTGTTATTATTCCTCTCTCAGCTACTAACCTGTTATTACTCTCTCTCAGCTACTAACCTGTTATTATTCCTCTCTCAGCTACTAACCTGTTCAGCTACTAATTCCTCTCTCAGCTACTAACCTGTTATTATTCCTCTCTCAGCTACTAACCTGTTATTATTCCTCTCTCAGCTACTAACCTGTTATTATTCCTCTCTCAGCTACTAACCTGTTATTACTCCTCTCAGCTACTAACCTGTTATTATTCCTCTCTCAGCTACTAACCTGTTATTATTCCTCTCTCAGCTACTAACCTGTTATTATTCCTCTCTCAGCTACTAACCTGTTATTATTCCTCTCTCAGCTACTAACCTGTTATTTCTCTCTCAGCTACTAACCTGTTATTATTCCTCTCTCAGCTACTAACCTGTTATTATTCCTCTCTCAGCTACTAACCTGTTATTATTCCTCTCAGCTACTAACCTGTTATTATTCCTCTCTCAGCTACTAACCTGTTATTATCAGCTACTTCTGTTATTATTCTCTCAGCTACTAACCTGTTATTATTCCTCTCTCAGCTATGAACCTGTTATTATTCCTCTCAGCTACTAACCTGTTATTATTCCTCTCTCAGCTACTAACCTGTTATTATTCCTCTCTCAGCTACTAACCTGTTATTATTCCTCTCTCAGCTACTAACCTGTTATTATTCCTCTCAGCTACTAACCTGTTATTATTCCTCTCTCAGCTACTAAACCTCTCAGCTTAATTATTCCTCTCTCAGCTACTAACCTGTTATTATTCCTCTTCAGCTACTAACCAGTTATTACTCCCTCTCTCAGCTACTAACCTGTTATTATTCCTCTCTCAGCTACTAACCTGTTATTACTCCTCTCTCAGCTACTAACCTGTTATTACCTGTTATTATTCCTCTCTCAGCTACTAACCTATTACTCTTCTCTCAGCTACTAACCTGTTATTCCTCTCTCAGCTACTAACCTGTTATTATTAACCTGTTATTACTCCTCTCAGCTACTAACCTGTTATTATTCTCACTCAGCTACTAACCTGTTATTCCTCTCTCAGCTACTAACCTGTTATTATTCCTCTCAGCTACTAACCTGTTATTATTCCTCTCAGCTACTAACCTGTTATTCCTCTCTCAGCTACTAACCTGTTATTATTCCTCTCTCAGCTACTAACCTGTTATTATTCTCTCTCAGCTACTAACCTGTTATTACCTCAGCTACAAACCTGTTATTATTCCTCTCTCAGCTACTAACCTGTTATTATTCCTCTCTCAGCTACTAACCTGTTATTATTCCCTCTCAGCTACTAACCTGTTATTATTCCTCTCTCAGCTACTAACCTGTTATTATTCCTCTCAGCTACTAACCTGTTATTATTCTCTCTCAGCTACTAACCTGTTATTATTCCTCTCTCAGCTACTAACCTGTTATTACTCCTTCAGCTACTAACCTGTTATTATTCCTCTCTCAGCTACAAACCTGTTATTATTCCTCTCAGCTACTAACCTGTTATTATTCCTCTCTCAGCTACAAACCTGTTATTATTCCTCTCAGCTACTAACCTGTTATTATTCTCTCTCAGCTACTAACCTGTTATTATTCTCTCTAAGCTACTAACCTGTTATTATTCCTCTCAGCTACTAACCTGTTATTATTCCCTCTCAGCTACTAACCTGTTATTATTCCTCTCAGCTCAGCTAAACCTGTTATTATTCCTCTCTCAGCTACTAACCTGTTATTATTCCTCTCTCAGCTATGAACCTGTTATTATTCCTCTCAGCTACTAACCTGTTATTATTCCTCTCTCAGCTACTAACCTGTTATTATTCTCTCTCAGCTACTGACCTGTTATTATCCTCTCAGCTACTAACCTGTTATTATTCCTCTCTCAGCTACTAACCTGTTATTCCCTCTCAGCTACTAACCTGTCATTACTCCTCTCAGCTACTAACCTGTTATTATTCCTCTTCAGCTATGAAGCTGTTATTCTCTCTCAGCTACTAACCTGTTATTATTCCTCTCTCAGCTACAAACCTGTTAACCTCAGCTACTAACCTGTTATTACTCCTCTCAGCTACTAACCTGTTATTATTCCTCTCTCAGCTACTAACCTGTTATTATTCCTCTCTCAGCTACTAACCTGTTATTATTCCTCTCTCAGCTACTAACCTGTTATTATTCCTCTCTCAGCTACTAACCTGTTATTATTCCTTCTCAGCTACTAACCTGTTATTCCTCTCTCAGCTACTAATCCTGTTATTCCTCTCTCAGCTACTAACCTGTCATTATTCCTCTCAGCTACTAACCTGTTATTATTCCTCTCAGCTACTAACCTGTTATTATTCCTCTCAGCTACTAACCTGTTATTATTCCTCTCAGCTACTAACCTGTTATTATTCCTCTCTCAGCTATGAACCTGTTATTATTCCTCTCAGCTACTAACCTGTTATTATTCCTCTCTCAGCTACAAACCTGTTATTATTCCTCTCAGCTACTAACCTGTTATTACTCCTCTCAGCTACTAACCTTTTATTATTCTCTCTCAGCTACTAACCTGTTATTATTCCTCTATCAGCTACTAACCTGTTATTATTCTCTCAGCTACAACCTGTTATTATTCCTCTCTCAGCTACTAACCTGTTATTACTCCTCTCAGCTACTAACCTGTTATTATTCCTCTCTCAGCTACTAACCTGTTATTATTCCTCTCTCAGCTACTAACCTGTTATTATTCCTCTCTCAGCTACTAACCTGTCATTACTCTTCTCTCAGCTACTAACCTGTCATTACTCTTCTCTCAGCTACTAACCTGTCATTACTCTTCTCTCAGCTACTAACCTGTCATTACTCTTCTCTCAGCTACTAACCTGTTATTACTCCTCTCAGCTACTAACCTGTTATTATTCCTCACTCAGCTACTAACCTGTTATTATTCCTCTCTCAGCTACTAACCTGTTATTATTCCTCTCTCAGCTACTAACCTGTTATTATTCCTCTTATACTAACCTGTTATTATTCCTCTCAGCTACTAACCTGTTATTATCAGCTACAAACCTCTCTCAGCTACTAACCTGTTATTATTCCTTCTCAGCTACTAACCTGTTATTATTCTCTCAGCTACTAACCTGTTATTATTCCTCTCTCAGCTACTAACCCTGTTATTATTCCTCTCTCAGCTACTAACCTGTCATTATTCCTCTCAGCTACTAACCTGTTATTATTCCTCTCTCAGCTACTAACCTGTTATTATTCTCTCAGCTACTAACCTGTTATTATTCTCTCTCAGCTACTAACCTGTTATTATTCCTCTCTCAGCTTAACCTGTTATTATTCTCTCTCAGCTACTAACCTGTTATTATTCCTCTCTCAGCTACAAACCTGTTATTATTCCTCTCAGCTACTAACCTGTTATTATTCCTCTCTCAGCTATGAACCTGTTATTATTCCTCTCAGCTACTAACCTGTTATTATTCCTCTCTCAGCTACAAACCTGTTATTATTCCTCTCAGCTACTAACCTGTTATTACTCCTCTCAGCTACTAACCTGTTATTATTCCTCACTCAGCTACTAACCTGTTATTATTCCTCTCTCAGCTACTAACCTGTTATTATTCCTCTCTCAGCTACTAACCTGTTATTATTCCTCTCTCAGCTATGAACCTGTTATTATTCCTCTCAGCTACTAACCTGTTATTATTCCTCTCAGCTACTAACCTGTTATTACCTCTCAGCTACTAACCTGTTATTACCTCCTCTCAGCTACTAACCTGTTATTATTCCTCTCAGCTACTAACCTGTTATTATTCCTCTCTCAGCTACAAACCTGTTATTATTCCTCTCAGCTACTAACCTGTTATTATTCCTCTCTCAGCTATGAACCTGTTATTATTCCTCTCAGCTACTAACCTGTTATTATTCCTCTCTCAGCTACTAACCTGTTATTATTCCTCTCTCAGCTACTAACCTGTTATTATTCCTCTCTCAGCTACTAACCTGTCATTACTCTTCTCTCAGCTACTAACCTGTCATTACTCCTCTCAGCTACTAACCTGTTATTATTCCTCTCTCAGCTACTAACCTGTTATTATTCCTCTCTCAGCTACTAACCTGTTATTATTCCTCTCAGCTACTAACCTGTTATTATTCCTCTCTCAGCTACTAACCTGTTATTATTATTCCTATTATTCCTCTCAGCTACTAACCTGTTATTATTCTCTCAGCTACTAACCTGCTACTAACCTGTTATTATTCCTCTCTCAGCTACTAACCTGTTATTATTCCTCTCAGCTACTAACCTGTTATTATTCCTCTCTCAGCTACTAACCTGTTATTATTCTCTCTCAGCTACTAACCTGTTATTATTCTCTCAGCTACTAACCTGTTATTATTCCTCTCTCAGCTACTAACCTGTTATTATTATTCCTCTCTCAGCTACTAACCTCTCAGCTACTAACCTGTTATTATTCCTCTCTCAGCTACTAACCTGTTATTATTCCTCTCAGCTACTAAGTTATTATTCCTCTCAGCTACTAACCTGTTATTATTCCTCTCAGCTACTAACCTGTTATTATTCCTCTCAGCTACTAACCTGTTATTATTCCTCTCTCAGCTACTAACCTGTTATTATTCCTCTCAGCTATGAACCTGTCATTATTCCTCTCAGCTACTAACCTGTTATTATTCCTCTCTCAGCTACTAACCTGTTATTATTCCTCTCAGCTACTAACCTGTTATTCCTCTCAGCTACTAACCTGTTATTATTCCTCTCAGCTACTAACCTGTTATTATTCCTCTCTCAGCTACAAACCTGTTATTATTCCTCTCAGCTACTAACCTGTTATTATTCCTCTCTCAGCTATGAACCTGTTATTATTCCTCTCAGCTACTAACCTGTTATTATTCCTCTCTCAGCTACTAACCTGTTATTATTCCTCTCTCAGCTACTAACCTGTTATTATTCCTCTCTCAGCTACTAACCTGTTATTATTCCTCTCTCAGCTACTAACCTGTTATTATTCCTCTCAGCTACTAACCTGTTATTATTCCTCTCTCAGCTACAAACCTGTTATTATTCCTCTCAGCTACTAACCTGTTATTATTCCTCTCAGCTACTAACCTGTTATTATTCCTCTCTCAGCTACTAACCTGTTATTATTCTTCTCTCAGCTACTAACCTGTTATTATTCCTCTCAGCTACTAACCTGTTATTATTCCTCTCTCAGCTACGAACCTGTTATTATTCCTCTCAGCTACTAACCTGTTATTATTCCTCTCTCAGCTACTAACCTGTTATTATTCCTCTCTCAGCTACTAACCTGTTATTATTCCTCTCTCAGCTACTAACCTGTTATTATTCCTCTCTCAGCTACTAACCTGTTATTATTCCTCTCTCAGCTACTAACCTGTCATTACTCCTCTCAGCTACTAACCTGTTATTATTCCTCTCTCAGCTACTAACCTGTTATTATTCCTCTCTCAGCTACTAACCTGTTATTATTCCTCTCTCAGCTACTAACCTGTTATTACTCCTCTCAGCTACTAACCTGTTATTATTCCTCACTCAGCTACTAACCTGTTATTATTCCTCTCTCAGCTACTAACCTGTTATTATTCCTCTCTCAGCTACTAACCTGTTATTATTCCTCTCTCAGCTACTAACCTGTTATTATTCCTCTCTCAGCTACTAACCTGTTATTATTCCTCTCTCAGCTACTAACCTGTTATTATTTCTCTCTCAGCTACTAACCTGTTATTATTCCTCTCTCAGCTACTAACCTGTTATTATTCCTCTCTCAGCTACTAACCTGTTATTATTCCTCTCTCAGCTACTAACCTGTTATTATTCCTCACTCAGCTACTAACCTGTTATTATTCCTCTCTCAGCTACTAACCTGTTATTATTCCTCTCTCAGCTACTAACCTGTGTACTCTTCTCTCAGCTACTAACCTTATTATTCTCTCTCTCAGCTACTAACCTGTTATTACTCCTCTCTCAGCTACTAACCTGTTATTATTCCTCTCTCAGCTACTAACCTGTTATTATTCCTCTCTCAGCTACTAACCTGTTATTATTCCTCTCTCAGCTACTAACCTGTTATTATTCCTCTCTCAGCTACTAACCTGTTATTATTCCTCTCTCAGCTACTAACCTGTTATTATTCCTCTCTCAGCTACTAACCTGTTATTATTCCTCTCTCAGCTACTAACCTGTTATTATTCTCTCTCAGCTACTAACCTGTTATTATTCCTCTCTCAGCTACTAACCTGTTATTCCTCTCTCAGCTACTAACCTGTTATTATTCCTCTCTCAGCTACTAACCTGTTATTATTCCTCTCAGCTACTAACCTGTTATTCTCCTCTCAGCTACTAACCTGTTATTACTCCTCTCAGCTACTAACCTGTTATTATTCCTCTCTCAGCTACTAACCTGTTATTATTCCTCTCTCAGCTACTAACCTGTTATTATTCCTCTCTCAGCTACTAACCTGTTATTATTCCTCTCTCAGCTACTAACCTGTTATTATTCCTCTCAGCTACTAACCTGTTATTATTCCTCTCTCAGCTACTAACCTGTTATTATTCCTCTCTCAGCTACTAACCTGTTATTATTCCTCTCTCAGCTACTAACCTGTTATTATTCTCTCAGCTACTAACCTGTTATTATTCCTCTCTCAGCTACTAACCTGTTATTATTCTCTCTCAGCTACTAACCTGTTATTATTCCTCTCTCAGCTACTAACCTGTTATTATTCCTCTCTCAGCTACTAACCTGTTATTATTCCTCTCTCAGCTACTAACCTGTTATTATTCCTCTCTCAGCTACTAACCTGTTATTACTCTCTCTCAGCTACTAACCTGTTATTATTCCTCTCAGCTACTAACCTGTTATTATTCCTCTCAGCTACTAACCTGTTATTATTCCTCTCTCAGCTACTAACCTGTTATTATTCCTCTCAGCTACTAACCTGTTATTATTCCTCTCTCAGCTACTAACCTGTTATTATTCCTCTTACTTCCTCTCTCAGCTACTAACCTGTTATTATTCCTCCTCTCAGCTACTAACCTGTTATTATTCCTCTCTCAGCTACTAACCTGTTATTATTCCTCTCTCAGCTACTAACCTGTTATTATTCCTCTCTCAGCTACTAACCTGTTATTATTCCTCTCTCAGCTACTAACCTGTTATTATTCCTCTCTCAGCTACTAACCTGTTATTATTCCTCTCTCAGCTACTAACCTGTTATTATTCCTCTCAGCTACTAACCTGTCATTACTCCTCTCAGCTACTAACCTGTTATTATTCCTCTCTCAGCTACTAACCTGTTATTATTCCTCTCTCAGCTACTAACCTGTTATTATTCCTCTCTCAGCTACTAACCTGTTATTATTAGCTTAACCTGTTATTATTCTCTCAGCTACTAACCTGTTATTATTCCTCTCAGCTACTAACCTGTTATTATTCCTCTCTCAGCTACTAACCTGTCATTATTATTCTGTTATTCTCTCAGCTACTAACCTGTTATTATTCCTCTCTCAGCTACTAACCTGTTATTATTCCTCTCTCAGCTACTAACCTGTTATTATTCCTCACTCAGCTACTAACCTGTTATTATTCCTCTCTCAGCTACTAACCTGTTATTATTCCTCTCTCAGCTACTAACCTGTTATTATTCCTCTCTCAGCTACTAACCTGTTATTATTCCTCTCTCAGCTACTAACCTGTTATTATTCCTCTCTCAGCTACTAACCTGTCATTACTCTTCTCTCAGCTACTAACCTGTCATTACTCCTCTCAGCTACTAACCTGTTATTATTCCTCTCTCAGCTACTAACCTGTTATTATTCCTCTCAGCTACTAATCTGTTATTATTCCTCTCTCAGCTACTAACCTGTCATTACTCCTCTCAGCTACTAATCTGTTATTATTCCTCTCTCAGCTACTAACCTGTTATTATTCTCTCTCAGCTACTAACCTGTTATTACTCTCTCAGCTACTCCTCTCTCAGCTACTAACCTGTTATTATTCCTCTCTCAGCTACTAACCTGTTATTATTCTCTCTCAGCTACTAACCTGTTATTATTCTCTCTCAGCTACTAACCTGTTATTATTCCTCTCTCAGCTACTAACCTGTTATTATTCCTCTCTCAGCTACTAACCTGTCATTATTCTCTCAGCTACTAACCTGTTATTACTCTCTCAGCTACTAACCTGTTATTATTCCTTCTCTCAGCTACTAACCTGTTATTATTCCTCTCTCAGCTACTAACCTGTTATTATTCCTCTCTCAGCTACTAACCTGTTATTATTCCTCTCAGCTACTAACCTGTTATTATTCCTCTCTCAGCTACAAACCTGTTATTATTCTCTCTCAGCTACTAACCTGTTATTATTTCTCTCAGCTACTAACCTGTTATTACTCTCTCTCAGCTACTAACCTGTTATTATTCCTCTCAGCTACTAACCTGTTATTATTCCTCTCTCAGCTACTAACCTGTTATTATTCCTCTCAGCTACTAACCTGTTATTATTCCTCTCTCAGCTATGAACCTGTTATTATTCCTCTCAGCTACTAACCTGTTATTATTCCTCTCTCAGCTACTAACCTGTTATTATTCCTCTCTCAGCTACTAACCTGTTATTATTCCTCTCAGCTACTAACCTGTTATTATTCCTCTCTCAGCTACAAACCTGTTATTATTCCTCTCAGCTACTAACCTGTTATTATTCCTCTCTCAGCTATGAACCTGTTATTATTCCTCTCAGCTACTAACCTGTTATTATTCCTCTCTCAGCTACTAACCTGTTATTATTCCTCTCTCAGCTACAAACCTGTTATTATTCCTCTCAGCTACTAACCTGTTATTATTCCTCTCTCAGCTATGAACCTGTTATTATTCCTCTCAGCTACTAACCTGTTATTATTCCTCTCTCAGCTACTAACCTGTTATTATTCCTCTCAGCTACTAACCTGTTATTATTCTCTCTCAGCTACTAACCTTTTATTATTCCTCTCTCAGCTACTAACCTGTTATTATTCCTCTCTCAGCTACTAACCTGTTATTATTCCTCTCTCAGCTACTAACCTGTTATTATTACTCTCTCAGCTACTAACCTGTTATTATTCTCTCTCAGCTACTAACCTGTTATTATTCCTCTCTCAGCTACTAACCTGTTATTATTCCTCTCTCAGCTACTAACCTGTTATTATTCCTCTCTCAGCTACTAACCTGTTATTATTCTCTCTCAGCTACTAACCTGTTATTATTCCTCTCTCAGCTACTAACCTGTTATTATTCCTCTCTCAGCTACTAACCTGTTATTATTCCTCTCAGCTACTAACCTGTTATTATTCCTCTCTCAGCTACTAACCTGTTATTATTCCTCTCTCAGCTACTAACCTGTTATTATTCCTCTCAGCTACTAACCTGTTATTATTCCTCTCTCAGCTACTAACCTGTTATTATTCCTCTCTCAGCTACTAACCTGTTATTATTCTCTCTCAGCTACTAACCTGTCATTACTCTTCTCTCAGCTACTAACCTGTCATTACTCCTCTCAGCTACTAACCTGTTATTATTCCTCTCTCAGCTACTAACCTGTTATTATTCCTCTCTCAGCTACTAACCTGTTATTATTCCTCTCTCAGCTACTAACCTGTTATTATTCTCTCAGCTACTAACCTGTTATTATTCCTCTCTCAGCTACTAACCTGTTATTATTCCTCTCTCAGCTACTAACCTGTTATTACTCCTCTCTCAGCTATGAACCTGTTATTATTCCTCTCAGCTACTAACCTGTTATTATTCCTCTCGGCTACTAACCTGTTATTACTCCTCTCTCAGCTATGAACCTGTTATTATTCCTCTCAGCTACTAACCTGTTATTATTCCTCTCTCAGCTACTAACCTGTTATTATTCCTCTCTCAGCTACTAACCTGTTATTATTCCTCTCTCAGCTACTAACCTGTTATTATTCCTCTCTCAGCTACTAACCTGTTATTATTCCTCTCAGCTACTAACCTGTTATTATTCCTCTCAGCTACTAACCTGTTATTATTCTCTCTCAGCTACTAACCTGTTATTATTCCTCTCTCAGCTACTAACCTGTTATTATTCCTCTCTCAGCTACTAACCTGTTATTATTCCTCTCTCAGCTACTAACCTGTTATTATTCCTCTCTCAGCTACTAACCTGTTATTATTCCTCTCTCAGCTACTAACCTGTTATTATTCCTCTCTCAGCTACTAACCTGTTATTATTCCTCTCTCAGCTACTAACCTGTTATTATTCTCTCTCAGCTACTAACCTGTTATTATTCCTCTCTCAGCTACTAACCTGTTATTATTCTCTCTCAGCTACTAACCTGTTATTATTCCTCTCAGCTACTAACCTGTTATTATTCCTCTCAGCTACTAACCTGTTATTATTCCTCTCTAGCTACTAACCTGTTATTATTCCTCTCTCAGCTACTAACCTGTTATTATTCCTCTCTCAGCTACTAACCTGTTATTATTCCTCTCAGCTACTAACCTGTTATTATTCCTCTCTCAGCTACTAACCTGTTATTATTCCTCTCTCAGCTACTAACCTGTCATTATTGAACCTCCTCTCAGCTACTAACCTGTTATTATTCCTCTCTCAGCTACTAACCTGTTATTCCTCTCTCAGCTACTAACCTGTTATTATTCCTCTCTCAGCTACTAACCTGTTATTATTCCTCTCTCAGCTACTAACCTGTTATTATTCCTCTCTCAGCTACTAACCTGTTATTATTCCTCTCTCAGCTACTAACCTGTTATTATTCTTCTTAGCTTAACCTGTTATTATTCCTCTCTCAGCTACTAACCTGTTATTATTCCTCTCTCAGCTACTAACCTGTTATTAGCTACTAACCTGTTATTACTCTTCTCTCAGCTACTAACCTGTTATTATTCCTCTCTCAGCTACTAACCTGTTATTATTCCTCTCTCAGCTACTAACCTGTTATTCTCTCAGCTACTAACCTGTTATTACCTGTTATTATTCTCTCTCAGCTACTAACCTGTTATTATTCCTCTCTCAGCTACTAACCTGTTATTATTCTCTCTCAGCTACTAACCTGTTATTATATCTCAGCTACTAACCTGTTATTATTCCTCTCAGCTACTAACCTGTTATTATTCCTCTCTCAGCTACTAACCTGTTATTATTCCTCTCTCAGCTACTAACCTGTTATTATTCCTCTCTCAGCTACTAACCTGTTATTATTCCTCTCTCAGCAACTAACCTGTTATTATTCCTCTCTCAGCTACTAACCTGTTATTATTCAGCTAACCTCTCAGCTACTAACCTGTTATTATTCCTCTCTCAGCTACTAACCTGTTATTATTCCTCTCTCAGCTACTAACCTGTTATTATTCCTCTCTCAGCTACTAACCTGTTATTATTCCTCTCAGCTACTAACCTGTTATTATTCCTCTCTCTACTAACCTGTTATTATTCCTCTCTCAGCTACTAACCTGTTATTATTCTCTCTCAGCTACTAACCTGTTATTATTCCTCTCTCAGCTACTAACCTGTTATTATTCCTCTCAGCTACTAACCTGTTATTATTCCTCTCTCAGCTACTAACCTGTTATTATTCCTCTCTCAGCTACTAACCTGTTATTATTATTCTCTCAGCTACTAACCTGTTATTCAGCTACTAACCTCTCTCAGCTACTAACCTGTTATTATTCTCTCTCTCAGCTACTAACCTGTTATTATTCCTCTCAGCTACTAACCTGTTATTATTCCTCTCTCAGCTACTAACCTGTTATTATTCCTCTCTCAGCTACTAACCTGTTATTATTCCTCTCTCAGCTACTAACCTGTTATTATTCCTCTCTCTAAGCTACTAACCTGTTATTATTCCTCTCTCAGCTACTAACCTGTTATTATTCCTCTCTCAGCTACTAACCTGTTATTATTTCTCTCTCAGCTACTAACCTGTTATTAACTCAGCTACTAACCTGTTATTATTCCTCTCTCAGCTACTAACCTGTTATTATTCCTCTTAGCTACTAACCTGTTATTATTCCTCTCAGCTACTAACCTGTTATTATTCCTCTCTCAGCTACTAACCTGTTATTATTCCTCTCTCAGCTACTAACCTGTTATTATTCCTCTCTCAGCTACTAACCTGTTATTATTCCTCTCTAGCTACTAACCTCAGCTTAATTATTCCTCTCTCAGCTACTAACCTGTTATTATTCCTATCTCAGCTACTAACCTGTTATTATCCTCTCTCAGCTACTAACCTGTTATTATTCTCTCTCAGCTACTAACCTGTTATTATTCCTCTCTCAGCTACTAACCTGTTATTATTCCTCTCTCAGCTACTAACCTGTTATTAACCTGTTATTATTCCTCTCTCAGCTACTAACCTGTTATTATTCCTCTCTCAGCTACTAACCTGTTATTATTCCTCTCTCAGCTACTAACCTGTTATTCCTCTTAGCTACTAACCTGTTATTATTCCTCTCAGCTACTAACCTGTTATTATTCCTCTCTCAGCTACTAACCTGTTATTATTCTCTCTCAGCTACTAACCTGTTATTATTCCTCTCTCAGCTAACCTGTTATTACTCTCAGCTACTAACCTGTTATTATTCCTCTCTCAGCTACTAACCTGTTATTATTCCTCTCTCAGCTACTAACCTGTTATTATTCCTCTCTCAGCTACTAACCTGTTATTATTCCTCTCAGCTACTAACCTGTTATTATTCCTCTCTCAGCTATGAACCTGTTATTATTCCTCTCAGCTACTAACCTGTTATTATTCCTCTCTCAGCTACTAACCTGTTATTATTTCTCTCTCAGCTACTAACCTGTTATTATTCCTCTCTCAGCTACTAACCTGTTATTATTCCTCTCTCAGCTACTAACCTGTTATTATTCCTCTCTCAGCTACTAACCTGTTATTATTCCTCTACTCAGCTACTAACCTGTTATTATTCCTCTCTCAGCTACTAACCTGTTATTACTTCTCTCTCAGCTACTAACCTGTTATTATTCCTCTCTCAGCTACTAACCTGTTATTATTCCTCTCTCAGCTACTAACCTGTTATTATTCTTCTCTCAGCTACTAACCTGTTATTATTCTCTCTCTCAGCTACTAACCTGTTATTATTCCTCTCTCAGCTACTAACCTGTTATTATTCCTCTCTCAGCTACTAACCTGTTATTATTCCTCCTCTCAGCTACTAACCTGTTATTATTCCTCTCTCAGCTACTAACCTGTTATTATTCTCAGCTACTAACCTGTTATTATTCCTCTCTCAGCTACTAACCTGTTATTATTCCTCTCTCAGCTACTAACCTGTTATTATTCCCTCTCAGCTACTAACCTGTTATTATTCCTCTCTCAGCTACTAACCTGTTATTATTCCTCTCTCAGCTACTAACCTGTTATTATTCCTCTCAGCTACTAACCTGTTATTATTCCTCTCTCAGCTACTAACCTGTTATTATTCCTCTCTCAGCTACTAACCTGTTATTATTCCTCTCTCAGCTACTAACCTGTTATTATTCTCTCAGCTACTAACCTGTTATTATTCCTCTCAGCTACTAACCTGTTATTATTCCTCTCTCAGCTACTAACCTGTTATTATTCAGCTACTAACCTGTTATTATTCTCAGCTACTAACCTGTTATTATTCCTCTCTCAGCTACTAACCTGTATTATTCCTTCAGCTACTAACCTCTTCTCAGCTACTAACCTGTTATTATTCTACTCTCTCTCAGCTACTAACCTGTTATTATTTCTCTCTCAGCTACTAACCTGTTATTATTCCTCTCTCAGCTACTAACCTGTTATTATTCCTCTCTCAGCTACTAACCTGTTATTATTCCTCTCTCAGCTACTAACCTGTTATTATTCCTCTCTCAGCTACTAACCTGTTATTATTCCTCTCTCAGCTACTAACCTGTTATTATTCCTCTCTCAGCTACTAACCTGTTATTATTCCTCTCTCAGCTACTAACCTGTTATTATTCCTCTCTCAGCTAACTGTTAACTCTCTCAGCTACTAACCTGTTATTATTCCTCTCTCAGCTACTAACCTGTTATTATTCCTCTCTCAGCTACTAACCTGTTATTCCTCTTCAGCTACTAACCTGTTATTATTCTCTCAGCTACTAACCTGTTATTATTATACTAACCTGTTATTATTCCTCTCTCAGCTAACCTGTTATAACCTTATTCCTCTCAGCTACTAACCTGTTATTATTCCTCTCTCAGCTACTAACCTGTTATTATTCCTCTCTCAGCTACTAACCTGTTATTATTCCTCTCTCAGCTACTAACCTGTTATTATTCCTCTCAGCTACTAACCTGTTATTATTCCTCTCTCAGCTACTAACCTGTTATTATTCCTCTCTCAGCTACTAACCTGTTATTATTCCTCTCTCAGCTACTAACCTGTTATTATTCCTCTCTCAGCTACTAACCTCAGCTACTAATTATTCCTCTCTCAGCTACTAACCTGTTATTATTCTCTCTCAGCTACTAACCTGTTATTATTCCTCTCAGCTACTAACCTGTTATTATTCCTCTCTCAGCTACTAACCTGTTATTATTCCTCTCTCAGCTACTAACCTGTTATTATTCCTCTCTCAGCTACTAACCTGTTATTATTCTCTCTCAGCTACTAACCTGTTATTATTCCTCTCTCAGCTACTAACCTGTTATTATTCCTCTCTCAGCTACTAACCTGTTATTATTCCTCTCTCAGCTACTAACCTGTTATTTCTCTCTCAGCTACTAACCTGTTATTATTCCTCTCTCAGCTACTAACCTGTTATTATTCCTCTCTCAGCTACTAACCTGTTATTATTCCTCTCTCAGCTACTAACCTGTTATTATTCCTCTCTCAGCTACTAACCTGTTATTATTCCTCTCTCAGCTATGAACCTGTTATTATTCCTCCTCTCTCAGCTACTAACCTGTTATTATTCCTCTCTCAGCTACTAACCTGTTATTATTCCTCTCTCAGCTACTAACCTGTTATTATTCCTCTCTCAGCTACTAACCTGTTATTATTCCTCTCTCAGCTACTAACCTGTTATTATTAACCTGTTATTCTCTCAGCTACTAACCTGTTATTATTCCTCTCTCAGCTACTAACCTGTTATTATTCCTCTCTCAGCTACTAACCTGTTATTATTCCTCTCTCAGCTACTAACCTGTTATTATTCTCTCTCAGCTACTAACCTGTTATTATTCCTCTCTCAGCTACTAACCTGTTATTATTCCTCTCTCAGCTACTAACCTGTTATTATTCCTCTCTCAGCTACTAACCTGTTATTATTCCTCTCTCAGCTACTAACCTGTTATTATTCCTCTCTCAGCTACTAACCTGTTATTATTCCTCTCTCAGCTACTAACCTGTTATTATTCCTCTCTCAGCTACTAACCTGTTATTATTCTCTCAGCTACTAACCTGTTATTATTCCTCTCTCAGCTACTAACCTGTTATTATTCCTCTCTCAGCTACTAACCTGTTATTATTCCTCTCTCAGCTACTAACCTGTTATTATTCAGCTACTAACCTCTCAGCTACTAACCTGTTATTATTCCTCTCTCAGCTACTAACCTGTTATTATTAGCTACTAACCTGTTATTATTCCTCTCTCAGCTACTAACCTGTTATTATTCTCTCTCAGCTACTAACCTGTTATTATTCTCTCAGCTACTAACCTCAGCTACTAACCTGTTATTATTCTCTCTCAGCTACTAACCTGTTATTATTCCTCAGCTACTAACCAGCTACTAACCTGTTATTATTCCTCTCTCAGCTACTAACCTGTTATTATTCCTCTCTCAGCTACTAACCTGTTATTATTCCTCTCTCAGCTACTAACCTGTTATTATTCCTCTCTCAGCTACTAACCTGTTATTATTCCTCTCTCAGCTACTAACCTGTTATTATTCTCTCTCTCAGCTACTCAGCTACTAACCTGTTATTATTCTCTCTCAGCTACTAACCTGTTATTATTCCTCTCTCAGCTACTAACCTGTTATTATTCCTCTCTCAGCTACTAACCTGTTATTATTCCTCTCTCAGCTACTAACCTGTTATTATTCTCTCTCAGCTACTAACCTGTTATTATTCCTCTCTCAGCTACTAACCTGTTATTATTCCTCTCTCAGCTACTAACCTGTTATTATTCCTCTCAGCTACTAACCTGTTATTATTCTCTCTCAGCTACTAACCTGTTATTATTCCTCTCTCAGCTACTAACCTGTTATTATTCCTCTCTCAGCTACTAACCTGTTATTATTCCTCTCTCAGCTACTAACCTGTTATTATTCCTCTCTCAGCTACTAACCTGTTATTATTCCTCTCTCAGCTACTAACCTGTTATTATTCCTCTCTCAGCTACTAACCTGTTATTATTAACCTGTTATTATTCTCTCAGCTACTAACCTGTTATTATTCCTCTCTCAGCTACTAACCTGTTATTATTCCTCTCTCAGCTACTAACCTGTTATTATTCCTCTCTCAGCTACTAACCTGTTATTATTCCTCTCTCAGCTACTAACCTGTTATTAACCTGTTATTATTCCTCTCTCAGCTACTAACCTGTTATTATTCCTCTCTCAGCTACTAACCTGTTATTATTCCTCTCTCAGCTACTAACCTGTTATTATTCCTCTCTCAGCTACTAACCTGTTATTATTCCTCTCTCAGCTACTAACCTGTTATTATTCCTCTCTCAGCTACTAACCTGTTATTATTCCTCTCAGCTCAGCTACTAACCTGTTATTATTCCTCTCAGCTACTAACCTGTTATTATTCCTCTCTCAGCTACTAACCTGTTATTATTCCTCTCTCAGCTACTAACTAACCTGTTATTATTCCTCTCTCAGCTACTAACCTGTTATTATTCCTCTCTCAGCTACTAACCTGTTATTATTCCTCTCTCAGCTACTAACCTGTTATTATTCCTCTCTCAGCTACTAACCTGTTATTATTCCTCTCAGCTACTAACCTGTTATTATTCCTCTCAGCTACTAACCTGTTATTATTCCTCTCTCAGCTACTAACCTGTTATTATTCCTCTCTCAGCTACTAACCTGTTATTATTCCTCTCTCAGCTACTAACCTGTTATTATTCCTCTCTCAGCTACTAACCTGTTATTATTCCTCTCTCAGCTACTAACCTGTTATTATTCCTCTCTCAGCTACTAACCTGTTATTCTCTCTCAGCTACTAACCTGTTATTATTCCTCTCAGCTACTAACTGTTAACCTCAGCTTAATTATTATTCTCTCTCAGCTACTAACCTGTTATTATTCCTCTCTCAGCTACTAACCTGTTATTATTCCTCTCTCAGCTACTAACCTGTTATTATTCCTCTCTCAGCTACTAACCTGTTATTATTCCTCTCTCAGCTACTAACCTGTTATTATTCCTCTCTCAGCTACTAACCTGTTATTATTCTCTCTCAGCTACTAACCTGTTATTATTCCTCTCTCAGCTACTAACCTGTCAGCTTAACCTGTTATTATTCCTCTCTCAGCTACTAACCTGTTATTATTCCTCTCTCAGCTACTAACCTGTTATTATTCCTCTCTCAGCTTAACCTGTTATTATTCTCTCTCAGCTACTAACCTGTTATTATTCCTCTCTCAGCTACTAACCTGTTATTATTCCTCTCTCAGCTACTAACCTGTTATTATTCCTCTCTCAGCTACTAACCTGTTATTATTCTCTCTCAGCTTATTCTGTTATTATTCCTCTCTCAGCTACTAACCTGTTATTATTCCTCTCTCAGCTACTAACCTGTTATTATTCCTCTCTCAGCTACTAACCTGTTATTATTCCTCTCTCAGCTACTAACCTGTTATTATTCCTCTCTCAGCTACTAACCTGTTATTATTCCTCTCTCAGCTACTAACCTGTTATTATTCCTCTCTCAGCTACTAACCTGTTATTATTCCTCTCTCAGCTACTAACCTGTTATTATTCCTCTCTCAGCTACTAACCTGTTATTATTCCTCTCTCAGCTACTAACCTGTTATTATTCCTCTCTCAGCTACTAACCTGTTATTATTCCTCTCTCAGCTACTAACCTGTTATTATTCCTCTCTCAGCTACTAACCTGTTATTATTCCTCTCTCAGCTACTAACCTGTTATTATTCCTCTCTCAGCTACTAACCTGTTATTATTCCTCTCTCAGCTACTAACCTGTTATTATTCCTCTCTCAGCTACTAACCTGTTATTATCAGCTACTAACCTGTTATTATTCCTCTCTCAGCTACTAACCTGTTATTATTCCTCTCTCAGCTACTAACCTGTTATTATTCCTCTCTCAGCTACTAACCTGTTATTATTCCTCTCAGCTACTAACCTGTTATTATTCTCTCTCAGCTACTAACCTGTTATTATTACTAACCTGTTCTCTCAGCTACTAACCTGTTATTATTCTCTCTCAGCTACTAACCTGTTATTATTCCTCTCTCAGCTACTAACCTGTTATTATTCCTCTCAGCTACTAACCTGTTATTACTAACTAACCTGTTATTATTCCTCTCAGCTACTAACCTGTTATTATTCCTCTCTCAGCTACTAACCTGTTATTATTCCTCTCAGCTACTAACCTGTTATTATTCCTCTCTCAGCTATGAACCTGTTATTATTCCTCTCAGCTACTAACCTGTTATTATTCCTCTCTCAGCTACTAACCTGTTATTATTCCTCTCTCAGCTACTAACCTGTTATTATTCCTCTCTCAGCTACTAACCTGTTATTATTCCTCTCTCAGCTACTAACCTGTTATTATTCCTCTCTCAGCTACTAACCTGTTATTATTCCTCTCTCAGCTACTAACCTGTTATTTCTCTCTCAGCTACTAACCTGTTATTATTCCTCTCTCAGCTACTAACCTGTTATTATTCCTCTCTCAGCTACTAACCTGTTATTATTCCTCTCTCAGCTACTAACCTGTTATTATTCCTCTCTCAGCTACTAACCTGTTATTATTCCTCTCTCAGCTACTAACCTGTTATTATTCCTCTCTCAGCTATGAACCTGTTATTATTCCTCTCAGCTACTAACCTGTTATTATTCCTCTCTCAGCTACTAACCTGTTATTATTCCTCTCTCAGCTTAACCTGTTATTATTCTCTCTCAGCTACTAACCTGTTATTATTCCTCTCTCAGCTACTAACCTGTTATTATTCCTCTCTCAGCTACTAACCTGTTATTATTCCTCTCTCAGCTACTAACCTGTTATTATTCCTCTCAGCTCTAAGCTACTAACCTGTTATTATTCCTCTCTCAGCTACTAACCTGTTATTATTCCTCTCTCAGCTACTAACCTGTTATTATTCCTCTCTCAGCTACTAACCTGTTATTATTCCTCTCTCAGCTACTAACCTGTTATTATTCCTCTCTCAGCTACTAACCTGTTATTATTCCTCTCTCAGCTACTAACCTGTTATTATTCCTCTCTCAGCTACTAACCTGTTATTATTCCTCTCTCAGCTACTAACCTGTTATTATTCCTCTCTCAGCTACTAACCTGTTATTATTCCTCTCTCAGCTACTAACCTGTTATTATTACTAACCTCTCTCAGCTACTAACCTGTTATTATTCCTCTCTCAGCTACTAACCTGTTATTATTCTCTCTCAGCTACTAACCTGTTATTATTCCTCTCTCAGCTACTAACCTGTTATTATTCCTCTCTCAGCTACTAACCTGTTATTATTAACCTGTTATTATTCTCTCAGCTACTAACCTGTTATTATTCCTCTCTCAGCTACTAACCTGTTATTATTCCTCTCTCAGCTACTAACCTGTTATTATTCCTCTCTCAGCTACTAACCTGTTATTATTCCTCTCTCAGCTACTAACCTGTTATTATTCCTCTCTCAGCTACTAACCTGTTATTATTCCTCTCTCAGCTACTAACCTGTTATTATTACTAACCTGTTATTATTCTCTCAGCTACTAACCTGTTATTATTCCTCTCTCAGCTACTAACCTGTTATTATTCCTCTCTCAGCTACTAACCTGTTATTATTCCTCTCTCAGCTACTAACCTGTTATTATTCCTCTCTCAGCTACTAACCTGTTATTATTCCTCTCTCAGCTACTAACCTGTTATTATTCCTCTCTCAGCTATTAACCTGTTATTATTCCTCTTAGCTACTAACCTGTTATTATTCCTCTCTCAGCTACTAACCTGTTATTATTCCTCTCTCAGCTACTAACCTGTTATTATTCCTCTCTCAGCTACTAACCTGTTATTATTCCTCTCTCAGCTACTAACCTGTCTTTACTCTCGAGCTGTGCCTCTAGCAGGATCGTCTGTAGCTCCCCCTGCAGGGCCCAGGAGGCCATGTCCTGTTCTTGTCCTGTCAGACTCTCCCTGCTGATCACCGCTGATAGCAGCTCCTCCAGCTCCACCCATGAGTCTGTGTGTGTGTGTGTGTGTGTGTGTGTGTGTGTGTGTGTGTGTGTGTTTGTGTGTGTGAGAGAGAGAGAGAGAGAGAGAGAGAGGGAGAGAGAGTGTAAATGTAAGAGAGACAGAGACATGCACCCTGTCAGCAATGTTGCAAACTGAGAGCTGAGCTAATTTTGGAACATTCCATAGTTTACTTTTCAGTTAATCTTATTCAATCGTTTTTAATCTCCCGGAATAACTTTACTAAAGCCCCATTCTGGAAGACTGTAGGCTAAATCAGGAGGGTTTGGCAGACCACATATCAGCCAGCAGTCATGCAAGTGAGGGATACAGCATGAGCACATTAAAAATAGACAAATAAGTCTATTTGCCCTCCAGGACATTTACAGCACGCTATGTCACAGAATGGCCCAGAAGACCATGAAGGACCTCAGCCACCTGAGCCATGGCTTGTTCACCTCGCTACCATCTAGAAGGCAGAGACCGTACAGGTGCATCAACGCTGGGCCAAGAGACCTAAAAATGAGATGTCATCAGATTGTTAAATAGTCACCACTAGCCAGCCTGCTCCCAATACCCTGACCTGAACTTAGTCACTGTTACTAGCCGGCTACCATCCATGTCCTCTACCTTAGAGACTGCTGCCCTATATACAGTTGAAGTCAGAAGTTTACATACACTTTGGTTGGAGTCATTGTTTTTCAACACCTCCACAGATTTCTTGTTAACCAGCTATAGTTTTGGCAAGTCGGTTAGGACATTTACTTTGTGCATGACACAATTAATTTTTACAACAATTGTTTACATACACATTATTTCACTTATAATTCACTGTATAACAATTCCAGTGGGTCAGAAGTTTACATACACTAAACTGACTGTGCCTTTAAACAGCTTGAACAATTCCAGAAAATGATGTCATGGCTTTAGAAGCTTCTGATAGGCTAATTGACATAATTGGAGTCAATTGGAGGTATATCTGTGGATGTATTTCAAGGCCTACCTTCAAAGTCAGTGCCTCTTTGCTTGACATCATGGGAAAATCTAAAGAAATCAGCCAAGACCTCCAAAAAAGTATTGTAGACCTCCACAAAACAGGTTCATCATTGAGAGCAATTTCCAAATGCCTGAAGGTACCACATTCATCTGTACAAACAATAGTACGCAAGTATAAATACCATGGGACCATGCAGTTGTCATACCTCCCAGGAAGGAGACACGTTCTGTCTCCTAGAGATTAACGTACTTTGGTGCGAAAAGTGCAAATCAATCCCAGAACAACAGCAAGGGACCTTGTAAAGATGCAAAGATGGACTGTAAAGATGCTGGAGGAAACAGGTACAAAAATATCTATATCCACAGTAAAACAAGTCCTGTATCAACATAACCTGAAAGGCCACTCAGCAAGGATGAAGCCATTGCTCCAAAACCGCTATAAAAAAGCCAGACTACGGTTTACAACTGCACATGGAGACAAAGATTGTACTTTTTGGAGAAATGTCCTCTGGTCTGTGTACTACTCCCTTCACAGAACGGCGCGAGCTGGCTCTAGCCAGAATAGAAAGAGGAGTGGCAGGCCCCAGTGCACAACTGAGCAAGAGGACAAGTACATTAGAGTGTCTAGTTTGAGAAACAGACACCTCACCAGTCCTCAATTTGCAGCTTCATTAAATAGTACCTGCAAAGCACGTGTCTCAACGTCAAAAGTGAAGCGGCGACTCTGGGATGCTGGCCTTCTCGGCAGAGTTGCAATGTAAAATCCATATCTCAGACTGGCCAATAAAAATAAAAGATTAAGATGGGCAAAAGAACACAGACACTGGACAGAGGAACTCTGCCTAGAAGGCCAGTATCCCTAGAGTCACCTCTTCACTGTTTACGTTGAGACTGGTGTTTTAAGGGGACTATATATATTTTTTTTTATTTACATTTTTTGGATTTGCTTGTGTTGTTTTCTATTGTTAGGTATACTAACATAAGCATTTCGCTGTACCTGCGATAACAGCTGCAAAATATGTGTACTCGATCAATAACCTTTGATTTGATCTAAAGAGACTGTTTAATTGTCTGTTGTTGCTTTATCATTACAGTAGACGGCTGTCTTAAGGTTATGACACGTAATGCAGAGGGGTATATTACAAAGCAGGATCAATGAGTTAGCCAGCTAACATGCCTAAACATTCTAAATTTATTAGAATTAGAATATTCTGAATTTATTTTTGACAGATAAGCTTGGGCCTCCCAAATTGAGTAGCGTTCTAAGGCACTACATCGAAGAGCTGATCCCAGGCTGTGTTACAGCTGGCACCATAGGGAGGCGCACGAGTCAGAGGAGGGTTTGGCCGGGGGGCTGTCATTGACTCATCGTGCTCTAGAGACTCCTTGTGGCGGGCTCGGCACTTGCAAACTGAGTTCAGTCGTCAGTTGAACAGTGTTTCCTCTGACACATTGGTATGGCTGACTTCCGGGTTAAGTGGGCAGGGTGTTAAGAAGCAGTGTGTCGTAGCGGATCATGTTTCGGAGGACGCATTTCTTGACCTTCGCCTCTCCCGAGCCGGTTGGGTTGAAAAGTTTAAGCGTGTTATTGTCTAGTCAAATCAAAATGTATTATACACAGATTTGCTGATGTTATCACAGGTGCTGTGAAATGCTTGTATTTCTAGCTCCAGCAGTGCAGTAGTAATACCTAGAAAACAATATTAAACAATTCACACATAATAAATAGCTTTTCATGTACCTCTTTTTACAATCTTTGCCAGGTGGCATCCACCAGTATTGATTACTATGTATAGCTTTGTAAAACTATAAATGACCAACCACCCAGCTTTTGAGTAGAAGGTCTATTTCCCTGCTTTTGAGAGAAGCCAGCTAGTAGTTCCTGGAGACTTGCAGCAATTCAAATCAAATGTGCTTCCTAAAACAACAGGTGTAGACTAACAGTGAAATGCTTACTTACTTCCCAACAATACAGAGAGAGAAAGAGAAATACTAGAGAAATAGTATGTGACCAATCAAAAGAGGTGTTGCAAAAAGGGTCAATGCAGATATTCCAGGTCGCTATTGGTGAATGATTTAACTAACTATTTAGCAGTTTATGGCTTTGGGGTAGAAGCTGTTCTGGGTGCTGTTGGTTCTAGACTTGGTGCATAACCTAGATAAGGTTGGTATGTTTGAATTGGAGGGAGAACAGGGCTTATCATGTGTCTAGAAGGAGATTTCAGCTTGGAAAGTTAAATTTTTTCAGAGTCAGGTAATTGGTTATTGGAGGAGGATTGGAGGGAAAGAGAGAGGAGGTTGAAAATACAGAGGATGGGGTTCAAATCTATTGAAGCTTGCAATAACAAGGGAGAGGGTATGTTGAGGAAGATTTTTGTCAAGTTCAAACAGAGTGAGCCGGAAACCAGTTCGAGTTCTGGAGGTGAAATGGAAGGGTTAGAAGGTGTTGTGAGGAGCTCGGAGCCTGAGGCTGATAAAGACACGTTTGGTCCCGTGGGAATTAGACTTTTGAAGAGGGGGGAAACAGGCTGATTGGCTGATCCATGGGTGGTTTCAGGTTGGGTAGAAAAGATGGTGGGTGGTATTGAGTTGATGAAGGTAACTCAAAGTGGTCTTGTGATGTTAGTTTGGGTTTCTTCAGATCAGAGGGAGGAGGCACTCCATGCAACGCAACTTGGGTCAAGATCTGTTTTTTACTTTGCTCTTAGGAACACGGCACGATTGAAAGGAGTGATTTCTTGGGTAGCATTACGTGTGGAGGTGAAGCATTTGAAGTTGAAGATTCCTGGTGTTTGTGACGCCCACCGTTTGGTGTGACGCATACGCGGTGGTGAGCGTGGTGAAACAGAGGAGTCACTGTCAGTCCTTTTGAGTCTTTACCTGTCAAGGTCATGTTAGAATATATCAATTATCCTGTTAGAGTGTTTGTAGCAAATCCACTGCGCTGTTTCAGGTGCAGCGTTTATGGTCATGTCATAGCTGGTTGCAGGAGGGAGATTCCAAGATGTGGGAAGTGTGCAGGAAGGCATGGGATATAGGACTGTGTAGCTTTGGTGGATAAAGTTGTGTGTGTCAGCTCTAGGGGTGCACATGTTGCCTGGGATCGGAAGTGTCCAGTGCGAGAGAGGCATGTTGAGGTGGTTAGAGTCAGAGTAGTGCAGATGTTGTCATATGCTGAGGCAGTGAAAAAAGTAGAGGAGGATGGGTCAATAGTCAGGGATTCTGAGAGGATCCCTGTGAATAGTAGATCTGTGCCAGCACTTAGGGATAGACCAATGAGTGACATATGCTTCAGTAAGGTTGGCTTCTTAGCATTCATAGCAATGGTTATCAACTGTACCACAGAAATGGAATGTGAATCACAGAAAATAGATGTTGTGGTGCCAGCTGCAGAGAAGTACATGGGGGTACGATAACTTGACTTCAGAAAAGTTATAGAGTGTGCTGAGTGGTAGTGTCCCATCCTCTCAGGTCATTGGCCTGGGGTAGGAGCAGATAGGGTTAAAGTAGTGGAATTATTTACTATTTGGGGTTTTAGGCTAGGTTTCTGTACAACACTTTGTGACATCAGCTGATATAAGAAGAGCTTAATAAATACATTTGATTGATTGACTGGAAGAAGTTACAGGTTTTAATTAGTATAGGGTTAGTAGGTAGGGTAATACAATATATATATATATCACCTAGAATGCTTTTTCAACAGTCTTGAAGGAGTTCCCGCATATGCTGAGGACTTGTTGGCTGCTTTTTCTTCACTGCATTCCAACTCATCTCAAGCCATCTCAATTGGGTTGAGGTCAGGAGATTGTGGGGCCAGGTCAACTGATGCAGCACTCCATCACTCTCCTTTTAGGTCAAATAGCCTTTACACAGCCTGCAGATGTGTTGGGTCATTGTCCTGTTGAAAAACAAATGATAGTCCCACAAAGCGCAAACCGGATGGGATGGCGTATCGCTGCAGAATGCTATGGTAGCCATGCTGGTTACTTGTGCTTTGAATTCTAAATAATACAGACATTGTTACCAGAAAAGCACCACCGCGTCATCACACCTCGTCCTCCTTGCTTCACGGTGGGAACCACACATACGGAGATCATCCGTTCACCTCCTCTGCATCTCACAAAGACTTGGCGGTTGGAACCAAAATTCTCAAAATTGGACTCATTAGACCAAAGGACAGATTTCCACCTGTTTAATGTCCATTGCTAGTGTTTCTTGGCCCAAGCAAGTCTCTTTTTCTTATTAGTGTCCTTTAGTAGTGGTTTCTTCGCAGCAAATCAACCATGTTGAGATGTGTCTGTTACTTGAAATCGTTGAGCATTTATTTGGGCTGCAATCTGAGGTGCAGTTCACTCCAATGAACTTGTCTTCTGCAGCAGAGGTAACTCTGGGCCTTCCTTTCCTTTGGCAGTCCTCATGAGAGCCAGTTTCATCAAAGCGCTTGATGGTTTTTGTGACTGCACTTTAAGAAACTTTCAAAGTTTTTGAAATTTTCCGCATTAACTGACCTTCATGTCTTAAAGTAATGATGGACTGTCATTTCTCTATGCTTATTTGAGCTACTTTGAAGAATCTCAAATATAAAATATATTTTGATTTGTTAAAAAAATGTTGGGTTACTAAATGATTCCATATGTGTTATTTCATTGTTTTGATGTTTTCACTATTATTCTACAGTGTAGAAAATAGTAAAAAATAAAGAAAAACCCTGGAATGAGTAGGTGTGTCCAAACTTTTGACTGGTACTGTATATAGTACTATATATATTATTGTATATATTAAAATAAAACAATTCTGGTTCCCCTTTCCCATTTTTTATCACAAAGTGTAATGGATCTATACTACAGTTAATTTGTGGCTCGTCCTGAGACTGGTTGAATGAGTTTGTGGACCATTAACTTATTAAGTTAAGCTACTGTGTTTGCGTCGCGTTACTGGGCCAATACTAACTTCAAGACACTAGTGAGGACCTCAAGCCCGCAGATGAGCTTCCCTGAGACGATTTCTGACAGTTTGTGCAGAAATTCTTCAGTTGTAGAAACCCCACAGTTTCATCAGCTGTCCGGGTGGCTGGTCTCAGACGATCCCGCAGTTGAAGAAGCCAGATATGGAGGTCCTGAGCTGCCGTGGTTACACATGGTCTGCGGTTATGAAGCCCGTTGGACGTACTGCCAAATTCTCTAAAACAACTCTGGCAACAGCTGTGGTGGATATTCCTGCAGTCAGCATGCCAATTGCATGCTCCCTCATCTTGAGTCATCTGTGGCATTGTGTTGTGACAAAACTGCACATTTTAGAGTGCCATTTTATTGTCTTCAGCACAAGGTGCACCTGTGTAATGATCATCTTATTTAATCACCTTCTTGATATGCCACACCTGTCAGATGGATGGATTGTCTTGGCAAATAAGAAATGCTCACTCACAAGGATATAACCAATGTGTAAGTAGCATTTGAGAGAAATAAGCTTTTTGTGCACATGTAACATTTCTGAGATGTTTTATTTTAGCATGGGACCAACACTTTCTGTTTTTGTTCAGTACATTTAGGTAATCTGGTAGACGTCACTGGGCAGTTCGTGGCTGGATTTCCCTTTGTAATCTGTGATAGTTTGCAAGCCCTGCCACATCCGACAAGTGTCAGGGCCGGAGTAGTAGGATTCGTTATTAGTCCTGCATTGACGTTTGCAAGTTTGATGGCTCGTCGGAGGTCGTAGCGGGATTTGTTATAAGAGGCCGGATTAGCGGCAGCTCTAGCCTTTAGCTCAGTGTGGATGTTTCCTGTAATCCATGGCTTCTGGTTGGGATATGTATGTATGGTCACTGTGGGGTAGACTTTGTCGTAGCACTAATTGAAGAAGCCGGTGATGTGGTAAACTCCTCTATGTTATTAGATGAATCCCGGAGCATATTCCAGTCTGTGCTAGCGAAGTTCTATATTGATTTGATATTCAAGATATTGAAATACTAATAGACTATTTTCCCGAGATATGGAAATTTCACTAGGCCTATTGTGAACATTGTTTATTGTGTGAATCACGTTGTGAATTGTATATATTTTATTAAGATAACAACTACAACTATATTCCTTAAAATGCATTTACCACTTATCTTTAAACCTACTGGTCTCTGGTCTTTAACATGATCATCTCATCACTGCTCCCTCTGAAACTAATCCGTTGCATTGTTTGAGTGTTCCATGATAAGCACATGCAACACATGCACATGGACGAACACAAGACACACTAGGCAGAGTGCCTTGACAGAGTGCCTCCTGCTTACATAAGATCTTATTTCTGTATGAGATGACCCACCCTCTCCTCTCTCCTATCTCATTATCTCTCTCTCAGGAATGCATGTATGCAAACATCATCAACACTCATCCCCTCTGTTTTTCTCTTCCCCTGTTTTATTTTCTTTAAGGAAGTGAGAGACCATGTAAACAGCAACAGTGGAGATGGCATTATGAATAGAGGGGGGGGTGGAGAAGAGAGCACAGTGGGGAAACTGTGCTGTTGCCCTAGTTTTTCTCCCAGAGAGAGAGAGTTATGACATAATCACTGGCTGACAGCATGCTGTTTCTCTCTCTCTTTCTATCTCTGTGGCCTTGACCATGTTGCACTACAGCAATACCCAATGCCTGTCAATTGTCCAGTATCCATCCATAGAATTAGTGCCAATCAGGTTTAAGTAATGTCTGTTAATATAGGCCTAGTTCTTGAAAAACAAAGCACAAATGTGTTGCTGTGCTCGTTCCAAAGCTTTGCGTTAAAGTCCTAGATATTACGGCTTTATAAATCTGTTTACGGTTCAACCATGTCCAATGTACTATTCCCATCTGTGTATGAGTTGTGTATACATTGACAGCTGGACAACATCTCCCATGTACTGTAGAGGCTATAAGCAAACTGTACAGTGAGCTATAAGCCTCAGGGGAATCTCCCGGGTTTAATTGGCTTAGGGAGATAGAAAAAGGTGAGTCATGAAATCCGTTTACACAATGACATGTCCGTTGCAACAACTCCAAATGGGTGTGCTAACGTTTCTCCCCTAACCTGCCCTTTTAGTCCACGCTATCCATGCATTCTGTCATGGTTAATGAGTACATAAGTGTTGTGTGTGAATTAAGTCAAATGTAGCAAACAACCTTCTTCTAATGAAAGAGGTCAATGTTCATGCATCATTCATTGATTGTTACTAACAAATAAGTGTTACAGGCCTGAGGATGAACATAATAATTTATACATCAATAGTGTTCTTTTCCTGATGGACCCCTTTTGGAATAATTTATAAAGAATGTAACCTAGAAGAACACTTGGACATAGTTAATCCCTATTGTAAACACAGAGAAAGAGTCATCCTAGGGCAATAACAAGGCTTTTAGAAACATTTGATAGTAACACACAAATCAATCATCATTGACCCGACTTTGCATTGACCCAAAAACGAATAAATCATTTTTTATACATTGACACAAAGTAACCACCCCGGCCAGCTCAGTCCATCAAACCCTTACCGTACAAGCCGTCCTCTGGAGTCTGCGAACCTGACAGAGACATGGTTAGTGGCCGAAGGATGATTTAAATTCAGAGAGAGATTCTCACACTGACAAACACGAGCAATGAGGAGAAAACTGTATTCTAAACTGCCCTTCTTCATTCACTGTTGTTATGGTAGCACGTAGACTGTGATGATCAGAGCACGCTAATCCGCCAGCACTCCCTCCCTACTCACGTGCAGAGAAGATCGAGGTAAACAAAACAGACTTGACCCACTGGGCACACACTGGTTGAATCAACGTTGTTTCCACATAATTTCAAAGAACCAACGTGGAATAGATGTTGAAATGACGTCTGTGCCCAGTGGGGAAGCTCAACAGTAAAGAGCCATACAGCAATTTAAGTAGCTGACAACACTTGTACGGTGTATTAGATTAAGAGATAATTGATTTAATTCACTTCAACTCCATTCAGACAATGTGTATTGAAAGTTATTTAAATACACAATGTGTATTGAAATTAATGTAAATAATAGTTTTAAATGCACATCCAGGGAATGTTTAAAAAACAAACAAATTCACCCATATAATAATATGTGCAGTGTATCCTATATACACATACAGTGTTTATATAGTGAACAAAAATATAAACACATGTAAAATTGTTAAAATTGTTGCATTTATATTTCTGTTCAGTATACAATTCATGAGCTACCCCACATGAACAATTTTTCGTCTGAATCAAATAGAGGGCTTGTGAGTTGTCACAGCTTGTGGTGGTTGGTGGACAGTGACTGATCTATTTAATTCCTTTGAAAAGAAGCCCAGCAACTAGTGACATCAGCACTCCGCATGTAGACTCAGGCTCGTTCAGTGCCTGTGAAGTAAGTGCATGTTGTTGTGTCCATAGAGATACCATGGCGCATAAGGGCGGGCCGTCATGATGCACAGTAGCTCTTCTGATTCCATGTTTTTGCTTCCATGCTTCCTCTTTAAACACACACACACACGGCTCTAAATTAATATTGTTCATTGGTAGCACTGGTGCTCCTAATATAAAAAAGTTAGGAGCACAACATGAAATCTAGGAGAACCAGAATATTTTTTTATTGATCGATATATAGTATATTGGGCCTATATCTACTTTTGAAGCGCATGTTGTGCTCTAGAAACCAATATTTAACCCTGTAAAGATATTTGTTTATTATAAAAAGCTAAAATGTTGATACAAAAACCTGTAATTGAAATTAATTCAAAGTCGTTTGTAGAATAGTAGGTTTCTACATGGTGTAAAACTCTACCTATTGAGATGCATTGAATAGAAAATTCTACACGGTCTCTTTAAGAGCACAACGTTTTTGAGTGACGACATGCAAGAGATCAGTCATTTTTTAATTGCTATGATCATTGACCTTCTAAAGAAGCTAGTCATTTTCCTTTCTTTCTGTGCCCCCAAATGTTTAGATATACTGGTCATTGAACCAGGTTTTTAGCTAGCTAATGTGTTAACATGAAGGAACAAGGTGTAAACAAATGCCTGTGACTGGATTTGGAATGTCCTTCGACATGGTTTACGAACAGAGCCTGAAAATGACATTTTTGGCCCACCAGCAGCGATGGCAGCTAGATGAAAAAATATACCACATTCTTACCAGCCAATACATTTATTCACCATAATAACACGAAAAAAGAACGAAGACACAAGCGGGAGGCGACACCGCTACTCTAGCTAGCTAGGACAATGGTAGACACTGTGTGTGTGACACCAGTGGTGTAAAATACTTAAGTAAAAATACTTTAAAGTCCTACATAAGTTTATTTTTATTTTTTACTATTTATATTTTTGACAACTTAAAACTTTACTTCACTTCATTCCTAAAGAAAATCATGTACTTTTTACTCCATACATTTTCCTTGACTATGCGGGTGGCAGGGTTGCCTAGTGGTTGGAGCATTGGACTAGTAACTGAAAGGTTGCAAGTTCAAATCCGCGAGCTGACAAGGTACAAATCTGTCATTCTGCCCCTGAACAGGCAGTTAACCCACTGTTCCTAGGCTGTCATTGAAAATAAGAATTTGTTCTTAACTGACTTGCCTAGTTAAATAAAGGTAAAAAAAATATGTATAAAAAAAATGTGGATTATGTAGGAGAGGCTTCCATTAAAGAACACCCTCTGTGTTCTGTTAGACAGGTAACTATTTATCCACAATATAGCAGGGGGTGTAAAACAAAACAAAAAACCACACACTTGATACAAATCATCATGATATCAAACCCAATTTTATTGGTCGTGTACACATATTTTGCAGATTTTATGACGTGTGTAGTGAAATGCTTGTGTTCCTAGCTCCTACAATGCAGTAATACCTAACAACACACCACAATAACACCAACTTATCTGTTATGGCTTTTCAATCTCTGCTATTTCGTGGATTCAGAGCTATCTATCTAATAGAACGATTCTCTAATGTCAAACATGTAAAATGTGGTGTACCGGAAGGCAGCTCTCTAGGCCCTCTACTCTTTTCTATTTTTACGAATGACCTGCCACTGGCATTTAAAAAAATCTGTGTACCCATGCTGATGACTCAACCCTATATGCATTAGCAACCACAGTTAATGAAGTCACTGAAACCCTTAACAAAGAGTTGCAGTAAGTTTTGAAATGGGTGGCCAGTAATAAAATTGTCCTGAACATCTCTAAAACTAAGAGCATCATATTTGGTAAAAAGTGGTGAATGTTGTGGCTGTTGAACAAGATGAGGAGACTAAATTATTCTTAGAAATATTTAACCTCCGCACATTAACAAGTCCAATAGCTCAAATGAAAAATAAAAACCTTGTTCATCTACCCAGCGTGTAGGATTTTTAAAATGTTTTACAGCGAAAACATAGCATATATTTATGCTAGACCACCACCAAAACAAAGACATAAGGCAGCCATTTTGTACCACAAATGATAAAATGACAAAAAGCAGGATAAAAAAAAATCATTCACTAACCTCTTGAAAATCTTCATCAGATGACAGTCATATGACATGTTACACAGTACATTTATGTTTTGTTCGATAATATGCATTTTATATCCATAAATCTCGGTTTACATTGACGCCATGTTCAGAAAATTCTCCAAAATGTCCGGACAAAATATAGAAAGCTACGCTACGTCATCATAAACTTTGACTAAAGATACATGTTCTACATATAATTAAAAAGATACACTGGTTCTTAAAACCTCTTGATACTCCCCATCCCGGATCCGGGATCGTGAATAAAGCCTCAGGCTCATTAGCATAACACAACGTTAACGATTTCTTAAAATCGCAAATAAAATGAAAATAATGCGCCTGCTCTCAAGCTTAGCCTTTTCTTAACAACACTGTCATCTCAGATTTTCAAAATATGCTTTTGAACCATAGCGAATATATCATTTGTGTAAGAGTATTGCAAGCTAGCTTAGCATTTTGAGTAGCATTTAGCACGCAACATTTTCACGAAAACCAGATAACCAAATAAATAAAATCATTTACCTTTGAAGAGCTTCGGATGTTTTCAATGAGGAGACTCTCAGTTACATAGCAAATGTTCAGTTTTTCCTGAAAGAATCTTTGTGTAGGAGAAATCCCTCCGTTTTGTACATCACATTTGGCTACCGAAACTAACCGAAAATTCAGTCACCAAAACGTCAAACTTTTTCCGAATTAACTCCATAATATCGACCGAAACATGGCAAACGTTGTTTAGAATCAATCCTCAAGGTGTTTTTTCACATATCTCTTCATTGATATGCAGTTCGTGGAAGCCTGCTTTCCCCTCAGAATCGCATGGAAAAATACCAGCAGCTGAAAATAACGCACCAATTTCGACGGAGGACACCGGGCGGACACCTGGAAAATGTAGTCTCTTATGGTCAATCTTCCAATGATATGCCTACAAATACGTCACAATGCTGCAGACACCTTGGGGAAACGACAGAAAGGGCAGGCTCATTCCTCTCGCATTCACAGCCATATAGGGAGACAATGGAAAACGGAGCCTCAAAAATCCTGCTGATTTCCTGGTTGCCGTTTCATCTTGGTTTTGCCTGTAGCTCCCGTTCTAGGGCACCCACAGACAATATCTTTGCAGTTCTGGAAAATTCAGAGTGTTTTCTTTCCAAAGCTATCAATTATATGCATAGTCGAGCATCTTTTTGTGACAAAATATCTTGTTTAAAACGGGAACGTTTTTCATCCAAAAATGAAATTGCGCCCCCAGAGTTTCAAGACGTTAATGCAACCGCTGTGTCACATTTTTTTTTTACGTTACGGAATTAGCCTACCATGCAATAATCTGAGACGGCGCTCAGACGTAACAATATTTCTCCGCTATGTTGGAGTCAACAGAAATATAAAATTACAACATAAATATTCCCTTACCTTTGATGGTCTTCGATCAGAATGTAGTGGAAGGAGTCCTACTTCAACAATAAATTGTTTTGTTTCATAATGTACAATTCTAGTGTCCATGTAGTAGCATCTGCTAACACTTTCAGCTCAAATGCCCAAAAAATGACTTCTAGTCCAGAATATTTGTGCATCAAAACTTCCAAATTACATATTACAGGTCGATGAAACTGGTCAAAGTGCAGAATCAATCTTCAGGATGTTATAATCATACAGATCGAATATCATTCCATGATCATCTGAGGTTGTTTGGAACAAAGGAAGCACTCTTTCCCAAGCGCGCGTTCACGCACATGAAAATCTTTGCGACACTTACAACTTTTCATCCCATTAGGTCAAAGTTCACAGCATATGCTCGATTACACTTTCTACTGAATGAGGACATATAGTGGAAGACATAGGAAGTGTTTCCATATCCATAACTTGTTGGGAAGGGAGGGGGGCGATGACGTCAAAGTTGCCCCAACTTTCAGGATTCCAAAACTAGTTTGGAAGATTGCCTCCCCTGTGAGTTCTGTTATACTCACAGACATAATTCAAACGGTTTTAGAAGCTTCAGAGTGTTTTCTATCCAATAATAATAATAATAATATGCATCTATTAGCAATTTAGGACAGATTTTGATGCAGTTCACTATGGGCACGCAATTCATCCAAAGAGGAAATACTGCCCCCTATCCTGAAGAAGTTTTAAATGCTAGTAAAACAAAGTGCATGCTCTTCAACTGATTTCTGCCCGCACCCTCCCACCCGACAAGCATCACTACTCAGAAGGGTTCTGACCTTGAATATGTGGACAACTACAAATACCTAGGTTTCTGGTTAGACTGTAAACTCTCCTTCCAGACTCACATTAAACATCCCCAATCCAAAATTAAATCTAGAATCGGCTTCCTATTTTGCAACATATCCTACTTCACTCATGCTGCCAAACATACCCTCGTAAAACTGACTATCCTACCGATCCTTGACTTTGGCGATGTCATTTACAACATAGCCCCCAACACTCTACTCAGCAAAATGGATGTAGTCATCACAGCGCCTTCTGTTTTGTCACCAAAGCCCCATATACAGTTGAAGCCAGAAGGTTACATACACTTAGGTTCTTGTTAACAAACTATAGTTTCGGCAAGTCGGTTAGGACATTTACTTTGTGCATGACACAAGTCATTTATACAACAATTGTTTAGACAGATTATTTCACATAAAATTCACTGTATCACAATTCCAGTGGGTCAGAAGTTTACATACACTAAGTTGACTGTGCCTTTAAACAGCCTGGAACATTCCAGAAAATGATGTCATTGCTTTAGAAGCTTCTGAGGTGTACCTGTAGATGTATTTCAAGGCCTACCTTCAAACTCAGTGCCTCTTTGCTTGACATCATGGGAAAATCAAAAGAAATCAGCCAAGACCTTAGAAAAAAATGTAGATCGCCACAAGTCTGGTTCAATTTCCAAATGCCTGAAGGTACCACGTTCATCTGTACAAAAAATAGTACGCAAGTATAAACACCATGGACCCATGCAGCCGTCATACTGCTCAGGAAGGAGATGCGTTCTGTCTCCTAGAGATGAACGTACTTTGGTGCGAAAGTGCTAATCAATCCTAGAACAACAGCAAAGGACCTTGTGAAGATGCTGAAGGAAACAGGTACAAAATTATCTATATCCACAGTAAAACGAGTCCTATATCGACAATAACCTGAAAGTCCACTCAGCATGGAAGAAGCCACTGCTCCAAAACTGTCTTAAATAAGCCAGACTACGGTTTGCAACTGCACATGGGGACAAAGATCGTACTTTTTGGAGAAATGTTCTCTGGTCTGATGAAACAAAAACAAAGATGGCCATAATGACCATCATTATGTTTGATGGAAAAGGGGGAGGCTTGCAAGTCGAAGAACACCATCACAACCATGAAGAACAGGGGTGGCAGCATCATGTTGTGGGGGTGTTTGCTGCAGGAGGGACTGGTGCACTTCACAAAATAGATGGTATCATAAGGTAGGAAAATTATGTGGATATATTGATTCAACATCTCAAGACATCAGTCAAGAAGTTAAAGCTTGTTCGCAAATGGGTCTTCCAAATGGACAATGACACCAAGTATACTTCCAAAGTTGTGGCAAATTGGCTTAAAGACAACAAAGTCAAGTTATTGGAGTGGCCATCACAAAGCCCTGATGTCAATACACATTTCTAAGTGACCCCAAACTTCTGAACAGTAGTGTACATTTTAAAATAAATTAATAATATTTATTTATTTACCTATCATGATGGAATGGTCCCGAGTCCTATACCCTAGACACCCACCTGAGTGACCCATACACTAAGGAGAAGTCCTAATCTGTTTTATGGGCCTACTCTACTGTAAGTAGCCTATATGCAGCCAAAACATAAAGATGAATGTGGTCAGAGACCTACTAAAGCAGCACCGCCCCAAGATTCTGAGCCTGCCTGGCAGGGTTGGTCCTACAAGGCCAAAGCCCCTTGATGGGAGAGCATAATACATGGACATTCTTAAAGCTGCTAATGAGAACCTTGGTGACCTTGTACAGCACCTAGCCGGTGGGGATTTCTCTGGGATGCCCCCACCCAGGCAGTGGCAGTGCTGGCAACCCTATCTGCAGTAACCCATTGGAAGGGGGTCACACTCAGACATTCAGAGAGAAGGGGCATATTATTGTAGTCCGGTGGCACAAAATCATCTCTGCACAGAGATGCTTGGGAATATGGTCACAACGGGGGACCGCGTGTGGGCGGTCCCCACACGCCCACACTCAAGCCAGCGCATGTCCAGGCCCGTCTGAAGTTTGACAATGACGATTTGTATGATCCAGAGGAGGAATGGGAGAAGGTCAAGTAAATCAAATCAAATCAAATCAAATTTTATTTGTCACATACACATGGTTAGCAGATGTTAATGCGAGTGTAGCGAAATGCTTGTGCTTCCAGTTCCGACAATGCAGTAATTACCAACAAGTAATCTAACTAACAATTCCAAAACTAATTTCTAATAGACAGTGTAAGGGGATAAAGAATATGTACATAAAGATATGAATGAGTGATGGTGCAGAGCAGCATAGGCAAGATACAGTAGATGGTATTGAGTACAGTATATACATATGAGATGAGTATGTAAACAAAGTGGCTAGTGATACATGTATTACATAAGGATGCAGTAGATGATGGAGTACAGTATATACGTATACATATGAGATGAATAATGTAGGGTATGTAAACATTATATTAGGTAGCATTGTTTAAAGTGGCTAGTGATATATTTTACATCCTTTCCCATCAATTCCCATTATTGAAGTGGCTGGAGTTGAGTCAGTGTGTTGGCAGCAGCCACTCAATGTTAGTGATTGCTGTTTAACAGTCTGATGGCCTTGAGATAGAAGCTGTTTTTCAGTCTCTCGGTCCCAGCTTTGATGCACCTGTACTGACCTCGCCTTCTGGATGATAGCGTGGTGAACAGGCAGTGGCTCGGGTGGGTATTGTCCTTTATGATCTTTATGGACTTCCTGTAACATCGGGTGGTGTAGGTGTCCTGGAGGGCAGGTAGTTTGCCCCCGGTGATACGTTGTGCAGACCTCACTACCCTCTGGAGAGCCTTACGTTTGTGGGCGGAGCAGTTGCCGTACCAGGCTGTGATACAGCCCGCCAGGATGCTCTCGATTTTGCATCTGTAGAAGATTGTGAGTGCTTTTGGTGACAAGCCGAATTTCTTCAGCCTCCTGAGGTTGAAGAGGCGCTGCTGCGCCTTCTTCACGATGCTGTCTGTGTGAATGGACCAATTCAGTTTGTCTGTGATGTGTATGCCGAGGAACTTAAAACTTACTACCCTCTCCACTACTGTTCCATCGATGTGGATAGGGGGGTGTTCCCTCTGCTGTTTCCTGAAGTCCACAATCATCTCCTTAGTTTTGTTGACGTTGAGTGTGAGGTTATTGTCATGACACCACACTCCGAGGGCCCTCATCTCCTCCCTGTAGGTCGTCTCGTCATTGTTGGTAATCAAGCCTACCACTGTTGTGTCGTCCGCAAACTTGATGATTGAGTTGGAGGCGTGCATTGCTGCGCAGTCGTGGGTGAACAGGGAGTACAGAAGTAGTCTGATGAGACAGAAATAGAGCATTTTGGTCTAAACTCCACTCGTCGTGTTTGGAGGAAGAAGAAGGATGAGTACAACCCCAATAACACCATCTCAACCGTGAAGCATGGAGGTGGAAACATCATTCTTTGGGGATGCTTTTCTGCAAAGGGGACAGAACGACTGCACCGTATTGAGGGGAGGATGGATGGGGCCATGTATTGTGAGATCTTGGCCAACAACCTCCTTCCCTCAGTAAGAGCATTGAAGATGGATCGTGGCTAGGTCTTCCAGCATGACAATGACACGAAACACACAGCCAGGGCAACTAAGGAGTGGCTCCGTAAGAAGCATCTCAAGGTCCTGGAGTGGCCTAGCCAGTCTCCAGACCTGAACCCAATAGAAAATCTTTGGAGGGAGCTGAAAGTCCGTATTGCCCAGTGACAGCCCCGAAACCTGAAGGATCTGGAGAAGGTCTGTATGGAGGAGTGGGCCAAAATCCCTGCTGCAGTGTGTGCAAACCTGGTCAAGAACTACAGGAAACGTATGATCTCTGTAATTGCAAACAAAGGTTTCTGTACCAAATATTAAATTCTGCTTTTCTGATGTATCAAATACTTATGTCATGCAATAAAATGCAAATTAATTACTTAAAAATCATACAATGTGATTTTCTGGATTTTTGTTTTAGATTCCGTCTTTCACAGTTGCAGTGTACCTATGATAAAAATTACAGACCTCTACATGCTTTGTAAGTAGGAAAACCTGCAATATCGGCAGTGTATCATATACTCGTTCTCCCCAAATGTACATGGCGGAGGCTCAATCAAGCTAGTTGTCTTCATTACTTTCTTATGTCATTTTCTCCGGCACCAAAAGTTTAAAAAAAATTGTTGTAAGGGGAAAGAATAAGGTCACATAATTGGCATATATATTACTCTTACAGAATTTCCACGTGGGCGAGGATATTGAAAATGTAATCAAAGCCTACTTGTTTCTAACTAGGATAGAATAATTTATAACTAACTTTTTCCGATATAACATAGATACAGCAGATCCCCTTATTATATGAGGCACTTTTAAATGTGCCTTTATAGACAATGAAATTCACTCATCTATAATACAAAAGCAATTTAGGTCAAATGAGTCAATTTTAACTAAGGAAATGGAAGGACTAAGGACTAGACAGAGAGCAATAGAAACTGTACCATAGAGGCTCAGAATAAGTTAGAGGAAAAACAAAAAGAAATGGAGGAACTTATTCAACAAAGATCCAGTGTAATATATTGTAAAAATAAAGACAACTGGATGGAATATGCAGAAAAATGCACCAAATAATGTTTTGGTCTCCATATAGAAATGCTACAAAAAATAATTTACTGGAAGTACAATCATTACTGGAACTACAATCATGGGTGACTCATTACCCATGATTCACCAAACGATATTGTGGAAGAGGAAGTAAAGTACTTTTACATGCTGACCAAACTAAACCGCTGGCGCGCATGTAGATTTTGTACCCCTACACAAGACACGACCAGAACGAGCAGGTTGAAATATCAAAACAAACTCTGAACCAATTATATTAATTTGGGGACAGGTTGAAAAGCATTAAACATTTATGGCAATGTAGCTAGATGTTGCTAGCTAATTTGTCCTGGGATATAAACACTGGGTGGTTATTTTACCTGAAATGCACAAGGTCCTCTACTCCGAAAATTAATCCACAGATAAAACAGTAAACCGAATTAGTTTCTCGTCATCTCTCCTCCTTCCTTCAGGCTTCTTTTTCTGCTTTGGACTTTAAATTGAGGTTGACAACCAACTATACGGTGCATTACTACAACCAACTGGAGTGGAGACTTCAGTTCATCTTTCAATCACCCACGTGGGTATATGCTCCTAAAAACCAATGAGGAGCTTTGAGAGGCAGGACATGCAGCACGTTGAGCATCACAAAGTTCTATTTTAGCACCTGGCCACGCAGACGCTCGCTGTCTTGCCCGAGCAGTGTGGGTGCAATGATTGAATAACATGTATGTGTAAATTTATTAATTATTCCTATTAATAATGTAAAATTAATATCTGTACATAAAGACTCATGTGAAGTCCAAATTACAGAGGAGGAACATCTTGATGCAATTAAAGCCTTTAAGTTCGGGAAAACTCCAGGACTGGATGTCATACTTGTGGAGGTATACCAAACGATTTTTGGATATACTCAGAGGACCATTATTAGCATGTTTTAATCACTCCTATATAAATGGTAGATTATTGGACACTCAACAAGAAGGTCTGATTTCATTATTACTGAAACAGGATCCAAGTGGTAAATATAAAGATCCTGTCCATGTAAAAAACTGTTGGCCTCTTACACTTCGGTGTTGCGATGCAAAAATTCTAGGTAAATGCTTAGCGCATAGAATTTAAAAGGTATTGTCGGATATTATTAATCCTAATCAGACAGGTTTTTTACATTGACGATACATTGGAGATAATATAAGGCAAGTACTGGAAACAATAGAATACTATGAAATATCTGGGAAACCAGGCCTGGTATTCATAGCTGACTTTGAAAAGGCCTACGATAAAAGTACCTTGGTATAAAATGGGTTAAAGTTATGTATAGTAACGCTAGGTGTAAGATAGTAAATAAAGGCTAGTTTTAAACTCTCAAGAGGAGTAAAACAAGGTTGTCCACTATCGGAATATCTATTTATTATTGTCATTGAAATGTTAGCTGTGAAAATCAGATCCAACAATAATATTAAAGGACTAGAAATCCAGGGCTTAAAAACAGAGGTGCCATTGTACGCTGATGATTCATGTTTTCTTTTAAATCCACAATGAGAATTCCTCTACAGCCTCATAGAGGATCTATATGCTTTCTCTAACCTCTCTGGATTAAAACCAAATTATGCTATTACGTATTGGATCACTAAAAAATACAACATTTACATTACCGTGTAGTTCACCAATACAATGGTCTGACAGGGATGTGGACATATTCTGTATACATGTCCCGAAAGAAAGAAATGATCTCACACAGGAAAATACCTGTCTATTTGTGGGAAAATCACACTGATTAACTATTTAGTCATATCACAGTTTAATTATTTGCTTATGGTTTTGCCTACACCTAGCGACCTGTTTATTTAAATTATATGAGCCAGACAAAATTAAACAGGCTTATTTATATAATGAATATGAATTTGGAGGGCAGAAATTATTCAATATTAAAACAAACTTCTCACTAAAGGCGTCAGTCATGCAAAGTTATACTTAAATCCGAATGGGTTCTCTAGCAAATTAGTAAGAATGTCTCACCCCATGTTCAAGAATGGCCTTTTTCCCTTTGTTCAGATTACAACCGCTCACTTTCGTTTATTTGAAAACAAAATAATCTCCAAAATATCGTTATTTTTTTAAACAAGCCATAGAAAGTTGGTTGCAATTTCAGTTTAATCCACCAGAAAAGACAGAACAAATAATACAAATGTTGTGGATAAATTCAAATATACTAATTGATTAAGTATAAACTTTCTTAACTGACTTTAGTTAAATAAAGGTAAAAAATAGAAATCCAATATGGATGGTGATAAGAGATAGATGGGAGGGGCTGATGAAGGGTGGGACCAATAACAACAGTAAAATATAATGTAATGTGTTATTTCTTACATTAGTACCCCAGGTCATCTTAGATTTCATTACATACAGTCGAGAAGAACTACTGAATATAAGAACAGCGTCAACTCACCATCAGTACGACCAAGAATATGACTTTCGCGAAGCGGATCCTGTTCTGCCTTTCACCCAGGACAACGGAATGGATCCCAGCCGGGGATCCGAGCAAGGGTAGCATTCCAGAGGGACATCAGAGACTGAAACGTTCTGTGCTTTACGGAAACATGGCTCACTGGAGAGATGCTATCGGAGTCGGTGCAGCCTGCTGGTTTCTCCACGCATCGCGCCGACAGAAACAAACATCTTTCTGGTAAGAAGAGGGGAGGGGGCGTATGCCTTATGGCTAACGAGACGTGGGGTTGTCACAAAAACATACAGGAACTCAAGTCCTTCTGTTCACCTGATTTAGAATTCCTCACAATCAAATGTCGACCGCATTATCTACCAAGGGAATTCTCTTCGATTATAATCACAGCCGTATATATTCCCCCCCAAGCAGACACATTGATGGCTCTGAACTAAATTTATTTGACTCTTTGCAAACTGGAATCCATACATCCTGAGGCTGCATTCATTGTAGCTGGGGATTTTACCAAGGCTATTCTGAAAACAAGACTCCCTAAATTGTGTCAGCATATCGATTGCGCAACCAGGGCTGGCAAAACCTTGGATCATTGCTATTCTAACTTCCGCGACGCATATAAGGCCCTGCCCCGCCCTCCTTTCGGAAAAGTTGACCACGACTCCATTTTGTTGATCCCTGCCTACAGACAGAAACTAAAACAAGAAGCTCCCACACTGAGGTTTGTCCAACGCTGGTCCGACCAATCTGATTCTACACTCCAAGACTGCTTCCATCACGTGGACTGGGATATGTTTCGTATTGCGTCAGACAACAACATTGACGAATACGCTGATTCGGTGTGCGAGTTCATTAGAACGTGCGTTGAAGATGTCATTCCCATAGCAAGATTAAAACATTCCCAAACCAGAAACCGTGGATTGAAGGCAGCATTTGCGTGAAACTGAAAGCGCGAACCACTGCTTTTAATCAGGGCAAGGGGACCGGAAACATGACCGAATACAAACAGTGTAGCTATTCCCTCCGCAAGGCAATCAAACAGGCAAAGCGTCAGTATAGAGACAAAGTAGATTCTCAATTCAATGGCTCAGACACAAGAGGTATATGGCAGGGTCTACAGTCAATCACGGATTACAAAAAGAAAACCAGCCCCGTAATGGACCAGGATGTTCTTCTCCCAGGCAGACTAAATAACTTTTTTTGCCCGCTTTGAGGACAATACAGTGCCACTGACACGGCCTGCAACCAAAACATGCGGCCTCTCCTTCACTGCAGCCGAGGTGAGTAAAACATTTAAACGTGTTAACCCTCGCAAGGCTGCAGGCCCAGACGGCATCCCCAGCCGCGTCGTCAGAGCATGCGCAGACCAGCTGGCTGGTGTGTTTACGGACATATTCAATCAATCCCTATCCCAGTCTGCTGTTCCCACATGCTTCAAGAGGGCCACCATTGTTCCTGTTCCCAAGAAAGCTAAGGTAACTGAGCTAAACGACTACCGCGCCGTATCAATCACTTCCGTCATCATGAAGTGCTTTGAGAGACTAGTCAAGGACCATATCACCTGCACCCTACCTGACACCCTAGACCCACTCCAATTTGCCTACCGACCAAATAGGTCCACAGACGATGCAATCTCAACCACACTGCACACTGCCCTAACTCATCTGGACAAGAAGAATACCTATGTGAGAATGCTGTTCATCGACTACAGCTCGGCATTCAACACCATAGTACCCTCCAAGCTCGTCATCAAGCTCGAGACCCTGGGTCTCGAACCCGCCCTGTGCAACTGGGTGCTGGACTTCCTGACGGGCCGCCCCCAGGTGGTGAGAGTAGGCAACAACATCTCCACCCCGCTGATCCTCAACACTGGGGCCCCACATGGGTGCGTTCTGAGCCCTCTCCTGTACTCCCTGTTCACCCACGACTGCGTGGCCACGCACGCCTCCAACTCAATCATCAAGTTTGCGGACGACACAACAGTGGTAGGCTTGATTACCAACAACGACGAGACGGCCTACAGGGAGGAGCTGAGGGCCCTCGGAGTGTGGTGTCAGGAAAATAACCTCACACTCAACATCAACAAAACTAAGGAGATGATTGTGGACTTCAGGAAATAGCAGAGGGAACACACCCTATCCACATCGATGGAACAGTAGTGGAGAGGGTAGTAAGTTTTAAGTTCCTCGGCATACACATCACAGACAAACTGAATTGGTCCACCCACACAGACAGCATCGTGAAGAAGGCGCAGCGGCGCCTCTTCAACCTCAGGAGGCTGAAGAAATTCGGCTTGTCAACAAAAGCACTCACAAACTTCTACAGATGCACAATCGAGAGCATCCTGGCGGGCTGTATCAACGCCTGGTACGGCAACTGCTCCGCCTACAACCGTAAGGCTCTCCAGAGGGTAGTGAGGTCTGCACAACGCATCACCGGGAGCAAACTAACTGCCCTCCAGGACACCTACACCACCGATGTTACAGGAAGGCCATAAAGATCATCAAGGACAACAGCCACCCGAGCCAATGCCTGTTCACCCCGCCATCACCCAGAAGGCGAGGTCAGTACAGGTGCATCAAAGCTGGGACCGAGAGACTGAAAAACAGCTTCTATCTCAAGGCCATCAGACTGTTAAACAGCCACCACTAACATTGAGTGGCTGCTGCCAACACACTGACTCAACTCCAGCCACTTTAATAATGGGAATTGATGGGAAATTATGTAAAATATATCACTAGCCACTTTAAACAATGCTACCTAATATAATGTTTACATACCCTACATAATTCATCTCATATGTATACGTATATACTGTACTCTATGTCATCTACTGCATCTTTATGTAATACATGTATCACTAGCCACTTTAACTATGCCACTTTGTTTACATACTCATCTCAGATGTATATACTGTACTCGATACCATCTACTGTATCTTGCCTATGCTGCTCTGTACCATCACTCATTCATATATCTTTATGTACATATTCTTTATCCCCCTACACTTGTGTGTATAAGACAGTAGTTTTGGAATTGTTAGTTAGATTACTTGTTGGTTATTACTGCATTGTCGGAACTAGAAGCACAAGCATTTTGCTACACTCGCATTAACATCTGCTAACCATGTGTATGTGACAAATAAAATTTGATTTGATTTGATTTAGGTTCAGAACGTTTGTGAAATAACACAGTTAAAAATATACAGCAAATAGAAATCAAACTGGACGGACATCAGAAATAGAGGAAGGCCAGGACTCAAAACAAACAAGATTGTCACACCCTGATCTGTTTCACCTGTCTTTGTGATTGTCTCCACCCCCCTCCAGGTGCCGCCCACCCTCCCCAATATCCCCTGTGAATTTATCTGTGACCAGTTGGTCTTGTTTGTCAATTCTACCAGCGGTTTTTGGTCATTTTGTGGTCATTTTGTGTCCTCTTGTCCTTTAAAAGAATCAGGCTCACTGGTAAGAACAAGTACTCTGGTGGGCTATATGGAGAACTTTCCCGCCTCCCTTGCTTGCACCCCTGTTCATGCCATTCTGCTGTGGGGAGGTCAGTCTAAATCTCTTCGGGTCCTCATTGATTCTTGGGCCGAGTTTTTTGGACACTACCCTGGCTTCCGAGCTGAACATCCCCACAGCCCCTCTCCTCTTCTATGGATGTTAGAGTGCTGGACGGGAGCTCTATAGACTGGGTCACTCATATTACCACTCCCATCAACCTACGAGTGTCAGGGAATCACAGCAAGACTATTCAATTCCTGCTCATCAAGTCTCCTTAGATTCCCATGGTATGGGGATTCTCCTGGCTCCAGTGACACAATCCCCTCATCAACTAGTCTACTGGTGCCATCATGGGCAGGAGTCCGTTCTGCCATGCCCAGTGACTGAAGTCAGTGCAACCTTCCCCGGGACGTCCTGGGGGCTTGGAAGGTGCCCCGGACCTTGCTGCCATTCCCGCAGAGTACCAGGACTGGGGGCAGTTCAACAAGGAATTGAACCACTTTGCTTTCGTTGCACCGACCTTATGACTGCGGGATTGACCTTGTCCCTAGCACCGCTCCGACTGTACTTGTTGTTGGGACTGGAGACCAAGGCATTGGACACCTACATTGGGGATTTCCTAGCTGCAGGATTTATACATCTTTCGTCCTCTTCCGCTGGCGCAGGGTTCTTCTTTGTGGAGAAGAAGGACAAGACCCTGTGCCCGTGCATCGACTACCTAGAGTCTAATGACATAACGGTGAAGACCCGCTATCACTCATCTCCTCTGCCTTCGAGCCACTCCAGGGGGCCACCGTGTTTTCCAAGCTGGATCTATGGAACGTCTACCACCTGGTGCGGATACGGGAGGGGGATGAGTGGAAGATCGCCTTCAATAAGGCCAGCAGCCACTACGAGTATTTGGTCATGCCGTTTGGCCTCACCAATGTCCCTGCTGTGTTACAGGCTCTGGTAAATTATGTTCTCCACGACATGTTGAACTGGATCGTCTTCGTCTACATTGATGACATCCTCGTCTTCTCCAGCTCCCCCCAAGAACATGTGCTCCTCGTCCAACAGGTTCTTCAACGCCTCCTAGAGAACCAGCTGTTTGCTAAGGCAGAGAAGTGTGAGTTCCATCGCTCCACCATCCCCTTTCTGGGGTACATCATCTCCACTGGTAGTGTCCAGAAGGATCATGGGAAGTTGAGAGCAGTGGTGGATTGGCCCCAGCCTTCTTCCAGGGTGCAGCTGCAACGTTTCCTGGGGTTCGCCAACTTCTATCGCCACTTCGTCCACGGTTACAGCACCCTTGCTTCCCCCTGTCAGCAGTCACTTCTCCCCAGGTTCCATTCACGTGGTCCCCTGCTGCTGACCGTGCATTCAGGGACCTCAATCACCGCTTCACCACATCTCCCATCCTGGTTCATCCTAACCCTTCCCATCAGTTCGTGGTGGAGGCCGATGTGTCGGATGTAGGAGTGGGGGTGGTTCTGTCCCAGCGTTCTGCACTGGACCTGAAGCTACATCCCTGCGCCTTCTTCTTCCATCATCTCAACAATACGGAGAGAAACTACGATGTGGGAAATCGTGAGCTTCTCGCAGTGAAGATGGCGTTGGAGGAATGGAGGTACTGGCTGGAAGGGGCGGAACATCCATTCATTGTATGGACCAACCACAAAAACTTGCAGTATATCAGCACCGCCAAACGCCTCAACTCCAGGCAAATCACATAAAATCAAATTGCATTAGTCACATGCGCCGAATACAACAGGTGTAGACATTACTATGAAATGCTAACTTACGAGCCACTAACCAACAATGCAGTTAAAAGAAATATGGATAAGAATAAGGAATAAAAGTAATAGGTAATTAAAGAGCAGCAGTAAAATAACAATAGTGAGACTATATACAGGGGGGTACCGGTACAGAGTCAATGTGTGGGGGCACCGGTTATTTGAGATAATATGTACATGTAGGTAGAGTTATGAAAGTGACTATGCATAGATGATAACAACAGAGAGTAGCAGCAGTGTGAAAGAGGGGTGGGGGGGCAATGCAAATAGTCTGAGTAGCCATTTGATTAGCTGATCAGGAGTCTTATGGCTTGGGGTTAGAAGCAATTTAGAAGCCTCTTGGACCTAGACTTGGCGGTCCGGTACTGCTTGCCATTTGGCAGCAGAGAGAACAGTCTATGACTTGGGTGGCTGGAGTCTTTGACAGTTTTTAGGGCCTGCCTCTGACACTGCCTGGTATAGAGGTCCTGGATGGCAGGAATCTTGACCCCAGGATGATGTACTTGGCCGTTCGCACTACCCTCTGTAGTGCCTTGTGGTTAGAGGCCGAGCAGTTGCCATGCAACCAGGATTTTCTCAATGATGCAGCTATAGAAATCTAGAACCTTTTGAGGATCTGAGGACCCATGCCAAATCTTTTCAGTCTCCTGAGGGGGAATAGGTTTTGTCGTGCCCTCTTCATGACTGTCTTGGTGTGCTTGAACCATGTTAGTTTGTTGGTGATGTGGAGAGAGTACAGGAGGGGACAGAGAACGCACCCCTGAGGGGCCCCTGTGTTGAGGATCCACGTGGCGGATGTGTTGTTACCTACCCTTACCATCTGGGGGAGGCCCGTCAGGAAGTCCAGGATCCAGTTGCAGTTGGAGGTGTTTAGTCCCAGGGTCCTTAGCCTATGGATTTTGTCGCAAATCTCTCCCCGTCTCAGGGCAACACTGCCATACTGACGGTGGTCGACCGGTTTTCCAAGGCCGCCCACTTCATTCCTCTCCCCAAACTACCCTCGGCCAAGAAGACGGCCTAGCTCATGATGCAGCACGTGTTCCGGATCCATGGACTGCCCATGGACATGGTCTCTGACCTGGGCCCTCAGTTCTCATCTCGATTCTGGAAGGCGTTCTGCACCCTCATTAGGTTGTCGGCCAGCCTGTCCTCCAACCAGGACCTTGAGACAACTCTGCGCTGCCTGGTCTCCGCCAACCGCAACACCCTTCCCTGCTCTGCCATGGGCCTATCACCCTTTGAATGTTCCCTGGGGTATCAGCCCCCTCTCTTCCTCGAGCAAGAGGAAGACGTTGGCGTACCTTCTGCCCAAATGTTTGTCCGCCGCTGTCTTCATTCCTGGAGGAGAACCCGGTTACCAATTCTCAACACCACCTCCAGGTATCAGCGGCAAGCAGATGGCCATCGGACTCCGGCTCCCCGGTATTGTCTTGTGCAGAAGGTATGTCTATCCATCCGGGATCTGCCCCTCCGGGTGGAATCCCGCAAGCTTCCCCCACGGTTTATTGGCCCGTTTCCCATCTCTAAAATAGGTGGGAGGGCACAAAGGCTGTCAACAATTTATGAATGTGTATTTTGCCTACATGGGTAATGGAAACCCTTCAACCACCTCATTTTTATACAACTCTGTAGTTTTTTTTTGTGGGCGTGACATTGTTACGTCCAGCTGTTTTTATCGACGCAAGATAGTTAACTGGAAATGCACCTTAACAGGCAATTGTCTTTATTTATTTGCAAAAAAATCACAAGACAAGTTAATGGAAACATAACTAGTGATCGTATTCTTCACATAGAGGCTTTGGATTGAATTAATCTGTGCTTTGGATTGAATTAATCGCTTTTTTCTCTAGGGCATTCTGAAAAACAACTGCCCAGTGAAGCCTATCATTACAACAATTATTAATCAATTGTTGTCATCCCTAATCAATGGGCCTGCAGTAAGAAGATTATTAAATATTGATTATGTAGGCTATTATACACCACTTCAGTTGTTGTTGATGTTGCTTTGTGTTGGTCATACTATTGGTTGTCCTTCTCACAGACAACACTGCCACCTGGCTGTTACAGCTCTCAATGATGACTATGTACCATATCACTGCAAGGCCTACACTACACTAGAGTTTTGTCCAGCTTTCACACCAAACCGGGCCTATGTTAAACTGCACTATTATTCAGACACTTTTACTACTGCATTAGTATTCCAAAGTTGATGAGCAACCTAATGCAATTTGAATTGGTTCAAACAGAGAAGTGTGGAAGTTTTCATATTCAAAGAATGCTAACATCTGGGATAAGGGATAAGTCCATATCCCATAATGGTGTTTTTCTCTCAGTCTCTGGCCAAAACCTCAGGCCCCTAAAACCCTGGTGCCAAGACTCGGTCTATGATATTGGCTTTCACAATCTATTCCTTTACCCATTTTCTCCTCCCTTCCATTGATTCACTTTGTTTCTCATCTCATCTGACCTCCCATTCTGCCCTGACACAGAAACCCAGAAGTTAGCCATTCATCAAAGGAGCTTAAGATCTCTGTGACAATGTTCTGTCTCTGTCTCGTAGAAGAATATGTGCATTCTGGGATGACACGCTCTTAAGAGACCAGCAAATGACCATCCGTAGTACTCATCCATCATGTTTTACGTTTACAGATTGCGAAAAAATAAAACCTTTTCAGGTAATGGCTACGGTTAGATCATCCCATTAGACAATGTCCCCAATTCTACAAGACTGCATTAGGAGATGATTGATGACTTGATCTGAGTCGGCACTAAAGGCTTCTGCATAAAATTCGCTCTTGTAGCCGGCCAGACATGGCTGGCTTGATTAATGAACGCCAATAAAACTAGTTGTGTTCTTTCGTTGGCTCCCGTGGACCCTGTGAAAACAGGATCTGATTGGCTGCCCCGCCGAGCCCGCTTGGATTAGTGTGATAAATAATAATTACAGTTCCCGGCCTCGCCCCTAGAGGATGGAAGCCTATTGGCTCAGAGAGGGATCGTGGATCGACACCACGCCATGGTTCTGTGTTACTAAACAACCAAGGCCTATTGCACGTATAAGCACTCTGTTCACACTTTTAGATGTATTTGATGAATTGAGGGACGTGACTGCAGTCACGGCTTGTTTTTACATAATAACTGGCCCAAATCCACCGAGGATGAGTTCCAGGAGCTTCATGTTAATTAAGTTTAAGTGGCTGTCATCCTCTCGCCATCTCCACCAATGACACTTTGAAGCTTCCTTATTCATCATATCCTATCATGTTATTCATTGTCCTTGCTGGATAGAGAGAGAGAATCAAATGGGATGAGATCTGTCTACCCTCCACCCCCCAGGCATTTACCTTATCTATGCATCCCCTCACCCAGCAAGCTCTACAACACTAGATGGATGACAAGTACTGTAGGAATAATGATACAGTCGTAACAATACAAGAAGAAAATTGCTTGAATCAATTGGTTCTAGTCAACAGACTGCGATCAGAAAATAGCATACTCTATTACATGTAAAACAGAGAGAAAGAGCAACACCCTGAGCGTGACAGAATAAAACAACATGTTAGATTTATCTACTGTGGCGTGACATCACAGCACACTGCTTAATTTTCACATAAACACACACACATGCAGGGAATGTGAAAATATGTGTGGCAGCGCAGCCACACACACACACACACACACACACACACACACACACACACACACACACACACACACACACACACACACACACACACACACACACACACACACACACACACACACACACACACACACACACACACACGCAAAGACCTCAGCATAAATTGCAGCCAAGGCCAAATGAATCTATGAATCATCACTTGGATAAAACTGCTTATACGTTTTTTTTTAATCAACATCAAGGTGATTTGGATTATCTTTATATGGTAGATATACTGTATCCATACAGAACAGCAGTTTAACCTTCTATTTCAACTGTGTGTGGCTATGAATAGGATTCTAGAATTGGACATCGAATACGGTGTATGCTTTACTCATATGCATTCCATTGTTCCCCTCATCATGATTCTCTGGTTGTGCTGCTTCTGTTCATATTATGAGTAAAATACATCTGCAGAATTCAACCTCTCTTCATATCTCTTATCCTCTCTCTTTTCTTCTGTGCTTCCCCTCTCTGCCCTTCTTCCAGCCCTATACAGCCAACCTTGGTGTCGTGTCATACCCCCTTCCTTTTCCCACCTCACATGCCAGGGTTTCTCTCTCTCTCTCTCTCTCTCTCTCTTTCTCTCTCTCTCTCTCTCTCTCTCTCTCTCTCTCTCTCTCTCTCTCTCTCTCTCTCTCTCAATTCAATTTAAGGTCCCTCTCTCTCCCTCCCACTCTTTCTTCCTCTCTCTCTCGCTCTCTCTCAATCAATTCAATTTCAATTCAATTATATCTCTCTTTCTCCCTCTTTCTCCCTCTTCCTCGCTCCCTCTCTCTGCAGCTGTACATACTCTGTTTTTTAATTAGATAGAGACACAAGCCCCACCTTCTCCTATCTCCTACTCTCCCCCATCTCTCACTCTGCCCTCTCTCGCTCTCCCTCCCTCCCCCCTCCCTCTCTATCCCTTCCTCTCATTCTCTTTCTCTCGCTCTCTCTCGGTCTCTCTCCGCTGACAAGGATACAGGACTTGCGCGGTGACACTGAGAGGGACAGAAAGGTCAGAAAGGGAGAGAGGGAGTGAGAGAAAGACAGAGTGAGGTAGACAGAAAGAGAAGGAGCGAGAGAAAGAGAGCGGGAGACAGAGGGAGCAAACTGAATGGCGCATCTAAGAGGATAACTGCCTGTTTATTCACTGTGTCTCTGACTCCTGCTCTCCCTCCTGTTCTCTCTTACACATGCGCCTGCGCACACACTCTGAAATACACTTTCAGACTCACACACACATACATGCTGACAGTCACCTGCAAAGCCACTGTGCTCAGGCTAGGAAATGAGTAGGCTTATAGTTGAGGAGATGACTCTGAGGGGAAGAGAGTGAAACAGAGGGCACAGCAGGGAGGGAGAGAGAGAGAGAGAGAGAGAGAGAGAGAGAGAAGAGGAGGAGAGGGACAGATGGAGTCCTTACTGATGATGCTAGGGAACGGAGGAACTGAGAACACCGAGCAGCAGTGAAAAAGAGATGTGAAAGAAATAAAGGGGAATAAATGGAGCGATGTAAGAATGGAACAAACAGAGCATAGGAAAGAAGAGGAAGAAGCATATGAAAAAGAAGAGAGATAGAGATGGTGTGTGACTCCTCTGTTCAGTATTCTGAAGGATATTCCCAGCATCATTTCACTTCTACCCAAACAGCCCACGACAGAGGGAGAGGAGGAATGGTCCCAGGAGAGTAGGAAAAGGGACAACAGATTATCAGAGGACAGGTGTAAAGGAGCGATATAAGGAATACATGCAGTGGAGTTACTGGTGAGTTACTTGTGAGTAACTGGTGAGTTACTGGTGAGTTACTGGTGAGTTACTGGTGAGTTATTGATGAGTTATTGATGAGTTACTGGTGAGTTACTGGTTTCTGCTTGTTTAGACTTGTTTGTGTTTCTCTTCCTTTCTACTCGGGTGTGCAAACTTATTACAACCAGGGGGGAAATGAATGGGAGAGAAATCTGTTTGTGTGTGTGAGTTGTGGGCGTGTGTGTGTGTGTGTGTGTGTGTGTGTGTGTGTGTGTGTGTGTGTGTGTGTGTGTGTGTGTGTGTGTGTGTGTGTGTGTGTGTGTGTGAGTTGTGTGCGTGTGTGTGTGTGTGTGTGTGTGTGTGTGTGTGTGTGTGTGTGTGTGTGTGTGTGTGTGTGTGTGTGTGTGTGTGTGTGTGTGTGTGTGTGTGTGTTAGGAAGTGCTTTACAGCCGGTGTGGGAGTTGTGTGTGAGATTGCTTATCTTTATGAGCGGCTTTAAAGACCAAGGGGCTTATATTGGGTTGTCAGAGATGCCGGTTTGCAGATTGAAGCAGGAAAAAAATATAGATAAAAAAGGTTTTATTGTCACATACACTAGGTAGGTGGAGTGAAATGTGTTGATATTCAGGGTCAGTCATAGTAGTATGACAGGTGTAGTGAAATGTGTTGATATTCAGGGTCAGTCATAGTAGTATGACAGGTGTAGTGAAATGTGTTGATATTCAGGGTCAGTCATAGTAGTATGACAGGTGTAGTGAAATGTGTTGATATTCAGGGTCAGTCATAGTAGTATGACAGGTGTAGTGAAATGTGTTGATATTCAGGGTCAGTCATAGTAGTATGAGAGGTGTAGTGAAATGTGTTGATATTCAGGGTCAGTCATAGTAGTATGAGAGGTGTAGTGAAATGTGTTGTTATACAGGGTCAGTCATAGTAGTATGACAGGCGTAGTGAAATGTGTTGATATTCAGGGTCAGTCATAGTAGTAGGACAGGTGTAGTGAAATGTGTTGATATTCAGGGTCAGTTATAGTAGTACAACTCCACTGGAGCACATTAGGGTGAAGTGCCTTGCTCAAGGGCACCGTAACAGATCTTTCCACTTGTCGGCTCAGGTATTCAAACCTGTAACCTTTCGGGTTACTGGCCCAACACTACTAACGCTAGGCTACCTGTCACCTTAGAATGCTGTCAGTGCATATTTCCCACGAGTGAAAGTGTGTGGGGGTCTATGTATTTAAGAGAGCACATGTGTACACTGTCTGTGTACTTACTGAGAGGCATGCCTTTGTGTATACTGCATGAACATGTATTTAATGTATACACTGTCTGTGTACTTACTGAGAGGCATGCCTTTGTGTACACTGCATGAACATGTATTTAATGTGTACACTGTCTGTGCACTTACTGAGAGGCATGCCTTTGTGTATACTGCATGAACATGTATTTAATGTGTACACTGTCTGTGTACTTACTGAGAGGCATGCCTTTGTGTATACTGCATGAATGTGTATTTAATGTGTACACTGTCTGTGTACTTAATGAGAGGCATGCCTTTGTGTATACTGCATGAACGTGTATTTAATGTGTACACTGTCTGTGTACTTACTGAGAGGCATGCCTTTGTGTATACTGCATGAACGTGTATTTAATGTGTACACTGTCTGTGTACTTAATGAGAGGCATGCCTTTGTGTATACTGCATGAACGTGTATTTAATGTGTATACTGTCTGTGTACTTACTGAGAGGCATGCCTTTGTGTATACTGCATGAACGTGTATTTAATGATGCACCCTGTAACTGCTCCATATTGTAAATAATGCTTTCTTGATCTAAATCCTTCACTCAAGCAACCTTCTCAAACAGTGTTCTTTATTCTAACACAGAAAGTGTAAGAAAGTGTAAGGTCACGCAGATGTTTTTTAAATCTTAACAATATCATACCCACACTCACATACTCACTCATGTGAACATCAATATGCACATGCATGCACCCCTCGCACACACGCGCGCATATACACTACACTACACTACACTACACTACACTACACTACACTACACTACAGTACACTACACTACACTACACTCTAACCCCCCTGCTTCCTCTTTGTGGAAACGCTGTGCTGTTAGTCCTGTCTGTCATCCTGCTTCTCCTTTCTCTCCTCCCTGTCTCCCTCTCTTTCCCCTCTTTTATCTCATCTGATCACTGTGCATTTTTTAGGTTGGTTTAGGCTCCTCAACAGGAATGTAACCTGCTGTTTCCGTCATCATCATCATCATCATCATCATCATCACCATCTCCCTATTTTTACCTCCATTTATCTTCCTTTAGATCTCTCACTTCATCCACCTCACCTTTTCCTCACTCTACCTCCATCTCTCCATCCCTGAATGTCCATCTCCCCATCCCTCCATCTCTCCATCCCTGAATCTCCATCTCCCCATCCCTCCATCTCTCCATCCCTGCATCTCCATCTCCCCATCCCTCCATCTCTCCATCCCTGCATCTCCATCTCCCCATCCCTCCATCTCTCCATCCCTGAATGTCCATCTCCCCATCCCTCCATCTCTCCATCCCTGAATCTCCATCTCCCCATCCCTCCATCTCTCCATCCCTGCATCTCCATCTCCCCATCCCTCCATCTCTCCATCCCTGCATCTCCATCTCCCCATCCCTCCATCTCTCCATCTCTGCATCCCTCCATCTCTCCATCTCCCTATCTCTCCATCCCCCCATCTCTGCATCCCTCCATCTCTCACTCTCTCAATCCCCCCATCTCTCACTCTCTCACTCTCTCCATCTCCCTTTCCCTCCATCTCTCCATCCCTCCATCTCTGCATCCCTCCATCTCTCACTCTCTCCATCCCCCCATCTCTCACTCTCTCCATCTCTCTATCTCTCATCCCTCTATCCCTCCATCTCTCCATCTCCCTATCCCTCCATCTCTCCATCCCTCCCTCTCTCCATCTCTCATCCCTCCATCCCTCCATCTCTCCATCTTTTAATTCTTGTCCCCTCTTCACAGCTTTTTACTTTCCTCATCTACCTCTATTTCATTCTCTACCTTTATTTCTCCCCAGTTATTCGTTCATCTCCCTCTCCCATGATATTCAGGCCTCTGAGACTATGCTACCGCAACCACCTGGCATGGGTCACAAAATGTGACTTTACCACTGTTGTGTCATCAGCAAACTTAATGATGGTGTTGGACTCGTGCCTGGCCGTGCAGTCATGAGTGAACAGGGAGTACAGGAGGGCACTGGGAACGCACCCCTGAGGGACCCCCGTGTTGAGGATCAGCGTGGCGGATGTGTTGTTACCTACCCTTACCATCTGGTGGAGGCCCGTCAGGAAATTCCAGGATCCAGTTGCAGTTGGAGGTGTTTAGTCCCAGGGTCTTTAGCTTAGTGATGAGCTTTGAGGGTACTATACTGTTGAACGATGAGCTGTAGTCAATTAATAGCATTCTCACATAGGTGTTCCTTTCGTCCGGGTGTGAAAGGGCAGAGTGGAGTGCAATAGAGATTGCGTCATCTGTGGATCTGTTGGTGCGGTGTGCAAATTGGAGTGGGTCTAGGGTTTCTGGGATAATGGTGTTGATGTGAGCCATGACCAGCCTTTCAAAGCATTTCATGGCTACAGACGTGAGTGCTACGGGTCGGTAGTCATTTAGGCAGGTTAACTTAGTGTTTTTGGGCACAGGGACTATGGTGATCTGCTTGAAACATGTTGGTATTACAGACTCAGACAGGGAGAGTTTGAAAATGTCAGTGAAGACACTTTCCAGTTGGTCAGCGCATGACCGGAGTACATACCCTGGTAATCCATCTGGTCCTGCAGCCTTGTGAATGTTGACTCGTTTAAAGGTCTCACATGCTGACTACACTGCTTGATTCGCGTGCGCTCGTGTTGCAAAATAAATGTACACATACATGTTATTCAATCATTGCACCCACACTGCTCGTGCGCTCCAACGAGCATCTGCGTTGCCAAGCGCTAAAATAGAAGTCAGTTCTATTTGTGACGCTGAACGCAATGCAAGTCCTGCCTCTCCCATCTCCTCATTGGTTTATAGAAGCAGATACCCACGTGCCATCTCCTCATTGGTTATACCCACGTGGGTGATTGAAAGATGAATTGAGGTCAGTCGGTCGTCTTGGTAATACTATGAGTACTAAGTTAGATGCCAATCGCCATATAAAGTGCAAAGAAGAAAAAGACTGGAAGGAGGAGAGATGGCTAGAAATTGTTTCATGTGTGGATTAATTGTCGAAGTAGAGGACCTTGTGCATTTCAGGTAAAATAACAACTCAACATTTATATCCCAGGACAAATTAAACAGCAACAGAAACCTAGCTAAATAGGACAAATTAGCTAGCAACTGCAAGCTAGCTAGCTAAATTTTCCATAAATGTTTAATGTTTATCAACCTGTCCCCAAATTAATATAATTGGTTGAGTTTGTTTTGATATTTGAACATGCGTGTCGTGATCTCATTTGGTGTGGGGGGACAAAATCAGTTTGCGCACTATAGCGCGTGAGGGTCCGGTCTGTGCATGGTGTTACTAATATTGGCTGCAGGGAGCGTGATCACGCAGTCATTCGGAACAGCTGATGCTCTCATGCATGTTTCAGTGTTACTTGCCTCGAAGTGATCATAGAAGTTATTTAGCTTGTCTGGTAGGCTCGTGTCACTGGGCAGCTCTCGGCTGTGCTTCCCTTTGTAGTCTTTATTAGTTTCAAACCCTGCCACATCCGATGAGCGTCAAAGCAGGTGTAGTGCGATTCGATCTTAGTCCTGTATTGACACTTTACCTGTTTGATGGTTTGTCAACGGGCATAACGGGATTTCTTATAAGCTTCCGGATTAGAGTCCAGCTCTTTGAAAGTGGCAGCTCTGCCTGTAATCCATGGCTTCTGGTTGGGGTATGTACATACAATTACAGTGAGGACGACATCCTCGATGCACTTATTGATAAAGCCAGTGACTGATGTGGTGTACTCATCAATGCCATCGGAAGAATTCCGGAACATAATCCAGTCTGTGATAGCAAAACAGTCCTGTAGTTTAGCATCTGCTTCATTGTACAACTTTTTTATAGACACAGGTGCTTCCTGCTTAAATTTTAGGAGGATATAAATTATGGTCAGATTTGCCAAAAGGAGGGCGAGTGAGAGCTTTGTACACATCTCAGTGTGTGGAGTAAAGGTGGTCTAGAATTTTTTCCCCTGATTTAAGTTACCCTGCATTAAAGTCCCCGGCCACTAGGAGCTCCACCTCTGGATGAGAGTTTTCCTGTTGGCTTATGGCGGTATACAACTCATTGAGAGTGGTTTTAGTGCTAGCATCAGTCTGTGGTGGTATGTAGACAGCTGCGAAAAATACAGAACTCTCTAGGTACAGTAGATAGTGGGGTCTACAGCTTATCATGAGATACTCTACCTCCGGTGTGCAAAACCTTGAGACTTCCTTAGATATCGTGCACCAGCAGATTAGCCACTCGTCGCCTGATCCTCACAAGGCACCCTGATATTTTTCTGTGAAATCTCAGTTTTCTTCCCCAGCGAATGATCTGGGCCTGGTCGGTTGTCTATAGTATATCCCTCCCATCTGACTCATTGAAGAAAAAACTCTCCATCGAATATGAGGTGAGTAAAACGCAGTTCTGATGTCCAGAAGCTATTTTCGGTCATAAGAGACGATAGCAGCAACGTTATGTACAAAACAAGTTACGAAAAACGCAAAAAAATCAAAAACAGAATAGCATGGGTGATTAAAAGCCGATAAGACTGCAGCCATCCCCTCCGGCGCATCTTTGAGGCTATATGAGGCTGTAATGATGTTAAATTCTCGTTGTAATGTGTTGTTTTTTTTGGTTGAGAAGATGTTAAATAACCAGACTACAACTAAACTGTCTCTGTTGCTGCCTGATAAAGGTATCTATTTTTCATGATGTTATCAAGGTACTCAGATTACAACCAGATGTATATATACACTACTGTTCAAAAGTTTGGGGTCACTTAGAAATGTCCTTGTTTTAGAAAGAAAAACACATTTTTTGTTGATTAAAATAACATCAAATTGATCAGAAATACAGAGAAGACATTGTTGATCCCTGTACAGGGTTCAAAATCAGTGGAAATTCCAGAGCGTCAACTAATAGTACTCGATACAACTCAAACTTTCATTAAAACACACATGCAGGGTACTCAATTAAAGCTACACTCGTTGTGAATCTAGCCAACATGTCAGATTTTTAAAATGCTTTTCGGGGAAAGCATGAGAAGCTATTATCTGATAGCATGCAACCCCCCAAAATACACGAAGGGGATGTAAACAAAATAATTTGTGTAGCCGGCGCTACACAAAAGGCAGAAATAAAATATAAAACATTCATTACCTTTGACGAGCTTTTTTGTTGGCATTCCTATATGTCCCATAAACATCACAATTGGGTCTTTTTTTTCGATTAAATCAGTCCATGTATACCCAAAATGTCCATTTATGAACACCGTCAGATCCATGAACTTTGTTTCAAAACGCAACGTCATTTTTTAAAATTAAAAAAGTTTCCTATAAACTTTGACAAAACACTTCAAACTACTTTTGTAATCCAACTTTAGGTGTTAGTAAACGTTAATAATTGATCAAATTGATCATGGGGCGATCTGTATTCAATAGCAGCAAGTCTTGAAATCATCGTCCATATTCTCCCTTTCATAACTTCCTCGGGTGTAATCGACGAAAGGAAGTGCCTATTTCTCATTTGACCAAGGATTAACTTCAACACAATTCCCAACACTGGCGACATCGTGCGGAAGCTGTAGGAACTGTAAACCGGACGCTATCTATCTTCCCTTGCCATAGACAATACAGAGACTGGCACATTGATATTTTTTTGTGTTTTTGTGAACAGTTTTCCTTGGGTTCTTGCCTCCTACACACATTCTGTTATAGTCACAGACATGATTTAACCAGTTTTATAAACTTTGGAGTGTTTTCCATCCACACATACTAATCATATGCATATACTTTATTCCTGGCATGATTAGCAGGAGGTTGAAATTTTGCGCGTTTTTTAACAAAAAGCTGCGAAAATTCGCAGCCTCTTTAAGAGTAATGTAGTAAATGACTGTTGTAGCTGGAAACAGGTGATTTTTAAAGGAATATCTACATAGGTGTACAGAGGCCCACTTTCAGCAGCCACCACTCCTGTGTTCCAATGGCACGTTGTGTTAGCTAATCCAAGTTTATCATTTTAAAAGGCTAATTGATCATTAGAAAACCCTTTTGCAATTATGTTAGCACAGCTGAAAACTGTTGTCCTGATTAAAGAAGCATTTAAACTGGCCTTCTTTAGACTAGTTGAGTATCTGGAGCCTCAGCATTTGTGGGTTTGATTACAAGCTCCAAATGGCCAGAAGCAAATAACTTTCTTCTGAAACTTGTCAGTCTATTCTTGTTCTGAGAAATTAAGGCTATTCACTGTGTACTACTCCCTTCCCAGAACAACGCAAACGGTCTCTAACCAGAATAGAAAGAGGCGTGAGAGGCCCCGGTGCACAACTGAGCAAGATGACAAGTACATTAGAGTGTCTAGTTTACTATCATATCAAAGTAAATTTGGAATCATGCGGTGATAGGGTGTTTTGGTCCTCCCACTACGACTCAGGAAACCATGCAGTTTATTAGGCTACAAATGTTATGATGAACTTCATAGGGTGGTGAAAGTGCATGGTATGAGCTTGATGCTCCTTTCCAATAAATATTGAGTGTCTTATTCTGGTAACATGATGATCAATACTTGACTGCCATAATAATCTCATCATGCCTAACCTACCAACAGAGCCTGCCTGCACTGTACCTGCAACAGTTTTTGTGACAAATCTATCGCTAGAGTTGAAAATGCGATGGAAACACATTGAACATTAGATTTTTATTTTGTACATGAAAACTTAAGCAAAAAGTACATTTTGTGTGCACTATGTCATCACGCACTGATTTGTATCCGCAACAATTCAGTTTGGTGGAAACACCACTGGTTGGAAAATGGGCATTTTTTCTTTATACATATTTTTGAATATTCGCATGAAAATCTGTTGCCAATTGGATGTAAACCTAGCTACTCATTGCAAAATGTTGTGAGTAATCTGGCTAGGGGCTAACTTCAAACTGGGAGGTAGTTTGTTAAAAATGTTGAGCTTGGCAGTCACGAGTAACCTTCCCTTAAACCTACATTGTAGAATAATAGTGAAGACATCAAAACTATGAAATAAGACATATGGAATCAGCTTTGCACATGCTTGGCATTGAGAGAATTCTATTGAATTCTATTGAATTTTTTTGGTTACTACATGATTCCATGTGTTATTTCATAGTCTTGATGTCTTCGCTAGTATTCTACAATGTAGAAAATAGTTTTTTTTAAATAAAGAAAAACCCTTGAATGAGTAGGCGTGTTCAAACTTTTGACTGGTATTGTATCTATATATATTTTTTAAACCTTCCATTATGATCCAATGCAGTGATATTCTCAGCAAGCTTTCACATCAGACAGAGCTTGCAGCAGGCTCTAAGCTGTTACGCAGCTGTAGCCACTGGCTGTCCAGCTATCTAGATTTCTATTGTAATGTGGCCTGGCACCTGTGAAAACATATTGTTCTCTGAATGGCTATCTCGCGCCCCTGTTATATGAGGTCTTATCTGGTCAGCCTACTTGTTAGAGGGGTGGGCTCAGCTCTAGCCTGGAGGCTTGTTTAGCGTTGCTCACTGTACCACAGCTAATATGTTGCACACAGTCCTCACTACATTTACTGTAGGATTTATGGGAAATATCTGATGGGCCGATGTGTGTGTGCATGTGCACGCTTGTGTGTGTGTACATGTCTGTGTTTGTGGTTGTGCTCATGCATGTGTGTTTATTGGGTCATTATCAAACATAATGAAATATTTTCCCAGGAGAAACCTCTGTAGCGAAAATCTTAATTTACTTCATAAATTACAGTTATAAACACACTTAATACAATATGCACCTACCTAGGCGCTGCTCCTCGGAGGTGTTTACTGAATTGGACTCGCTCTCTCGCTCTCTCACACACAACGAACACACCACTATTGCCTCTGTTCTGCCTGGCCATAGAAATATAACCACAGGAGAATCACTATTGCCTTGTGCCTTGCTGTGCCTGCCTATAGATTAATACTGCACAAAAAATGGTTGTTTTCCATATTATTTGATCAATGTAGATTTTTATTTGATGTGGTTGTTTTGTCTATGACCATAACTTTTCACTTTGCCTTTGTTCAGTCATCTCATCGATCTATAAATACAATCACATTGGCTGTGCAGGTATCTATTCTCTCTCTCTCAATGGCTGTGTAGGGATCTCTCCTTTCTCTCCTCTCTCTCCCCTTGGCTGTGTAGGGATCTTTCCTTTCTCTCCTCTCTCTCCCCTTGGCTGTGTAGGGATCTTTCCTTTCACTCCTCTCTCTCCCCTTGGCTGTGTAGGGATCTCTCCTTTCTCTCCTCTCTCTCCCCTTGGCTGTGTAGGTATCTCTCCTCTCTCTCCCCTTGGCTGTGTAGGTATCTCTCCTCTCTCTCCACTTGGCTGTGTAGGGATCTTTCCTTTCACTCCTCTCTCTCCCCTTGGCTATGTAGGGATCTCTCCTTTCTCTCCTCTCTCTCCCCTTGGCTGTGTAGGGATCTTTCCTTTCACTCCTCTCTCTCCCCTTGGCTATGTAGGGATCTCTCCTTTCTCTCCTCTCTCTCCCCTTGGATGTGTAGGTATCTCTCCACTCTCTCCTCTCTCTCCCCTTGGCTGTGTAGGTATCTCTCCTCTCTCTCCCCTTGGCTGTGTAGGTATCTCTCCTCTCTCTCCACTTGGCTGTGTAGGGATCTTTCCTTTCACTCCTCTCTCTCCCCTTGGCTATGTAGGGATCTCTCCTTTCTCTCCTCTCTCTCCCCTTGGATGTGTAGGTATCTCTATCTCTCCACTCTCTCCTCTCTCTCCCCTTGGATGTGTAGGTATCTCTCCTCCCTCTCCACTTGGCTGTGTAGGGATCTTTCCTTTCACTCCTCTCTCTCCCCTTGGCTATGTAGGGATCTCTCCTTTCTCTCCTCTCTCTCCCCTTGGCTGTGTAGGGATCTTTCCTTTCACTCCTCTCTCTCCCCTTGGCTATGTAGGGATCTCTCCTTTCTCTCCTCTCTCTCCCCTTGGATGTGTAGGTATCTCTCCACTCTCTCCTTGGCTCTCTCTCCCCTTGGCTGTGTAGGTGTAGGGATTTCCTTTCACTCCTCTCTCCCCTTGGCTGTGTAGGTATCTCTCCTCTCTCTCCACTTGGCTGTGGATGTGGGATCTTTCCTTTCACTCCTCTCTCTCCCCTTGGCTATGTAGGGATCTCTCCTTGGATGTGTTTCTCTCCTCTCTCTCCCCTTGGCTGTGTAGGGATCTTTCCTTTCACTCCTCTCTCTCCCCTTGGCTATGTAGGGATCTCTCCTTTCTCTCCTCTCTCTCCCCTTGGATGTGTAGGTATCTCTCCACTCTCTCCTCTCTCTCCCCTTGGCTGTGTAGGTATCTCTCCTCTCTCTCCACTTGGCTGTGTAGTTATCTCTCCTCTCTCTCCTCTGGCTCCCTGGGCTCCCAGAACCAATAACTGATCATGTACCTTTTTTATTTCCTCTCCAGTTCCCCCTTAAACGCCCTGATACGCTGATGCTACTTATTTACCACTTCACTGAACTCTAACCATGGCATTTCCTCTCCTCTGCTGCAAGGGGGTTGTTCCCTTCCTCACACCCTCCTGCCTCACTCTCTCCTGCCTCACTCTCTCCTTTTCCACATCCTCTTGCCTACACCACCCCCACAGCTCTCCAGCTATGTGTCTCATTGTCTTTTTCTCTCTTCTCTCTCTAAATATATCCACCCACCCTCTCTCTCCACCCACCCATGTGTATCTACACCCCCCCCCCCCTTCTCCCCCTTCTCCCCCTTCCTCTGTTGGTGGCTGTGCGTGTACACAGTCCTGTCGGATAAAGTTAGCCATGCCCAGACAATCTAATCTGACACGCCTTTACATAACAATTCAATCTGAAGCACTGTGCCTGCATCCCCTTATAACACACACACACACAAAACTCCAAAGTGCTTTATTTTCATTAAACATGATTTGTAAGATCATGAGAAATGAAATATGAAAGATGTAACACTTAGCCTCTCTCATCTCCTGTGTATATCTGTTACATCCTGTACATGTGCACTATATCTTGTTTTGTCTCTCAATGTCAACATGGGTTAGAAAGCACAGAGATCAAACATGACCGTTGCTCCTTCACACCACATTTCGCACACTCACTCAGTGTTTTCATGTTGACGGGCCGCGGAGAGAGGTAGGAACCTCTCTAAGGAGGAACCTAGTAAATCTGAAATAATAACAACGGAGAGTTATAACCCGGCTGACATTATTCCGCGGAACACCTTGACTTCTCCTGGCTGCTGTTTTATCTGTTGCCTGCCAATAAAGCTTTCCATGAAAATGCCACATGAGGAAAGGCTTGGCCTCCAGAGTGGGCAAAGCATTAAGAAGCACTGGATTCATGAAACTGTCTGTCAGCGTAGATTTTGATCTCAGGTCAGTTTGCAGACTGAGTGGGAGGAGAGAAAGTGAGGGAAGGAGGTAGAGGAGGATGAGAGAAACTGAGAGAAAAGATGAGGATCATGGGAGAGAAAGAGAGGATGAGAAAAAGAAGGGTGGAGATAGGATGCGAGTAAAAAAACAAAAAGGACAAAAGGGAGGATTGGCAGATGAAAGACAGAAGGAGGGGTTGGAATTGGGTTGACGTGGAGGAGAATGAGGGGAGGGTAATGGTCCTGCAACGAGTGTAACTTGGGAAACCTTTCAGGGTGAAAGGTGAATGGAAAACTCTCCAAGAGAAGGAACATTGAGGAGATAGAGAAGGAGAAATAGGGAGGATGACCATCACTGTTAAGAAATAGTTTTGATTAAAGTTTGACCATAAACAGGAAAAAAATACAGTGATGTAAAAGTACCCAACTATCATACTTGAATAAAGTAAAGCTACCTTAATAGAAAATGACTCAAGTAAAAGTGAAAGTTACCCAGTAAAATACTACTTGAGTAAAATGCTAAAAGTATTTAGTTTTAAGTATACTTAAGTATCAAAAGTCAATATAATTGCTAAAATATCATCAAGTATCAAAAGGAAAATAATAAATCATTTTAAATTCCTTATATTAAGCAAACCAGACTGCAACATTTTTTAGTTTTACATTTTTTTACGGATAGCCAGAGGCACACTCCAACACTCAGACATAATTTACAAATGAAGCATTTGTGTTTCGTGAGTCCGCCAGAGAAGAGGCAGTAGTCCTGCTAAGCATTTGAAATGTAAATTAGTACTTTTGGGTTTTAGGGAAAATGTATGGAGTAAAAAGTACATAATTTTCTTTAGGAATGTAATAAAGTAATAGTAAAAGTTGTCAAAAATATAAATAGTATAGTACAGACACCCCAAAAAACTACTTAAGTAGTACTTTAAAGTATTTTTACTTAAGTACTTTACACCACTGAAAAATACAGCTGTATTATAGATATCAGTGAGTTACGTGTCAGAGTCGCCACCGTGGACAGACGCCCACCCAGACCCTCCCCTATAGGTTCAGGTTTTACTGTCACGTTCTGACCTTAGTTCTTTTTGTTATGTTTTTGTTTTAGTATGGTCAGGGCGTGAGTTGGGTGGGTAGTCTATGTTCTTTTTTCTATTTTGTGGTTTTGTGTTTGGCCTGGTATGGTTCTCAATCAGACGCAGGTGTTGTTCGTTGTCTCTAATTGAGAATCATAGCCTTTTCCCACCTGTGTGGTGTGGGTGATTATTTTCTGTTTAGTGTTGTGTGTGAGTACCTGACAGAACTGTTGCGTTTTGTTCTATTTTTGTTTTGCTTCAGTGTTCCGGTTTTAATAAACAACATGGACACTTACCACACTGCGCATTGAAGAGGAGGAGAATCGTTACAGTTACTGTATGTTCTCAATGCTGCAATGGAAGCATATAATTCATAAAGACACGTCCACATCGAGTACGATAATATATAACAATAATACATGCCATTTTGCAGACACTTTTATCCAAAATGACTTACAGTCATGCGTGCATGCATTTTATACATATGGGTGTTCCCAGGAGTGAAATCCAATATCTTGGCATTACAAGCTCCATCTGAGCTACACCACGATAACTAAAATGACAAAAACATCTTTCTAATTCAGGCGGTTGTCTGTCCTCCCAATACAGTGTTTCAAGGCTGTGATAATCATTAATTATTTATGAAGTCCATTCATATCCAACACATTAACTATAACAACAAAATCATTCTTATTCAAGTGAATGACTGTGTCTCCACTTAAGTGTGTTTCAATGTAGCGACGTTGATGTATCATCATTAGCAAGTCTGATATACGCTCCTCAGTGAGTCACATTGAAGCAGATCATCGGTACACAGACACACACCGCAGCGATAACAAGAAAGTAAAACAAGGATGAAATTCTGTGTTCCTCACCCACTAACTAATACAAATAAGTGCAGGAGCCCACGGTTCCTTCCTCATCCCCTTCTTGGGCCCTTCAAGCGTGACTGTAATCATAATCTATCCTAAAAATCATGTTTTTAAAAGGTTGACGGCGGGGGTGTGGAATTGACAAAGATGTTCCTCTTTAAAAAAAAGAAACAAGATATGAAAAAAAGTGAATGTAATTAACCCCCATGGGGTCCCTATTCCCTAAATAACCGCTAACTTGTGAGGCAACACTAACTGTCTCTGGCTCTGCAGAGAGACCGTCAGACCTCAGGAAACTCAGATGGTCTGAGCCAGACTTGCCTCTTGCCACAAAGCAAGAGGCAAGTTCTAGTTCTGTTTCTCTTTTTTTCTCTCACAAACACAATTACATACACACTTACACACTTAGACACTGAGACACTTACACACTTACACACACACACACACACACACACACACACACACACACTCTCTCTCTCTCTCTCTCTCTCCCTCGCTCTTTGTCAATGCTTCCTCATTCTGTCTTTCTCTCCTTTTCATTAGTCCTCTTAAACAATCTTAATCTCCCCTTCTCACGCTTTGTGTGTCTCTCTGTTACCCTTCTCTTATAATATAATAAAAAAAACTGGCTACCTCATTACAAACTTCATTATTATGAGGTCATCTCATTATCCAATGGAAATAAATGAGAGGACCACAATATGAACACTAATGCCCTCTCTTTCTCTCTCTCTGTCTTTCTATCTCTCAATTCTATTTCAAGTCATTATAAGGGCTTTATTGGATTAGGAAACAAACGTTAACATTACCAAAGTAAGTGAAGTAGATAATAAACAAAAGATAAATACAAATACTAATTATCAGTGAACATGACACATGAAAGTTCCAATAGAATAAAGACATTTCAAATGTCTTATTGTGTGCAAATATTTAAAGTACAAAAGGGAAAATAAATAAACATAAACATGGGTTGCATTTACAATGGTGTTTGTTCTTCACTGGTTGCCCTTTTCTTGTGGCAACAGGTCACAAATCTTGCTGCTGTGATGACACGTTGGTATTTCACCCAATAGATATGGGAGTTTATCAAAAATGGGTTTGTTTTCTAATTCTTTGTGGATCTGTGTAATCTAAGGGAAATGTGTGTCTCTAATATGGTCATACATTTGGTAGATTAGGAAGAGCCGCTCAGTTTCCACCTCATTTTGTAGGCAGTTTGCACATAGCCTTTCTTCTCTTGAGAGAAGCCCATCTGTAAATAGCCCATCCAACCAACTACCTACCTTATCTCACATTTGTTTTCTGATTTTTTTCTGCTCTTTTGCACACCAGTATTTCTACTTGTACATCCTCACCTGCACATATATCAATCCAGTGTTAATTGCTAAATTGTAATTACTTCGCCATTATGACCCATTTATTTCCTTACCTCCTTACTTCATTTGCACACACTGTATACAGATTTTTTATTGTGTTATTGACTGTAAGTTTGTTTATCCCATGTGTAACTCTGTGTTGTTGTTTTTGTCGCAATGCTTTGCTTTATCTTGTCCAGGTCGCAGTTGTAAATGAGAACTTGTTCTCAACTAGCCAACCTGGTTAAATGAAATATATATATATATTTTAAAGAGCCATGTCTGCCTACTTTGGCCTTTCTCAAAAGCAAGGCTATGCTCATTGAGTCTGTACATAGTCAAAGATTTCCTTAAGTTTGGGTCAGTCACAGTGCTCAGGTATTCTGCCACTGTGTACTCTCTGTTTAGATCCAAATAGCATTCTAGTTTGCTCTGCTTTTTGTAAATTCCTTCAAATGTGTCAAGTAATTATGTTTTGGTTTTCAAATGACTTGGTTGGGTCTAATTGTGGTGCTGTCCTTGGGCTCTGTTGGATCTGTTTGTGTTTGTGAACAGAGCCCCAGGACCAGCTTGCTTAGGGGACTATTCTCCAGGTTCATCTCTCTGCAGGTGATGGCTTCGTTATGGAAGGTTTGGGATTCGCTTCATTTTAGGTTACAAGATGGAATTTTTATTTGTGGTCCTGGCAACTGGACCTTTTTTGGAACACATATTTTTGTCTTACTGAGATTTACTGTCAGGGCCCTGGTCTGTGCAGAAGATCTAGGATGGAGATGTCGTTCTCATTAAAGTATGGGGATTCTAATCGGGGGATATAGGTTGCATACAGGAGGACATTTTCCTTTTGAATTTCTAGCCAAATGTAAAATGTTCCTGTTTTGAGTTAGGTCTGCTCTATACCAAATTAGCATACCACATAGTCCCTTCCCTTTTCACACCTGGTAGTTTGGTGGATGGGACTACCAGCTCCCTGTAACCTAGAGGGCAACCAGTGGGTCCATCTCCTCTATGCCATGTTTCTTGTAGGATGACCATGTCTATATTTCTGATTTATTTTGGGAAGTCCAGGTTCCTGCTCTTTAGGCCAAAGGTAGATGACCTAAGGCCTTGGATGGCCTCAGGCTATGTGTTCCATAAAGTGTCCAATGTTGTTAGTTGTGTGCTTCGACCAGTAAGTGTAAGCAGAGTCTGCTGAGCATCTGGTACATGCCATTGGCTTGGGCTAGTGTAAGAGTGGGGATAGGGCTAATTTGTTTGCCTGCTCACGGCCTGGGCTTATGTGTGACTTTCATGTTGAAGCCCTCTTTGCAGGAGTGGGGGGGCATGGGTCGGGCAGGAGGGATATAGGTCTGATCTGAGGGAACCTAAATGGGGTGTGGGCATGGTTGACTTGGAGGGGGGGGGGTTGATTGGTTTGGTGTGTGGGTGTTGATGTAGGTCCTTTAGGGTCAATGCGAAGGCGGGCACTGCTGCCTTGTTTAGGTGAACCTGGTCGTAAAGGCTATTCAAGTCCTGGCCTGGTGGGCCAGGTAGACATTTGGTTTTGAGGCACAGTTACAGGAAATACTTGCATTTACCCGCTGTATGTTAGCAGGGTGGAGTTAACCACTTGTGCTTTGGGGAAAGTAGAAGAAGCTTTTTTAATTTCTTTCTTGAGTGCTGTGGCCGCCCTTTCCTGTTGTATTATCAGGTTGTTTGTGCCTATGTGTGTTATTATGTGTCTGGGTGACCCTAGTGGTCCTCAGGCAGAAGGTTCTAGGGTGTGCTTGCTGTTTGGACATCAGAGTTTAGACACTGTGTGTTTGGGAAAAAGTACATTTTCTTGTATAAGTTTCCAGTTTGAGTCCATAAGGAGTACAATCTGTGGCTTGTATATGTCTTATGTGGGTGTGCGGGGGTTGTCAGGAGGGCTATCAGGGTGGCTGACGGAGGGATGCTCAGAGACGGTGGATTGCCCTGGGCTTTGGTTTCTTCATTTGTCTGTCCTGCTGTGATGCCGAGGCTATGGTCAGGGTCTAAGGTGGGCTGTTCTGCTGGCTTCTCTGCGGGGGTAGCCAACTCTGTAATGGGTTGTTCTCTGTCACACGTCATCGTTCTCACCTTCTCCTCAAGCACTTTCACCTTCTCCTCTAGTACTCAGTTATTCTCCTGCTCCTGCTCTTTCTCCTGTTGATGTTGTCTCACCACAGTCCAGAGTCCAGAGTGCAGATATGTCTCTCTTTCCGCTTGGTGTTGTTCATCTGTGGGGTTATATAATGAAGAGATCTGGTCTGACACGCTCGGGGTGGGGGTATCTTTCACAAGAGAGAGCTTATCCTGCTGAGCTAGCTCTTTGATTATGTGAAAGTCCGACTGAAACTGTTTGGGGTTGCCCTGTACCATTACTGTTCCAGACTTGCACAGGTTGACATTGGCTGACTCAGAGTCCTTGTTGTCTAATATCCTAAGTTTCCACCCATCGCTAACAACCCCCCCCCCTTAACAAAGAGGTAGTGTGTTAATATATCACTGCACAGGGGATGGTCTGTGTGGAAGATGAAGTTGCTTATGTTCCCATTTTAATAATAGTCAGCAAAAAGTGTCTCTTGGTCTTCCATAAGGAGCTTCATTTTGTACTCTTTTCGTGCCTTATCATTTTTTTAACATCCAAACGGTACTGTATTGTAATGACCTCTGAACAGAGCGAGGGGGCTTCAACGACCTCTGCATTTTGGTGGGGTAGGCTGTGAAACTCTCCTGCCACTTTTGGGCTCAAGGGCTTTGACAACTCTCACTTCACACCTCAGTGCTAATTGAAGTTGCAGTCAGATATGTTCTGTCCTAGCATGCTTGGTAGCCTTAACTTAGCATTCAGTCCTTATAAAGCAAAATATAACACTGTAATGTATTTTTTTTCATGGCTGTAAAAGTAGCTTCAGACTAAACATTACTTACTCAGTTCCAGGTTGGATGGTGTTTTTAGGTAACTGTTGTTTGCTTGCCAGAGCATTTGCTGTGAAGCTTGGAAATAAGAATCTTTGGTAGTGGGAATTCTTCCAGGAAATGTCATCCAAAATCAGGCTGTAGGTTTGGAGTTTTTATTTGGAGTGAATGTTATGTTGTGGAGGGTACTATCCTGTATATGTCCTTGTGGAAAAATCCACGTTTGTCTAACTCTAAATCTATATTTTTGTAAAAAAATCCTTAAAAATGCAGGAGCTCATCTGCTCTCTCTCTCTTTCTCTCTCTCTATTGCTCTCTCTCTCTATTGCTCTCTCTCTCTCTCTCTCTCTCTCTAGATAAGGTAAATGCCTGGGGGTGGAGGGGGGCGCTGATTACTTATCTTGTCTCATCTCTTGTCTTATCTCTTGTCTGTCTCTCTCTCTCTCTGGTCACCTCAGGAACCTGGGCTATCCTGTTATCCAGCAAAATGAGTGGAAGATGAGTCACTGAGAAGAGGTATCGGAAGAGAAAAAAAGAGAGAGAAAGAGAGAGAGAAAACGTGAGAAAGCAAAAGAGGAATATAGAACATTATGGGGAGTCACACAACGTTATCCCACTCCTTAGCAATCCAATCTCCCTCCAGCCCCATGGGACAATAGTGAGTTGGAAAGGCAAGCCTGCAGATTCATTGATGGGAAGGATGGACAAAGTGTATTCAGGGGAGTCATGCCTATTTGTCGGTAGGTACCGTGCCCCCGTCACGATCTTCAGGGATATTATTAAGACTAAGTTGGAGCTGACTGTACAGTATCCAGGAGTCATGCAACAGAACTGTGTGCCCCGTTCTCACACTCACCACTCTTTTCTGGGTCTTCACACTTATTTATTGTGAAATGTCCTCTTTTAGAAGAAGATTTTGTATGAGGGAAATCTGAGCCATGCTTTAAGTTGGCACTTGCTCCCATGTTTAACATGCTGATATCAATTATACATTTAATGTGGCTATATAGAACAGATCTATAAGGAAATCAGGACTCTATGTGGACTATTACCATAAATAAATGAAGTTCTGTGGACTATGAGAATCCGGTTCACCCTGAAGACTTATTTTATGAAGTCCAGGATACAGTTCTCTCTATCTGTAGTTTGAGCAAAGTACAGACCACCTGGCTTTGGTTACATCTCTCAGGAAGTCAGATATCCAGAGCAACACACACACACCTGAGGAAGGACTAGTCCATTGGAGTGCTGCAGAAGGGGGATGACAGGACAAACAGCACTGCAGTGTGACAGTTATTTCCAATCATCTCCATGATCACTCAAACCAACAAGCTACAGCTGTCTCCCCAGATCTGCTTGTTGATGGCACTCCAGCTCAACAAATCCGATAATACCGATAATCCATTGTCATAGAGAATAAATAATAGTCAACAGACAAATTGCATTGAGCTAGATAGAATATAATTACTCTCTGAAAGAGGATTTCATCACATCAAACGGCCTGCAGAGACTGTGGATGTCGGGGGAAAGAACAAGACGCCACAGGAGACATGGTGAGCAAAGAGACTAATCACTTGGTCACTGGCCAACACACCAACAGCAAGACCACCGACAAGCTGCCTGGCACCATGACAGTGCGCTCAGTGCTGCTGAACCGCGACTCGCCGGATATCGAGAGCCGCTTAAAGCGCCGCCGCAACCGCACCCAGCAGGTCCGCTTCAAAGACCTGGAGGATGAACTAGGCAGCGGGACCACTGGAGCCAAGAGCTACCAGAGGACTGCCGCTGAGTGTGACAGCCCCCACCCCTTCCGGAAGAACAGCCCCACAAGCCCCATGGCCCCCCAACAATGGCTTACGGAGGCCTCGGTGGTGGGGGCAGTCCGAGGGGACATGGCAGACACCATTGAGGTGGTGGCGGCATTTTTGGCTCGGGCGCCCCCTCACCCGCTAACTCCAGGGCCCACGCGCCGTTGCTGGGCACCACCACCATCACCCCCACTGCCGTGCTCACTCACGCTGCCCCTCTCCCGGAGGCAGTGCACTAGCATGGCCATCCAGACCTCCCCACGCCTCCAGAAGCCCAAGCCCTCCGTGCTCTCAAATGTCCGCAGCGTGGGGGACTCGGTGCGGGTGGATGGGGACGACAAACAGGACAACGAACATGATGAGTACTACACTACCCACAACTACCTTTCAGAGCCTGCATCCAGAGATGGAAACGGCCCTGGGTTTAAGGCTAAGCAGGGATTGGTGAACCAAACCCAGTGCCTCAGGACTAGTGAGGCTAACGCTAGCTCCCTTGCTGTTGGGAATCACATGGACTCTTCCTGGCATAACTATTCTTGTTTTTCCCCTCCTAAATGCCAGGGGAGTGCAACTCCGTCCCAAGTGAGGAGGAGAAGGCACATATACAATGCAATCAGTGACCCAGGAAGGGAGGTGTCCTACTGTACCACTCCAACACAGACGGAGAGTCCCTGTGTCTCCCCTCCTAACACCCCACCTCCCTTAACAGTGCAGCCATGCACCTGCCCACCTCCCTCGACTGTGGGACCATACACCTCCTCACCTCCCTCGACTGTGGGACCCTCCACCTCCCCACTTCTCTCGACTGTGGGACCCTCCACCTCCCCACCTCCCTCGACTGTGCAGGCCTGCACCACCCAAGCAAAAGCTGACAGTCCCTCCACCTGCCCACCTCCCTCGACTGTGGGACCCTCCATCTCCCTACCTCCCTCGACTGTGGGAACCTCCACCTCCCCACCTCCCTCAACTGTGGAACCCTCCACTTCCCCATCTCCCTCAACTGTGCAGGCCTGCACTACCCAAACACAAACTGACAGACCCTCCACCTCCCCACCTCCCTCGACTGTGGGATCCTCCACATCCCCATCTCCCTCTGCTGTGGGACCCTCCACCTACCCACCTCCCTTGTCTGTGCAGGCCTGCACCACCCAAACACAAACGGACTGTCCCTCCACCTTCCCACCTCCCTCGACTTTGAGACTCTCTATCTCCTCACCTCCTACTGTGCCCTCCACCTCCCAAACTCAGACTGTGCTTCACTATGCCTCCTTACCTAAAACTGTGCTAACCTCCACTCATTCATGTTGTGAAATTCCCCCTCTGGTGGTTCTGCCTTCTGTGCTTCCTCCGACTGTGCTTCCATCTAAAGCTCAAAGCACTCCACATCACACTACACAAACTGAACCTGTTCCACCCTGTACCTCCCTGATTCAAATCAAACCAACATGCACCACCACAACTACAACCAAAGCCTCAATTCCAAATTGGCCCACCCAATCACCAACTCCAATGATAGATCCGGACACAGACCCAAATTGCCTCGACCAAAAACAAACTCATGTTCTAGCCCCCTACACTGCCCAATTTTCCCCCACTCCAACTCCAACGATAGCCCCCTACTCAGCCCCAACATTCTCCGCCACCCTGACTCCAACTCCAACGATAGCCCCCTACTCAGCTCCAACTTTCTCCACCACCCCAACGATAGCCCCCTACTCAGCCCAGACTTGTCACACCACCTCGACTCCAACTATAGCCCCCTGCACCATCCTAACACAAACTGCCCCACCCTGCTCCTCCTTAAATAAAGCAGTAATCTACTGCACCTCTCCACCTCCAACTGTGACATTGTGCCACCCAACAACCCAAACCGTCCCTCCCTACATCTCCTTAATTCAGACCATACCACCTGGGAACCCCCCATGTCAGACCATACCCCCTGGGAACGCTCCATGTCAGACCATACCCCCTGGGAACCCCCCATGTCAGACCATACCCCCTGGGAACCCCCATGGAACCCCCATGTCAGACCATACCATACCCCTGGGAACCCCCCATGTCAGACCATACCCCCTGGGAACCCCCATGTCAGACCATACCCCCTGGGAACCCCCATGTCAGACCATACCACCTGGGAACCCCCATGTCAGACCATACCACCGGGGAACCCACCATGTCAGACCATACCCCCTGGGAACCCACCATGTCAGACCATACCCCCTGGGAACCCCCCATGTCAGACCATACCACCTGGGAACCCACCATGTCAGACCATACCCCCTGGGAACCCCCATGTCAGACCATACCCCCTGGGAACCCCCCATGTCAGACCATACCCCCTGGGAACCCCCATGTCAGACCATACCACCTGGGAACCCACCATGTCAGACCATACCCCCTGGGAACCCCCATGTCAGACCATACCCCCTGGGAACCCCCATGTCAGACCATACCCCCTGGGAACCCACCATGTCAGACCATACCCCCTGGGAACGCTCCATGTCAGACCATACCCCCTGGGAACCCCCCATGTCAGACCATACCCCCTGGGAACCCACCATGTCAGACCATACCCCCTGGGAACCCACCATGTCAGACCATACCCCCTGGGAACCCCCCATGTCAGACCATACCACCTGGGAACCCCCCATGTCAGACCATACCACCCTTCTTCTCCCAACCTCCAGTAGTTCCTTCCTACTCCACCCACATTCAAATCCAAACGATAAAATACTGCTCCTCTCCCTCTCCCATCATAAAAAGCTGCAACTCCCCACCTCCAATGGTAAAATCCTACCATACACTTCCAACGGGTCCATCTTGCGCCACTCCCACAAAAACTGTGCCCCTCTATGCTTCCACATTTCGGCCTGCGCCCCCCTACACCCCCCCACCTCAGGCCCAACACTGCAGCACTCAGGACAGGAGGGTGATAGAGTGGGAGTGTAGAGGGGAGAGAAGGATACTTCCACCGCCACCCCCGCCACCTCCCCCATACACCCCACGCAAAGAGGGGGTGAGCTGCACCTCAGGCCCAGGCCACCGGGCGCCCCTACTCAGGCGAGCAAGTGAGAAGGAGAAGTCAGGGAGATCAGGGTCACCTGTGCACTGTCCCCTAGCCTGTTCTCTGAAACACAGAGCTCAAACACCCCCGGAGGTCCCTCTGAAGGGGAACCAGGGGGACCAGGGTTCCTCGCCAACCAAGGCCATCCCCAGACCCACCTGCCTGGGCCAGGCTCAGGCTCAGCTGGGGGCTCAGATTGGTGCCCTCCATAAGATACTCTGCTCTGGGCCCAACACCCCCAACAGCCAGCACGCTTTCCCCCCCGGCCAGTACCCCTCCGGGGGCTGCTCTGGCTCTGGAGGGGGCTCCTCGGTCGGGCCCCTGACCTCCATCCAGGCAGACACACTGAGGCAGGTGCAGGAAATCCTGGGGGGGCTGGTGTCAGGGGCCAGGAGTAAACTGGATCCCACCTGGGTGGCAGAGAAACTGATGGGCCCCAACGGGCCCCTGCACGACATCCGCAGCCTGCAGACCCAGCTGCACAGCCTGGAAGGGGTCTTGGAGACCAGCCAGAATACCATCAAGGTACTGCTGGACGTTATTCAGGACCTGGAGAAGAAGGAGGCTGAGAGAGATGGGTGAGTGAGTCCCACTGAGCCAACACAGATCATCGGCAATTACCTTTTTGTTCCCAATTAGTGCTCTGAATATGACCTGACAAATTAAAAATAAAGGGCGATGACCATGAAAACTCAGGACCATACATAATGCTTGCTTGGGGACAATATTATAATTATACAGTCGTGTATATAAGCCATGCTTCCCCCAAAAATGGACCAAGAAAATAATTGATCTTTTGTCATAATTTTCATTCAATTCACAAGATGCTGATTATATCTCACCAGAGAAAGCATCCGAGCGAGCAGAACAGCGGCCCTCTGTTCCTGTATGTGTAGCCCATCTATCTGAGGGTGTCTGGAAAATAGTATTACTTTGTTGCCGCCCATGGCATTGAATGCAAGGGAAACCAATGAGCATTTGGCCTGCTTTGTTCCAAAAATTATCAAATAAAAGCCAATCAGTGTTGAACCAAACTGAGCGAGCTCAACTGTGAATGGCCCTGGCTCACCCCCCCAAAAAATGTCAAGGGAAGTCAGTTTGGATTTTTCTTCACATCAATCACATCACATCAAAAACTTGAATTGTTGCATCTCATTGTGTTGTCCTCTGGTGGCTAGCTAGCTAGTTAAAATTGGTCATTCCTGCATTAGATGGAGATAGGGTTTTGGATTGTGGTGTTACTTCATTCTTCGTACTGGCCAATGATTATAACAGTGACTCTGATCCAACCATAAATTCATACATTGTGCCCCTTGCCTGAGATGATGGAAGTTCAATATGTAGCTAGATGTAGTAGGCTAATGTTAACTAGCTGGCTCATCGTTGCCCATGAAAGGAAGTTAGGCTAGCGAGCAAGAATTTTAACCAGGTAACTAGGACAAAAAAACTAAAAGCGTGAATTGTATGACAGAGTCATAGACCGTTTCGGCAGCATGAAAGAGAGGAGGATGGCATTGGCATTTCTCTATGTGCACACACACAGACACACACACATATACACACACACAGACACAGACAGAGAAATCAGGACCATGGACAGCCACATCATTTTTAGCTTACGTTGATTTGACTAATCTGATCACTGTATTAGACTCAGGACCATACATAATGGTAGGTAATTTGTAGGTAATTTGATGATGTTGAAATGGTGCTGGAATAGTGGAGGCAGCTCTTGTATTCTTTGCGAATTCTCTGTGGTTCTAAATCAATAGTTGTTAGGTGGTCCGAAAATGTCGGAAACATTAACTTGCTTGACCATGCTGTAGGTTATCTAACTGTTTGTTACATGCAATATGCTTTGTGGACTTCACCGGGCAGATGTTGCTCTCCGGTTTTGTGAAAAAGCACAGGTGTGGTTGAATTTATTCTGCCGCTGTGTCTTCTTATTGTCTCGGCCTTAGGTCTATATATCCCGGTAGCAAGGCATATGAACTAACAGGTTATAGAGCAAACAAAGCAATTATCACAACACATACTGTAGGTTGTCATATGGCTATTTTTTCCAGGCTTGGCTTCCCCAGTGATTTTACCCTCTCACCACTACTGTAATTATATAAGCCTCACAGAATTCTGAGAACAAAAATTTTATTTAATTGGTTACTTTATTAAAGATAGAGGAGGAAAAAATTAAGAAAACTGAAGAATGGTTAGTGGAATTATAGAAAAGATAAGGTAAGGATAAGAATAAAGGAATGCCTCGAAGCATAGAAACACAAAGGACAAGAAAGTAAATGTCACACATAAATGCTCTTAGCTCTGCTTCGAGAGGTTATTGTTTGTGCAAAGATTTGTCCAATGTGAAAATTAATCAGCCCCAGAGTATACAATGTGATCATTGCTTGGCACGACAACATTTCCTTTCTCATTCTGGAATCAAATCGAGGGTTATTGTTGGTAGCTGTCACTCCTCGGATGATGATAGAAAAACCAACAGCATGCAGCCCTGTTATAATCCAGCATGTGTTGTGTTATTCATATTACAGATGGACGTTTGTTTTGTTTGAGCTTTCCTGTTCTACCGCCCATCTATTTATAGGCCAACCCCAGCATGGTGAGGCTGTAAATACTTTGGGCAGACAGAATGAAATGTACATTTGGTAAAAATGAGGAGGAGAGGAGAAGCGGGGAGGGTGTGAGGAGATGCCAGATGAGAGAGAGAGAGAGAGAGAGGAGAGAGAGAGAGAGAGATTAAATCCAAATGAGGAGGAGAGGAGAAGCAGGGAGGGTGTGAGGAGATGCCAGATGAGAGAGAGAGAGACAGAGAGAGGAGAGAGAGAGAGAGAGAGATAGAGAGAGAGATTAAATCCAAATGAGGAAATCCACCACGTCAACAACAAGTCAAAATTTTTCTCAAATTCCCAACCAAATTTTCAAAACTTCAAACGAGAAATTAATACGCACATTATTTATTTATTTGTATTAAAAAAATCAGGGGGTGGGGGGGGGGGGTGGCTACACATCATTTCTATATCATTTCCTCATTGCAATGGGCGGCAATAGCAATCAGTGCTGATGATGAGGTCATGCGGGTGCAGGCTTTGGGTTTAGTTGCGGCACAGGCTCTTAGTGTAAACCCTTTATGATTCTCATCAGGACTTTAATTAATCTACTTCCCACATTTCTAAGCTGTTTACGGATTTTTCCACCGTCGGTATCATACCAACATGGTAGATCAGAGGAGGGGGGAAAACTCCTGGAGAGAAGACATGCATGTGGTCTATGGAGGAAAAAGTCTGTAATCATGAACGGTGTAATCACCAATGTACTGTGGTTGCGAATGTGAACGCCTGGGTGGGATAACATATTTCAGCCTGGTCTCATAGACGAGACGTGACATAGTCAATTTAAATCCAGGACACTCAAATGAACCTTAACCCTTTAACTAACCCTTCCCCTAACCCAAACCGTTTAACCTAACTCCAAAACTTAACTTTAACCCTAACCCTTAACCATATCGCCTAGCCTAGCTAACGTTAGTCACCAAGCTAGAATTTGTACTCTAGGCAAATGTATAGCAACCCAAAGGTTTCAAGATCGAATCTCATCACGGACACCTTTAGCATTTTAGCTAATAACCAACTCCTAAACATAACCCTAACCCCTAAGGTTTTGCAAATCGTAACACATGTTTTTCCAATTTCGTAACATATTATATGTTTTGTAAATTCATAACATTACAAAATGGGTAATGGACATACACAAATTAATACATACACTACCGTTCAAATGTTTGGGGTCACTTAGAAATGCCCTTGTTTTTGAAAGAAAAGCACATTTTTTGTCCATTAAAATAACATCAAATTTATCTGAAGTACAGTGGAGACATTGTTAATCTTGTAAATGACTATTGTAGCTGGAAACAGCAGATTTTCTATGGAATATTTACACAGGCGTACAGAGGCCCATTATCAGCAACCATCACTCCTGTGTTCCAATGGCATGTTGTGTTAGCTAATCCAAGTTTATCATTTTAAAAGGCTAATTGATTATTAGGAAACCCTTTTGCAATTATGTTAGCACAGCTGAAAACTCTTGTGCTAGTTAAAGAAGCAATACCACTGGCCTTCTTTAGACTAGTTGAGTGTCTGGAGCATCAGCATTTGTGGGTTTGATAACAGGCTCAAAATGGCCAGAAACAAAGAACTTTCTTTGAAATTCGTCAGTCTATTCCGGGGCCTCCCACTCCTCTTTCTATTCTGGTTAGAGCCAGTTTGCGCTGTTCTGTGAAGGGAGTAGTACACCGCGTTGTACGAAATCAGTGCCATCACTGATCACTGAGTATTCACACCCCTTGACTTTTTCCAACTTTTCTTGTATTACAGCCTGAATTTAAAATAGATTTTGTGTTACTGGCCAACACCAAATACCCCATAATGTCAAAGTGGAATTATGTTCTTAGACAACTTTCAAATTAAAACATATTCCAAAACATGCGTCCTGTTTGCAATAAAGCCCTAAAGTAAAACTTCAAAAAGTGTTGCAAAGAAATTTATGTCCTGAATACGAAATGTTGTATTTGGAGCAAATCCAACACAACACATTACTGAGTACCACTCTTTGTATTTTCAAGCATGGTGTTGGCTGCATCATGTTATGGGTATGCTTGTCATTGGCAAGGACTAGGGAGTTTTTTTAGGATAGCAATAAACTGAATACAGCTAAGCACAGACAAAATCCTAAAGGAAAACCTGCTTTAGTCTTCTTTCCATCAGACACTGGGCAACAAATTCACCATTCAGCAGGCTAAATATACCTAGACGTTGCTTACCTAGACAACATTGAGTGGCCTAGTTACAGTTTTGACTTAAATTGGCTTGAAAATCTATGTCAAGACATGAAAATGTTTGTCTAGCAATGATCAACAACCAACTTGACTTAGCTTAATAATTTAAAAAACAATAATGTGCAAATATCGTACAATCCAGGTGTGAATTTTTACCCCCCTTTTTCTCCCCAATTTCGTGGTGTCCAATTGTTAGTAGTTACTATCTTGTCTCATCGCTACAACTCCCGTACGGGATCGGGAGAGACGAAGGTTGAAAGCCATGCGTCCTCCGAAACACAACCCAACCAAGCAGCACTGCTTCTTAACACAGCGCGCATCCAACCCGGAAGCCAGCCGCACCAATGTGTTGGAGGAAACACTGTGCACCTGGCAACCCGGTTAGCGTGCACTGGGTGTATATGACTCTGTATATCACTCGGACTGTACAGTCTTGACCTATCTTTCAAGTTAAATACGTTTCTACTAGTCTTTATTAAAGCCTGTAGAAGCATTGCATCTTCTCTCACAAGGGCTCTTGTTCTGAGATTTACATGTAATGAATTCAGACTTGACTTTTACCTCATCAGCATTAATTTGTCCCTGAAGATAAAGTGAGTCATTTTTTTTGCGTAATCATCAGGGAGTCAGTTGAGGGAAATCATTCATAAGAAATTATCAGGAGTGGGATTCTAGATGAGGAGTTAGCTGGAGGAGAATCATGGGACTGAGGCAACACTTCATCACGATTAAAAAAATAAGAGCTAGCTACTTCTCAGAGGAAGTGATGAAACCTAGCTAGGAATGGTAAAACTGAGATCCTGCTTATTTCTAATCCCTTTTTCACCACACACACGCACGCACTACTGTCACATCATGGTCTCTCCTGTGACTCAAGCCAAGGTGACGGATGCTATGGTCCCGTGGTGATGATGTCATCTGTTTCTCCCCTCCAGGAGACACTCCTACCGGACGGGTCAGGACATAGAGAACTGTGGTACGTGTAGAGACTGTGCCTGCATCATATACAGGTATGACATGGCTTTAGAGTGTGTGTGTCTGCACGTGTGTTTTGAGTGTGCATGTGTGCATGTTGAAGCGCATGTTTTAAATAGGGATGTGTGTTTCCTTTATGGTGGAAGTGTGTATTCTATATGCATTTTATGTGTGTCCTACGATAACGTATGGATCACTGTCATTTCGAATCTCGTCCCTATTGACTCGGCAGGATTACGACATCCATGAGGCAGTCTCTGTGATTATCAAGCAATGGCACGCAACACTTAGGATATAGGCTGTTCATCTCACACTTTCAAGTCAAAGGTGTGAAAATTGCTGCAGGTTAGTTCACTGCGGCCAGTGAGGGGAGATTTGGGATGTCGGGCGTTCCACACTCACACACATTCAGTGACACACTCAAATATATTCACTGACACATGAACAAAAATGCAGAAGACTCAAAAGACTAAAACAAGTCACAGATACTGCTTAATCACCCCATTGCTGTTTGAAATTTGAATTGAAATCAATCAATTAACAAACAGGATTTCACAGTTTACAGTAAGATTAATAAAAGGCAGATGAGCACTGGATGATTACTATGAAATGGAAATCCATGTCTCTTAGTTGTAAATATAAAAATCAAGAGAAACAACACAGGAGCAGTGGAAAGGGAGAGAGAGAGAGGGAGAGCGGGAGAGGGAGGGAGGGAAAGGGAGGGAGAGAGAGAGAGAGAGAGAGAGAGAGAGGGGAGAGAAAGAGAAAGAGAGAGAGAGAGAGGGAGAGAGAGAACACTGTAGAAGTTGGGCCTGCCAGGTCCCTGCTAAGATCTAAGAGAAACAGAGGGAGAAGGCAAGAGACTCAATGAAAAGGAATCATTCCGAAACTGAACGCAGCTCCCACATCTGAAAAGGGTATTAAAGAGAAAAGGAAACCTAGAGACTAGCAGTATAGTGAGATGAGCCTGCCTGAGAGAGTGCAGAGAGAGAGAGTACGGATAGAGAGAGAAAGAGAGAGATAGTGAGAGAGAAAGCAAGAGATAGTGAGAGAGAGAAAGAGTATGAAAGATAGTTTGAGAGAGAGAGAGAGAGAGAGAGTGAGAGTGCGGAAGAGCGAGAGTGGGAGAAGAAGAGATAAGTCATGAAGAATTTAGACAGGCATATTATCCTCCCCAGCTAACCCAGGCTGGTCTGGCATTTCTCTATACTAGTTAATGTTAGTGTTACACACGGCCATATTGTTTTCCAGTCAAAAGAACACTTGTCACCATAGTGTCCTGTCTAGGCCGTAGCGTTCACCTCAGCTCAGCTTGACATGTGGATTTCACAGGCTTTAGTGAGGAGGATATTTTCTTTTTTAAGCTTAGTTGAGCCTGGTCTGGCAGAGGATGGAAAGAGATAGAGAAAACGAGAGGTGAGAAAGAAGGAAGAGAAGAAAGACATGAAAGACTCAGGTTCTTGTTCTTCTTATTGCTGATTGATTGAATATCAATACCTTATTATTTTACATTTCAGTTTGTGTGCCAAGTGTTTCAGTAAAGTTCGATCTCTGTAAATGGGTTGGTGTGTTGGATGTTTATCGATTTTGAACGTTAATATGTTTTTTAACTCTCTGTTTTTATCACCGGTTGTGTAACTGTATTAACCCCCCAGCACCACAGACTTCCCACAATCACATCCAAGTCCTGGACGAAAAGCATTCTCAATGGGAGTCTCCATAGTGTTTTTAGTCAAGGACATGGCTTAATCTGTGTCAGGGAAACGGGCCCATAATGTTTGACCTTTTACAGTAACAGAACCTAACATACTGTATCCTCATGAAAAGATATGTCCATGGTTACCATTTCTCATATCACACTCATCTATACCCTTTGAAGACCAACATTTCCCTCCATAGAATCAGAATACAGCGCCACCCTCTGTCTCACTCTCCTTCACATGCTCCTACGTGCCAATGCATTCCCTTCAATGGCTCATATTGTGCAATCTATCCCATACTTTATTACAGCTCTAAGGCGTATCTTACGGATCTTAATTTGACCTATATTGTCCCAGAATAATAATAATTTGAACGTTTTAATTTCAATATTGCTTTATTGGTGATTAGGCTATTAGCTGGCCAAAAGTAGGCTACATGAAAATTGCAATGCTGTTCACATAACCCTGTGTTACATTTATGCAAATCACAAAGCTCAACTGCATTTCCTGCAGTACAGAAAAATGATCCGTAACAAAAGAGTGATCAAATTAAGATTCTATACCTGTATATCTAGTCAGATATTTTCTCTTTATGCAGCTCAATGCTGCACCCTCGAAACCAGCAGACAAAATGTTGTCATAAAAGACGTCAGACTGATATCATTGCAACAGTTTTGCCCATTGGGAATGGCTCCAAGGGAAATGTTTGTCAGTAGGCTTAATATACAGACATAAACCTTCGCTCTTCAGTTCCATCCGAATATTTCCTTTTAAAACAAGCCTTACTTGAAAATGCTAATGAAAAACTTTAAGCAATGCAAATGTAAACATGATTGCACTAAAATGTAACATAGTTACAAATTGCGTTGCAGCTCGCCAAATAAATGCTCCATTTGTTTCCAGTTTTTTCCTCTAAAGCTGGTATCTGTAAAAGTAGAGGAACGCTTGTATCTGATGTTATTTATCCAGCACCCGTGGCGCATTAACTGCATATTAATATGCAAATATCATTGTGAGGCGTGCAGGAACGTTAATTAGGGAGCAGCGTTTGGAATATAAAAGTCCTCCCTATTATGCATTTTGCTAATGGCATATTTATGGAACAAAGCTTGAGTTCTAACAGGGAACTCTTTTGCTTGGAGCCCTATAAGGTTTACAGGGACAGCAGTCTAATCAGATCACTGGCCAAACCTCTGTCTCTTCCTCACAAGATATTGTTTAATGATGCACCTTTCTTGAGGAAGCCGATAGGGCCCTAGACAATGATGAATTAGTTTAATGCATGGAGAAAAAAATGAAGCCACTCTGTGGATGATGAGTTTTGAATTACTTTGAGTGGCTCCTAAGAGTTTATGGTTTTGCGAGGACGATCCTTCATATCGTACTCGGTGAACTGCAGATAAGCGCTATAGAATGGCTGCTGAGGGTGCATTTTTCCTCATGTGTTGCTCGCGTGGTTATCATTCAGCGGTGCTCATATACTGTTTGATAGCAATGGCTTTCATTCATGTTTGATGCCCATCCCATGTGAACCTTTGACCTCAAATTAGTCTCAAATGATTTGGAGCTTGTCGACAAAACCATCACCCCCCCTTCGAAGTTTAGAGTGTCTTGCAAATGCAGAAGAGTCTCGGCTGGGTCTGCAGGGCAAAGGAGGGAGTAGAGGGGAGAGTAGAGGATTGAGTCACTGGAGCAAGTGTGAACTCGTAATGATCCGTCTCGTGGGTTTGAGATGAACCTCCCCTGACAGCGCCTACCAACTCATCGTTCTCCTTCTCTCCACACACACACACATCATGACTCAGCACTTTCCCGCAACAGAACTCCACTGACACAACACTGGTTGACAGGACTGGACTCTCACACACTACACTGTCCTCTGACTGACTATGCATCAGAGGAGAGGAGAGGAGAGGAAAGGAAAGGAAAGGAGAGGAAAGGAGAAGAGACCTGGGCGAGGCAGAGGACTAGCGAGACTGCATGTTGGAAGAAGAAGAGGTGACTCTCCCTGCATCTCAATGTCTCTTTCACTCTCTCTCCTCTCTCTCTTTTTCTGCTGCTTTTTCTATCTTTTTTTCTCATCTCCTGACTGCGGTGTGCCACGGTGAAATATTAATCTGCTTTAAATATTCATCAATGTGTTAAAATATTTTTAAAATGATAATAGAGTTAAAGGGACAAAACGGCTCTCCTCAGGACTCATCTGGTCGGTGTCTGAAAGGTCCGTGCCAGAGGGCTGGACTGGACTGGGCTGGGCTGGACTGGGCTGGACTGGACTGGGCTGGACTGGGCTGGACTGGGCTGTCCTTGCGACTGAGCATGCTACGCTGTCTGCATGTTAAAAAACCTTGGGATGACAGGAATTGATAGACTTTAACGGAATTAAATGCATTTTTTAAAAGGACATGACTCACTCAAACCATCAAGGTCCCAGTTCCTTGCCAGTTCCTGTGCTGTAAGTATTAGCAAAAGGGCACACTGCGCACTGTGCGGGGGTTAAAAGATCAAATGGGTACATTCCCTCGAAAAAGATCCAGTTTGTGAGTGTGTGTGTCTGTGTGTGTTTGAGACCAGTGCAAAGTGTAGAATCTAGTAGAAACCAAGCACAGCATCTCTTTCTTGCACTCAAGGGACATCAGCTGTGGTGAAAGAGTCCCCTATCCAGTGGCAGCCCCACCTGTTTAAAAAATAATAATAACAATACAAAAGTTGGCCAGTTTTACATGTAATTCCAGCATTTATTTGTGTCACATATCAGTTTAGCAAACAATGTAAAAAAATATTTTTAAAATCCTTGAGTTATTAAAGCAGCATAAAAACATGGTATTTTTCATTGAGTAAGGCAGCTCCATAATGCAGCTGTTTCAGAATAGCACAGTGCTTTCTGTGGTGGAGTGCCAGCCAGTGAAAGCACAGAGCGTACTCTGGTTATGCTGTGATTGGCTCAGGGTTCTGTCACTCATGGGGACACTACATCACCGCTGAATCTATGGGAGAACTAAGCAGTTCAAGTCCACCTGGGGTGTTAACATGGATTGACAGTAGAAATGCCTGTCCAAGAAGGCTCAAGGTCATTGGCCACAGATAAAATGATGTCAATTCATGTTATATCTCCCGTAGCTTTGATTGGACTGATCATGTCAATATCATGAGTCTCGGTGCTCTTGGACCATTTTACATAAACATTGCAAAACAAGTCGGATATTGCAAATTCAACAATGTGGAAGGAAGTAGTGGCTTACTGTCTCAAAACATGAAAATTGTGCATCACAAGTAGACAACGCTTTTAAACTGGGGAAATCAAACGTTGTGGATCAGCTAGTCGCCACAGACAGACAAGCCGTGACCTTCACAACCAACAGACGGAGGAGAGTAGGTACAGTACGTGCTTGCCAGAACCATAGTGTGCATTAAATTGTGTGGATGAAAAAATAGGCAAATAGGCTACATCAGTCTCAGCTTGCTCATGTCTTATTCGAAATGACGGCTTGCCTCTTATCCACTCCTCCTCCCATTATACCATTGTTATATTTCTTATATGGCTATCACATTAGTATCTTATTCATCATTTAGGTCATGTTAGAATGATGCATATCATTGTTTTGCTTACTTTGTGTATTATAATCACCTCATGTGCTTTTCTACACGAGGAGGGATAATGTTGTTGGGTCTGTAACCAGCTTCGCCAGTGACAGTCACTTCCCATTAAAAAAATACAAATACAAAAAATGTTCAGTAATAGACACATGTAATTCCAGTTGATATTGCAAGGGTTGTTTTGTTTGCTTAATGTGCTGTCTGTGCGTCGATATGTTGTCTGTAAAAGTGGATCCTCGTGATTGTATTTTCCTTGCTTTTTAGACCACATGATACAATATGTCAAACAGTAGGCTAAACCTCTGAGTCCACGTCTCGCTCTCGCTCTCCCTCCCTCCATCTCTCTCTCTCTCTTTCTCTGTGTTGTGACTTAAAGAAGAGTAAAGTTCAGGCCTCAACATCTGGTTGAATTTATCTGAACATCTCTCTGAATTCCTGTCGCTGAATGAATAGGTCTATCTCGTCGCAGTTCGTTTGCTTGCACTTATACTTAGAGCTGTTATTGATATAAGAATAAACATTGTGAATTTGCTGAACATAAATGTAATAATGTTTGTGTCTTGTTCAAAAGTGAACTCATGTTGGCATTCATTATTATTGAAGGAGAATGTGGTTCTTATCAAGTAACACAAATCCACAAGGAGCCAGTAAAAAATGTGTTTAATTAAGCAAATCAGCCATATCAGCTATGGTTTTTAAAAAGCGAGTAAATGTGGTTGAATGAGCTGTTTCTCTGCTAAACGAGGCTCCGACAGGAGTAGGGGTGGTAAGGATTCACTCCATGGTGCTGAAATGAAAGCTCCACTGTTGGCACAGCTTTATGTAGGCCCTAACAGTTTGTGGGCACGGTTTGTCACCATTATAGTGCAATTAATGTATTGTTTATGTTGTGTAGTGGCTTCGCTGGCATGCATCTAAAAAGAAAAAATGCTGAGTTTGCCCCATCAAGATTTACATTCTAAAATCACCACTGTAAGTTTCACTCCTCTTGTGACATTCATAATGTGCTTCTGGCTGGCGGCAGAGCTCCAGAGACCCAGAATGCTACCATCGTCCCGGGTTTTGGGTTCACGTCTGCTTTCATTGGCATCTCCCTCACTTCCTCAATGCGGAGCCCAAGCCATAGCAGGGATTGGCAACTACATGAAGACATTTTTCTGTGAAAAGGGATGGCTCATTGGATGTGACAGCTGGGTATTTTCACGGATTGATCCTCAGAAATATGTTTTTTGACAGACATCAGGCATGACCGCCTCCTCTATTAGATTGGCTGTGTCACTTTCCCCTCCCATCTCTCTGCTCCGCAGAATATCAATGCATTTCACACCTAAAGAGGGATGAGGGATGATGGGGGAAAGCTTGGTGCATACTCAGAGGAAGGGGAAGGGGAAAAGAGGAGAGGGGAAAGGAGGAGAGGAGAGGGAAGAAGAGAAGAGGAGGAGAGAGGAAGGGAAGGGAGGAAGGGAAGGGAGGAAGGCTGAAGGGAGGCCACAGAAGGTGAGAGGAAGGGAAGGGAGGAAGGCTGAAGGTAGGCCACAGAAGGAGAGAGGAATGGAAGGGAGGAAGGAAGGCTGAAGGAAGGAAGGCTGAAGGGAGGAAGGCTGAAGGGAGGAAGGCTGAAGGTAGGCCACAGAAGGAGAGAGGAAGGGAAGGGAGGAAGGCTGAAGGGAGGAAGGCTGAAGGGAGGAAGGCTGAAGGTAGGCCACAGAAGGAGAGAGGAAGGGAAGGGAGTAAGGCTGAAGGGAGGAAGGCTGAAGGTAGGCCACAGAAGGAGAGAGGAAGGCTGAAGGGAGGAAGGCTGAAGGGAGGAAGGCTGAAGGGAGGCCACAGAAGGAGAGAGGAAAGGAAGGGAGGAAGGCTGAAGGTAGGCCACAGAAGGAGAGAGGAAGGGAAGGGAGGAAGGCTGAAGGGAGGAAGGCTGAAGGTAGGCCACAGAAGGAGAGAGGAAGGGAAGGGAGGAAGGCTGAAGGGAGGAAGGCTGAAGGGAGGAAGGCTGAAGGTAGGCCACAGAAGGAGAGAGGAAGGGAAGGGAGGAAGGCTGAAGGGAGGAAGGCTGAAGGGAGGAAGGCTGAAGGTAGGCCACAGAAGGAGAGAGGAAGGGAAGGGAGGAAGGCTGAAAGGAGGAAGGCTGAAGGGAGGAAGGCTGAAGGTAGGCCACAGAAGGAGAGAGGAAGGGAAGGGAGTAAGGCTGAAGGGAGGAAGGCTGAAGGTAGGCCACAGAAGGAGAGAGGAAGGCTGAAGGGAGGAAGGCTGAAGGTAGGCCACAGAAGGAGAGAGGAATGGAAGGGAGGAAGGAAGGCTGAAGGAAGGAAGGCTGAAGGAAGGAAGGCTGAAGGGAGGAAGGCTGAAGGTAGGCCACAGAAGGAGAGAGGAAGGGAAGGGAGGAAGGCTGAAGGGAGGAAGGCTGAAGGGAGGAAGGCTGAAGGTAGGCCACAGAAGGAGAGAGGAAGGGAAGGGAGTAAGGCTGAAGGGAGGAAGGCTGAAGGTAGGCCACAGAAGGAGAGGAAGGCTGAAGGGAGGAAGGCTGAAGGGAGGAAGGCTGAAGGGAGGCCACAGAAGGAGAGAGGAAAGGAAGGGAGGAAGGCTGAAGGTAGGCCACAGAAGGAGAGAGGAAGGGAAGGGAGGAAGGCTGAAGGGAGGAAGGCTGAAGGGAGGAAGGCTGAAGGGAGGAAGGCTGAAGGGAGGAAGGCTGAAGGGAGGGGAGGAAGGCTGAAGGTAGGCCACAGAAGGAGAGAGGAAGGGAAGGGAGGAAGGCTGAAGGGAGGAAGGCTGAAGGGAGGAAGGCTGAAGGTAGGCCACAGAAGGAGAGAGGAAGGGAAGGGAGGAAGGCTGAAGGGAGGAAGGCTGAAGGTAGGCCACAGAAGGAGAGAGGAAGGGGGAAGGAGGGAGGAGGAAGGCTGAAGGGAGGAAGGCTGAAGGGAGGAAGGCTGAAGGTAGGCCACAGAAGGAGAGAGGAAGGGAAGGGAGGAAGGCTGAAGGGAGGAAGGCTGAAGGGAGGAAGGCTGAAGGGAGGAAGGCTGAAGGTAGGCCACAGAAGGAGAGAGGAAGGGAAGGGAGGAAGGCTGAAGGGAGGAAGGCTGAAGGGAGGAAGGCTGAAGGGAGGAAGGCTGAAGGTAGGCCACAGAAGGAGAGAGGAAGGGAAGGGAGGAAGGCTGAAGGGAGGAAGGCTGAAGGTACTGCGTGGGTGGATTATTTACCGGTTTGTTTTCCACCTTGACAACTGAATGAATTAGAACAAAATATTTCCCTATGTCCTGACAAATCAAAACCTGCTTTACAATACAACAGCAGAACAGCCACTATATCCTTCGTCTTCTAGTCTCCTCTGTTATGCCTTACAAACACTTACTGACTTCTGACCAAGATTAACTTTCTGTGTGACTACATCTCTGGAAGGAAGTCTTCTCACACGATGCAAACCCTAAAGTCATTCATTAAACATTGACGACAACGACGGTACCTGAAATGATCGTAAAAGGTTGTGGAAAGCCCTGGTAGAGTAGGAAATCACATCAGGCTCCTACAAATGAGCGAGAGAGCGAGAGAGTGCATGTATGTGTATGTGTGTGTGTCAGTGGAGGCTCCTCAGAAGAGGAAGGGAGGACCATCCTTCTCAGTGAATTTCATACAAATAAAAATAGTAAAACGTAAAAAAAGTGATCCTTTTTAACTATACTAAATATATCCACATCACCAAATAATTTATTAAAACACAATGTTTTGCAATGAAGGTCTACAGTAGCCTCAACAGCACTCTGTAGGGTAGCACCATGGTGTACCGGAGGACAACTAGCTTCTGTCCACCTCTGGGTACATTGACTTCAATGCAAAACCTAGTAGGCTCATGATTCTCAGACTTACATAGTAATTAAAATGTAGAGAGAGAAAGACAATAGTTGAACAGTTTGGAACAAATTAATTTCTTTAAAAAATGGAAAAATGAGAGCGATTTCAAAATTTCACTTACTTACAGTAGCTAGCAAATGCAGCTGGCTAGTTTTGCCAACTCAAACACCCAGCTCAAACAGAGGGATGCTATGTTAGCTTTCTGACTATGACTATCCAACACTGGAATGGAACTCTTCCTAGTCAAGGTAAGCTTTTGGTTTTCCTAATTTATTGACATGGGGCCACCAGTGGGCTGGTGGTAAGCTAAACTGCCTACTGACTGCTTAGTGTGCTGCATGATTGTAGCGGATTTGGCTTGGAAAGGTTTTGTTTTTGCCTGGTCACAGACAGCTGATGTGTTGTACATTGAAGTCCAGAAGTGGAGGGAAAAGGTGAGCAAAGGCGAGTCCTATGTACTGTGGCTCCGTTGGTAGAGTATGGTGCTTGCAGTGCTAGGGTTGTGGGTTTGATTCCCACAGGGGACCAGTACAAAGAAAATATACTATGCACTAAGTACTCTCTGGATAGGAGTGTCTGCTCAATGACTAAAATGTAGGAGAGAGTGGAAATGTGAGAAGGACTAGGAAGTGGCTGCTAGGAAAGTGAACTCTGTTTATGTGTATTCATTCTGTTGAAAAATGTTTTGCAAATGGAACAAAACGGGGATAAACATACCTGAATTTGTCCAATAGAAACTCTTGTTTGCAACTGTTGGACTAATGATTACACCGTATCAGCTAGATGCAGGCAAGACTGTGCAAGGCGGTATTGAATGTGTCACTGTCTCTCCATATGTCACTGTCTGCCACCTCAAATCTTTCTCTTGACCTGTGTGCACCTACGTTGTAAACTTTCATTAATTGGCTAGGTTGTAGCAACCTCATGTTGGGTAGAGGGAAAATAAGAGTATCATGTAGCAACCTAAACCTATTGATGTTACATTAAACTGGGTGAATGGAATATGAATGACAGTCATCCAGTATGCTGTAATAGAAATAAGGCCAAGCTCATAAAAAAAAGAATCTGTCTCCCTCATCTTAAATAGCACCGACCTCCAATGGTGTGTGTGTGGTGGTTGTGTAAGAAAGAGAAGAACAGAAAGAGTAAAGCGTTAAACGATGGACGTGGACGTGTGCATTCTGCAGAACTAGATGAGTAGGAATCATGTTTTTCTAAAGAGGGATTTGTCCGATTCTTTACGCCGACCTTTCGCTAAATACCCTGTCAGTGTATCTGAGTTAGGGGCCTGCAGATGAGGTGGACAATGGAGTAGATGGTGTGTGTGTTTGTAAAGGGCAGGGTCGGTAGTGCGCTGTGCTCCTGATGCAATCCATCTTTCCTTCAGGGGCAGCCAGGCCATGGAGCAACAGGCGGCTCACAGGGGAGAGGTGGAAGAAACCCTGTGGGTTCGATTCCCATTTGGATGAAATAGCACAGGGATATGATGCTCAGCCAGCATGATCTGGCTCTTCTCTCAGCGAGTTCCACATTATAATTGAGCTACACACACCTTCAAGTGAACATAATAGGATACAATAATGCACACTGTGACATAATGTAATGGCACATGTTGTTATTGCTGTAAACCAGGGATCCATAAAGGACATTAATTTAACAGTGTACTCCATTGAGATTTAAAAATATATTTGTTGTAAAGTATGTGTGTATGTGACTGCAGGTGTTTATGTGTGTGTGTGTGTGTGTGTGTGTGTGTGTGTGTGTGTGTGTGTGTGTGTGTGTGTGTGTGTGTGTGTGTGTGTGTGTGTGTGTGTGTGTGTGTGTGTGTGTGTGTGTGTGTGTGTGTGTGTGTGTGTGTGTGTGTGTGTGTGAGAGAGAGAGAGATAAGGAATGATAGAGAACCCTTGTTTATGCTGTCTTTGGCAATAATCACAGATACTGCTCATGCCAATATTGATGCCAGATGGTATCCATCCGTGTCATGCCATCATGTCTTTGAAACAGGGAAGAGAGTGCCGTACATAACAAGAATAAACTGCCTAATGTGGCTGTGTAATATAAATACTAATCACACTCATATCACACCCACAGCTAAATTAGCCAAGCTAAACCGCTTACATTCGCACAATCCCCAATCTGCTGAAATAGGTTGTCTCTTAATGTAAGAGGATGAATCTGCTATTTGGATGCAATATAAGAAGGATCCCACAGACGTCAGTTCAATGTCTTGTTTTGATAAGAATATATGATATATGATAAGTACATTTATTTTTTAGGTTAAAAAAAAACACAAAATGCCCATTGGGTGATTACTTTTTTGAAAATCCAATCAGTTTTCCATGTTGAGTGAACTTCATCAAATAGATGTTTTGGGTTGAAATGACGTGGAAACAATGTTGAATCAACCAGTGAGATGGTTCTATTTGTCCATTAATGTTAAACTAGCAGATTGACTCAATATCATATATTCTAATTTACAGAAACGTCTGTAAATGTTAAAGTATTTTGGTTAATAATTCTAAAACCAAAAAAGTTACAGACAAAAACTGTTTGTTTGCTTCAGCTGACCTAAAGTATTTTTATGGTGGTAGAAGTCTGGGAGAGACTAAATATAAAAAGGAAAGGGAAATTTAACCCAACCCCTCTGAAGTAAGAATAGGTCTGATTGCTTTAGGTTAATTATAAAAGTGTAATTTCATATCACTGCACTGTTCCTTTTACAAATCCATATTGCACCTAATGGGACTGCACCAGTAGTTCTCACCTAATGGACTGCACCAGTAGTTCTGTTTGGACTGCACCAGTAGTTCTCACCTAATGGGACTGCACCAGTAGTTCTTTTAATGGACTGCACCAGTAGTTCTCACCTAATGGACTGCACCAGTAGTTCTCACCTAATGGGACTGCACCAGTAGTTCTCACCTAATGGACTGCACCAGTAGAATGGACTGCACCAGGTTCTCACCTAATGGAAAGGTAGTTCTCACCTAAAGGGACTGCACCAGTAGTTCTCACCTAATGGACTGCACCAAGTTCTAATGGGTTAGTTCTCACCAACAGTAGTTCTCACCTAATGGACTGCACCATTCACCATGGACTGACCTAATGACTGCACCAGTAGTTTTCACCTAATGGACTGCACCAGTATTTAATGGACTGCACCAAGTTTTCCCTAATGGACTGCACCAGAAGTTTTCACCTAATGGACTGCACCAGTAGTTCTCACCTAATGGACTGCACCAGTAGTTCTCACCTAATGGACTGCACCAGTAGTTCTCACCTAATGGACTGCACCAGTAGTTCTCACCTAATGGACTGCACCAGTAGTTCTCACCTAATGGACTGCACCAGTAGTTCTCAATGGACTGCACCAGTAGTTCTCACCTAATGGACTGCACCAGTAGTTCTCACCTAATGGACTGCACCAGTAGTTCTCACCTAATGGACTGCACCAGTAGTTCTCACCTAATGGACTGCACCAGTAGTTCTCACCTAATGGACTGCACCAGTAGTTCTCACCTAATGGACTGCACCAGTAGTTCTCACCTAATGGACTGCACCAGTAGTTCTCACCTAATGGTAGTTCTCACCTAATGGACTGCACCAGTAGTTCTCACCTAATGGGACTGCACCAGTAGTTCTCACCTAATGGACTGCACCAGTAGTTCTCACCTAATGGACTGCACCAGTAGTTCTCACCTAATGGACTGCACCAGTAGTTCTCACCTAATGGACTGCACCAGTAGTTCTCACCTAATGGACTGCACCAGTAGTTCTCACCTAATGGGACTGCACCAGTAGTTCTCACCTAATGGACTGCACCAGTAGTTCTCACCTAATGGACTGCACCCAGTAGTTCTCACCTAATGGACTGCACCAGTAGTTCTCACCTAATGGACTGCACCAGTAGTTCTCACCTAATGGACTGCACCAGTAGTTCTCACCTAATGGACTGCACCAGTAGTTCTCACCTAATGGACTGCACCAGTAGCACTGCACCAGTAGTTCTCACCTATGGGTTCTCACCTAATGGACTGCACCAGTAGTTCTCACCAGTAATGGACTGCACCAGTAGTTCTCACCTAATGGACTGCACCAGTAGTTCTCACCTAATGGACTGCACCAGTAGTTCTCACCTAATGGACTCAGTAGTTCTCACCTAATGGACTGCACCTGTTCTCACCTAATGGACTGCACCAGTAGTTCTCACCTAATGGACTGCACCAGTAGTTCTCACCTAATGGACTGCACCAGTAGTTCTCACCTAATGGACTGCACCAGTAGTTCTCTAATGGACTGCACCAGTAGTTCTCACCTAATGGTTCTCACTAATGGACTGCACCAGTAGTTCTCACCTAATGGACTGCACCAGTAGTTCTCACCTAATGGACTGCACCAGTAGTTCTCACCTAATGGACTGCACCAGTTCTCACCTAGTTAGTTCTCACCTAATGGACTGCACCAGTAGTTCTCACCTAATGGACTGCACCAGTAGTTCTCACCTAATGGACTGCACAGTAGTTCTCACCTAATGGACTGCACCAGTAGTTCTCACCTAATGGACTGCACCAGTAGTTCTCACCTAATGGACTGCACCAGTAGTTCTCACCTAATGGACTGCACCAGTAGTTCTCACCTAATGGACTGCACCAGTAGTTCTCACCTAATGGGACTGTTCTCACCCAGTAGTTCTCACCTAATGGACTAGCACCTAATGGACTAGTTCTCACCTAATGGACTGCACCAGTAGTTCTCTAATGGGACTAATAGTTCTCACCTAATGGACTGCACCAGTAGTAATGGACTGCACCAGTAGTTCTCACCTAATGGACTGCACCAGTAGTTCTCACCTAATGGACTGCACCAGTAGTTCTCACCTAATGGGATGCACCAGAGTTCTCACCTAATGGACTGCACCAGTAGTTCTCACCTAATGGACTGCACCATAGTTCTCACCTGCACCATGGGACTGCACCAGTAGTTCTCACCTAATGGACTGCACCAGTAGTTCTCACCTAATGGACTGCACCAGTAGTTCTCACCTAATGGACTGCACCAGTAGTTCTCACCTAATGGGACAGTAGTTCTCACCTAATGGACTGCACCAGTAGTTCTCACCTAATGGACTGCACCAGTAGTTCTCACCTAATGGGGACTAGTTCTCACCTAATGGACTGCACCAGTAGTTCTCACCTAATGGACTGACTAGCACCAGTAGTTCTCACCTAATGGACTGCACCAGTAGTTCTCACCTAATGGACTGCACCAGTAGTTTCTCACCTAATGGACTGCACCAGTAGTTCTCACCTAATGGACTGCACCAGTAGTTCTCACCTAATGGACTGCACCAGTAGTTCAGTAGTTCTCACCTAATGGACTGCACCAGTAGTTCTCACCTAATGGACTGCACCAGTAGTTCTCACCTAATGCACCAGGACTAATGGACTGCACCAGTAGTTCTCACCTAATGGACTGCACCAGTAGTTCTAATCACCAGTAGTTCTCACCTAATGGACTGCACCAGAGTTCTCACCTAATGGACTGCACCATAGTTCTCACCTAATGGACTGCACCCATAGTTCTCACCTAATGGGACTGCACCAGTAGTTCTCACCTAATGGACTGCATTGCACCAGTAGTTCTCACCTAATGGACTGCACCAGTAGTTCTCACCTAATGGACTGCACCAGTAGTTCTCACCTAATTAGTTCTCACCTAAAGTTCTCACCTAATGGGACTGCACCAGTAGTTCTCACCTAATGGACTGCACCAGTAGTTCTCACCTAATGGACTGCACCAGTAGTTCTCACCTAATGGACTGCACCAGTAGTTCTCACCTAATGGACTGCACCAGTAGTTCTCACCTAATGGACTGCACCAGTAGTTCTCACCTAATGGACTGCACCAGTAGTTCTCACCTAATGCACCAGTAGTTCTCACCTGCACCAGTAGTTCTCACCTAATGGACTGCACCAGTAGTTCTCACCTAATGGACTGCACCAGTAGTTCTCACCTAATGGACTGCACCAGTAGTTCTCACCTAATGGACTGCACCAGTAGTTCTCACCTTGCACCAGTAGTTCTCACCTAATGGGACTGCACCAGTAGTTCTCACTAATGGACTGCACCAGTAGTTCTCACCTAATGGACTGCACCAGTAGTTCTCACCTAATGGGACTGCACCAGTAGTTCTCACCTAATGGACTGCACCAGTAGTTTCTCACCTAATGGGACTGCACCAGTAGTTCTCACCTAATGGGACTGCACCAGTAGTTCTCACCATGGGACTGCACCAGTAGTTCTCACTAATGGGTAGTTCTCACCTAATGGGACTGCACCAGTAGTTCTCACCTAATGGGACTGCACCAGTAGACTGCACCAGTAGTTCCAGTAGTTCTCACCTAATGGGACAGTAGTTCTCACCTAAGTAGTTCTCACCTAATGGACTGCACCAGTAGTTCTCACCTAATGGGACTGCACCAGTAGTTCTCACCTAATGGACTGCACCAGTAGTTCTCACCTAATGGACTGCACCAGTAGTTCTCACCTAATGGGACTGCACCATTAGTTCTCAGCATTCATTCCTTCTTCCATCCCTTCTATAGAGCACCATTAAGAAAACGTTGTGGTCAGGTTGATATGCCTGGCCTCTGCTGTCGGTGACCGCCATCCTCCATCAGTCGCCCGAGGATGTCAAGTTTTGTGGAGCATTAAGTGTGTTCCTGCCCATTCCTCTCAGCCTGTTCCCTATTTCCTGCCTCTCTGCACACCCCTCCCCTACCCTCCCCTTCCACCACTCTCTCGCTCCACTCCTCAACCATATTTTTGCCACTCCCCTTGGGATCATCTTAACCTTCACAGTCCGAAAATGTAAAAAGACTAAAAAACAAACGAAAAGAGTAAGCTCAACGTGGTTGCTATGCGTGTGTTCATGTGTGAGTGAATGGGAGAGACAGTTGGAGAGATGCTAAGTGATATTTACCTCTCTCTCTTTCTCTCTTTCTCTCTCTCTCTTCCCCATCCCTCCATTCCTCCAGTAAGGCGACTGTCACACCTCTCCCCCTGAAATATCATCTGTATCCATCCACCCATTCCTCCTTTCTTTCTTTCTTTCTTTCTTCCATCCATCCATCCATCAGTCCCTTTCGTTCCAGCAGCTATCAGTCAATAGCTCAACAGCGCAGCAGTTAGTCTCAGGACAAACAAAGGCAGTATCCAGCCATCCATCACCTCAACTCGCTTTTTAATCCACCATCACTGAGTAGCCAAACTACCTGTTTTAAAGAGCACGTACACATACAAGCATACACACAGGCATTTTTGCATTTATCTCTGTGTGTGTGTGCACTTTAGTATATTAGGATCCTATGATGCAGCTGGATTAAAGCTATATACTGAAAGTGCACCCCCTCTCGCTTAGTTCTACTACTAAATGTCAGTTTGAAAGGTTATATTTAAAGTGGAACTGACAGTGGTTTAGCAACATGAAATCGTATTCAAACCTGTTCATGTACACCCCCAGGAAAAATCTGACAATTTAAAAAAAACATTTTCTGACAAGCAAGCACTTAGATATGGTCAGTTTCACTTTTTTCATAAATCCATAGAATGTTTGGGAATGACGTATAGTAAGGCATTTGTGAAAATTCTATAGCAATATAGAGTGGGAAAGTAACGTGCATTTGGACAATTGATATACACTGCAGTAAATCAAATCTAATAAAAACATCTGTCTTGTCCAGGACCGGAGTCTACTCAGACCGGTGCGCCATAGCCAATCAGAGCTAAAGTAGGCCTATATGTACAGTATATAAGCCATTTGCCACATATGCCTGCCATTCACTTTGAACTGGACTGTGTGTTTTATAGGCAGTAGCAACAGCATGACTTTAGATCATTAAAACGCATTTGCCAAAAGCCACAAAACACACCTGAATGGATTTCTGTAAATACCACAGGATAGAGAGAGTTCTCTTACATTTGAGAACTTCACAGTCCTATTGATCAAACAACCATGAAAAGTTAGGCTCTCTGTCCCTCATTTGCCTATGCACATCAACAATAACAAGATCAACTAATGCTAGCCAGAGCGAGATGAGCTTAAATCTAATGAGGGAAGATGGTGCCGAAGAACATGGCTGACGTTTTACATTCTCCCAACCAATTGTGCAATTTTGTTATTTTTTTGCGTGTTGTTTAACTTATTTTTAAACTTATTGTGTACATAATGTTGCTGCTACCGGCTCTTATGACCGAAAACTTCTGGACATCAGAAAAGAGATTATTCAGCGCCGACTGAAATAAACTTTTTCCTTTAACGAGTCCAATGAGAAGGATATACTGCTTTCACTGGAACAGTCCCAGATCCACGCCTTTTGCGTGAAGAAAATACGCCGGAAAAGGGGACGCAGATCAGGGATCCTGCTGAGAAGCCAGAGGCGAGCAAATAAAAATCCAATGCCTTCCATTCTCCTTGCTAACGTGCAATCGTTAGAAAATAAAAAGTGAGGACCTACTATGAAGATTATCCTACCAAACGGGACATTAAAAACTGTAACATCTTATGTTTCACCGAAGCATGGCTGAATGAAGAAACGGACAATATAGAGCTGGTGGGATTTTTCATGCACCGGCAGAACAGAGACGCTACCTCTGGTAAGATGAGGGGTGGGGGTGTGTGTCTTTTTGTCAATAACAACTGGTGCGCGGTGTCTAACAATAAAGAAGTCTCTAGGTATTGCTCGCCTGAGGTAGAGTACCTTACGATAAGCTGTCGACCACACTATCTGTCAAGTTCTGACCTTAGTTCCTTTGTGATGTCTTTGTTTTAGTATCGTCAGGGCGTGAGTTGGGTGGGCAGTCTATGTTATTTTTTCTATGACTTGGTATTTCTGTTTGGCCTGGTATGGTTCTCAATCAGAGGCAGCTGTCAATTATTGTCCCTGATTGAGAAACATACTTAGGCAGCCTGTTTTCACCCTTGAGTTGTGGGTGATTATTTTCTGTTCTGAGTTTTTCTTCAACGTACAGGACTGTTTGTTTGTCTTCCCCCCCCCCTCCCCAGTGTTCAGTTGTTTCATTAAAGAATATGAACACTTACCACGATACGCATTGGTCCTCCTCTTATTCCACCCACGACAGTCTAGCCAGACACCTAGGTATTTGTAGTTGTCCACATAATCTAAGTCAGAACTGTCCAGAATAGTGATGCTCGACGGGCGGTTGGGTAGCGATCGGTTGAAGAGCATGCATTTCATTTTACTAGCATTTAAGAGCAGTTGGAGGCCACCGAAGGAGTATTGTATGGCACTGAAGCTCGTCTGGAGGTTTGTTAGCACAGTGTTCAAAGAAAGGCCAGATGTATACAGAATGGTGTCGTCTGCGTAGAGGTGGATCAAAGAATCACGTGCATCAAGAGCGACATCATTGATATATACAGAGAAAAGAGTCTGCCCGAGAATTGAACCCTGTGGCACCCCCAAAGAGACTGCCAGAGGTCTGGACAACAGGCCCTCCGATTTGACACACTGAACTCTATCTGAGAAGTAGTTTGTGAAACAGGTGAAGCAGTCATTAGAGAAACCAAGACTGTTGAGTCTGCCGATAAGAATGCATTGATTAACAGAGTCGAAAGCCTTGGCCAGGACTGCTGCACAGTACTGTCTTTTATTGATGGTGGTTATGATATTGTTTAGGACCTTGAGTGTGGCTGAAATGCACCCGTGACCAGCTCGGAAACAGGATTGCATAGCGGGGAAGGTACGGTGGGATTTGAAATGATCGGTGATCTGTTTGTTCACTTGGCTTTCGAAGGCTTTAGAGAGGCAGTGCAGGATGGATGTAGATCTGTAACAGTTTGGGTCTAGAGTGTCTCCCCCTTTGAAGAGGGGGATGACCGCAGCCGCTTTTCAATCTTTAGGAATCTCATACAAAAGAGAGGTTGAACAGACTAGTAGTGGGGATGCAACAATGGCGTCTGATACTTTTAGGAAGAGAGGGTCCAGATTGTCTAGCCCAGTTGATTTTTAGGGATCCAGATTTTGCCACTCTTTCAGAACATCAGCTGTCTGGATTTGGGTGAAGGAGAAGCGTGGGGAGAGGGGGCTTGGGCCAGTTGCTGCAAGGGGTGCAGAGCTGTTGGCCGGTGTTGGGTTAGCCAGGTGGAAAGCATGGCCAGCCGTAGAGAAATGCTTTTTGAAATTCTCGATAATCGTGGATTTATCGGTGGTGACAGTGTTTCCTAGTCTCAGTGTAGTGGGCAGCTGGGATTAGGTGCTCTTATTCTCCATGGACTTTACAGTGTCCAAAAACTTTTTGTAATTTGTGCTGCAGGATGCAAATTTCTGTTTGAAAAAGCTAGCCTTGGCTTTCCTTACTGGCTATGTATATTGGTGCCCGACTTCCCTGAAAAGTTGCATATCATGGGGACTCTTCAATTCTAGTGCAGTACGCCACAGGATGTTTTTGTGCTGGTCAAAGGCAGTCAAGTCTGGAGTGAACCAAGGGCTATATCTGTCCTTAGTTCTACATTTTTTTGAACGGGTTATGCTTATTTAAGATGTTGAGGAAAGCACTTTTAAGGAACAACCAGGCATCCTCTACTTACGGATGAGGTCAATATCATTCCAGAATACCCTGGCCAAGTCGATTAGAAAGGCCTGCTTGCAGAAGTGTTTTCGGGAGCGTTTGACAGTGATGAGGGGTGGTTGTTTGACCGTGGACCCATAACAGACGCAGGCAATCAAATCAAATCAAATTTATTTATATAGCCCTTCGTACATCAGCTGATATCTCAAAGTGCTGTACAGAAACCCAGCCTAAAACCCCAAACAGCAAGCAATGCAGGTGTAGAAGCACGGTGGCTAGGAAAAACTCCCTAGAAAGGCCAAAACCTAGGAAGAAACCTAGAGAGGAACCAGACTATGTGGGGTGGCCAGTCCTCTTCTGGCTGTGCCGGGTGGAGATTATAACAGAACATGGCCAAGATGTTCAAATGTTCATAAATGACCAGCATGGTCGAATAATAATAAGGCAGAACAGTTGAAATTGGAGCAGCAGCACGGCCAGGTGGACTGGGGACAGCAAGGAGTCATGATGTCAGGTAGTCCTGGGGCATGGTCCTAGGGCTCAGGTCCTCCGAGAGAGAAAAAGAAAGAGAGAATTAGAGAGAGCACATGTGGGGTGGCCAGTCCTCTTTTGGCTGTGCCGGGTGGAGATTATAACAAAACATGGCCAAGATGTTCAAATGTTCATAAATGACCAGCATGGTCGAATAATAATAAGGCAGAAGAGTTGAAACTGGAGCAGCAGCACGGCCAGGTGGACTGGGGACAGCAAGGAGTCATCATGTCAGATAGTCCTGGGGCATGGTCCTAGGCTCAGGTCCTCCGAGAGAGAGAAAGAAAGAGAGAAGGAGATAATTAGAGAATGCACACTTAGATTCACACAGGACACCGAATAGGACAGGAGAAGTACTCCAGATATATCAAACTGACCCTAGCCCCCCGACACATAAACTACTGCAGCATAAATACTGGAGGCTGAGACAGGAGGGGTCAGGAGACACTGTGGACCCATCCAAGGACACCCCCGGACATGGCCAAACAGGAAGGATATAACCCCACCCACTTTGCCAAAGCACAGCCCCCACACCACTGCAATGAGGCAGTGATCGCTGAGATCCTGGTTGAAAACAGCAGAGGTGTATTTAGAGAGTCCATTTAGAGGGCCCATGAAGGTGCCCATGTTTACGGATTTGGGGTTGTACCTGGTAGGTTCCTTGAAAATTTGTGTGGGATTGAGGGCATCTAGCTGAGATTGTTGGACGGCCGGGGTGTTAAGCATATCCCAATTTAGGTCACCAAGCAGTACAAACTCTGATGAAAGATGGGGGGCAATCAATTCACATATGGTGCCCAGGGCACAGCTAGGAGCTGGTAGGGGGTCTATAACAAGTGGCAACAGTGAGGGACTTACTTCTGGATCTCGAACTGTTTGTGCATAGACCTGGATAGCATGACAGAACTCTGCAGGCTTTTGCTTTATTGTTTTATTTGAAAGGATATGGCCCGATATAATTCCCACTTATGTACATAGGATATACAGTGCCTTGCGAAAGTATTCGGCCCCCTTGAACTTTGCGACCTTTTGCCACATTTCAGGCTTCAAACATAAAGATATAAAACTGTATTTTTTTGTGAAGAATCAACAAGAAGTGGGACACAATCATGAAGTGGAACGACATTTATTGGATATTTCAAACTTTTTTAACAAATCAAAAACTGAAAAATTGGGCGTGCAAAATTATTCAGCCCCTTTACTTTCAGTGCAGCAAACTCTCTCCAGAAGTTCAGTGAGGATCTCTGAATGATCCAATGTTGACCTAAATGACTAATGATGATAAATACAATCCACCTGTGTGTAATCAAGTCTCCGTATAAATTCACCTGCACTGTGATAGTCTCAGAGGTCCGTTAAAAACGCAGAGAGCATCATGAAGAACAAGGAACACACCAGGCAGGTCCGAGATACTGTTGTGAAGAAGTTTAAAGCCGGATTTGGATACAAAAAGATTTCCCAAGCTTTAAATATCCCAAGGAGCACTGTGCAAGCGATAATATTGAAATGGAAGGAGTATCAGACCACTGCAAATCTCCCAAGACCTGGCCGTCCCTCTAAACTTTCAGCTCATACAAGGAGAAGACTGATCAGAGATGCAGCCAAGAGGCCCATGATCACTCTGGATGAACTGCAGAGATCTACAGCTGAGGTGGTAGACTCTGTCCATAGGACAACAATCAGTCGTATATTGCACAAATCTGGCCTTTATGGAAGAGTGGCAAGAAGGAAGCCATTTCTTAAAGATATCCATAAAAAATGTTGTTTAAAGTTTGCCACAAGCCACCTGGGAGACACACCAAACGTGGTAGAAGGTGCTCTGGTCAGATGAAACCAAAATTGAACTTTTTGGCAACAATGCAAAACGTTATGTTTGGCGTAAAAGCAACACACCATCCCCACTGTCAAACATGGTGGTGGCAGCATCATGGTTTGGGCCTGCTTTTCTTCAGCAGGGACAGGGAAGATGGTTAAAATTGATGGGAAGATGGATGGAGCCAAATACAGGACCATTCTGGAAGAAAACCTGATGGAGTCTGCAAAAGACCTGAGACTGGGACGGAGATTTGTCTTCCAACAAGACAATGATCCAAAACATAAAGCAAAATCTACAATGGAATGGTTCAAAAATAAACATATCCAGGTGTTAGAATGACCAAGTCAAAGTCCAGACCTGAATCCATTCGAGAATCTGTGGAAAGAACTGAAAACTGCTGTTCACAAATGCTCTCCATCCAACCTCACTGAGCTCGAGCTGTTTTGCAAGGAGGAATGGGAAAAATGTCAGTCTCTCGATGTGCAAAACTGATAGAGACATACCCCAAGCGACTTACAGCTGTAATCGCAGCAAAAGGTGGCGCTACAAAGTATTAACTTAAGGGGGCTGAATAATTTTGCACGCCCAATTTTTCAGTTTTTGATTTGTTAAAAAAGTTTGAAATATCCAATAAATGTCGTTCCACTTCATGATTGTGTCCCACTTGTTGTTGATTCTTCACAAAAAAATACAGTTTTATATCTTTATGTTTGAAGCCTGAAATGTGGCAAAAGGTTGCAAAGTTCAAGGGGGCCGAATACTTTCGCAAGGCACTGTATATGTATATATAATTTTAACATTAAAACAAAAGAAAATATCAATAATATTTGTCCAGCCTTTGCTGATATGCTTGCAGATGTGCATAATATGCTGTGTATTCTATTCGGCCCGCGGACCTTTAGTTTGACATGTGCGCCAGCCTATTGGGCACGTTATGACTGACTTGTGATCATTGTCCTTGCTAGTTGGTATTCGCATTCCCAGCCTTATTTACAGTTGTGCGTTTTTGTTCAAAATATTGAGTCGTTGAAACTGAAACAGTGAATCCCGAATGTGTGGATGCAGCAAGCAATGTACCAGGCCATCTGTGATTTATAACCTGATAGCAGTATTTTTTGGGACTAACAAGAAATTTATTGGTGAATTATATGAAACATGCATTGAACTGAATCCATCTATTTTGCCAACAATGTCTTACTGTGTGTCATGTAAGTTTGAGTCCAATAGAACCTATTTTTAAAACCTCTTATAAAGTTGGTTTTGAAGCATAAACTGGGAATTGTATATTTTGTTTCATACCTGAAAGTAGTTCAAATTGAGTCAGACACTGTTGTCCAGCAGCGCTTGATAACATACTGTTGGAGAGACTAAACTAATAGGATAACAGCCTACAAAATGGCACCCCTCTGGATACGTAATAAAACACCTAAACAACGGCACTTTGGTCTCTATGACACACATTCTTTATAGCTCACTACACAATCTGCCCGTCCTGATGGTGTACTCAAGTAAAAAGAGAGACTATTTTCAAAGAATGGTCACAGTTTGGGAACTGAATGCCAATGAGGTACTTGGTGGAACAGAATGCAAATGTGTCCAAGTCTCCAGGTCCAGGTATAAGAGAGGGAGAGAGCGAGACGGAGAGAGAGAGACCAAGAGACAGAGAGAGTTAAAGCCCCTGAGCCTTTAGCAAAATGTTCAGTTTAGTTTCCCACTAAAACAAAATGTTATTTTCTTTTAGCATGTTCAGGGTTCCTTGGAGAGAACTACAAATATATCTTGCTGTTTTCTGCTGGTAAATGTGGAATAAATTCTCCAAGTGTATAAGCACTTTCTGACACCTGCTGATGTAAAAAGGGCTTTATAAAATACATTTGATTGATTGATTGATATGTCCATCACCTGCTGTTCCTTAACTGCGAGCTACTCCTTAATAAGAATATTATATAAAAGTCATGGGTTGAGACATACTGAATTTCCCACCTGAATCAAACAACTCCTACATGATGCCCCCTGGAATATCACCAAGCACAGATGGTGAGCATAAAACTTTACTGCCTCTGTAATTGTACAATCTAATTTAATCTCCAATACATAAAAAACAGGTAAACACTGAAATCATAAATGTAGTGATCTGTGTCACTACCTCACAGGAGAGGCATTTGAAAGTAAACATGTTTTTTTCAAAATGCATTTTGAGCAGAAATGCCTTCTTGAACATGTGAACTTTCATGTGCCTTAATAACAAATGTGTATGCCATCTGTAAATACAAATACAATTGTTAAATTATGAACCGAGTTGGTTTAGCCACAGAAAAGACAGGAACGCTCCCACAAGCCATGATTGGCTGAAATACAGTGCCTTGCGAAAGTATTCGGCCCCCTTGAACTTTGCGAACTTTTGCCACATTTCAGGCTTCAAACATAAAGATATAAAACTGTATTTTTTTGTGAAGAATCAACAACAAGTGGGACACAATCCTGAAGTGGAACGACATTTATTGGATATTTCAAACTTTTTTAACAAATCAAAAACTGAAAAATTGGGTGTGCAAAATTATTCAGCCCCTTTACTTTCAGTGCAGCAAACTCTCTCCAGAAGTTCAGTGAGGATCTCTGAATGATCCAATGTTGACCTAAATGACTAATGATGATAAATACAATCCACCTGTGTGTAATCAAGTCTCCGTATAAATGCACCTGCACTGTGATAGTCTCAGAGGTCCGTTAAAAGCGCAGAGAGCATCATGAAGAACAAGGAACACACCAGGCAGGTCCGAGATACTGTTGTGAAGAAGTTTAAAGCCGGATTTGGATACAAAAAAGATTTCCCAAGCTTTAAACATCCCAAGGAGCACTGTGCAAGCGATAATATTGAAATGGAAGGAGTATCAGACCACTGCAAATCTACCAAGACCTGGCCGTCCCTCTAAACTTTCAGCTCATACAAGGAGAAGACTGATCAGAGATGCAGCCAAGAGGCCCATGATCACGCTGGATGAACTGCAGAGATCTACAGCTGAGGTGGGAGACTCTGTCCATAGGACAACAATCAGTTGTATATTGCACAAATCAGGCCTTTGTGGAAGAGTGGCAAGAAGAAATCAAATCAAATCAAATCTTAAAGATATCCATAAAAAGTGTTGTTTAAAGTTTGCCACAAGCCACCTGGGAGACACACCAAACATGTGGAAGAAGGCGCTCTGGTCAGATGAAACCAAAATTGAACTTTTTGGCAACAATACAAAATGTTATGTTTGGCGTAAAAGCAACACAGCTCTAAACCCTGAACACACCATCCCCACTGTCAAACATGGTGGTGGCAGCATCATGGTTTGGGCCTGCTTTTCTTCAGCAGGGACAGGGAAGATGGTTAAAATTGATGGGAAGATGGATGGAGCCAAATACAGGACCATTCTGGAAGAAAACCTGATGGAGTCTGCAAAAGACCTGAGACTGGGACGGAGATTTGTCTTCCAACAAGACAATGATCCAAAACATAAAGCAAAATCTACAATGGAATGGTTCAAAAATAAACATATCCAGGTGTTAGAATGGCCAAGTCAAAGTCCAGACCTGAATCCAATCGAGAATCTGTGGAAAGAACTGAAAACTGCTGTTCACAAATGCTCTCCATCCAACCTCAATGAGCTCGAGCTGTTTTGCAAGGAGGAATGGGAAAAAAAATTCAGTCTCTCAATGTGCAAAACTGGTAGAGACATACCCCAAGCGACTTACAGCTGTAATCGCAGCAAAAGGTGGCGCTACAAAGTATTAACTTAAGGGGGGGCTGAATAATTTTGCACGCCCAATTTTTCAGTTTTTGATTTGATAAAAAAGTTTGAAATATCCAATAAATGTCGTTCCTCTTCATGATTGTGTCCCAGTTGTTGTTGATTCTTCACAAAAAAATACAGTTTTATATCTTTATGTTTGAAGCCTGAAATGTGGCAAAAGGTCGCAAAGTTCAAGGGGGCCGAATACTTTCGCAAGGCACTGTAATGGATGGGCTGGACATGCTGTTTGGATTGGTCTGCCATGTAGCACTCTTCTGTCTATAATGAGCTGCTCAGTATGTGTAGGTAATCCTTTCTAACTCAGATTTATTTTAAAGATAGCTCTCTTTCTGGAGGACTGAGTTTTGAAATCAGTGGAATGCCCGGTGGAAGCAGAGCATGATAGCCAAGAGGATGGAGAAAATTCAGGCGGTTGATTGCAAATGCAGAGGGAGTCGAAGGCTGTTGTATAAAACACCTGTCTCCAAATTACATCTTCAAACTAAGGGCAACTATGGCATCCGTGACAGAAAGGGAGAAGCGTTCATTGTGTATACAGGTAAGAGAGTCTACCTAGCTACATTGTATTATACGTTTCTAATTTTGTCAGAAGTCGTTCTCGTTGCAAGTTAAAGCAGCTAGCTAACATTCCATGTATGAAATGTGTAGTAATATTATTCTACGTCTAAACAAGACTCCACATGCAAGTAGCTATTTCACTGTACCTTTGACACTTTCTATATCCTGTGCATGTGACAAATAAACTTAGATTTTATATGATATAGTGTGTGTTTACCAGAGACGGTAATGTGAAGGACAACATGAGCTGCACCAAAGTCAAATTAGGATTTAACGTTAGACCAACGAGAAAAGTTCCAACAATTATCCAGTAGAATGCCCTGCTTTTAATTCATCACACTTACAACCGTAAGCTATTTTTTTCTAATTATCTTAACTATTAATTATATTAACTTGCAAATAATGACCTTGTGATGAATGACAACTGTATACAGACATATTGATAGACGTAATATAAACCAGCCTTTAGTCTTGAAATCTTTGGTTGTTTACACATGTGAATCCTTAAAGAGATGGATGGGTGAATGGGTGTATACAAAGAAGAGATCTCCAGTAGGTGTACCAAAACATTCAAGAGCCTTTTTCTCAAAAGTGGGGTTACAAGTTTATACATTTTCAAAGCAGAATTACTTTCCCATTGTTCCTTACCTGTAGTGTATGATATTCAATTTTATAGCTCAGAATCAATTTCAAATGTTGCTACATAAACCCGAATTGAGCTGGTCGGTCACATTTTACTATCCAATCCACCGGAGCCCATTTGTCACGCCTTGGTCATTGTATTTTGTGTTTTCGTTATATATTTGGTTAGGCCAGGGTGTGACATGGGTTTATGTATTGTATTTTCGTATTGGGGTTTGTAGTATTTGGGATTGCGGCTGAGTAGGGGTGTTGTGTGGGTTTGGCTGCCTGAGGCGGTTCTCAATCAGAGTCAGGTGATTCTCGTTGTCTCTGATTGGGAACCGTATTTAGGTAGCCTGGTTTTCACTTTGTATTTCGTGGGTGATTGTTCCTGTCTCTGTGTTAGTGTTCACCAGACAGGCTGTATAGGTTTTTCACGTTCCGTTTGTCGTTTTTGTTTTTTCATGTATCGTCGTTTGTTCAATTAATAAACATGAGTAACCAACACGCTGCATTTCGGTCCGACTCTCTTTCGACAAACGAAGAACGTCGTTACACCATTCCCTTTGGACAAAATGGTGTTTCATCCTGGATGATCAGACACTCATCTGAGTGAGTGAGTGTCACTCTACCCTTAATAGAATTGTTTCAGCCAATAGTTGGCAGTGTTCTTGTGTTTATTTTCTCTAATAACATTGTCAGGGCAACAATATGCCGTAAGACCTAAGGGTTAGGACGACTAGTGGGGTTGTGACCAGAACGTTGCTGATTCAAGTCCCTGGTGCGGTACGCTGTTGTGGTGCCCTAGAGCAAGGTCGCTACTGTTTCAGCATACTACCGGTACCCAGTTGTGGAAACAAACCAAAAAAAACAGTTTAAAAAGTACAAGTCTCAGAAGATATAAAAGTTTGCAGAGCAAGGTCAGGCCACTCAGTAGAATGGGATGGCTTCCTGCTAGAACCTTTTCAGCATTGAGAGGAACATTCCCATTTATTTTATTGTTGACTTTGGAATCTCTTTGATCCTCCTCTCCCTAGTCCCTTTAGGCTCTAGCTGTGTTCAACTCAACCCTCCTACAATAGAATCAAGAAAAACTCAGAAAACTGTCAAATATTTCCTTACAGTACATCTTACAGTATTTTCTCAAACTTCTTCACATAACCATGTCTTCAAATATTTTCAAAAAGATTTAATTAAAGATCAGATTAAATGCATACACACCACACACTGTATAGATGCATATCATCGATAAGATCCCATGTAAAGAATCCCATACCTATCACTTTCTCTCAGATCTCACTATTGGAATCTGTTTCTGTGTGTGTGTGTGTGTGTGTGTGTGTGTGTGTGTGTGTGTGTGTGTGTGTGTGTGTGTGTGTGTGTGTGTGTGTGTGTGTGTGTGTGTGTGTGTGTGTGCACGTGCGCATGCATGTGTTGTGTTTGGTGCTTAGCTTCTTGACACAGCACTGTACTGTAGTCACTAATTCGGCTTCTCGTTGCTCGAAGTTAGTCGAGATAATTAAGGTTGAGGGAGGACAGCTCTATCCAGTGCCTTAGAGCCTTGATCACGCTGGGCCCACTGACTGGGGCTATTCATTTGCACAGAGGAACACAGCGCGAACACAGGACATTTCCCCGGGGGAGTGATGTTGGGATAGTGGTGGCGTGTGCGTGTGTGTGTGTGTGTGTGCATGTGTGTGCGTGCGTGCGTGCGTGTGTGTGTGTGTGTGTGTGTGTGTGTGTGTGTGTGTGTGTGTGTGTGTGTGTGTGTGTGTGTGTGTGTGTGTGTGTGTTAGGATGGAGCAGAGGGAGTAGGCTAGTCAGCTAGTGTTTGATGCTGCCTCTCCACTATTTATGCTTTGCTGCAGTTGGTCTGTGTTTTTGTTTGAAGCTTTAGCCGTCCGCCACACAGCAGACATCAACGCTCTGTGTTCCAAGCTGCCATGAATGGGCTCTTTACATTCTAGAATGAAAAGAGGTTTAGTTGTGAATTGGCTTTTCACCACCTTCTAGGCTACTGTCTGTAGTGTATAGTGGGGATGGATCCTCTTTGACATACCCTGTCTGTAATGTTCCCATTTAGTGTTTCTGCCTGCTGATTGTCCACTACTCTACCTGCTTGCGTCTGTCTGAGTGCCTGAATTCCTAAATGTGTGTGTGGCAAATTCTGACAGCTAGTATGACTCGAGAGGAATATGAAGCTCCGGTTACATATCATTGTTCTGCAGTTGTTGCTCTTCTGAAGCTCAGGGTCCTGCTGTTGTGTCAAGTCTCTCCCTCAGCATCTCTCTCTCTCTCCTCCCACTGAAAGAGGGAATCCTCACTTCATCTAAGCATCTGTGCTGTGATGAGAAACTCTACCTAGCAAACTAGGACACTCACTGCGTAATCAGCAAGAATCAGCAGACAGCAAAGTCAAAAAAGAGAGAAGAAATCTGTTTGCAGTGGGAAGCACAATTTTGAATACTGAACATGCAACTGCTGACAAAAGTAGTTCAGCCAGTAAATATTGTCCATATAGGCTTTTCTTTATCTACGATGTGTTTATTTATTAATGCTTCACCCGAATATCTTAAAGAATGTGGGGGAGGTGCATCAGAGTTTAAACTGACGCTACTCCTACATACTGGGTCCATCTCTTCTGACACAGTATCTTAGCTGCCTTTTATTTTACTTATTTCTTCCCTTCCTTTTTCTACCCCTCTTTTGGTTCATTCACACTACAAGCTGAACCAAGCTGAGCCAAGCTGTACTCTGCTGATCTGCTTACTTATCCAACATAGTTGCTGGAACCAAGCACACTTAGAAAAAAGGGTTCCAAAAGGGTTCTTCAGCTGTCCCTATAGGATAACACTTTTTGGTTCCAGATAAAAAAAAACATGTTTGGTTGCAGATAGAACCCTCTGTGGTAAGGGTTATACATATAACCCAAAAGGGGTCTACCTGGAACCAAAAGAGTTTTTCAAAGGGTTCTCCTCTGTGGACAGCCAAAGAACCATTTTAGGTTCTAGATAGCACCTTATATCTAAGAGTGCAGGAAAGGACAATGGGTACGTTCATAAATTGCCTCCAGTGTCAGAGTGCACTCTGGGACATTCATAAATTTTCAGTTTGTAAATTCCGAGCCATTCACTATTAGAGTGGTCGGAGCGCATACTGGACGCACTGGCTGCTTGGGCTGAAGAGTAGGGTTGACCCGAGCGTTCTGATCTCACAACCGCAGTCAAGCACCGAAGTTAACTGGCTAAAGTTGGCTAGCTTGCTAGCTACTTTCAGACATAAATGAGAGAACACTTCACTCTGGCAATTTTACTTGCCCTAGCAGACCTGGTTATAGAGCTATCCTCTTGGAAAAAAGGTGCTATCTAGAACCTTAAAGGGTTATTCGGCTGTCCCCATAGGAGAACCATTTGAAGAACCCTTTTTGGTACCAGGTAGAAACCTTTTGTTCCATACAGAACCCATTCCACAGAGGGTTTTGCATGAAACCAAAAATGTTCTACCTGGAACGAAAAAGGATTCTCCTATGAGTAACCCTTTTTTTCTCTGAGTATACTGTATAAGGGTTAGTGATTGTAACTGTGTTACTGGCAACAATTGAATTGTGCTTTTTTATGTTAACTGAAACCTGTCTCAACAACTGGTTGTAGGTTGTTCGTAAATGCATAAATTATTCTGCGCTCTGAGACTATCAAACCAGAGTGCACTTATATCACAGTAGATTGCCAGAGTGAATTTATGAATGCACCCATGGTACAGTTTTCAGGTTGACATGATCATGTGAGATGAGTATTTGTGACATAAACCTTCCTTCTCTCCCTCTTTTGCAGTGTGGAGCATGACTTCCGACTGCAGGAGGGGGCAGTGACCCGCACGTGGAGGGTAGAGGACCCTCCAGAGGTTTCCCTCCTGCCCACTGTGACCCCTCAGCCCACCACGCCACACCGCCAGGAAACACCCCTGCCGGTGACACTGGCACGCCCCCCTCACAGCGGCAAGAAAAGCAGGAAGAAGTGCTTCTGGTTCTTGTGAACTTTAAACTTTGGAGGGAGGGTGGAATAGGGAAGGACACAATGAATAAGGCCACTCCTTCTTAAGATTGTGAAGGACGGAGATGGATACAGTACTTTACATGCTTCCTCTATAGACTGTGAGGGTCTGAATGGTAGTGTGTGAAGTGTGCAGCCCTGATGTGGATGGAGAGAGAAACAAGTGTGAGAAGAAGCAGTAAACAAGAGAGTTTAAAAGAGATATAAAAGAGGTATAAAATAGATATAAAATATAAATAAAAGAGGTATAAAGAGAAATCAAACATAAATAACAGAGGTATAAAAGAAACATAAAAGTAGTTAAAGGACCTGGAAGAACCGTGGTGTGTAGATGAATGGAATCTGTGCTGTTCCTGGTGTTGGAACTGTATAGAGTGAAGAGTGAAACAAACATGCTTGTTGTAGTTGCACCTCAATAAATGCCTCTTCAGCAGCTGTGGTCAGTTTTAAGTGCAGGGTGGGAGGTACTGTAAAGGCAATTGTTGAAGTGAAAGTGTAGAAGATGAAAATAAAGGGTAAGGACAAAATGAAGGTTAAGGAAGTGAGGAGGTATAAAAGGCTCGGGCATGGTGGGATTAAAAAAGAGCGGAAAAGAATGAGTGTACAGAGAGAAGAGTGGAAGGATCCATCCACATCATCAATGGACAAATGATGGTTAGAACACCAGCTTTTATACCCTGAGACGTTTCAACCAATCAATTATTATGATGACCCGTATTCAAAACTTTTAATAGAATTGATTATACAAAAACCACACACATACATACAACAAGACAGGCTGAGAAATGCACCAGGAGGAAAAGTGAGGGGGGAAAACATATTAAATTGTACATAAAACAGAGTTCTACTGGTTGAATTGCTATATTTCAGATACGGATTACTGCTCTATAAAGTATTTTACAACAACTTGTTTGGGAATATTGTCATTAATGCTGTCATTGATTTTTTACATGATTAAGTCTTGTGATGAGTCACAAGTTGGTATAGCTTGTTAGCAGTGCTTTTTGTCGTCGGGTAACTACAGAACACCTGTTGCCTGGCCTAAACACAATTAGCATTGTTACCTCGTACCCCTGCACATCGACTTGGTAGTGGTAACCAGTGTATATAGCCAAGTTTTTACCTTGTACCCTTGTACTTCGACTTGGAAGTGGTACCCAGTGTATATAGCCAAGTTATTACCTCGTACCCCTGCACATCAACTTGGTAGTGGTACCCAGTGTATATAGCCAAGTTGTTACCTCGTACCCCTGCACATCGACTTGGTAGTGGTACCCAGTGTATATAGCCAAGTTATTACCTCGTACCCCTGCACATCGACTTGGTAGTGGTACCCAGTGTATATAGCCAAGTTGTTACCTCGTACCCATGCACATCAACTTGGTAGTGGTACCCAGTGTATATAGCCAAGTTGTTACCTCGTACCCTTGCACATCGACTTGGTAGTGGTACCCAGTGTATATAGCCAAGTTATTACCTCGTACCCCTGCACATCGACTTGGTAGTGGTACCCAGTGTATATAGCCAAGTTGTTACCTCGTACCCTTGCACATCGACTTGGTAGTGGTACCCAGTGTATATAGCCAAGTTATCGCTGCTCATTCGGTATTTATTCCTCATTATATTATTTTTCTATTATTTCTAATTGTTTCTTTCTGCATTGTTGGAAAGCCCCCTTAAGTAAACCTGTTGTTCACGAAGCATTTGACAAAAACAATTTTATTTGAGCTCCACTGTTATAGCATCCCACTCTAGCTCTCTGTCAATTCCCACCGTTCGTAGTTAGCGAGCTGAACTTTTGACTGTCTTAGCTGGCTAGTGGGCTAACTGCACCACAGGTGTTTTAGCTAGCAACCTTTAGGCTAAACCCCCATTTGGTTTGTTTGTGTTACCACACCATTGAAGCACCATCTCTTTTACATTCCCCTGTAAAAGATAACCTAGCCATGCATTTCTACCTCAAGATACTCAAGTCAGAAATTGGTATTTCACGTGATGGCTCAGCTAACTGGCTATCGTCAGTTAGCCAGCTAATTACACTGAACAAAAATATAAACGCAATATAAACGCAACAATTTCTACGATTTTACTGACAAATCAGTCAATTGAAATTCATTAGGCCCTAATCTATGGTTTTCACATGACTGGGAATACAGATATGCATTTGTTGGTCACAGACACCTTCAAAAAAGGTAGGGCATGGATCAGAAAACCAGTCAGTATATGGTGTGACCACCATTTGCCTCATGCAGCACGACACATAGAGTTCATCATGCTGTTGATTGTAGTCTGTGAAATGCTGTCCCACTCCTCTTCAATGACTGTGCGAAGTTGTTGGATATTGGCGGAAACTGGAACACGCCGTCAAACACATCGATCCAGAGCATTCCAATCATTCCCAAAGGGTGACATGTCTGTTGAGTATGCAGGTCATGGAAGAACTGGGACATTTTCGCCTCCAGGAATTGTTTACAGATCCTTGCGACATGGGCATGTGCATTATCATGCTGAAATGTGAAGTAATGGAGGTGGATGAATGGCACGACAATGGGCCTCAGGATCTCCTCATGGTATCTCTGTGCATTCAAATTGCCATCAATAAAATGCAATATGGTTCGTTGTCTGTAGCTTATGTATTTCCATACCATAACCCCACCGCCACCATGGGGCACTCTGTTCACAGCGTTGACATCAGTCCACCACTCACCCACACAACACCATACACATTATCTGTCAGCTGCCATCTGCCAGTACAGTTGAAACCAGGATTCATCCATGAAGAGCACATTTGTCCAGCGTGCCAGTGGACATCAAAGGTGAGCATTTGCCCACTGAAGTTGGTTACGACGCCAAACTGCAGTCAGGTCAAGACCCTGGTGAGGACCACAAGCATGCAGATGAGCTTCCCTGAGATAGTTTCTGACAGTTTGTGTAGAAATTCCTCGGCTGGGCAAACCCTCAGTTTCATCAGCTGTCTGGGTGGCTCGTCTCAGACCATCCAGTAGGTGAAGAAGCCGGATGTGGAGGTCCTGGGCTGGCATGGTTAAACGTGGTCTGAGGATGGTCTGGCAAATTCTCTAAAACAACGTTAGAGGCAGCTTATGGTAGACAAATTAACATTATATTCTCTGGCAACAGCTTTGGTAGACATTCCTCAAGTCAGCATGCCAATTGCACGCTCCCTAAAAACTTAAGACATCTGTGACATTGTGTTGTGTGACACAACTGCACATTTTAGAGTGGCCTTTTATTGTCCCCAGCACAAGTTGCACCTGTGTAATGATCAAGCTGTTAATCAGGTTCTTGATATGCCACACCTGCCACCTGGATGGATTATCATGGCAAAGGAGAAATTCTCAACGGGGATGTAAACAAATTTGTGCGCAACATTTTTGAGAAATAAGCTTTTTGTTCGCATGGAAAATTTCAGGGATCTTTTATTTCAGCTCATGAAACACTTAAATGTTGTGTTTATATTTTTGTTCAGTGTAAATATCCCTTTTAGCTATACTTTCACGACACCGAAGGTATAAAGACTGCATTTATTTCCCAGCAGCCTGGTAAATAAAGATTTCTGATTCTGCTTACCTGGCTCAAGCTTAAATTATCCTGTGTCTTTTCCAACTACATGTCATAGTACAGTAGCAGTGTGTGGAGTAGCTAGCCCCCCGATCATTCCATTCGTGTTCGTCTCGTCAAAACGAGATGTTGACAGGCTTACCGGGCGAAGTCGCCAGGGAAGGGGTAGAAAAAGCAATGCAAGCCTAGCAAAGCTAGGCAATTGTAGCCATTACATGTCCCTGATGGATTCCCTTCTGCTCTGTACTACTTTCCTCAGAGTTGACTATGCTATGGAGGCTCTCGTTGACCCTGCTAGTTGTGTGCATTGTGCTCAGCTGGGCTCCGGTGTCCTTAGACATAGTGTAAATCACATGGAAAGACTTGCCCAGGCCTCATCCCTGCTCAAGGATAACTCTGTTGACAACGAAGTCCAATAGGAGGGGGTACCTACTCCGGCTTCCCCTCCGCTTGGCGCTTCAGGCTGATTCGGAGGACCCCGATCTTTCCCGGAGGGCGGACCTTAATTACTACAAATTCGGAAGTGAACGATGGCATGTCTCTTGCCGCATCAGGCAGTGCAATCTCTAGGTAGGGCAGGAGTTAATAACTGACCTCCCCTCCTTTGAGGCAATCAAGACTAGGAAGAATGGAATCTCCTCTCAGAGTAATTCTACATCTGTCCTACTGCGTGCACCAGCCTTCTAAGACTGTCTGACGTTGTTGGAGTCTTTCTGGGCAGAGCCACTCAAGTCTCCTGTGACTGGCTACCCCCATGGGCTACACCCATGTAGTTGCCGGGATGCCTCAAGGGGTCCCAAAAAACTTGCAAAAACACAATGAATTTAATGTAGTCCTATCTGTTAGGGGAACTTGGGGAAAACTGCCATGGGAAACACTGTATTCCACCCTCATCCTGAGGTGATGGATCTCTGGGCCTTTTCCGTGAGAGGTCCAACTTAGACTCGGGGGCTTGCATCCGAACGTGGTTGCCACAGACTGGATCTTAAGATGACCCTGTTGCTCGCCTTGGACACGGTCAAGGTAATTGCGACTTTCATGCGCTCTCGGTCCATCTTTCATTCAGTCAATTTGCCTCTGAATACTCCAAGGTAAAGATACATCCTAAAGTCATTCCCATGACTTATAGTAAGAGTCAAGCCATTGACCTCTTTCCCTTCCACCTTCTGCTGTCCTCTTCTCCAGAGCAGTGGCGCCTTAACAAGTTGTGCAGTGGCTCCTTAACACCCTGCACATCTACATGGACAGGACTAGGCCATTCCGGAGTTGTGATCAACGCCTCTTCCACTGGGTAGTGGAGGCTATAACCAAGGCATACAGTTGTCTGGGATTGCAGTCTTTCCTGGGTGTCCAGGCACATTCCACTAGAGGTATTGACACGTCATGGGCACTGTTCAGTGGCATCTCATCTCTGAGATTTGTGCAGCGGCTCGTTGGGGTTCCCCTCACACTGTGCCTTCCTTGGCACACAGAGTCCTCGATGCTGGAGCTGATTAGGATGGATCAGGTACATTACCATGTACAACAACAGGCTTCTCAGGAAACGGGCTATTGGTAATCGGGGCGTTTTACAAGTGTCCCATAGTGAGATGTAAAACCAAGACGACTGAAAGAGAAATTTGAGTTACAATATGTAACCCCGATTCTCTGAAGGAGACGTCTCACCAGATTTCCCTTCTTGCAAGACTCATGTAAGAGATAGTTCCCTTTCAGTCAGTCAACTTCAGTACAACATACTATGGGGAGTCGCACTCTAGCGACTTCGGTTGAAGGATCTACAATCACGCCTGACAAGGCCACTGAAATCCGCTTCTCGCTGGAAGCCCCGCCTTCCACAGTTCATAAGTGTAAGGCTCGGATTCATTCCTTGAATTATTCCGCTTTTCACCTCGTGTGAACAGGAATGATTCACTCTACTAAAACAAACAATTGGAACATGAGACTGTACGTTGTGCCAACAAAACTGTCCCTTAGTGGTAGAGCGTGGTCACCCCCTGGATGTTGTGTACTGAAGTTTGTATGGTTCTCATACATTTCCTAATCATGAACAGTTATTTATTCATCTAAATGCTTGACCTGGCAATAGCAATAAGTAAAATGGCTAACGCGACCGAAACGACAAAGGCTAACAAGCTGGGATTGGATTTGCGACCATGCCCCAATGAATCAAAAGATACTCACGTTTGTTGTCTTGTATGTCACGGGTCAGTGCATGCTTAGGCTGCCGCAGCTCTAATCAGTTTGTGTGCTAGACTAGGGGACGGCTGGCACTGCTCCTCTACTAGTCTGCGGCGCAGGTTCTCTTGACAATCGTGTAACATTCTTTAGGGGGCTTGGAGCTCTTTTAAAGATCTAAATCTTTACACATCACGAGAAAACAGGAACGGACCAACTGGCGCACCAGTGGTCGCTGATCCTCTTTTACGCGTTTCTGCCAGTGGTTTATATTCAGCCAACATTGAACTGGGTGCCTTTCCATTGATTCTTGTGGCTCCCTGTTGGCCAAGGCAGCCTTGGTTCACAGAGATCATTCTCCTTCAGGGAACAGTAGTTATGGTCACAATGTTACATTCTTAGAATGAGGTCAACCGTGAAACGCCTGTTGACCTAAATGCAGGACCCTAAACATTTATGCATCTAATATGATTACGCAACCCAACACAAGGAGATGCAGAAGCAGTGCATCATATTTCCCCAGATGGCTGTGCAGACAGCTCACTTCTCCTGGACGCTGCAGGGCCCATCACACAAAAAGAAGCCTCATCTGCTTTAAGACTGCAAACAATGAAAACCACGCCAGATTCCTTGTTAGTGATGGTCTCTCTCATCGTGACACATACTTGTGTCAACAATGTACACAAATATTTGATAACAACAGTGTCATTTTGTTTTCTTCTAAATTCTATTCAATTGATTCAAATGATTCTACCCATCCCTATTTGTAACAGAAATGTAGATGCCAGTTTCCCAATAGAGACCAGACAGTGTTCTCTGAAGGAAGAAAAATGGAGTATTTTGTATGTGAACAGATGTAGTCTGGCAGATATCGCAGAGAGGGAATTGATATTTCAAGGCTTCACAGACACAACCCAACAGCCTAACTGTTTCAGGGTGCAACGCTCGGAACAGATTTCAAGCAACATGCCCCTGTTTGTCGATAGATAGGACACTTGGCTGAACATTTAGAGAGAGAGAACTGGCATGTTTTGCTGCCACTGAGCACTCAGACATGGATCCTCACACAGTCACAGAGTCTCTCTCTTTCTCTCTCACTCTCACACACTCAGTCAGTCACTCACACATACACTACCGCTCAAAATGTTGGGGTCACTTAGAAATGTCCTTGTTTTTGAAAGGACAAATACATTACAGTGTCTAGTTTGAGAAACAGACGCCTCACAAGTCTTCAACTGGCAGCTTCATGAAATAGTACCCACAAAACATTAGTCTCAATCTCAACAGTGAAGAGGCGACTCCTGGATGCTGGCCTTCTAGCCAGAGTTCCTCTGTCCAGTGTCTGTGTTCTTTTGCCAATCTTAATAATTAATTTCTATTGGCCAATCTGAGATATGGCTTTTTTTTGCAACTCTGCCTCGAAGGCCAGCTTCCCAGAGTCGCCTCCTCACTGTTGACGTTGAGACTGGTATTTTGTGGGTACTATTTAATGAAGCTGCCATTTGAGGACTTGTGAGGCATCTGTTTCTCAAACTAGACACTGTAATGTACATGTCCTCTTGCTCAGTTGTGCACCGGGACCTCCTACTCATCTTTCTATTTTGGTTAAAGCCAGTTCGCGCTGTTCTGTGAAGGGAGTAGTACACAGCGTTGTACGAGATCTTCTGTTTCTTGGCAATTTCTCACATGGAATAGCCTTCATTTCTCAAACAAGGTTTTCAGTTTTCAGCTGTGCTAACATAATTGCAAAAAGGGTTTTATAATGATCAATTAGCCTTTTAAAATGCTACACTTGGATTAGCTAACACAACGTGCCATTGAAACACAGGAGTGATGGTTGCTGATAATGGGCCTCTGTACGCCTATGCAGATAATCCATAAAAAATCAGCTGTTTTCAACTACAATAGTCATTTACAACATTAATAATGTCTACACAACATTAACAATATCTACACTGTATTTCTGATAAATATTATGTTATTTTAATGGACAAAAAATAGCTTTTCTTTCAAAAACAAGGACATTTCTAAGTGACCCCAAACTTTTGAACGGCAGTGTACATTCTGGGATGTTGCATCACACAGCCTCTATTAAACTCAGTTTAATAGAGGCCCAAGGCATACCAACTGAACTCTCCATCCTGCTGTGCTTCAGCGAGGTATACAAATCAAGTCAAATCAAAATGTATTTGTCTGTCACGACTTCCACCGAAGTCGGCTCCTCTCCTTGTTCGGGAGGCGTTCGGCGATCGACGACACCGGCTTTCTAGCCATCGCCGCTCCATTGTTCATATATCCATTTGTCTTGTCTTGTTTTCATACACACCTGGTTTTCATTTCCCCGATCAATCTACTTACCCTCTTTTTCCCATCATGTTTTGTGTGTAATTGTTTTCATGTCAAGTGATGTTCGTTAAGCGCTTTACTTTATTGTTCCATTTTTTGAGCGTGTTTGTTTTGTTGTGCTCCTGGTTTGGAACTATAATAAAGTGTGCTTTATTTAATCATACTCTGTTCTCCTGCACCTGACTTTGCCTTCATACACACCTTGACATTGTCACATGCACCAAATACAACAAGTGTAGATCTTACCGTGAAATGCTTACTTACGAGCCCTTAACCAACAATGCAGTTCAAGAAGAGTTAGCTAACATCCACTGTCCACCAGCACTGTAGAAACTATTACACTCAACTGAACGACTCGATTAGCGTAGTGTCAGCTAGCTACATAGTTGTCTTCGCTGTCTTCGTATCCAAGATAATTGTGTAGTTTAGAGTGTGTAGACTTAGAGTGATTATCTTAATTTACCGAGGTTAGCTAGCCAGCTATTTGTCGTCCTTAACGTAGGAGATGCTGCTAGCTAGCTAGCCAACAAGCCAACCTCTACCGAATTGAACTTCTACTACCCGGTCAACATTCAGCGTCGCTCCACAGGTAGTATCACATTTTCATTTCACTTCATTAAAGTACAACGGTTTGATTTGTTTGATCGTAGCTAGCCAGCTACATAGCCGTCTTTGTATCTAAGACAATTGTGTAGTCTAGAGCGATTTTCTAGGTTAGCTGGCCAGCTATTGTCGTTCTTTTAACGTAAGCCAGCTAGCCCCGAATAGCAGCACTGTAGAAACTATTACAGTACAACGGTTTGATTTGTTTGATCGTAGCTAGCTAGCTACATAGCCGTCTTTGTATCTAAGACAATTGTGTAGCCTAGAGCGATTTTCTAGGTTAGCTAGCCAGCTATTGTCGTTCTTTTAAGGTAACGTAACGCAATCAACCTGCTAGCTAGCCAGCTAGCCCCGAATAGCAGCACTGTAGAAACTATTACACTCGACGGAACGACTTGATTAGTGTAGTGTCAACATCGCAGCCACTACCAGCTAGCCTACAAAGTCAACAACGCAGCCACTGCCAGCTAGCCTACTCCAGCAGTACTGTAGCATTTCAATCATTTTAGTCAATAAGATTCTTGCTACGTAAGCTTAACTTTCTGAACATTCGAGACGTGTAGTCCACTTGTCATTCCAATCTCCTTTGCATTAGCGTAGCCTCTTCTGTAGCCTGTCAACTATGTGTCTATCTATCCCTGTTCTCTCCTCTCTGCACAGACCATACAAACGCTCCACACCGCGTGGCCGCGGCCACCCTAATCTGGTGGTCCCAGCGCGCACGACCCACGTGGAGTTCCAGGTTTCCGGTAGCCTCTGGAACTGCCGATCTGCGGCCAACAAGGCAGAGTTCATCTCAGCCTATGCCTCCCTCCAGTCCCTCGACTTCTTGGCACTGACGGAAACATGGATCACCACAGATAACACTGCTACTCCTACTGCTCTCTCTTCGTCCGCCCACGTGTTCTCGCACACCCCGAGAGCTTCTGGTCAGCGGGGTGGTGGCACCGGGATCCTCATCTCTCCCAAGTGGTCATTCTCTCTCTCCCCTTACCCATCTGTCTATCGCCTCCTTTGAATTCCATGCTGTCACAGTTACCAGCCCTTTCAAGCTTAACATCCTTATCATTTATCGCCCTCCAGGTTCCCTCGGAGAGTTCATCAATGAGCTTGATGCCTTGATAAGCTCCTTTCCTGAGGACGGCTCACCTCTCACAGTCCTGGGCGACTTTAACCTCCCCACGTCTACCTTTGACTCATTCCTCTCTGCCTCCTTCTTTCCACTCCTCTCCTTTTGACCTCACCCTCTCACCTTCCCCCTACTCACAAGGCAGGCAATACGCCGACCTCATCTTTACTAGATGCTGTTCTTCCACTAACCTCATTGCAACTCCCCTCCAAGTCTCCGACCACTACCTTGTATCCTTTTCCCTCTCGCTCTCATCCAACACTTCCCACACTGCCCCTACTCGGATGGTATCGCGCCATCCCAACCTTCGCTCTCTCTCCCCGCTACTCTCTCCTCTTCCATCCTATCATCTCTTCCCTCTGCTCATACCTTCTCCAACCTATCTCCTGATTCTGCCTCCTCAACCCTCCTCTCTTCCCTTTCTGCATCCTTTGACTCTCTATGTCCCCTATCCTCCAGGCCGGCTCGGTCCTCCTCTCCCGCTCCGTGGCTCAATGACTCATTGCGAGCTCACAGAACAGAGCTCGGGCAGCCGAGCGGAAATGGAGGAAAACTCGCCTCTCCCTGCGGACCTGGCATCCTTTCACTCCCTCCTCTCTACATTTTCCTCCTCTGTCTCTGCTGCTAAAGCCACTTTCTACCACTCTAAATTCCAAGCATCTGCCTCTAACCCTAGGAAGCTCTTTGCCACCTTCTCCTCCCTCCTGAATCCTCCTCCCCCCCTCCTCCCTCTCTGCAGATGACTTCGTCAACCATTTTGAAAAGAAGGTCGACGACATTCGATCCTCGTTTGCTAAGTCAAACGACACCGCTGGTTCTGCTCACAATGCCCTACCCTGTGCTCTGACCTCTTTCTCCCCTCTCTCTCCAGATGAAATCTCTTCTTGTGACGGCCGGCCGCCCAACAACCTGCCCGCTTGACCCTATCCTCCTCTCTTCTCCAGACCATTTCCGGAGACCTTCTCCCTTACCTCACCTCGCTCATCAACTCATCCCTGACCGCTGGCTACGTCCCTTCCGTCTTCAAGAGAGCGAGAGTTGCACCCCTTCTGAAAAAACCTACACTCGATCCCTCCGATGTCAACAACTACAGACCAGTATCCCTTCTTTCTTTTCTCTCCAAAACTCTTGAACGTGCCGTCCTTGGCCAGCTCTCCCGCTATCTCTCTCAGAATTACCTTCTTGATCCAAATCAGTCAGGTTTCAAGACTAGTCATTCAACTGAGACTGCTCTTCTCTGTATCACGGAGGCGCTCCGCACTGCTAAAGCTAACTCTCTCCTCTGCTCTCATCCTTCTAGACCTATCGGCTTTTCGATACTGTGGACCATCAGATCCTCCTCTCCACCCTCTCCGAGTTGGGCATCTCCGGCGCGGCCCACGCTTGGATTGCGTCCTACCTGACAGGTCGCTCCTACCAGGTGGCGTGGCGAGAATCTGTCTCCTCGCCACGCGCTCTCACCACCGGTGTCCCCCAGGGCTCTGTTCTAGGCCCTCTCCTATTCTCGCTATACACCAAGTCACTTGGCTCTGTCATAACCTCACATGGTCTCTCCTATCATTGCTATGCAGACGACACACAATTAATCTTCTCCTTTCCCCCTTCTGATGACCAGGTGGCGAATCGCATCTCTGCATGTCTGGCAGACATATCAGTGTGGATGACGGATCACCACCTCAAGCTGAACCTCGGCAAGACGGAGCTGCTCTTCCTCCCGGGGAAGGACTGCCCGTTCCATGATCTCGCCATCACGGTTGACAACTCCATTGTGTCCTCCTCCCAGAGCGCTAAGAACCTTGGCGTGATCCTGGACAACACCCTGTCGTTCTCAACCAACATCATGGCGGTGGCCCGTTCCTGTAGGTTCATGCTCTACAACATCCGCAGAGTACGACCCTGCCTCACACAGGAAGCGGCGCAGGTCCTAATCCAGGCACTTGTCATCTCCCGTCTGGATTACTGCAACTCGCTGTTGGCTGGGCTCCCTGCCTGTGCCATTAAACCCCTACAACTCATCCAGAACGCCGCAGCCCGTCTGGTGTTCAACCTTCCCAAGTTCTCTCACGTCACCCCGCTCCTCCGCTCTCTCCACTGGCTTCCAGTTGAAGCTCGCATCTGCTACAAGACCATGGTGCTTGCCTACGGAGCTGTGAGGGGAACGGCACCGCAGTACCTCCAGGCTCTGATCAGGCCCTACACCCAAGCATGGGCACTGCGTTCATCCACCTCTGGCCTGCTCGCCTCCCTACCACTGAGGAAGTACAGTTCCCGCTCAGCCCAGTCAAAACTGTTCGCTGCTCTGGCCCCCCAATGGTGGAACAAACTCCTCACGACGCCAGGACAGCGGAGTCAATCACCACCTTCCGGAGACACCTGAAACCCCACCTCTTCAAGGAATACCTAGGATAGGATAAGTAATCCTTCTCACCCCCCCCCTTAATGATTTAGATGCACTATTGTAAAGTGGCTGTTCCACTGGATGTCAGAAGGTGAATTCACCAATTTGTAAGTCGCTCTGGATAAGAGCGTCTGCTAAATGACTTAAATGTAAATGTAAATGTAAAAGTAGATTTTGCGGTGCAAGTACCACAGTCCTAAAATTATAAACACACATACACACACCCTCCCACCAACATACACACACACTAGCCCCCTATAACACACACACAAACCCCCCAACACACACAGACCCCGACACACATGTATTGTGCTTCTCTCAGAGAAAAATACATTATCTCTCAGACAGAGCAACACTGTTGTTTCTCACCCACACATCCAGAGGCCTATCCCCATCTCTCTTCCCTGGCTCTGTGTAAGGAGTATAGAGTTGTCAGTCATTAATCCTGTACAGCAGTGAGCTGTAATCCTGATGACAGAGCAGGGTTTACAGAACAGAGAAGAAGATCTGAGGTCTGCCTGGAGGATGGAACAAAGGGGAAGAGAGGAAGACTGGCTCAGAATGCACAACAAGCCAGCCAGGTTGGACTGGAAAACGGTAAGACAGATAAGAGTGATACACAAAAGAGTCCCCCCTCTCACGCCAATGCAGCTCTGCTCTGTCAGTGTGAGTTCCACAGCAGAGTTTATCAGATGGGCTCGGCTCTGTGAGGGTCATTACGGAGAAGCAGGAGGGAAGCAGGAGTGATGGGTTCAAATGGATGACCATAATGTCTGTTTTCGAGGCACTTCAAAGCAATGCCAGGGTCAAAGTTGGCCCAAGCGACGCAATCCAATGCAATGTGGCTAATAGGCTTCACTGACTCTGTGACATGTGACAACTGAGACTTCCCTTGTGCAGTAGGTGCTGGAGAGCAAAGCTGATATGAATCATTGGCCTAAGCTGTTAAATAATAGAGAAATGAAGTCTCACTTACATCAGATCATAACAGAGGACATAACAATTTCTTATTTTACCTTTATTAAACTTGGCAAGACAGTTAAGAACAAATTCTTATTTCCAATGACAGCCTAGCAACAGTGGGTTAACTGTCTGTCCAGGGGCAGAACGACATAGTTTCTACCTTGTCAGGTCGAGGAACTGAACTTACAACCATTAGGTTACTAGTCCAACTCTCTAACCACTAGGCTACCCTGCCTAGTGTCAGTCAATGTGATAAAAACTGCCTGGGTGTCAGAGGCAGACACATAGAAATCATATCAACCCCTGAGACAGTTTGCCAAAATGTCTAAGAAATTACGCGGAGCAAGCTAGATGTCGATTATTATTTCCTAAATAGTGGTTTCTGTAACGACGTTCTTCTGTTGAAGGAGGAGCGGACCAAAATGCAGCGTGGCGGTTACTCATGTTTAATGATGGAAAATGACTTGACATGAAAATACTGAAATGTACAAAAAACAACAGACGGAAACGTGAAAAAACTATACAGCCTATCTAGTGAAACTAAACACAGAGACAGGAACAATCCCCCACGAAACACTCAAAGAATATGGCTGCGTAAATATGGTTCCCAATCAGAGACAACGATAATCACCTGACTCTGATTGAGAACCACCTCAGGCAGCCATAGACTACTCTATACACCCCACAAAACCCCAAGACGAAACACACCACAATAAACCCATGTCACACCCTGGCCTGACCCAATAAATGAAGATAAACATAATATATTTTGACCAGGGTGTGACAGTTTCATTAAATACACCCCTGGTTTGCCAAATGTCTAGAAGTGCAAAAGATGAATGTGCAAGTAGAGATTCTGGGAGAAGAAAAAAAAAGTTTAAATAAATAACAGTATGGGGATGAGGTAGTTGGATGGGCTATTTACAGATGGGTTATGTACAGGTGCAGTGATCTATGAGCTGCTCTGACAGCTGGTGCTTAAAGTTAGTGAGGGAGATATGTGATTTTTGCAATTTGTTCCAGTCATTGGCAGCAGAGAACTGGAAGGAAAGGCGGCCAAAGGGGGAATTGGCTTTGGGGGTGACCAGTGAAATATACCTGCTGGAGCGCGTGCTATGGGTGGATGCTGCTATGGTGACCAGTGAAATATACCTGCTGGAGCGCGTGCTACTAGTGAGTGCTGCTGTGGTGAACAGTGAGCTGAGATAAGGCGGGGCTTTACCTAGCAAAGACTTATAGATGACCTGAAGCCAGTGGGTTTGGCGACGAATATGAAGCGAGGGCCAGCCAACGAGAGCATACAGGTCATAGTGGTGGGTAGTATATGGGGCTTTGGCGACGAAACGGATGGCACTGTGATAGACTGCATCCAATTTGCTGAGTAGAGTGTTGGAGGCTATTTTGTAAATGACATCTCCGAAGTCAAGGATTGGCAGGATAGTCCGTTTTACGAGGGTATGTTTGGCAGCGTGAGTGAAGGATGCTTTGTTGCAAAATAGGAAGCAGATTCTAGATTTCATTTTGGATTGGAGCTGCATAATTTGAGTCTGGAAGGAGAGTTTACAGCCTTACCAGACACCTAGGTATTTGTAGTTGTCCACATATTCTAAGTCAGAACCGTCCAGAGTAGTGATGCTGGACGGGCGTGAGGGTGCAGTTAGCGATCAGTTGAAGAGCATGCATTTAGTCTTACTTGCATTCAAGAGCCATTGGAGGCCACGGAAGGAGAGCTGTATGGTATTGAAGCTCGTCTGGAGGTTTGTTAACACAGTGTCCAAAGAAGGGCCAGAAGTATACAGAATGGTGTCGTCTGTGTAGAGGTGGATCAGAGAATCACCAGCAGCAAAAACAACGTCATTAATGTATACAGAGAAAAGAGTTGGCCCGAGAATTGAACCCTGTGGCACCCCCATAGAGACTGCCAGAGGTCCGGACAACAGGCCCTCCGATTTGACACACTGAACTCTGTCTGTGAAGTAATTAGTGAACCTGGCCAGGCAGTCATTAGAGAAAACAAGGCTATTGAGTCTGCCGATAAGAATGTGGTGATTGACAGAGTCGAAAGCCTTGGCCAGGTCGATGAGCGGTATTGACTACAGTGGAGAGGGGAAACATGATAATATGATACTGAATGGTTAGCAGAAAGATACGGCATTTTATGCAAGATTTGAGTCTTGTGTTATAGCATGTGCTAAATTCATTCCACGGAGGGCCAAGTGTCTGTGGGTTTTCCCTCCCTTGTTCTTGACTGATGAATTAAGGTCACTGATTAGTAAGGAACTCCCCTCACCTGGTTGTGTATGTCTTAATTGAAAGGAAAAAACAAAAACCAGCAGAAACTATGCCTTCCATGGAATGAGTTTGAAACTGTTGTATTAGAGGCACACTAATACACTCACACACATAGTGGAGCTGGAGAATAAACTGTTCTTAACTGCAGGGAGTTAAACATCTCCTAGCAAAGGCAGAACAGCCGTACTTATCCGAGTGCCATCTACATGTGTACTGCCGCTGCAGTGGCTGTCACAGGTGCGCAGTGAATGATTCATTAAAAAGACGACCTGCCGAGTTTCAAAGTCAACTCAGGTTCAGATTGGTTTAATAAAATATTAGCTAAATTCTCGCCTGCCACCCCCCACACCCCCCTGGGGCGGCAGGGTAACCTAACGTTTAGAGCGTTGGACTAGTAACCAGAAGGTTGCAAGCTGACAAGGTACAAATCTGTCATTCTGCCCCTGAACAGGCAGTTAACCCACCGTTCCTAGGCCGTCATTGAAAATGAGATTTTGTTCTTAACTGACTTGCCTGGTTAAATAAAGTAAAAAAAAAAACATCAACGAAGTGAAGAAATACCAGGACATTAGTCAGTATATGTAAATAAAGCCCAGTTAAATAAATTGCTTTGAATCCCATGGTAATGCTGGCGTGATTTAGTGCTTCCAAGCACTTTTAAGCATTGTGTGTTTGAGCAACAGACTGCATTGGACTGTTTCATGCATTGGATTTGTCTATTTCTTCTGCATCCGCTGATACCAATGGGGGATGAACTACAGCCGTGTTTGTGAGAAAAGAGTGAATGCTGAAAACAGGTCTTCTCACAAAAAGGTCTATAAGGTCTGAACGGTATGAGTTACAAACTATTGTGACCACAATATGAAAAGCTGATACTCTCACGAACATTAACACGTACATGACATTTTGCTTAAGTCATTAGAATTGTATTTATTATTTGTATTTAACCGTTATTAACTAGGCAAGTCAATTAAAAACAAATTCTGATTTGAAGTGATGTCCTTCCAAGAGTCAAAATACCTCCTGCGTGGACGGGGGCTGGGACGAAACATTTTTTATGTAGGACAAAACACACATCACGACAAGACACCACAACACTACTTAATTAAAGAGAGACCAAAGACAGCAACACAACATAGTAGCAATACAACATGACATTCCTCTTACCACATGACCTTTGTTGTGGAGGTGTTCAGAAGAAGGTTAGGGGCAGAGAAAGCTTGTTGGACAATAAGAAAGCTTTGTCGTAGAGCATTTAAGGAGGTAAGCCTTTTGGATTAATAAACATTGTAAGACTCCAACAATCTGCCTCCTGTGTCTGCATCTGGGTCTTGCCTTGTGTCATGATAGTTCACGTCAAATCGTTTTGTGTTCTACTTGTAGCCCTGGTTGTTAGGCTAAATATGAGGGCAGAGTAAGGAGGTGAATGAAAGCAGTGAATTTCAGGTTTTTCAAGCAGAGGATTCCCTGGGTATGAAAGAAGTCTGGCTCCCATCATCAGGAGGAATGAAGGGTTGAGGTATTCATTGTGCTGTGAATTACACTGCTCAAAAAAATAAAGGGAACACTAAAATAACACCCTTCTTTACATAGTTGAATGTGCTGACAACAAAATCACACAAAAATTATCAATGGAAATCAAATTTATCAACCCATGGAGGTCTGGATTTGGAGTCACACTCAAAATTAAAGTGGAAAACCACACTACAGGCTGATCCAACTGTGATGGAATGTCCTTGAAACAAGTCAAAATGAGGCTCAGTAGTGTGTGTTGCCTCCACGTGCCTGTATGACCTCCCTACAATGCCTGGGCATGCTCCTGATGAGGTGGCCGATGGTCTCCTGAGGGATCTCCTCCCAGACCTGGACTAAAGCATCCGCCAACTCCTGGACAGTCTGTGGTGCAACATGGCGTTGGTGGATGGAGCGAGACATGATGTCCCAGATGTGCTCAATTGGATTTAGGTCTGGGGAACTGGCGGGCCAGTCCATAGCATCAATGCCTTCCTCTTGCAGGAACTGCTGACACACTCCAGCCACATGAGGTCGAGCATTGTCTTGCATTAGGAGGAACCCAGGGCCAACCGCACCAGCATATGGTCTCACAAGGGGTCTGAGGATCTCATCTCGGTACCTAATGGCAGTCAGGATACCGCTGTGCGGCCCCCCCAAAGAAATGCCACACCATGACTGACCCACCGCCAAACCGGTCATGCTGGAGGATGTTGCAGGCAGCAGAATGTTCTCCACGGCGTCTCCAGACTCTATCACGTCTGTCACATGTGCTCAGTGTGAACCTGCTCTCATCTGTGAAGAGCACAGGGCGCCAGTGGGGAATTTGCCAATCTTGGTGTTCTCTGGCAAATGCCAAACGTCCTGCACGGTGTTGGGCTGTAAGCACAACCCCCACCTGTGGACGTCGGGCCCTCATACCACCCTCATGGAGTCTGTTTCTAACCATTTGAGCAGACACATGCACATTTGTGGCCTGCTGGAGGTCATTTTGCAGGGCTCTGGCAGTGCTCCTCCTGCTCCTCCTTGCACAATGGCGGAGGTAGCGATCCTGCTGCTGGGTTGTTGCCCTCCTACGGCCTCCTCTACGTCTCCTGATGTACTGGCCTGTCTCCTGGTAGTGCCTCCATGCTCTTGACACTACGCTGACAGACACAGCAAACCTTCTTGCCACAGCTCACATTGATGTGCCATCCTGGATGAGCTGCACTACCTGAGCCACTTGTGTGGGTTGTAGACTCCGTCTCATGCTATCACTAGAGTGAAAGCACCGCCAGCATTCAAAAGTGACCAAAACATCATCCAGGAAGCATAGGTTTGATGGAAGCACAGTTTGATTTCACAGAAGTGTGATTGACTTGGAGTTACATTGTGTTGTTTAAGTGTTCCCTTTATTTTTTTGAGGGGTGTATAATGACTAACTTACTATATTACTCATATGGCTGGCCCTGCAGCCACTTGCCACAGTAGCTAGTGCGTTTTATTAGAGGGGTTGTGTAGGTAAAGTAACCTGGCCTATTGCCTGTGTATTAGACTGCATGAAGGACATATTTAAAAGGAGGGCTAAACCATTTTCTTTTACCAGTTATTACTGGTTAAAAGAGTAGCAATCGCTGCTGAAACACAGTCTCAGACCGAGACGGTCCCTGGAAACACATTCAAATAATTGAACAATCCAAAGGTTTTAATAGCAAGCAATAACTGCTGAAAACAACAACGAAAGACTTTCAGACTTTCAAAACTTCAATATGTTTTGTTTCCATTCAACAACTGACCCCTAGGGACCTGTACACGAGAGGTGCAATAAAGGTTTGCATTACAGTAAGACTTTTTAAAACCAAATAAATAGGTAGGAGGACTGGAGCCTTAGTTACCTGTGGGGCAGTCAAGGTGCTCAAGAACACAGTTTAACAATTATTTCCAGAGGAATTTGCCATTTATTTGAAATGAATGTTTTTAAACATCAAAGTCAGTCTCTCCCAGTATATGTTAAATAACTTCAAAGTGGTGTGACTGCTTGCCGAGAGGTGCATTTTCTTTGTTTTGTTCAGCTTTCATCCAGTTAGTTTTTTTTCTCCCAAAGTGGAATACTAGATTAATACTCCAATTCAAAAGGAATACATTTAAATCAAAAAGGGAATTAATCTTCGAGCACAACTACTGCAAAACATTGAATACACAATGCAGAATTACAATGAATGATTCATATCAATAATAAATCAACATTGGCTCGATGATGAAATTATAATATACAGTGCCTTTGGAAAGTATCCAGACCCTTTGACTTTCTCAACATTTTGTTAGGTTACAGCCTTATTCTAAAACTGATTAAATTGTTTTTTTCCCCCTCATCAATCTACACACAATACCCCATAATGACAAAGCAAAAACAGTTTTTTAGATTTATTTTTGCAAATGAATACAACAAACCCCGGAAATATCACATTTACGTACGTATTCAGACCCTTTACTCAGTACTTTGTTGAAGCACCTTTGGCAGTGATTACAGCATCAAGTTTTCTTGGGTATGACGCTACAAGCTCCAGACCGCCCAGGATATTTTCCCATTCTTATTTTCAGGTCTATCCAGAGATGTTCGATCGGGTTCAAGTCCGGGCTCTGGCTGGGCCACTCAAGGACTTTAAGAGACTTGTCGCTAAGCCACTCCTGCGTTGTCTTGGCTGTGTGCTTAGGGTCTCTTGTCCTGTTGGAATGTGAACCCTCACCCCCAGTCTGAGGTCCTGGGCGGTCTGGAGCAGGTTTTCCTCAATAATCTCTCTGTACTTTGCTCCGTTCATCTTAGCCTCGATCCTGACTACTCTCCCAGTTCCTGCCGCTGAAAAACATCACCACAGCATAATGCTGCCACCACTATGCTTCACTCTTAGGGATGGTGCCAGGTTTCGTCCCAACGTGACGCTTCGCATTCAGGACAAAGAGTTCAATCTTGATTTCATCAGACCAGAGAATTTTGTTTCTCATGGTCTGAGTCCTTTAGGTGTTTTTTGGCAAACACCAGGCAGGCTGTCATGTGCCTTTAACTGATGAGTGGCTCCTGTCTGCCTATTCTACCATAAATACCTGATTGGTGCAGTGCTGCAGAGTTGGTTGTCCTTCTGTAAGGTTTGCCCATCTCCACAGAGGAACTCTGGAGCACTGTCAGAGTGACCATCGGGTTCCTGGTCACCTTCCTGACCAAGGCCCTTCTCCCCCGATTGCTCAGTTATGCCGGGTGGCCAGCTCTAGGAAGAGTCATGGTGGTTCCTATCCTCTTCCATTGAATAAAGATGGAGGCCACTGGGTTCTTGGGGACCTTCAATGCTGCAGAATGTTTTGGGTACCCTTCCCCAGATCTGTGCCTTGACACAATCCTGTCTCGGAGCTCTACGGACAATTCCTTCGAAATCATGGCTTGGTTTTTGCTCAACTGTGGAACCTTATATAGACAGGTGTGTGGCTTTCCAAATCATGTCCAATCAATTTAATTTACCACAGGTGGATATACAGTGCCTTGCGAAAGTATTCGGCCCCCTTGAACTTCGCAACCTTTTGCCACATTTCAGGCTTCAAACATAAAGATATAAAACTGTATTTTTTGTGAAGAATCAACAACAAGTGGGACACAATCATGAAGTGGAACGACATTTATTGGATATTTCAAACTTTTTTAACAAATCAAAAACTGAAAAATTGGGCGTGCAAAATTATTCAGCCCCCTTAAGTTAATACTTTGTAGCGCCACCTTTTGCTGCGATTACAGCTGTAAGTCGCTTGGGGTATGTCTCTATCAGTTTTGCACATCGAGAGACTGAAATTTTTTCCCATTCCTCCTTGCAAAACAGCTCGAGCTCAGTGAGGTTGGATGGAGAGCATTTGTGAACAGCAGTTTTCAGTTCTTTCCACAGATTCTCGATTGGATTCAGGTCTGGACTTTGACTTGGCCATTCTAACACCTGGATATGTTTATTTTTGAACCATTCCATTGTAGATTTTGCTTTATGTTTTGGATCATTGTCTTGTTGGAAGACAAATCTCCGTCCCAGTCTCAGGTCTTTTGCATCAGGTTTTCTTCCAGAATGGTCCTGTATTTGGCTCCATCCATCTTCCCATCAATTTTAACCATCTTCCCTGTCCCTGCTGAAGAAAAGCAGGCCCAAACCATGATGCTGCCACCACCATGTTTGACAGTGGGGATGGTGTGTTGCTTTTACGCCAAACATAACGTTTTGCATTGTTGCCAAAAAGTTACATTTTGGTTTCATCTGACCAGAGCACCTTCTTCCACATGTTTGGTGTGTCTCCCAGGTGGCTTGTGGCAAACTTTAAACAACACTTTTTATGGATATCTTTAAGAAATTGCTTTCTTCTTGCCACTCTTCCATAAAGGCCAGATTTGTGCAATATACGACTGATTGTTGTCCTATGGACAGAGTCTCCCACCTCAGCTGTAGATCTCTGTAGTTCATCCAGAGTGATCATGGGCCTCTTGGCTGCATCTCTGATCAGTCTTCTCCTTGTATGAGCTGAAAGTTTCGAGGGACGGCCAGGTCTTGGTAGATTTGCAGTGGTCTGATACTCCTTCCATTTCAATATTATCGCTTGCACAGTGCTCCTTGGGATGTTTAAAGCTTGGGAAATCTTTTTTGTATCCAAATCCGGCTTTAAACTTCTTCACAACAGTATCTCGGACCTGCCTGGTGTGTTCCTTGTTCTTCATGATGCTCTCTGCGCTTTTAACGGACCTCTGAGACTATCACAGTGCAGGTGAATTTATACGGAGACTTGATTACACACAGGTGGATTGTATTTATCATCCTTAGTCATTTAGGTCAACATTGGAGCATTCAGAGATCCTCACTGAACTTCTGGAGAGAGTTTGCTGCACTGAAAGTAAAGGGGCTGAATAATTTTGCACGCCCAATTTTTCAGTTTTTGATTTGTTAAAAAAGTTTGAAATATCCAATAAATGTCGTTCCACTTCATGATTGTGTCCCACTTGTTGTTGATTCTTCACAAAAAATACAGTTTTATATCTTTATGTTTGAAGCCTGAAATGTGGCAAAAGGTCGCAAAGTTCAAGGGGGCCGAATACTTTCGCAAGGCACTGTATTTATATTTTTCTACATTTTCAAAAATTCTGTTTTCGCTTTGTCATTTGGGGGAATTGTGTGTAGATTGCTGAAGAAAATGTTTTATTTAATCCATCTTAGCATAAGGCTGTAACGTAACAAAATGTGGGGGGTCTGAATAATTTCTGAAGTCACTGTATATATATATATATATATATTTAAAATAATTATGTGTATATATGTATATATATACCGTTCAAAAGTTTGGGGTCACTTCGAAATGTTCTTGTTTTTAAAAGAAAAGCACATTTTCTAGGCTGTGTTCCTCTGTCCAGTGTCTGTGTTCTTTGCCCATCTTCATCTTGTGTTTTTATTGGCCAGTCTGAGATATGTTTGTTTTTTTGCAACTCTGCCTAGAAGGCCAGCATCCCAGAGTCGCCTCTTCACTGTTGACGTTGAGACTGGTGTTTTGCGGGTACTATTTAATGAAGCTGCCAGTTCAAACCCACACATTTTTTTTTATTTTTTTTATTTTACCTTTATTTTACTAGGCAAGTCAGTTAAGAACAAATTCTTATTTTCAATGACGGCCTAGGAACAGTGGGTTAAATGCCTGTTCAGGGGCAGAACGACAGATTTGTACCTTGTCAGATGTAATGATCAATTAGCCTTTTAAAATGATAACTTGGATTAGCTAACACACATGCCATTGGAACACAGGAGTGATAGTTGCTTTAGCTATTCCAAAAAAAAATCTGCCGTTTCCAGCGACAATAGTCATTTACAACATTAATAACACTGTATTTCTGATACATTTTTTAGTTTTTCTTTCAAAAAAAGGACATTTCTAAGTGACCCCAAACTTTTGAACGGTAGTGTATATATATCAGCAAAACATTTAAAACATTATCACATTCTGGGAATGGATTGATAATCAAATGTTCATTCAGAGGGTGTCAGTCCAAGGTCTTCTTGAAGTGATACTTTGGGATTTTGGCAATTAGTCCCTTTATCTACAACCCCAGAGTCGGATGAACTTGTGAATACCATTTTTTTTTTCTGTGTCCAGCATGAAGGAAGTCAGACCTAGTTTCGCTAGTCAATGCTAACTACCGCTAGTGTTAGCGCAATGATTGGACGACTGTGGGTATCTGCTAATAGCCATAGACTTCCGGTCATTGTGCTAATGCTAGTTAGCAATTGTGCTAGTACTAATTAGAAAATTCCTTCAAACTGTAAGCAGAGACATAAAAATGGTGTCCACAAGTTCGTCTGACTCATGAAAAGTAGATAAAGGGCTTCATTGCCAAAATCTCTTTAACACAATAAATGCTGGTTTTAATGGATGACAGATAGGGATCGATAATATTCCACTGACGTGTAGATCCCTGTCTATCCACTACCACTGTCCTGAACTGATCCTGAATGAATAGGAGGGCTCAACCATCTCTGAGTCTGCCATAATTACATTGTTAGCATCATCTCAAGGACAGCGGTGTCAACTCCTCACTAATCACGCTACTCGTCTGCCATACAAAGAAGCCTAGTCTAGGCCTAATCATACAGTGCAATTAAACATTTCGAAGGGAGGGATTGTGTCAGTCACAACATGTGTCAGTCACTAAATCCTTCATACGCTAGGCCATTTATTAACTCTTAATGCTGTATAAAGTATTTGTAAATGACAAAATTGCTGTCAATCAAATCACACAAAGGCTCCATACACTGAGTTTACAAAAAAATTAGGAACACCTTCCTAATATAGAGTTGCACTCCCTTTTTGTCCTCAGAACAGCCTCAATTCGTCGGTGCATTGATTCTACAAGGTGTTGAAAGCGTTCCACAGGGATTTGGGCCCATGTTGACTCCTAAGCTTCCAACACTTGTGTCAAGTTGGCTGGATGTTCTTTGGGTGGTGGACCATTCTTGATGAAACTGTTGAGTGTTAAAAACCCATTCACCCTCTGAATAGAAGAGCACATACACAATCCATGTCTCAATTGTCTCATGGCTTAAAAATCCTTCTTTTACCTGTCTCCTACCCTTCGTCTACACTGATTGAAGTGAATTTAACAAGTAATATCAGTAATGGATCATAGCTTTCACCTGGATTCACCTGGTCAGTCTATGTCATGGAAAGAACAGGTGTTCCTAATGTTTTGTACACTCACAGTATAGTGAAATCTGCAGTTTGACCAATAGGTCTAGTTGATTTTATCACCTGTGAGTGACTGAAAGAAGATTATGCAGGGCCATTGGAGATGGCAATCTGATATCTAGGCTAGTCTGCTTTCTAAATGAAGTCGGTCCTTCAATGGTAGATTCAACAGAGAAAGTATATTAACTGTAACTCGAGTCCAATGTAACTAGAGTCCACTGGAGGTGTTATTGACACACTCCTACATAATTGAGCAGCTGCATGACGTCCTGCACACACGCAGGCACACACACATAAGACATACTACATTTACATAAATACATATATATGAATATAATTGGACCTTTCACCTGTAAGGAATTCAGCAGAATCAGCAAACATGCAAAACAAAAGTGTGCATTCCATACTAAGTAGCTGACAGTAGTGGTCCTGTAACCTCCATGTCTCTGGAGGTGGAGTGGATGCAGCAGCAGGTGGTCCATCAGATGACCAAGAGGAACTCCAGAGCCAGTCACATCTACTCAGTCGATGTCAGGACTAAACACACTCACCTAGGCCCCACCCAACCTAACCAGACCCAGAACTAGACCCAGAATCAGAAGCAGAACCAGAATAAGACCCGGAGCTGGATCCAGACACGGGTCTTTAATGACCCCCAGTAGAGCATTCTGTTGTGCATTGTATTATACTATCCCTCCACTGAGCTCAGACGAGGGCACAGACTACACTGCAGAAACAATGGCCCCGTTGCAACACTTTTAAAATGGATCCTTTGTTCTTACCTTGAGGTAATCACTAATCTGACATGACATGATTGATGAGAGCAATGTAAAGTGAAACAGATCAGTGATTACCTCAAGGAAGAAAGGAAGGATACATGTTAAAGTCATTTGAAAAGTATTATTGATTACTACATTGTCGGGGTTAGAGCTTGCAAGAAATGCTGTACTTGTGCATGTGAAATTAACACTTGAAACTTGGCCTTTGGTTTACAAACATGCTGCAGGTTTGTGTGCATGACCCACAAATGTCCCATTGTTTTGTGTTTTGTGAGGACCCCTTGCAGTTATAACTATTACTAAAGTAATAGATAATGATCCAACTTAACACTAAACATGATATTGCTGTGGGACTTGATTCTATTCAGCCACAAGAGCATTGGTGAGGTGGAAATTAGGCCTGGCTCACAGTCAGTGTTTCAATTGATCCAAAAAGATGTTCGATGTGGTTGAGGTCAGGGCTCTGTGCAGGCTAGTCAAGTTCTTCCACACCAATCTTGACAAACCATTTCTGTATGGACCTTGCTTTGTGCACAGGGGTATTATCATGTTGAAACAGAAAAGGGCCTTCCCAAAACTGTTGCCACGAAGATGGGAAGCTCAGAATCGTCTAGAATGTCAATGTATGCTGTAGCGTTAAGATTTCCCTTCACTGGAACTAAGGGGCTTAGCCCGAACCATGAAAAACAGCCCCAGACCATTATTCTATTCCACCAAACCTTACATTTGGCACAATGCATTCGGGCAAGTAGTGTTCTCCTGGCATCCGCCAAACCCAGATTCAAACCCAGATGGTGAGGCGTGATTCATTACCCCAGAGAATGCATTTCCACTGCTGAGTCCAATGGTGGCAAGCTTTACACCACTCCAGCCGACACTTGGCATTGCAAATGGTGATCTTAGGCTTGTGTGTGGCTGCTTGGCCATGGAAACCCATTTCATGAAGCTCCCGAAACAGGTATTGTGCTGACGTTGCTTCCAAAGGCAGTTTGGAACTTGGTAGTGAGTGTTGCAACCGAGGAGAGATGGTTTTTGAGCACTACGGGCATCAGCACTCGGCTGGCCCATTCTGTGAGATTGTGTGAGCCATTGTTGCTCCCAGAAATGTCCACTTCAATAACAGCACTTAAAGTTGACCGGGGCACCTCTAGCAGGGCAGACATTTGACAAACTGACTTGTTGGAAAGGTGGCATCCTATGATGGTTCCACGTTGAAAGTCACTGAGCTCTTCAGTAAGGCTGTACTACTGTCAATGTTTGTCTATGGAGATTGCATGGCCGTGTGCTCAATTGTATACACCTGTCAGCGGGTGTGGCTGAAATAGCTGAATCCACTAATTCGAAGGGGTTTGGCAAATGGCCCAAATGTAAAAGTCCAGAGCTGAGACAATATGCAGTCAAAGCTCTTGGCCGGGATATTTTAAACATCAATGCAGAGTATTAAAATAGAAGCTAAATGTCTGGTCTACTTTCGTCTGCAGACACCGCCTGGTTGATTTGTGAGTAAATAGGTTCGGACTGGTGTGATGGAGGAAAAAAGGCCAATTGACCACTAACTTTTTTTTGTGTCAGTGTATCTTAGGACCCCTTTGCCCATCATGATGTCAATGGGAATGATGATGATCCCACGGCCAGATATGACTCCAGCCATGACGTCTGCGCGACAGGTAGCCTAGAGGTTTAAGTGTTGGGCCAGTAACTGAAAGGTCGCTGCTTTGAATCCCCAAGCCGACGAGGTGAAAAATATGTCAATGTGCCCCCTGCTAAATAAGTCAAATGTATATTGCAATGTACAGATCGCTCATTGCTAGAGCCAGGAGTTTTCCTTGGTTAGGCCACATGGTGGAGGCAGATGCCAGGAGAACTGCCAGGTCTCTGACCTCCTCCCAGCCCGAATGCATTGTGCCAACTGTAAAGTTTGGTGGAGGAGGAAAAATGGAAGCGAAGGTAACCTTCCAAAATGATTACCACCCCATAGCACTTACATCAGTAGCCATGAAGTGCTTTGAAAGGATGGTCATGGCTGACATAAACAGCATCATCCCAGATACAAAATACCCACACCAATTTGCATACCGCCCCATCAGATCCACAGATGACGCAATCTCAATCACACTCCACTGTGAGTCCATGTGTCAGTTCATAGGTGGTGAGTCCATGTGACATTTCATAGGTGGTGTGTCAGTTCATAGGTGGTAAGTCCTTGTGACAGTTCATAGGTGGTGTGTCAGTTCATAGGTGGTGTGTCCATTTGACAGTTCATAGGTGGTGTGTCCATGTGACAGTTCATAGGTGGTGTGTCCATGTGACAGTTCATAGGTGGTGTGTCAGTTCATAGGTGGTGAGTCTATGTGACATTTCATAGGTGGTGTGTCCATGTGACAGTTCATAGGTGGTAAGTCCATGTGACAGTTCATAGGTGGTGTGTCAGTTCATAGGTGGTGAGTCTATGTGACATTTCATAGGTGGTGTGTCCATGTGTCAGTTCATAGGTGGTGAGTCCATGTGACAGTTCATAGGTGGTGTGTCAGTTCATAGGTGGTAAGTCCATGTGTCAGTTCATAGGTGGTGAGTCCATGTGTCAGTTCATAGGTGGTGTGTCCATGTGACAGTTCATAGGTGGTGTGTCAGTTCATAGGTGGTAAGTCCATGTGTCAGTTCATAGGTGGTGAGTCCATGTGACAGTTCAGTCCATGTGACAGTGGTGTGTCAGTTCATAGGTGGTAAGTCCATGTGTCTGTTCATAGGTGGTGAGTCCATGTGACAGTTCATGGGTGGTGTGTCCATGTGACAGTTCATAGGTGGTGTGTCCATGTGACAGTTCATAGGTGGTGTGTCAGTTCATAGGTGGTAAGTCCATGTGTCAGTTCATAGGTAGTGTGTCCATGTGACAGTTCATAGGTGGTGTGTCAGTTCATAGGTGGTAAGTCCATGTGTCAGTTCATAGGTGGTGAGTCCATGTGACAGTTCATAGGTGGAGAGTCCATGTGACAGTTCATAGGTGGTGTGTCAGTTCATAGGTGGTGTGTCCATGTGACAGTTCATGACAGTTCATAGGTGGTGAGTCCATGTGACAGTTCATAGGTGGTGAGTCCATGTGTCAGTTCATAGGTGGTGAGTCCATGTGACATTTCATAGGTGGTGAGTCCATGTGACAGTTCATAGGTGGTAAGTCCATGTGTCAGTTCATAGGTGGTAAGTCCATGTGTCACTTCATAGGTGGTGAGTCCATGTGACAGTTCATAGGTGGTGTGTCAGTTCATAGGTGGTAAGTCCATGTGTCAGTTCATAGGTGGTGAGTCCATGTGTCAGTTCATAGGTGGTGTGTCCATGTGACAGTTCATAGGTGGTGTGTCAGTTCATAGGTGGTGTGTCCATGTGTCAGTTCATAGGTGGTGAGTCCATGTGTCAGTTCATAGGTGGTAAGTCCATGTGACATTTCATAGGTGGTGAGTCCATGTGTCAGTTCATAGGTGGTGTGTCAGTTCATAGGTGGTAAGTCCATGTGACAGTTCATAGGTGGTGTGTCAGTTCATAGGTGGTGTGTCCATGTGACAGTTCATAGGTGGTGTGTCCATGTGACAGTTCATAGGTGGTGTGTCAGTTCATAGGTGATAAGTCCATGTGTCAGTTCATAGGTGGTGTGTCCATGTGACAGTTCATAGGTGGTGTGTCAGTTCATAGGTGGTAAGTCCATGTGTCAGTTCATAGGTGGTAAGTCCATGTGACATTTCATAGGTGGTAAGTCCTTGTGACAGATCATAGGTGGTAAGTCCATGTGACAGTTCATAGGTGGTGTGTCCATGTGACAGTTCATAGGTGGTGTGTCCATGTGACAGTTCATAGGTGGTGTGTCAGTTCATAGGTGGTAAGTCCATGTGACAGTTCATAGGTGGTGTGTCAGTTCATAGGTGGTGTGTCCATGTGACAGTTCATAGGTGGTGTGTCCATGTGACAGTTCATAGGTGGTGTGTCAGTTCATAGGTGGTAAGTCCATGTGTCAGTTCATAGGTGGTGTCCATGTGACAGTTCATAGGTGGTGTGTCAGTTCATAGGTGGTAAGTCCATGTGTCAGTTCATAGGTGGTGAGTCCATGTGACAGTTCATAGGTGGTGAGTCCATGTGACAGTTCATAGGTGGTGTGTCAGTTCATAGGTGGTGTGTCCATGTGACAGTTCATAGGTGGTGTGTCAGTTCATAGGTGGAGAGTCCATGTGTCAGTTCATAGGTGGTAAGTCCATGTGACATTTCATAGGTGGTGAGTCCATGTGACAGTTCATAGGTGGTAAGTCCTTGTGACATTTCATAGGTGGTAAGTCCATGTGACATTTCATAGGTGGTAAGTCCTTGTGACAGATCATAGGTGGTAAGTCCATGTGACAGTTCATAGGTGGTAAGTCCATGTGTCAGTTCATAGGTGGTAAGTCCATGTGACAGATCATAGGTGGTAAGTCCATGTGACAGTTCATAGGTGGTGTGTCTATGTGACAGTTCATAGGTGGTGAGTCCATGTGACAGTTCATAGGTGGTAAGTCCTTGTGACAGATCATAGGTGGTAAGTCCATGTGACAGTTCATAGGTGGTGTGTCTATGTGACAGTTCATAAGTTCATCAAAAGTTCAGAGTTCTTTATTAGTTACGTTTATAAAAGCATTAAATGTGTCCTTTAGCGCCAACACAAGAGACAGAAAATGAAAATATAAAAAAATGACACATACTGTATATTCAGTACTTCAAGTTAAATTTTAAAAACAGCACTTATGGGTAAGGGAGGCACAGTATATTGTATATTGAAGAGGCATACATACTGTATGTACTGCAGGTCAGATGGTCCCATAAAAATAGAATCTCAAGTAACACTTTTTTTGTATAGTCCATCTGTAGATGCTCTACAAACTTTCTACTAATCCTAACCCTTACCCTAACCATTATTCCAACCCTTACCCTAGCCCTAACTCTAACCTTAACCCTTACCCTAACCATTATTCTAACCCTTACCCAGTTCACTGGTCACGATGGCAACACCCACCCGTAGCACGCGCTCCAGCAGGTGTATCTCACTGATCATCCCTAAATCCAACACCTCATTTGGCCACCTTTCATTCCAGTTCTCTGCTGCCTGTGACTGGAACGAATTGCAAAAATCGCTGAAGTTGGAGACTTTTATCTCCCTCACCAACTTCAAACATCTGCTATCTGAGCAGCTAACCGATCGCTGCAGCTGTACATAGTCTTATGGGTAAATAGCCCACCTAATTTTACCTACCTCATCCCCATACTGTTTTTATTTATTTACTTTTCTGCTCTTTTGCACACCAGTATCTCTACCTGTACATGACCGTCTGATCATTTATCACTCCAGTGTTAATCTGCAAAAATGTAATTATTCGCCAACCTCATGCCTTTTGCACACAATGTATATAGACTCTCTTTTTTTTCTACTGTGTTATTGACTTGTTATTTGTTTACTCCATGTGTAACTCTGTGTTGTCTGTTCACACTGCTATGCTTTATCTTGGCCAGGTCGCAGTTGCAAATGAGAACTTGTTCTCAACTAGACAACCTGGTTAAATAAAGGTGAAATAAAAAATAAATAAATTTTAAAAAGCCCTAACTCTAACCTTAACCCTTACCCTAACCATTATTCTAAGCCTAACCCTAACTGTAAGTTTAGCAAGCAGTTGCTTATCAACAGATAGTTTGTTGATAGTATGACCATCTGCAGAGCATCTACGAATGGAAAATCTGGACTATCCAAATAAATTCCAGTCTATTCCTATGGGTGATTCACCCTATGTATTGAATGCTAAGGTTATGAAGGTCCCTCTCCCTCCCATGTCTGTAGGTATTCGTATGCTGGAAGGAGATGTGACGGACATGGTGGAGGCCCCATCGCTGAGCTTCAGGCAGCAGCATGTTGATATCTACTCTGCCAGCTTGGAGCCGGAGGATGACGGGAGGACGGTGGAAGGACCTGGCCATCTCCTCTCCTCGCCTTAGAGAACGTCATACAGTGTGTGTGTGTTTGTTTGTGTGCGTGTGTGGGTGTGTACATTAGAAAAGTTGATTATCCACTGTGTGTGTGTGTGTGTGTGTGTGTGTGTGTGTGTGTGTGTGTGTGTGTGTGTGTGTGTGTGTGTGTGTGTGTGTGTGTGTGCGTGCGTGCGTGCGTGCGTGCGTGCGTGCGTGTGTGTGTGTGCGTGTGTGTGTGTGCGTGTGTGTGTGTGCGTGCGTGTGCGTGTGTGTCTGTGTGTCTGTGTGTGCGTGCGTGTTTCCGTGTGTATATTTGTGTGTGTGTGTGTTTGTCTTAGCCTGAAAATGTGTTTGTCTGTGTGTTAGTCTTTTGCCTTGGGTTGTATGTTTACTTCTAGGATTTATCTTATCAATATGTAAATAACAGAAGATGCCCTTAGGCACAGATCTAGGATAAGCTTACGCTCCCCAAATCCTAACCTAAACCAATAGTGAGGGGAATAATAAACATAACCTAAACCAATAGTGAGGGGAATTATAAACATAACCTAAACCAATAATGAGGGGAATTATAATCCTAACCTAAATCAATAGTGAGCGGAATAATAAACCAATAATGAGGGGAATAACCTAAACCAATAGTGAGGAATAATAAACATAACCTAAACCAAATAGGGGAACGTAACCTAAACCAATAGTGAGGGGAATAATAAACATAACCTAAACCAATAGTGAAGGAAATAATAAAGGGGAATAATAACCTAAACCAATAGTGAGGGGAATAATAAACGTAACCTAAACCAATAGTGAGGGGAATAATAAACATAACCTAAACCAATAGTGAGGGGAATAATAAACATAACCTAAACCAATAGTGAGGGGAATAATAAACATAACCTAAACCAATAATGAGGGGAATTATAATCCTAACCTAAACCAATAGTGAGCGGAATAATAAACATAACCTAAACCAATAGTGAGGGGAATAATAAACGTAACCTAAACCAATAGTGAGGGGAATAATAACCTAAACCAATAGTGAGGGAATAATAAACATAACCTAAACCAATAAAGGGGAATAATAAACGTAACCTAAACCAATAGTGAGGGGAATAATAAACGTAACCTAAACCAATAGTGAGGGGAATAATAAACGTAACCTAAACCAATAGTGAGGGGAATAATAAACGTAACCTAAACCAATAGTGAGGGAAATAATAAACGTAACCTAAACCAATAGTGAGGGGAATAATAAACGTAAACTAAACCAATAGTGAGGGGAATAATAAACGTAACCTAAACCAATAGTGAGGGGAATAATAAACCAATAATGAGGGGAATTATAATCCTAACCTAAACCAATAGTGAGGGGAATAATAAACATAACCTAAACCAATAGTGAGGGGAATAATAAACATAACCTAAACCAATAGTGAGGGGAATAATAAACGTAACCTAAACCAATAGTGAGGGGAATAATAAACATAACCTAAACCAATAGTGAGGGGAATAATAAACAATAGTGAGGGGAATAATAACCTAACCTAAACCAATAGTGACCGGAATAATAAACGTAACCTAAACCAATAGTGAGGGGAATAATAAACCAATAGTGAGGGGAATAATAACCTAAACCAATAGTGAGGGGAATAATAAACATAACCTAAACCAATAGTGAGGGGAATAATAAACGTATCCTAAACCAATAGTGAGGGGAATAATAAACATAACCTAAACCAATAGTGAGGGGAATAATAAACATAACCTAAACCAATAGTGAGGGGAATAATAAACATAACCTAAACCAATAGTGAGTGTCACGAGTCCGACCGAGGGTGGCTCCCCTTCCCAGTCGGGGGGCGCTCGGCGGTCGTCGTCGCCGGCCTATTAGCTGCCACTGATTGTCTTTCCTCCCCCTCCTTGTATGTTTATTGTTAGCACCTGTTAGTGAGTCATTAGTTGGGCTTTATTAGACAGCCGGCCCGCCTGTTTCTTTGTGCGGGATGAATTATTGTGACCTTTAGTTATGTAGTAGGGGAACGTGTTTGTTCCTGGTCGTGTATTCTGGTGTACTGTTTTCGTCCCCCGTGTTTGGGGCATTTGGTTTTGAGCACCCAGTGTTGCGTTAGTGCATTAAAGAGCACAGTATTGCATTCTCTGTTTCCTGCGTCTGACTCCACACCCATGACAATATGGAACCCCGCACCATATGGAATGGAGTCAGCAGGAGCAGCAGCCAACCCCCTCCCATCGATGGAGGAACGGGTTCTTCACCACACCACCATCCTCCATCGGATCGGATCTGCGATGGATCAAGTAATGGAGAGAATAGACCGATGGGAGAGGAGTGGTCTCCTCTCTCCACCTTCGGCACCCCCGGCTCCGGACTCCCCATCTCCCGACTCCAGCACCCTCCGTTTGACGCTACCGAGGGCTTATGATGGAGCGGCGGCGGGTTGCCAGGGGTTTCTGCTTCAGCTGGAGCTATACCTGGCCACCGTCAGACCCACTCCCTCAGGAGCAGAGAGGGTGAGTGTCCTCATCTCCTGCCTCACGGGTCGTGCTCTGGAGTGGGCGAACGCAGTCTGGAATGGCCCAGACTCAGCGAAGGATCACTACACAGGGAGAACAACTATTTCATCTCAGGCACGAGAAGACGAGCGCCCAGGATTACGCGCTGGAGTTCCGGACCTTGGCAGCAGGATCTGGGTGGAACGACAGGGCCCTTATCGACCACTACAGATGTAGTCTCCGGGAGGACGTCCGCAGGGAGCTAGCGTGTCGGGACACCGCTCTTTCCCTGGATGAGCCAATCGATATGACCATCCGATTGGACAATCTGCTGGCTCAACATCACAATACCTCTGGGAAAGCTAGCTAGTTACCTAACGTTAGTTAGCTACTAATACATCAAACTTGCCAGGCGGTATATTATCTATCTGCTATCAAACTAACTACCCAACATTTATTGACTTGATTATTCACATCATTCTTAGCTAAGCGGTATAGGCGTTGAGCATTTCAAAGGACATGGTTAATTCTCGCTCTCCACTCCAATTTCAGAGGACTCTGAATGCTGCAAGAGTGAAAGGCTCTGAATTTACAAATGGAAAATCTGACAAAGCTCTGGATTTACGAACGCCCAGAGCGAACTCTGGCACTCCAGATTGAATTTACAAACACACCCGAAATCATAAAATGTCGAGCTAGTCATTTATTATGCTAAAAATCTAGCAAGAGGTTGCATAGCAACAGCATCAACTTCCGGTAGACAGGCGAAGTGCTAGCATGCTCAACTGAAATGATACAGTTTGTTTACAGTGTACTACAATGAACTAATAGTGTATAGTATGTAGTATATACTCATTAAGTATGTAGTATACAGTATGTTAGTATGGGTATCCGAACACACCTATTGACTTGTCAAGTCTGCTTCTCAATGCATTCCCAGTGGTATTGCGATGTTGAGCCTTTGGGTTTAGAAACTCTATCATAAAATGTCACATGGTCGTGTCGAACTGTGTCACACAACCATTAGACCCGATGACATGTTTCTGCATGTGATCTTAGCTAGCTAACGTCGCCATGTCATCGCCTACGAGTGGCGAGCGTAATCAGAGATTTTAATTGGAGAAGCAGTTTTTAGGCATCTTCATAGTAAACTATTTGATTCTACAGTCAAACAGCATTACTCTTTCTATCTACCAGGTAACGCTAGACCTTAAACAAGGCAGCAAGAAGGAGCATTCTGGGACCTCAGTGTCCACCCAAGTAACGTACTTTCCTAAAGATATCATCACTGATATCTAACTGTATCGAGAATAATATAGGTAGGACAAGGAGGTTTTCCTGACTACATGATCTGACCAGTAACAACTCTGGGCCCTAGTTACATGCCTTAGTTACAGGCACTATAGTTACAGGTCCTATAGTTACAGACCCTAGTTACAGACCCTAGTTACAGGCCCTATAGTTACAGACCCTAGTTACAGGCCCTATAGTTACAGACCATAGTTACAGACCCTAGTTACAGGTCCTATAGTTACAGGCCCTATAGTTGCAGACCCTAGTTACAGACCCTAGTTACAGACCCTAGTTACAGGCCCTAATTGCAGGCCCTATAGTTACAGGCCCTAGTTATTGACTAAAACTTGGGCTGCAAATATTTCATTGTTAGAGAAACTCCTGGCTCTATTTATAATGTACTGAGAATATTATTTTAGTATTACGACATTATAATATGCTATACAGTCTTTTAAACTTGTGTATATGTGACCCTGATCCAGCCCACTGCTGACCTGGAGGGATGTGCAGCACATTATTGTCCGAACGTCACAGGCCAGTCACCAGACTGCCCATGACTGGCACTACAACAGAGCTGGATACAAGGGAATCTGGTTTGATTGAATTTGTTCCCCATACTCTGTGCAAACCAAAAATGTAGTTGTTGTTCCTTTAACACTTAGCCACAGAGCACTTAAGGGGCTTTCTTTCATTTATATTTTTATTGTAATTTTCTATTAGCATTCAAGGGAACATAGAAGGATTTAATGCAAAAAGGAAGAACCATGACTGTAAAACTACACAACAAATGACAAACAACCACATTTAGGCTTTCCTATCTGATTGGCTCACTAATTGCTTCATTGATTGAGCCTATTGGTTTGTTTGTGTATTCATTCTTCCTTCCTTCCTTTCTTCCATGCACCCTTCCTTCCAGCCATACTTCCTTCCTTCCATCCATGCATCCTTCCATCCTTTCTTCCATGCATTCTTCCTTCCTTCCATCCATGCATCCTTCCATCCATGCATCCTTCCATCCATGCATCCTTCCATCCATGCATCCTTCTGTCATGGAAATTACCACCAGAGACACCTGAAGTCAGTCTTAAATTAATCGTTCTTTATTAACCGCAAGCTGGAGAGGTCACCGTCAAACTTAGATGCATAAAGTACCGGTCTGAAGTGAGCTCTGCCGGGGCAGTCCCGTTAGTTATTTTATAAACTGCTTACACAGACAAACTACATAGGCATTGTTCATAGGGTTGGTTCCTGCATGTGTCTGGCACCATATCCTATCTTAACTTATAGAACATATTCTGGGCGTTCTGCCAAAAGGTCTGAGGAGAGGGTCATGACCGTCTCCCCCTCATATCTCTCCCCAGCACCTACAGGAACCAATGATTGTATGTGACAAGATGTACAATTCAAGGCTGTCTCCAGACTATATATTTTTCCTCCACACTTCCATCCTTCCATCTAGTCATTACTTTATTAATCCGTTCATTCATTCATTGGCAGTCCAGACTGGTCCTCTCCCAGCATGTGTGTGAAGAGGCTTCCATCCAACACAGCAAGAACGGGACTGGCTGCTACCATCATGGATACAATCCTCTATTTTCTCTGAAGCATATCCATCTCCATAGATAATTATTAAGCACCATCTCTCTCTCTCTCCCTCTCTCTCTCTCTCTCTCTCTCTCTCTCTCTCTCTCTCTCTCATCCCCTTTCTCTCCCCTCCCCCCCTCTCGCTCTCTTCCTTCTCCCCCTTCTCTCTCTCCACCCCCCTCTCTCTCTCTCTCGCTCTCTCCATCCGCCTCTCTCCATCCCTCCCCCTACCCTCGTTCTCTCCCCCCTCTCTCTCTCCCCATCCCCCTCTCTTTCTTTCCCCCTTCTCTCTCACCTCTCTCCCCTCTCTCTTCTCTCTCTCCCCCATTTCTGTCCCTCTCTCCCCCTCTCTATCTCTGCCCCCTCTCTCTCTTTCTCCCCCCCTCGTGCTCTCTCTCTCTCTCATATAACACAACTATTTCTTCAGGCCTTGTGATGAGGTCTGTGTATGACTCCACTGGCTGCTCCAGTCATCCCCTGCAGCACGTTGTCTATCTGGAGCACGTCGTCATCCAAGTCACTATCACCCAGAGTCACAGAGGTGACCTCTCCTCTCCAGGTCACTCATTTCACATGTATGGGCCAAACCGAGCTGAACTGTACTGAGCTGTCCTGGTTACACATCCACCCATAGTTGCTGGAACCGTGAAAACAACAATGTGAAAAGGGACTATCTAAGCCAACACAATACAGTTCAGGTTGGCATATTAGTGTTAAAAGGGTATTATACTGTAGTATGGTCACTCCACCCACTCATAACAAACCCTAAATATATTTTGATGATACTAACTGGCTGATGTGCTGAGTGAGTTAAAGTGATCGTTACTTCGAAATTAGTCTCTCCGATTTTTTCTTACCTAAAACGTGGTCCATGTCCCACACCATCTGCTGTAGAAGCCAGATACATCCCTCAATGCCAAATTAATAGGAAATGTAGAATCACACAACAGATGGCATGGGACGTGGACTCATGTGGACATTGGATGACATTGGGTATGAAAACATACTGACAAACTTTGCATTTGGAGAGAATCAAGAAGTGACAGTGTACCAAGGCCTGTGTTGAATCTTGGTTTGGTTCACAGTGGCAGTATATCATGCAATGGTTGCATTTTGGTCCTGGTCACAATGGCACTATATGTAGGATCTGAGTGTACAAAACATTACGAACACTTTCTTAATATTGAGTTGCACCCCCACCTTTTGCCCTCAGAACAGCCTCAATTCGTCAGGGCATGGACTCTACAAGGTGTCGAAAGCGTTCACGGGGATGCTGGCCCATGTTGACTCCAATGTTTACCAAAGTTGTGTCAAGTAGGCTGGGTGGTGGAGAATTCTTGATACACACGGGAAACTATTGAGCATGAAAAACCCAACAGCATTGCAGTTCTTGACACAAACCGGTTCGCCCTGGCACTGACTAATATACCCCGTTCAAACGCACGGAAATCTTTTGAGAGACTCATCATCAGTCATACCTGGACTTTATTACTCCCTTGATTACCTACCCTTTATATAGCACTCTTTTGTTATCAGTCATCAGGTAGAATTCTTTATGTTTCTATATCAGACACTTCTCTTGGTTTGTATCGCTCCATGTTCATTATTATTAAACTCTGCACCTGGTTCCTGAATCCTTGCGTCTACGTTACAGAATACTACCTCAACAACTAGAAGCAGCAGTTAACCAAGACATCTCCCAGATGGTCGGCGAACAGGGACACCTCCTTCATCAACACCATGACATCTCCCAGATGGTCGGTGAACAGGGACACCTCCTTCATCTACACCATGACCAGCTGGCTCATTTGGGGATGGCGACGAATGAGGTAACCCACGTTCTTTCAACATTACTCAAGAGGCATCATCTCCAAACAGTGAAGGATTCTCTATCACAAATCGACCCAGAGAGCCAGTAATCGCGATGGCCATCCGTCTAGATAACCTTCTTCGGGGGCATTAGTACCCCCATCGCCTCTCTCCCTCCTCCGTTGATCATTCTGAGTCAGAGCCTGAACCCATGGAGGTGGGGGCCACATGTCTCTCTGCGGCTGAGCGACGCCCTCGTAGACAGCTGGGGCTCTGTCCTTATTGCGGACAGGAGGGGCACCAGTTCCAACGGTGTCCAATACGTTCTACCTGGGGTCCACAGGAGCAGTGGGACAGCCACTTGTTCATCCAACGAAGCCTTCCGCCTACTAAAGGGTCGTTTCACCTCCACCCAACATCCAGATCCTTCGCTGCCCTTCATAGTGTTGGTGGATGCTTCAAAAGTAGGTGTGGGGGCTGTCCTGTTCCAACGTCAAGGTAATTCACAGAAATTGTATCCATGTGCATATTACTCAAAAATGCTGTCTCTTGCAAAGACAAACTATGATGTTGGCGATCGGGAGCAACATGGCAGATGTGTTGTTTCCTGCCCTTACCACCTGGGAGCAGCCCGTCAGGAATTCCAGGATCCAGTTGCTGAGGAAGGTGTTTAGTCCCAGGATCCTTAGCTTAGTGATGAGCTTTGTGGGCACTATGGTGTTGAATGCTACAGTGTAGAACGCTGAGCTGTTGTCAATGAAAAGCATTTTCACATAGGTGTTCCATTTGTCCAGGTGGGAAAGGGCAGTGTGGAGTGCAATTGTGTCATCTGTGGATCTATTGGAGTGGGTCTAGGTTTTCTGGGATGATTGTATTGATGTGAGCCATGACCAGCCTTTCAAAGCACTTCATGGCTACCGACATGACTGCTACTGGGCGGTAGTCATTTAGGCAGGTTACCTTCGCTTCCTTGGGCACAGGGACTATGGTGGTCTGCTTGAAACATGTAGGTATTACTATTATTTCAGGGAGAGGTTGAAAATGTCAGTGAAAACAGTTGCCAGTTGGTCCGCACATGCTCTGAGTACACGTCCTGGTAACCCGTCTGGCCCTGCGGCCATTGAATGTTGACCTGTTTGAAGGTCTTGCTCACATTGGCTACGGAGAGCGTGATCACACAGTTGTCGGGAACAGCTGTTGCTCTCATACATCCTTCAGTGTTGCTTGCCTCGAAGCGAGCATAAAAGGCATTTCATCTGGTAGGCTCACGTTACTGGGTAGCTCACGGCTGGGTTTCCCTTTGTAGTCCGTAATAGTTTGCACACATCTGATGAGAGTCAAAGCCGGTGAAGTAGGATTTTATCTGTCCTGATTAAATCCTACTTCATAGTCCTGTATTGATGCTTTGCCTATTTGATGTTTCGTCAGAGGGCAGAGTAGGATTTCATATAAGCATCCGGATTATTGTCCGGCTCCTTGAAAGTAGTAGCTCTAGCCTTTAGCTCGATGCGGATGTTGGCTGTAATCAATTGCTTCAGGTTGGGATATGTGCGTAAGGTCGCTGTGGGGACGACGTCGTCGATGCACTTATTAATGAAACCAGTGACTGATGTGGTGAACTCCTCAATGCCATCGGATGAATCCCAGAACATTTTCTAGTCTGTGGTAGCAAAAAGGTCCTGTAGAGTAGCACCAGCGTCATCTGACCACTTCAGTATTGAGTGAGTCACGGATACTTACTGCTTTAGTTTTTGCTTTTAAGCAGGAATCAGGAGGATGTAATTATGGTCAGATTTGCCAAATGGAGGGCGATGGAGAGCGTTGTAAGCATCTCTGTGTGTGGAGTAAAGGTGGTCAGGGGTTTTTTCCCTCTGGTTGCACGTGACATAGAAATTAGGTCAAACGGATTTAAGTTTGCCTGCATTAAAGTCCCCGGCCACTAGGAGTGCCGCTTCTGGATAAGCATTTTCTTGTTTGCTTATGGCCTTATACAGCTCGTTGAGAGCGGTCTTCATACCAGCGTCGGTTTGTGGTGGTAAAAAGACGACTATGAAAAATATGGATGAAACCTCTCTTGGTAGATAATGTGGTCTATAGCTTATCATGAGGTACTCTACCTCAGGCGAGCAATACCTAGAGACTACCTTAATATTAGACATTGCTCACCAGCTGTTTAGTCCATCTGGAAAGTACTGGTAGCCCACCTTGGCGCAGGAAGTTCCTCATTATGTAAATTCCTGTTCCATATGTGCCCAATCCAAATACCCCCGGAACGCTCCAGCAGGGAAACTCCTTCCCGTGCCTCAGCATCCCTGGTCTCATCTGTCCATTGACTTTGTCACTGATCTCACCTCTTCTGTTGGTTTTACCACAATTTTGATGATAGTGGAAAGATTCTCTAAATCATTACATTTCATCCCTCTCGCTGGTCTACCTACCGCTCTTCAGGTCGCTGAGGCATTGTTCCAGCATGTCTTTCAGCGCTATGGCCTTCACGGAGGATATCGTCTCCAATCGTAGCCCCCAATTCACATCACGTGTATGGAAGGCTTTCATGGAAAAGCTGGGGGTCACAGTCAGCCTCACGTCCTGGTACTGGCTTCAGTCTACGTTACAGTCTTGCCCATTCACCCTCTGAATGGCACACATACACAATCCATGTCTAAATTGTCTCAAGGCTTAACAGTCCTTCCTTAACCTGCCTCCTCCCCTTCATCTACACTGATTGATGTGGATTTAACAAGTGACATCAGTAAGGGATCATAGATTTCACCTGGATTCACCTGGTCAGTCTATGTCATGGAAAGAGCCGGTGTTCTTAATATTTTGTACATTCAGTGATTTACACAATGCTTGTGTTTTGGTCCAGGCCTCTTGACCACTCTACTGAAGGATTCCAGAGATGGAAGTTCCTGACCACTCACTGCTAGGAGGAGAAAGCAGCAGGAGAATGGAGTATGGAGATCCTGGATACCTCTCAACAGAAGGACAACAGTGAATCAGGTCTGCCATTCAATACCACAAAAAGTACACCAGATATTAAATAATGCAATTCGTGAGTAGAGCCCTAGGGTATTTCCTGATCATGTGACCATGCCAGGAAAAATTCAGGTCCCTAGTTGATCCTGGTCAGGTCATGTGATCAGGAAAAACTATGGTTTGTTTCCTCTCTTGTCCACAGGGAAATTGAGTGTTTTTTAGTGCTTTATGGCCCCTCAGAGAACACATACTCCCTGCGGCATGAGCAAGCCAGTTCAGCAGAGCTGCCAACTGATGGTGGTGACCTCACTGAGGAATACAGAGGTGAGTCATCTTTCCGGCTGTCACAGAACAACTCTGGTACAATACAACACACAATTATCACACCCTTTTATAGCCAAGCCAACGGAATCCAACTACTAATTGTAGCCTGTATCAGATTTATATGTGTTTAAGGAGTAGCTTTTCAACCTCTCTTTTGTAGTCCTATTTTCTTATCCATTTTGTTGTCCTATTTCTTATCCATATCTCACAATATACCGTGCGGCTCTGCGGATTTGAAATCTGTAGGATGGAATATTCAGTATATGTCCTATGTGGAGACAATCCTAGTAATGCAGCATCATCCAACCAACCAACGAGGCATGTGCTTTTTCTCTTATAGGATGTGTGTGTCTGCGTGCCTGGCAGGGTTCTGGTGTGACAGACGCCTCTGTAAGAGGTACTTCCCTTCCTGTGAGAGCTACACGAGCAGTCACAGTGACCAGGGTGTCCCCATAGGAGAACCCTTTTTGACACCATCTGACCATGGGAACCAATGGCTGCATGGTCAGCTGTGGCAACAACTACTACCTGGACCACGGTATGTCCCGGGATGCATTCCAAATGACACCCTATTGCCTAAGTAGTGCGCTACTTTTGGCTCGAGTCTCATACAGTTCTGGTCCAAAATAGGGCACTGTATAAGGAATAGAAGGCAATTTCAGAATTGCCCCCTATGTTGTGAGGCTGAGAGATAAAGACAGGTCTCCTCCCACCAGTAGTGTAGGGAGGCCATTATATGTCCATTGTATGTCCCTATTGTGGTCCCATTTTGGGATCCTGGTGACTTGGGAGGGGTAGAGAATAATGTGTAGGCAGTTTTTTTAATGATATTATGCTGTATTGTTGTAAAAACAAGATGATGTCTCTACTGAATACATGCTTAATGAACAATGCATTTACGTCAACTGGAGTGGACTTATATTTAGCAATATGAACGCTTCTATTGTTGTGTTTTCCCTACAGATGTGAATGTGTGCAGGAAGTGCATTGGAAACTGCTTGAGATGCACCTCTGCGAACATCTGTACGGAACGCAAACCAGGCACAACCAATCCCTCTGATGACTCCTGAATTACCAACTCATGCATTTCTACTCCGCACACTGTGATTCTCCATCTCAGCCACAGAGAATACTAATTCACACACTCACAGAGATTCTAAATCTATTGCAAACAAAACAAACTCCTATCTTTGTCATATCATTTTGGAGTGTGTTCTCTGGGTCGGAACACTGAGCCTAGATAATGGTTGCTCTCTCTAGCTCCCTCTCTCTCTGCCTCTCTTCTCTCTCCATCCCTCTCTCTCTCTCTTTCTCTCTCCATCCCTCTCTCTCTCTTTCTCTCTCCATCCAGCTCAAATGAAATTTTATTGGTCGCATACACATATTTAGCAGATGTTATTGCTGGTGTAGCAAAATGCTTGTTGTTCCTAGTTCCAACAGTGTAGTAATATCTAACAATTCACAACAATACACACAGAGCTAAAAGTAAAATAATGGAATTAAGAAATATATAATATTATGACAAGCAATGTCTGAGTCCGGAAAAATATGGACAGTATGTGGATTGAATATTTACATCTGTAGAATACGTAGGATAGAATAGTGTATATAGAGCAATTGTTGAATAGGATGGTATTGACTAGAATATAGTATATACATATAAAATGAGTAAAACCGTATGTAAACATTATTAAAGTGACCAGTGTTCCAATATTAAAGTGACCAGTGATTCCATGTCTATGTACATAGGGCAGAAGCCTCTAAGGTGAAGTATTGAGTAACCGGGTGGTAGCTGGCTCGTGACAGTCTGTGTGCCCAGGGAAAGTACCAGTCTGATGGCAGTCCCACCTGTGTGACCACACCTGTGCCAAGTGCCTGGATGGAGGGCCTGCCAACTGCACCAGCTGTAACACTGGTGTGGGCAAAGGACAGCTGTCATTCAAACTGGCATGGTCCAGTGGACATGTGCTCTTGCTCTGGGACAAACAAACACACCGTGCTTCTACATCTACATTGCTTGCTGTTTGGGGTTTTAGGCTGGGTAAAAGAGCTTTATAAATGCATTTGATTGATTGATCGCATTTATACCACTAACAAAATTATATTTGACTGTAACAGACTAATTTGTGTAATCTGTCTACCTACCTGCCTGCCTGTCTGTCTATTTGTTTCCCTCAGATTCAACATGGACCGCTGACTGCGCTGTAGCTCCTCCTACTACATCACTGATGGAGTCTGCAATCGACTAGTGTGGAGAAGGTGACAGACAGAGCCAGAATGTTGTGATGTTTGATGTTGTTATCATTTTTTCTGCATAACGTATGAACATGAAAAAAGAAAAGCATTTATGTCCCCATAGAGAATCGTAATTCCCCTTTTCATAAATGTATTTCATTACACAGGTTATTGTTAGATGATTGCTAATGACTTGGCAGTCTTAACTTTACCCTACAAGAGAGTTTGTCACATTGATGATGTACCTTGCTGCAGCGAAGGCATTTTGTAACAGCAACTTTTTAATCCCACCGACTGTGGTTGTAGGCTATGATTATAATGAGAATCATTCGTTGGTACTTTGTGATCTTTCCCCTGCAGGGGAAGGAGAGTGTGAGGCCTGCCAGGCTTCATTTGACTCATGTTCAGGAGAGGAGGAGAACCAGTGTAAAACCTGTGTAATTGGTCTGTCATACCATAGTTCTGCCTGTCAATTTGTCAGTGTGTGTAGTGTCAGACTGTGTGTGTAGTGTTTGTTTCCTGTGAGGTCAGCTTAACCCTGTGAAAAGAGAAAGATAAGCACATCTCACTAGTTCAGTTGCAGTCCTCTGACTGCATTAAAGCATTCCATTCTTTCTGACCGTGGCAGTGTGTGTTCTGACGTATCCTCCCTGTGCTCCTCTCAGGGCGGTTCCTGTCGGCAGAGCAGGTGTGTGTGTGTTGAAGTGTCCAGCGGGCTCTTTCGCCAGCAGGCTGAGCTGTGTGTGTGTGCAGTGTGTGGAAACGCAGCGCTGCTCCTGCTGTCAGGTGGTACGCAAGGCCCCACTCTACCTGCAAGATGAACAGTGTGTTCGTCAATACCAGAAGTTAGACTCAATGATGTATAGTATATAAACCCTGGAAGGCTGATACTATGTATTGGCCATTGAGAGGCTTTGAAGCATTCGGTCAGCCATATTGGCACTCTCCAGACAAAGCAGTCCTACATAGGAATGAATGGAACTCTACAGTATTTCAATTAAATATTTCATGACCAAAGGTAATGAGGTTAAGAATGAACTAAATTAAGGAGAGGACCAGACTTGAATGCAACCACTAACTAGTTACCTTGAACGTATGGTAGCTCCCTAGCAACTCAACAAGCACCAGCTGATACCAATTGCCTCCACGCCTGTTTGCAATGCTTTAACTAGTTGCCTTTAAAGCAGCTCCTCAACAAACATCATCTGCAAATCATTGCTAATCTGCCTCCCCACCTGTCCTCACTTTCCTTAATCACCTGTCACCCTACTTAAGCCTGATCAAACTAACATTCCTCCTCTTTGTTCTGCAATGTCGCGTTGCACAGCTCTGTGCATGACCATCCTTATCAAGAGTCGCCGCATAACAAGTTCATTGTAATGTTTTTGTTGCAGCTCACACCTGCTCCTGTCAGGCTTGCTCCCTAAGCTCTACTCTGTTCGTCTCTCAACCTCGCTTGTGGTGTTTCATTCTTTAGAGTTTTATTTAGTTTTCAATTGCTGTCTTCAGTCTCTTTATATCCATCGTTCTTCTCATATCACGGACCAGCAAGCTACCTGCTTTCACCACATTTCCCCCTCCCCCTCTGCTGGCCAGCTCTGCAGCTTATTTCCCACTTATTTCCCACCGTGCTCTCCTGAGGGAATCTCCCGAATATCCACTGCCCTGCTTCACCGAAGGCACTAGCGCATCTCCCAGCCACATGCAAGCCACATGGCCCGCTCCTTGGTGGACCTGTGAGGCCGTGCTGACAATCATCGCTTCTGAGTCCCAGCTATTCAACCATCAGTACAATAATTCATTTTGTAATACAATACATTCATTTCCATTCACATTAAGGGTAATTGATAAAAGCTGCTTGGCACTCTTCATTATGCCATTAATTAGTGTGTCCAGGGTCATGTGTGACACACTTCATGGGACTACAGGCCACACAGTGTCATATTACATACTTTTTTTTAATGGTGTCTGTCCAGCCATGATTGTTCTCACTTGTGATTTTGCTCTCTTGTGCCCCTTTACTGCCACTAAACTACTTCTCCCTCTCTCCGGTTGCATGGCTATGGCTGCCCCTCCTGCCGGGACCACAACCATGTTGCCTACCGAATGATGACACCACTCAGCCGAGAGCCACCATGACATCCCCTGATACATCTGCTGCATATTCATTCCAACACCACCAACTCCGCCTCAGATAAGGCCTCAGACTTCAACCCAGGCCCCCAAACCATTTTCGGATGTGGCTTCTCTCCCAGCCTCCGATTACGACTTGGCAACACAGCCTAAGTCCTTGCAGCTACATCTCCCCTGATGGCCCAGCAGGCCAGCTTTCTCACTCCCCCGTTTCTAATTCCTGACACAGGTACACGTTCCACTCCCCTGTCTTTTTATTTATATTTTTTAATTTCCCTTTATTTAACCAAGTTCTCATTTACAACTGCGACCCGATGACCGACCTGCGACCTCTCACTGCCCCGGTCTCCATGCCGGCAGTGAACTACCTGCATCCAACAGCTGCTCTGGCCCCCAGCTCCCTTTCCTCTTGCTACTATTTTTCTCTGGTCCTGTGACTGTTGCTCCGGCAGTGGCTCACTTACCCTCTCAGCATACTGCTTCCTCTACTCCCCTCTCATGCTCTGTCTCTGCTGGCCATTGCCTGCTCTAGCCTCTTGACTACATCTTCACAGCCTCTGGCTCCTTTTGGGTCTCACTGGCCCTGTGACCGTTGCTCAGGCAGTGGCTCACTTACCCTCTCAGCATACTGCTTCCTCTACTCCCCTCTCATGCTCTGTCTCTGCTGGCCATTGCCTGCTCTAGCCTCTTGACTACATCTTCACAGCCTCTGGCTCCTTTTGGGTCTGACTGGCCCTGTGACCGTTGCTCAGGCAGTGGCTCACTTACCCTCTCAGCATACTGCTTCCTCTACTCCCCTCTCATGCTCTGTCTCTGCTGGCCATTGCCTGCTCTAGCCTCTTGACTACATCTTCACAGCCTCTGGCTCCTTTTGGGTCTGACTGGCCCTGTGACCGTTGCTCCGGCAGTGGCTCACTTACCCTCTCAGCATACTGCTTCCTCTACTCCCCTCTCATGCTCTGTCTCTGCTGGCCATTGCCTGCTCTAGCCTCTTGACTACATCTTCACAGCCTCTGGCTCCTTTTGGGTCTCACTGGCCCTGTGACCGTTGCTCAGGCAGTGGCTCACTTACCCTCTCAGCATACTGCTTCCTCTACTCCCCTCTCATGCTCTGTCTCTGCTGGCCATTGCCTGCTCTAGCCTCTTGACTACATCTTCACAGCCTCTGGCTCCTTTTGGGTCTCACTGGCCCTGTGACCGTTGCTCCGGCAGTGGCTCACTTACCCTCTCAGCATACTGCTTCCTCTACTCCCCTCTCATGCTCTGTCTCTGCTGGCCATTACCTGCTCTAGCCTCTTGACTACATCTTCACAGCCTCTGGCTCCTTTTGGGTCTCACTCGCCCTGTGACCGTTGCTCCGGCAGTGGCTCACTTACCCTCTCAGCATACTGCTTCCTCTACTCCCCTCTCATGCTCTGTCTCTGCTGGCCATTGCCTGCTCTAGCCTCTTGACTACATCTTCACAGCCTCTGGCTCCTTTTGGGTCTCACTGGCCCTGTGACCGTTGCTCCGGCAGTGGCTCACTTACCCTCTCAGCATACTGCTTCCTCTACTCCCCTCTCATGCTCTGTCTCTGCTGGCCATTGCCTGCTCTAGCCTCTTGACTACATCTTCACAGCCTCTGGCTCCTTTTTGGGTCTCAGTGGCCCTGTGACTCTGTCTCTGCTGGCCATTGCCTGCAGTGACTACATCTTCACAGCCTCTGGCTCCTTTTGGGTCTCACCCTGCTCAGGCAGTGGCTCACTTACTCAGCTTCAGCATACTCTACTACTCCCTCTCATGCTCTGTCTCTGCTGGCCATTGCCTGCTCTAGCCTCTTGACTACATCTTCACAGCCTCTGGCTCCTTTTTGGGTCTCACTGGCCCTGTGACCGTTGCTCCGGCAGTGGCTCACTTACCCTCTCAGCATACTGCTTCCTCTACTCCCCTCTCATGCTCTGTCTCTGCTGGCCATTGCCTGCTCTAGCCTCTTGACTACATCTTCACAGCCTCTGGCTCTTCCTTTTGGGTCTCACTGGCCCTGTGACCGTTGCTCAGGCAGTGGCTCACTTACCCTCTCAGCCCTCTCAGCATACTGCTTCCTCTACTCCCCTCTCATGCTCTGTCTCTGCTGGCCATTGCCTGCTCTAGCCTCTTGACTACATCTTCACAGCCTCTGGCTCCTTTTGGGTCTCACTGGCCCTGTGACCGTTGCTCCGGCAGTGGCTCACTTACCCTCTCAGCATACTGCTTCCTCTACTCCCTCTCATGCTCTGTCTCTGCTGGCCATTGCCTGCTCTAGCCTCTTGACTACATCTTCACAGCCTCTGGCTCCTTTTGGGTCTCACTGGCCCTGTGACCGTTGCTCAGGCAGTGGCTCACTTACCCTCTCAGCCCTCTCAGCATACTGCTTCCTCTACTCCCCCTCTCATGCTCTGTCTCTGCTGGCCATTGCCTGCTCTAGCCTCTTGACTACATCTTCACAGCCTCTGGCTCCTTTTGGGTCTCACTGGCCCTGTGACCGTTGCTCCGGGCAGTGGCTCACTTACCCTCTCAACATACTGCTTCCTCTACTCCCTCTCATGCTCTGTCTCTGCTGGCCATTGCCTGCTCTAGCCTCTTGACTACATCTTCACAGCCTCTGGCTCCTTTTGGGTCTCACTGGCCCTGTGACCGTTGCTCCGGCAGTGGCTCAGCCACTATCTGCTAGTGTTGACCTCTCCCTCCTTGTCTCGCTGACTCCTGGCTACCTTGCCAATCTTCACAGCCTCTGCCCCCTCCTCCCACTCTCACTGTCCCTCTGCACTGTCTCCCCTCTCTGCCAGGAATGACCTCTCACTTCCCCACCTACTCAGTCAGTTATGTGCTCACTACCACCACAGCGGCCCGGTCCCTGGCCCTCCTAGTCGCGAACCTGTCCCAGTTCAGTGAAACGACCGTCTCGCTGTTCCAGTCTTCACTGCTGGCCTCTCTGGCCTCCCGGCTACATAGCCAGCACCATCACAGCCTCTTGCAGCGCTCCCCTTCTCAGGTCCAGCTGGCGCCGTGTCCACGGCTACAGCAGCGGCTCATCCCTTCTCTGCCAGTGACGACACTCTCTTCCCCCCCAGCGATCACTAGCCCGGTGAGTGCTGCAGCGGCTCACCCCCTCTTTCTGCCAGTGAGGTCCTCTTCCCACCTCGGCTGGCCTGTGACAGCTGCTCCCATGTTGACACAATCTCCCTCTCCACCAATGACTACCTCAAACTTCGCCACTTGTCCTGTGACCGCCACCGCTGCAGTGCCTCACCTTCTCAGCCAGTGATATGTGCCTGCTCCCCCTCCTGTGGCTTGGCCCCTGCTCCCCCTCCTGTAGCTTGCCCCCCCCCTCCTTTGGCTTGGCCCCTGCTTTCTCCCCCTCCTGTGGCTTGGCCCCTGCTTTCCCCCCCTCCCTCCTGTGGCTTGGCCCCTTTCCCCCCCTCCCTTCTGTGGCTTGGCCCCTGCCCCCCCCCTTCTGTGGCTTGGCCCCTGCTCCCCCCCCTCCTGTGACTTGGCCCCTGCCCCCACCCCCTCATGTGGCTTTCTTTCAGTTCAGTGAGCTGATTGCTTTGATGTTTTCACTGCTGGCCCGAGCCCCGCCCTCTGGCTCCCCATTTACTCTACTTGGGACTCCAAGCCAAACTCTACATTCCACCCTCTGGATCTTTCATCTGCTGCCCTTGGATTCGTTTATCTGCTCCATGCTCATTCCTGACATCATTCCATTTCCTCATACATATTCTAAACCCATTTCAATGTCTGATTCTTAAACTCATCAACATGTATTTGTCATTGTAGTGGGTACCGTAACATTGCTATTCTAAAGAAATGCATGTTTTATTTGTATGTTTAGCTCACATAATTTTAATTTAAAGTAGGCATTAACCTCTTGATGCTATGGGGGCGCTATTTCATTTTTGGATGAAAAACATTCCCGTTTTAAACAAGATATTTTGTCACAAAAAGATGCTCGACTATGCATATAATTGATAGCTTTCGAAAAGAAAACACTGACGTGTCCAGAACTACAAAGATATTTTCTGTGCGTGCCCTAGAACGTGAGCTTCAGGCAAAACCAAGATGAGACGGCATCCAGGAAATGAGCAGGATTTTGAGGCTCTGTTTTCCATTGTCTCCTTATATGGCTGTGAATGCGAGAGGAGTAAGTCTGCCCTTTCTGTCGTTTCCCAAGGTGTCTGCAGCATTGTGACGTATTTGTAGGCATATCATTGGAAGATTGACCATAAGAGACCACATTTACCAGGTGTCCGCCCGGTGTCCTGCGCCGAAATTGGTGCGCAAAAGTCAGCTGCAAGTATTTTTCCATGGAATTTAGAGAAGAATGCAAGCTTCCACAAACGATATATCAATGAAGAGATATGTGAAAAAACACCTTGAGGATTGATTCCAAACAACGTTTGCCATGTTTCGGTCGATATTATGGAGTTAATTCGGAAAAAGTTTGACGTTGTAGGTGACTGAATTTTCGGTTCGTTTCGGTAGCCAAATTAAGGTGTACCAAAACATTTCTGAAGGTCCCCAAGAATACAGTGCCCTCCATTCTTAAATTTGAAGTTTGGAACCACCAAGACACTTCCTAGAGCTGGCCGCTAGGGGCCAAATTGAGCAATCAGGGGAGAAGGGTGTTGGTCAGGGAGGTGACCAAGAACCCGATGGTCACTCTGACAGAGCTTGAGTTCCTCGTGGAGATGGGAGAGCCTTCCAGAAGGACAACCATCTCTGCAGCACTCCACCAAATCAGGCCTTCATGGTAGAGTGGCCAGGCGGAGGCCACTACTCAGTAAAAGGCACATGACCGCCTGCTTGGAGTTTGCAAAAATGCATCTAAAGGACTCTGACAATGAGAAACAAGATTCTCTGGTCTGATGAAACCAAGATTGAACTCTTTGGACTGAATGCCAAGCATCACGTTGAGGAGGAAACCTGGCACCATGCCTTTTTCTAATCTTTACAGGAAAATGCCATGGGCACTATCTGATGTGTGGAGACATTTCACGCAAGCTAATGTAGAAGGAAAATATGTGTACATTTGCAAATACTGTGCCAAATCATATGTGAAGAATACAACAAAGATGCAAAATCATCGGGCCAAGTGCATAAAGTTCCCTCAGTGCTCACAACAAGCAACCTCTGACAAAAGTCCCTCTACTTCTATTCAAGGTGAAAATGATGAATCAGACACCTTATCGATAGCAACAGCTCATGGTCCTCCTGGAATCAGAAGTTTTGACTCGATGGAGGAGCATAGTCAGAGAAATGCTGATGAATGTCTTGCTCTGTATGCAACTGGTTCACCTCTGATGCTCACAGGCAATGTGTATTGGAAGAGATTTCTGAACATTCTTTGCACAGCATACACCCCTCCAACAAGTCATGATTTATATACTCATTTGCTGGATGCAGAGTTCAATAGAGTTAAAGTGAAGGTCAAGCATATCATAGAGAAAGCTGACTGTATTGCCATCATATCTGATGGGTGGTTGAATGTTCGTGGGCAAGGAATAATTAACTACATCTCCACCCCTCAACCAGTATTCCACAAGAGCACAGACACAAGGGACAACACACACCGGTCTCTACATTGCAGATGAGCTGAAGGCAGTCATCGATGACCTTGGACCACAGAATTTATTTGCACTGGTGACAGACAGCTGCTAATATGAAGGCTGCTTGGTCTAAAGTGGAGGAGTCCTACCCTCAATCACACCCATTGGCTGTGCTACTCATCAAGGACATCATGGCACTGAAAACAATGGATACTCTACAAGAGCACAAAGGAAACGGTTAGGTATGTGAAGGGACATCAAGTTATAGCAGCAATCTACCTCAACAAGTAATGTGAGAATAAGAGCACCACATTGAAGCTGCCCAGCAACACCCGTTGGGGTGGTGTTGTCATGATTGACAGTCTCCTGGAGAAGGAGTCTCTCCAAGAAATGGCCATATCACAGTCTGCCGATATGGACAGCCCCATCGAGAATCCTCCTGCATGATGTATTTTGGGAGAGAGTGGTAAGCAGCCTGAAAGTCTTGAAACCTATAGCAGTAGCCATTGCACGGATTGAGGGAGACAATACCATATTGTCTGATGTTCAGACTCTGCTTGCAGATGTAAGAGAAGAAATCCGTACTTCCCTGCCCACTTCACTGTTGCTCCAAGCAGAGGAAACTGCAGTTCTGAAATGCATCAAAAAGCGTGAAGACTTCTGCCTGAAGCCCATACATGCAGCAGCATACAGGTTGGACCCCAAGTATGGACCCCAAATACTTCTGAGATTCACCCTGTTTGTATATCCGCCTCTCCCCTTGTCATCCTCAGCTTTGGTCAGGATGATGAGAACTGTGATGGTTCTTGTCTGGACTGTAGGGGGCCTGGTCCATACAACTGCACTATTTGTCCTGCCCATGCCATCCTCACAGCCGGGGGGCTCTGTCTGAGCGAGTAGAGGGACTCCACAGCATCGGGAGAGCTGCAACGACAGAGACGAGGTGGGCTCTGTTCCAACATCCCGACTAGGCATACCCCTTAGAGCAGACCAGGGTTTAAACACTATTTCAAATGGCTTGATTGAGCATGCCTGGTGCAATAGAAGCAGTAGAAAAACAAATTGAAATCTATTTGTCACAATGCTTTGTAAACAGGTTTAGACTAACAGGGAAATGCTTCCTTACGGGCCCTTCTTAACAATGCAGAGGCCCAGTCGGTGTAGTTCACAGATGGCTGGATGGGCCGGTTTAAAGATGTTGGATCAGGATGGAATGATCTACATGAAGTTCAGGTACGGGCAGCCAGGGGATAATGACGAGAGCTATACATTTTGCTGAAGGGTGATGTATCTTTAGCAGGATTTTTCTCTTTCTGCCTCATCGCTCATGCTCTCTCGTTGAATCGCTCTTTCTCTCAGCGCTTGCAGCTATCTTATTTGTCCTTGTTTGATATAAAACACAAAGATATTTAATGTTGAGGTGTTTTAATAAATGCTGTTCATACACAAAATTGTGTAGGTGTCACGCCCTGGTCTTAGTATTTTGTGTTTTCTTTATTTATTTGGTCAGGCCAGGGTGTGACATGGGTTTTGGTATGTGGTGTGTTTTGTCTTGGGGTTTTTCATAGGTATTGGGATTGTGGCTTCGTGGGGTTTGTTAGAAAAGTCTATGGCTGTCTGAAGTGGTTCTCAATCAGAGGCAGGTGTTTATCGTTGTCTCTGATTGGGAACCATATTTAGGCAGCCATATTCTTTGAGTGTGTCGTGGGTGATTGTCCTTGTTCCTGTCTCTGTGTTACTTTGCACCAGTATAGGCTGTTTCGGGTTTCACGTTACGTTTCTTGTTTTGTAGTGTTTAGTTGTTTTATTAAACATGAATCTGAATAGCCACGCCGCATTTTGGTCCGACTCTCTTTCACATGAAGAAAACCGTTACAGTAGGTTGTCAAATAACAGTTATTTTTAACATTTAGGGGAAAAGTATATTCTTTGACCTTTAGGTTTATTTTGTCTGACTTTAACCACGGCCCCTGAAATACAATATCATGCGCAGTGAAATCAGTTTCAAAATATTATTCCTTTTTGTAATAGTGGGAGTGTTTAAGTTCAATACTTTAAATCAGTTATGGTTTTGCCACTTGTCTTTGTATACTTAATTTGCTTCCATGGACTTTTGGAAATGTTTTTTTGTTCTTCAAATAACATTGACAACATTTTGTTGTGAGACAAGCCATGTGTCACTATCATTGTTATTTAACTTATTTAACGAGGTAAGTCAAGAAAACATTCTTATTTACAATGACAGCCTACCGGGGAACAATGGGTTAACTGCCTTGTTCAGGGGCAGAACGACAGATTTTTTTTTACCTTGTCTGCTCAGGGACTCGATCTTGCAACCTTTCGTTTACTGACTCAACGCTCTCACCACTAGGCTTCCTGCCAACCTGTATACAGTTGGCACCAAATGGAAGAATAGACAATCAGGGAGGAGCTATCTGGACTTATCCAATAAGAAACGCTAAGGGCTGGATTCAATCTGTATCGTGGAAGATCTGTGTTAAAATGTAAAGGTAATTTTAGATTGAGCCGACATATTCAGCGTTTACTGTGAATGCGGTCTCCACAAACGCAGGAACATTTTGCCTTATAAATTTCAATCACACATTTCCCCACAATACTTCTGCGATACACATTAAATCCAGCCCTTAATATCACCCTGGTGGTGTGATAGGAAGGTAAATGACCTTCAAGTATGGCTAATAAGGATGCAAATTCATCACTGGCCATTTAATTCACAAATGAATACAACTGACATTGGCATAGATGGCACGTGAGGAAAAACACAGAATTGCTCAGCGTAAAACAATTTATTGATTTCGTGTTCCATCATATTACACACACTGTTGAAGGCCATCATTCTGAGGAAACATGCATTGACACACACGCATACACCCACACGTGGGATGCGAAATTGTGCTTTACAGAGACCCATGCTGCTCTCTCTGTCCCACTCTGAGGTCATATCCTGTTTGGTGCAGCAAGAGCCCTAGACGGTGAATGTAGAAAGTCTGACGGAAACACACAGACACAACACACACACACGGCACGCTCAACTTATAGGACAGGTATCTGAAAGGACATGCTCTCACAATTTACTGACAGCTTGTTTTCACACATTACCACATGGTTACACACAGAAATATATTTCTATGGTTACACACGGCATCCTCTGTATTTCAGATTAATTCAACGTGAAAACATCTAGAGATTTTAGTGGTAAAACACTTTCATCAAGATCCAGAGTAATAAGATCAACAACAAAAAAGATTGAGACGTGTAACTTGGTCATTTCCTAAGGGGACTAGGTTTTATCATGCCATCGATATGTCAGATTGATTTTGACATACCATTGTTGATGTGCTGTTGTCTCAAGGACATAATGACTTGTCTAAATCCCAGATGGACTAACATTAAAGGTAGACTCAGCGATGTGATTTTGATGCAGAAAGTCAACAGCATAGTGGGTCAATTTCCACAAGAACGAAGAGCAATGAAGCGTGAAACTCAAACTTCCCCGCTGTTTTGGTCCCGTGGCTGTGGCTACCATGCTGTGGACACCGCAAAGCGTGCACCTGCACAGATACTGTGAGAGTCAAGACTTGCATCTCGCTCATTTCAATATCTGCGGTGCTGCTCATGGCCACGTCAGTCCACTGAGTCTACCTTTAAAGGAGGAGATATTATTGCTTCACTGCTGCTCATGCATTATTACCAAAGTACAACATTAACTTCGATGCTAAGAATGGAAGTATGTACTGTACTGTGAGAGACCATTTGTTATTCTGTCCTTAACAAACTATTATGTATGTGGATTTACAGTGTCAAGCATCTTAGTACTGGTCCTGGGCAACCCACTTGTGTGCAAATTCTGTTACAACCCAGCACACACACCTGATTATTCAACTAATCATCAAGACCTTGGTGTGCTATCAGGTGTTAGTGCTGGGAAGAAACAAAACAGTGCACCCCTGTGGGTCCCAAAGACCAGGATTAAGAAACCCCTGGTGCTAATATAAAGTCTGTCAATGGTGTTGTACATTAATGTTATGGTGATGTTATAGGATACTGCGTCTGAGTGCTAACAGGGATTATGGACTGTTTTCATAGTCGTCTCCGTGTCTGACAAACACACAGGAATAGTACATCAATCTTACTGTTTCTAGTGTACGAAACATTCAGGAGTTCTAAAACAATGTGAAATTCCATTTTGAAGTGAAGCCACAACCATCCATTTCCAGTGGTGTTGAACACCACTTTGTCTAGGAGCTGTTCGTGTTGGTTTTATCGGCTCTGCAGAGGAAGAGAAGCCCATGAAACAGGCAGTAATGTTAGAGGTAGCATCCCAAATAGCAAACTATTCCCTAATATAGTGCACTGCTTTTGACCAGGGCACTAAAGGGAATAGGGTGCCATTTTGGGACGCAGCCTTAGTGTTTATATGAAAGACAGACAAGCCAGACAAGGCCATCTCTCTTCAGACTGCACTTAAACAAGTAGCTTTAGTGGTCTTACTGACTCTGGTCTCCCAGACGGCGGTTCAGGTCCCTGGAGGAAGCTGCTCACACTACAGAAGAAAAAGGAAAACAAGTCAGAAGGGAATCTGGGGTGCAGTGGTAAATATATCAAGGGCTACATTCTGTGGACCATATTGAATCAATGGTATTCCTTGTGGGGAAGGCTGAACCAAATAAAGTCAAACGAGTATGTTTCTCATTGGAATTCTACATCTCTTTCTCAGACTCATCTCATTCACCATCTGTGATATATCACCATAATGAATCATCAATAAACCATAGATTATGGTAATACATGGAAGACAAATGCCTTGCGGGATACATTTATCACATTTCCATATTACTAAAGTGTATGAAAGTAGTCCGAACAAACACACAAGTGAGAAGGCTGATCCAACCTAGAAGCCTTTCTGATCTTAAACAGGATCATGTGATAGATGGGAGTCTAGTTAAGAGAGAACAGACATGGGGGGTACATAGTTTCTGTTTCTACAGCCGTAATAATAAGAGAAGGGAGTCAATGCTTACGTCGAGCTCAGCGCCGCTTCCTTCAGCTCCTCGTCAAGGCTAAGGGGTGAGAGTTGACAACGGAAGATAGTCAGTAACAGTGAAGAGGAGGAGAGGAGAAGAAGGGAGAGAGGGATGTGTCGACTGGGCTCACCTAATGATGCACTCTGGGATGTGGACATACTCCATGGGGATGAGTTCCTGCAGCTCAGCCAGGCTGTTCACGTACTTTATCTTATTGCTGAACTTGGTGCTGTGACAAAACACACAAACACACTCCTGCTATCTTTATCTCCCAGATTATTTTATTTGAACAGAGAAATGTACACTGAGTGTACAAAACATTAGGAACACCTTACTAATATTGAGTTGCACCCCCTTTTGTCATCAAAACAGCCTAAATTCATCTGGTCATGGACTCTACAAGATGTCAAAAGTGTTCCACAGGGATGCTGGCCCATGTTGAACCCAATGCTTCCCACAGTTGTGTCAAGTTGGCTGGATGTCCTTTGTGTGGCGGACCATTGATACACACAGGAAACTGTTAAGGGTGAAAAACCCAGCAGTGTTACAGTTCTTGACACAAGTCAGTGCACCTGGCACCTACTACCATACCCCATTCAAAGGCACTAACATCTTTTGTCTTGCCCATTCACCCTCTGACTGGCACACATACACAATCCATGTCTCAATTGTCTCAAGGCATAAAAATCCTTCTTTAACCTGTCTACCGCCCCTTCATCTACACTGATTTAAAGTGACATCAACAAGGGATCATAGCATTCACCTGTTCAGGCTATGTCATGTAAGAGTAGGTGTTTTGTACATTTAGTGTATACCATGCTTTCATGAAGTATTCACACCCCTTGACATTCTCCACATTTTGTTGTGTTACAGACATAATTTTTAAATGGATTAAATTGAGATATTTTGTCACTGGCCTACACAAAATACCCCATAATGTCAAAGTGGAATTATGTTGTTTGAATTTTTAAAACAAATTAATTAAATATGAAAAGCTGAAATGTCTTGAGTCAAGTATTCAACACCTTTGCTATGGCAAGCCTAAATAAGTTCAGGAGTAAACATTTGCTTGACATGTCACATAATAGTTTGCATAGACTCACTTTGTGTACAATATTAGTTTTTAACATGATTTTTGAATGACTTCCTCATCTCTGTAACCCACACATACAATGAACTGTAAGGTCCCTTAGTTGAGCATTGAATTTCAAACACAGATTCAACCACAATGGCCAGTTAGGTTTTCCAATGTCTCGCGCAAAGAAGGCACCTATTGGCAGATGGGTAAAAAAAGCAGACATTGAATATCCCTTTGAGCATGGTGAAGTTATTCATTACAATTTGGTTGGTGTATCAATACACCCAGTCAATACAAAGATACAGACATCCTTCCTAACTCAGTTGCTGGAGAGAAAGGAAACCACTAGAGTAATACTGCAAAAAAATTGGCAAAGAAATTCACTTTTTGCCCTGAATACAAAGTGCCATGTTTGGAGCAAATCCAATACAACACATGACTGAGTACTACTCTCCATATTTTCAAGCACAGTGGTTGTTGCATCATGTTATGGGTATGCTTTTTAAAGTTATTTTCTTATTTCACCTTTATTTAACCAGGTAGGCCAGTTGAGAAAAAGTTCTCATTTACAACTGTGACCTGGCCAAAATAAAGCAAAGCATTGCGACACAAACACAGAGTTACACATGGGATTGACAAACGTACAGTCAATAACACAATAGAAAAGTCTATATACAGTGTGTGCAAATGTAGTAAGATTTGGGAGGTAAGGCAATAAATAGGCCATGGTGGCGAAATAATTACAATTTAGCAATTAAACACTGGAGTGATAGATGTGCAGAAGATGAATGTACAAGTAGAGATACTGGGGTGCAAAAGAGCAAAAAATAAATAACAATGTAGGGATGAGGTAGCTGGGTGGGCTGTTTACAGATGGGCTGTGTACAGGTGCAATGATCGGTTTGCTGCTCTGACAGCTGATGCTTAAAGCTAGTGAGTGAGATATAAGAGTCCAGCTTCAGTGATATTTGCAATTCGTTCCAGTCATTGGCAGCAGAGAACTGGAAGTAAAGGCGGCCAAAGTAGGAGTTGGCTTTGGGGATGACCAGTGAAATATACCTGCTGGAGCGCGTGCTACGGGTGGGTGCTGCTATGGTGACCAGTGAGCTGAGATAAAGCAGGGCTATACCTAGCAAAGGCTTATAGATTACCTGGAGCCAGTAGGTTTGGAAACTAATATGAAGCGAGGGCCAGCCAACAAGAGCATACAGGTCGTATATGGGCGTTGGTAACAAAACAGATGGCACTGTGATAGACTGCATCCAATTTGCTGAGTAGAGTGTTGGAGGCTATTTTGTACATGACATCGCCAAAGTCAAGGATCGGTAGGATAGTCAGTTTCATGAGGGTATGTTTGGCAGCATGAGTGAAGGAAGCTTTGTTGCGAAATAGGAAGCTGATTCTAGATTTCATTTTGGATTGGAGATGCTTAATGTGAGTCTGGAAGGAGAGTTTACGGTCTAACCAGACACCTAGGTATTTGTAGTTGTCCACATATTCTAAGTCAGAACCGTCCAGAGTAGTGATGCTAGACGGGTGGGAGGGTGAAGAGTGATCGGTTGAAGAGCATGCATTTAGTTTTACTTGCATTTAAGAGCAGTTGGAGGCCACGGAAGGAGTGTTGTATGGCATTGAAGCTTGTCTGGAGGTTTGTTAACACAGTGTCCAAAGAAGGGCCAGAAGTATACAGAATGGTGTCGTCTGCGTAGAGGTGGATCAGAGAATCACCAGCAGCAAGAGAGACATCACTGATGTATACAGAGAAAAGAGTCAGCCCGGGAATTGAACCTTGTAGAGACTGCAAGAGGTCCGGACAACAGGCCCTCTGATTTGTGAAACCAAGGCTGTTGAGTCTGCCGATAAGAATGCGGTGATTGACAGAGTTGAAAGCCTTGGCCAGGTCGCAGGCTATCTCTGCAGTAGATTGCATCTCCACCCCCTTTGGCCGTTCTATCTTGGTGGAAAATGTTGTAGTTGGGGATGGAAATTTCAGAATTTTTGGTGGCCTTCCTGAGCCAGGATTCAGACACGGTTAGGACATCAGGGTTGGCTGAGCGTGCTAAAGCAGTGAATAAAACAAACTTAGGGAGAAGGCTTCTGATGTTAACATGCATGAAACCAAGGCTTTTACGTTTACAGAAGTCAACAAATGATAGCGCCTGGGGAATAGGAGTGGAACTGGGGGCTACAGGGCCTGGGTTAACCTCTACATCACCAGAGGAACAGAGGAGGAGTAGGATAAGGGTACGGATAAAGGCTATAAGAACTGGTCGTCTAGTGCGTTGGGGACAGAGAATAAAAGGAGCAGATTTCTAGGCGTGGAAGAATATATTCAAGGCATAATGTACAGTATGTATGTTAGGATGTGAGTACAGTGGAGATAAACCTAGGCGTTGAGTGACAATGAGAAAGGTTTCGTCTTTGGAGGCACCAGTTAAGCCAGGTAAGGATTTTTTGTGTGTGTGGGACAAAATAGCTATATAAGGCATTGTGAGCCGGACTGAGGGCCCTACTGTGAAATAAAACAATAGGAACTAGCCAAGTTAGCAGTGAGACAAGACATATTGACATTAGAGAGCGGCATAAAGCGATCACAGGTGTTGATCAGGAGAGCTAAAACAACAACGAGTAAATGGTGATGAAAGGGCAGAGCAGGTCAGTTAGGTACATACAGGACCTGAGTTCGAGGCTGGGGCTGACAGGTGAACAAATGAGGTACCGTGTTATTGAAGCAGTCCAGGGGGCATCAGCTGTGTAGCCGAATGATCATAGGGTCAAAAGAGCAGCAATAGGTGAGTCAGGGTGAGGTTCGCTAGTCACTACTACGCTAGGCGAGCAGGGGACACAGCGTTCAGAAAAGCTAGTGGGCCCGGGCTAGTAGATGGTTCTTTGGCGACATCGTAACAGAATAGCCTGTTGAGACCACATCGGGCGATCACGTCGGCAGTCCATTTGTGATGGATTGGAGGGGCTCCGTGTCAACAATAAAGGGACCAGGTCAATTGGCAAAGGAGGTATTGTAGCCCTAGAATTAGCTGGTCGAGCGGCCTAGCTTGAGGCTAGCTCAAGGCTAGCTGCTGCTGCTTCAGGACAGGGGCGTTAGCTAACAATAGCCACTTGTTTGCAGCTAGCTAGCTGCGATGATCCGGTGTAATGATCCAGAGCGGCAGGAATCCGGTGATATAGTAGAGATGAATTCACCTTTCAGCAGGTCAATAACTAAAACACAAGGCCATATCTACATGGGAGGTTTTTACCTAGAAGACAGTGAATGTTCCTGAGTGTCCTGGTTACAGTTTTGACTTAATTAAAACTGCTTGAAAATCTATGGTAAGACCTGAAAATGGTTATGTATTTGACAGAGCTTGAAGAATTGCAAAAAATAATAATGGGCAAATGTTGCACAATCTATGTGTGGAAAGCTCTTAGAGACATCCTGAAAGACTCACAACTATAATCACTGCCAAAAGTGATTTAATATATCAAGATATAGTAGTTTTCCTTTTCTTTTTTATCTTCTTTTTTTTTTTTTTTTTACAATGTTAGATTTTTCTTGTACTTTGACATTAGAGTATTTTGTGTAGCTTGTTGACCAAAAAAATGCCAAATCAGTTTTACTACCACTTTGTCACAACAAAACGTCATGGGGTGTGAATCATTTCTGAAGGCACTGTCTACATGTGTTTACCTTATGAAGGGCCTGGTGATGGCTAGGATGGTCCGTATAAACCAGGACGGGTGGACAATGATGAAGGATTTCAAATTCTTCCTGAGCCTGTAACCAAACATTCATAAAAATTATCATATTGAGTGTTTGTGTGTGGTGGCATGATACAATGTTATTACTGTTGAACACATGGGGTAATAAGTCTAAATAAGTCTAGAAGTCTAAATTGACATACACCTTAGCCAAATACATTTAAACTCAGTCAGGAATTGTGAAAAATACAGTTTTTCACAATTCCTGATATTTAATCCTAGTAATAATTCCCTGTCTTAGGTCATTTAGGTCACCACTTCATTTTAAAAATGTGAAATGTCAGAATAATAGTAGATATAATTATTTATTTCAGCTTTGATTTCTTTCATCACATTCCCAGTGGGTCAGAAGTTTACATACACTCAATTAGTATTTGATAGCATTGGCTTCAAATTGTTTAACTTGGGTTAAACGTTTCGGGAAGCCTTCCACAAACTTCCCACTGTCACACCAACCCTTTTTGTACTTGTCTAGGGGTTTTGTATGTTTATGGGGCTGTTTCCTTTCTAGTTATATTGCATGTTTAAGGTTGCCTGGATTGGTTCTCAATTAGAGGCAGCTGTCTATCATTGTCTCTGATTGGGAACCATATGTAGGCAGCCATATTCTGTGGGTACTTTGTGGGTGATTGTTTCCGTGTCTGTGTTTGTTCACCACACGGTACTGTTTTGGTTTCGGTTGTTCACGGTTTGTTTATTGTTTTGTAGTGTTCAGGTTATTTCATTAAAAACAACTATGGACATTTACCAAGCTGCATGTTGGTCCGATCCGATCTTCAGACGAAGAGGAGGAAATCAGCCGTGACAGAATTACCTGCCAAAACAGGACCAAGCAGCGTGGTGACAGGCAGCGGCAGGAGGAGCAGCGCAATCAGGACTATTGGACTTGGGAGGAGATACTGGACAGAAAAGGACCCTGGGCACAGCCCCAAAGCGGAGCTGGAGGCAGCGAAGGCGGAGAGGCGCTGGTATGAGGAGGCAGCACGGCGGCGCGGACGGAAGCCCAAGAGTCAGCCCCAAAAATTTATTGGGGGGTGGCACACAGGGAGTATGGCGAAGCCAGGTAGAAGACCTGCGCCAACTTCCTGTGCTTACCGGAGAGCGAGAGGGACCGGGCAGACACCGTGTTATGCTGTGGAGCGCACGGTGTCCCTGATGAGATAAAAAGCGAATGAACCACGGCCGAGAGGGAATGGGAAGCGTCTGAGACGGCCGGCAAGAGCCCAGACAAATCGAAGTTGGCGGGCCACCAGAAACGCTGCAGTGCGGGTGCACAGCCCGGTGCAGTACATACCAGCTCCTCGTATCGGCCGGGCTAGAGTGGGCATCGAGCCAGGTGCCATGAAGCCGGCTCTACGCATCTGGTCTCCAGTGCGTCTCCTTGGGCCGGCATACATGGCACCAGCCTTACGCATGGTGTCCCCGGTTCGCATGGTGTCCCTCTTCGTCTGAAGAGGAGGAAATCAGCCGTGACACCCACAATATGTTGGGTGAATTTTGGCCCATTCCTCCTGAAAGAGCTGGTGTAACTGAGTTAGGTTTGTAGGCCACCTTGCTCACACACGCTTTTTCAGTTCTGCCCACACATTTTCTATAGGATTGAGGTCAGGGCTTTGTGATGGCCACTCCAATACCTTGACTTTGTTGTCCTTAAGCCATTTTGCCACAACTTTGGAAGTATGCTTGGGGTCATTGTCCATTTGGAAGACCCATTTGCGACCAAGCTTGAACTTCCTGACGAAGCCATTTTGCCACCACTTTGGAAGTATGCTTGGGGTCATTGTCCATTTGGAAGACCCATTTGCGACCAAGCTTTAACTTCCTGACTGATGTCTTGAGATGTTGCTTCAATATGTCCACATAATTTTCCACCCTCATGATGCCATTTATTTTGTGAAGTGCACCAGTCCCTCCTGCAGCAAAGCACTCCCACAACATGATGCTGCCACCCCCGTGCTTCACGGTTGGGATGGTGTTCTTTGGCTTGCAAGCCTCCCCCTTTTTCCTCCAAATATAACGACGGTCATTATGGCCAAACAGTTCTATTTTTGTTTGATCAGACCAGAGGACATTTCTCTAAAAAGTACAATCTTTGTCGCCATGTGCAGTTGCAAACCGTAGTCTGGCTTTTTTATGGTGGTTTTGGAGCAGTGGCTCTTCCTTGCTGAGCGGCGTTTCATGTTATGTCGAAACAGGACACATTTTACTGTGGATATAGATACTTTTGCCTGTTTCCTCCAGCATCTTCAGGAGGTCATTTGTTTGATCAGAAGGAGACATTTCTCTAAAAGAATAATTGTTGTGCAGTTGCAAACCGAGTCTGGCTTTTATGGTGGTTTTGGAGCAGTGGGTTAAAACAGGACACATTTTACTGTGGATATAGATACTTTTGCCTGTTTCCTCAGCATCTTCAGGAGGTCATTTGTTGTTGTTCTGGGGTTTGATTTGCACTTTTTTCACCAAAGTATGTTAATCTCTAGGAGATAGAATGCATCTCCTTCCTGAGCGGTATGACAGCTGCGCGGTCCCATGGTGTTTATACTTGCGTACTGTTGTTTGTACAGATGAACGTGTACCTTCAGGCATTTGGAAATTGCTCCCAAGGATCAACCAGACTTGTGGAGGTCTACAATGTTTTTTCTGAGGTCTTGACTGATTTCTTTTGATTCACCCCTGATGTCAAGAAAAGAGGCAATGAGTTTGAAGGTATGCCTTGAAATACATCCACAGGTACACCTCCAATTGACTCAAATTATGTCAATTAGCCTATCAGAAGCTTATAAAGCCATGAAATCACTTTCTGGAATTTTCCAAGCTGATTAAAGGCACAGTCAACTTAGTGTATGTAAACTTCTGACCCACTGGAATTGTGATACAGTGAATTATAAGTGAAATAATCTGTCTGAAACAATTGTTGGAAAAATGAATTGTGTCATGCACAAAGTAGATGTCGTGACCAACTTGCCAAAACTATAGTTTGTTAACAAGAAATTTGTGGAGTGGTTGAAAAACTAGTTTTAATGACTCCAACCTAAGTGTATGTAAACTTCCGACTTCAAGTGTAAATACATGTTAATCCTGTCACATTTTATCCCGTGGTCCTGACTCTATCCCCTTGCACTTTACTCATCCATGAATCAAACATTGTAAAAAGCAATCTACCTCCTGTCAATCATCTGGTAGCACTTCTTGAGCCAGCCCATTCCAGGCATCCTCCTGTGGGGCGTGGCTCCGTTCAAATAGACAATCATATAGTCCTCTGCCACCATCAGCTCCAACGTGCTGATCACATACCTGCCGGCAGGGCAAACAGCAGGGCAAGTCCACATCAAACTACTATCACTGACTTTGCTGATAACTACTTTATTGAGGGAAAATGTACTTACTACCACTGTGATATGAGTTTGCCTCACCTAGCTATCTTAAAATGAATGCACTAATTGTAAGTCGCTGTGGATAAGAGCATCTGATAAATGACAAAATGTAAATCAATCTAATCACTAGATTCTAGTGTATGATTTAAAACATGTCCAAAGAGTAGAGAAACATCTGAAATATCACTGAAATGAAGAACAAGAGAGGAGTATGACAGTGAACGATTGGAAGGTACATGCAGAATATTTACAACATTGCTCTTCAAGTTATTTTTCTTGGAAATAAAGACAGACAAGAACTTAACCATAAAACGCAATTAGTTATCAGTATATCCATCAAAAAATCTACAAATAATGTGTGTATTGTCAGGTCACAGGTCTACGTTTTGAACCAGGGATAGGGGAGTAAGGTCGGGAAACATTCCGATCCACACAAGATCTGAGTAATAGCTTGCTTGACATTTAAAGGTAATTTCAGATTGAGCTGAAATATTCAGCATTTATAGTGAATGTGATCTCCGTGTGCATCACCTTTAAAAGTTGCCTAAGTCAGTACTAATGAGAGTGAGGATAGGTGCAACTTACAGGAAGAGGTTCTCCATGACTTCATGGTAGTCCTCACTGTCACTGTCTGGGAGGAAACACGCTGCAAACACTATTATGGCATTCACTCCGTTTCCATAGTACCCTGATGAAGGAAAAACAACACTTCAAAAGAAATATTAAAATATTGCCCACACTACAACAGTTTACAAGAGTACCCTGTCTCAGAGGCTAGATCGTGGGTTGGGTCTGGGTTGGGTGGGGTAGGGTAGGGTAGGGTAGGGTAGGGTAGGGTAGGGAGGGTGTTGTTGGGTGAGGTGTTTGGCTGTTTCGTTTCTCAGTTTGTTTGTATTTCTCTCTGTCATCTGCCATCGGTATGTCAGTGTATGTCTGAATATTACATTTTTTACCTGTAATTAAGTCCCATTACATTCCATGAAATTCAAATCTGTTTTGTATGGGAGACCCCATCAAGAGAAAGGAGGTAAAATAAGGTATATACAAAAGAAGGTATAAAAACACCAAACAACAATCAGAACTTTCCTGTACCTCCATGGGATATAACTCTCTGGTAGGGCTCGATGATCTTCATGTTGATGCGGTGTTCCTGCTCTCCGATGACCACGGCCCTCCAGAGCTTCGCATCCTGACGCTCCTCCGCTGCACTGCACGTAGGAATCGGCTCGCACGGCTCTTTTGATGTGTTGCGATTGGCTGTCGGGGGTTCTGGTTTGGGGAAAAAAACAGAAACACAGCTAGTAGAAAAAACAGACATACTATAAATCCAACAACAAACAGTTTATTACAGAGAAATTAGGTATACGGAATAACATTTTCATTTTCATTGATACAGCTTCCCAAGTGGTGAAATATCTTGTTTGGTATATTAGTCTGTCTGAAATTGACCTATACTTTAAAGTGTACTTAAGAGCGCCATTTGGGACGTACTCCTAGGCTGACTCACCCTCCCAGTCCAGCTCATTGTCGGTGTAGTCCAGATAGTCTGTGTCGTCAGGCGTATCCAGGTCGTCCACGTTAATGTCCAGGTCATCGGGTGTCTCTAGGGCGTCGTCTTCACTCTGGTCCAGTGAAAGGCTGATGCGTGGTGCGGAGAGCTTCTTCCTTTGGGAGGGGCCACCCGGCGTGTCCTGCAGGGGCAGCGAGTTGGGAGGGGCTACAGGGAAAGAGGGGGAAGAGTCACTGTACATGTTAGAATGATCCATCTGTCTCTCTTCATCACTCCTTATCTCTTGTGGAGTCGTGTGTTATGGCATTTTGTCTGGTTGTCTTCTGTGCTAAAGAACATTTGGACTTTTAAATGATATAGCAGTAAATGTGCATTAGAAATGAGTTAATGTGTCTGTATGAGTAACTAGCCTCATCATGCTGCTGTATGTAACTGTGCGAGTGTGCCTAATTAAGTAAACTGACAGCTCAGTCCTGCAGGTAGCCAAAGAGTAATGATGGAATAATAACCTATCACACACAGAGTTGCCAGTGTTTTACTGAGGCTCACCTGGTCTGCCCTCGGCCACCTCTGAGCTCATCTTACTGTGAGATGCCAGGTCCATACCCTCATCACCCAGTGGGACCTGAAGAGAACACAGAGACCAATGACATACTGAATACAGACTCAATAAAGAGTGTGTGCGCATGTGTGAGTTTGTCCATGTCAGAGAAGGCTGGTGGGAGGAGCTAACTCCTCTGGTTCAAATGTGTGTGTGTGTGTGTGTGTGTGTGTGTGTGTGTGTGTGTGTGTGTGTGTGTGTGTGTGTGTGTGTGTGTGTGTGTGTGTGTGTGTGTGTGTGTGTGTGTGTGTGTGTGTGTGTGTGTGTGTGTGTGTGTGTGTGTGTGTGTCATTATCTAAACAACAGGGCTTTCATTTCTTGCACCACAAAAAGAGAGAATAGATTTTTCACTTCAACAGACTGGTTACAAGGTCCCAAACCCTCTACTGTGGTCCTTCAACCTCTACATTGCTGGGGAGAATCATCATCCACCATCCAAAATAGTCCCTATACTACGAAATCATCCACAATAGTCCCTGTACTAAGACATCAAACATAGGCACAGACACATGCATACACAGACACACACAATAACATATGCACTATACACACACGTACACATGGATTTTTCTACTGTAGATATGTGGTAGTGGTGGAGTATGGCCCTGAGGGCACACAGTGTGTTGTAAAATCTGTGAATGTATATGGGGACTGCCTCGGCAGCAGCTAATGGGGATCCATAATAAATACAAATACTAAGACATCATCCACAATAGTCCCTATCCTAAGACATCATCCACAATAGTGCCCTATCCTAAGACATCATCCACAATAGTCCCTATCCTGAGACATCATCCACAATAGTCCCTATCCTAAGACATCATCCACAATAGTCCCTATCCTAAGACATCATCCACAATAGTCCCTATACTAAAACTATTGATACTAGTCCCTATCCTAAGACATCATCCACAGTGAGAGCTTGACTGTGTTTTGTGTTTGCTCATACACATCCACAGTGAGTGAACTCAGTTGGCAATACTGTAGACAACACAGTCACATCTCCTACAGGCACACTGTCTTAAAGGATTGTGTCTCTATCATTGCTGCTGCGATGATTTGAATTTACCCCAGTAGAGGGGAGAGGAGGAAGAGGGGGAGAGGGAGAAAAGGGGGAGAGGGAGAAGAGGGAGGGTGGATGAGGGTCAGAAAAGGAAGGGGAGTAGAGTGGAGGAAGAGGAGAAAATGGGGGAGGGAGAGGGTGGGAGTAGAAGGGGGGGAGTGGAGGAAGGAAGAAGAGGGGGAGAGTGGAGGAAGAGGGGAGAGGGAGAAAATGGGGAGAGGGAGAAGAGGGAGGGTGGATGAGGGTCAGAAAAGGAAGGGGAGTAGAGTGGAGGAAGAGGAGTGGGAGGGAGAGGGAGTAGAGTGGAAGAGGAAGAAGAGGGGGAGAGTGGAGGAAGAGGGGAGAGGGAGATGAGGTAGGGGAGTGGAAGAAACGGAGGAGGGGGGTGGGAGCGGAGTAGAAAAGAGGAATGGGAGTGGAGGAAGAGGGGGAGAAGGAGATGAGGGGGGGAGTGGGGGGGATGACGGGGAGCGGGGGGAGGGAGAAGAGAGGGGAGTGGGAGGAATAGGGGGAGAGGGAAAGAGGGAGGGGAGAAGAGAAAGAGGTAGAAGAGGGGGGGAGTAGAGAAAGAAAGGGAGAAGAGGAGAGAAAGAGAGGGAGAAGAAGAGAGGAGGAAGAGGGGAGAGGTAGAGGGTGAAGAGGGGGGGAGTGGGAGGAGGGTTGGGGTAAAGGTCGTCAGATCTCTCCTTCTCTGTGAATCATCCATCCGTTTCTTGCAGGAGGAGGCGGAGAGAGGGATGGGGAGGTAGGGTAAAGCTGTTACATCATCAGCAGCCCATTCTCCTCCCTCTCTCCTCCCGTTCTCTTCTCTTCCCTCTCTCCTCTTTTCAGTCTCTCTGCTGATTCAAATGTCCACACGCTCACTCGAGCACAGATTAGGCACAGATGCAAATGAACCAACCTTCATGTGCACTCACGCACATGAAAATACTGAACTGATCCTAGTTTCTCTTCCAGACGGGAGAAGAAAAATCTGATTGCATTGGCAAATGCAACAAACAAAAAACATGCTGATTAGAATAGCGGAATTCCGAACAGAAAATATGAATTACATACTGCTGATTCACACACACACATACACACAGACAAACACACATATGGTCGGTATAGCAAGACCAGCATCAGCTGCTTTGCTCCATGGACGGCGATGAACCGCCTAATACACACAACGCAGCACAGCAACACAGTGCTGATGACAGCAGCCCCTCCCTCTCTCTCCCTCTCTTCCTGTCTCTAGAAAATAAATACATCTCTCTCTTCTCCCTTTTTCTTTATTCTGCATCACATTTAACCCATCCACTCACCACTACTGGGGCACAGGAATCTCTGTCCTTCTCTGTCTCAGAGCATGGATTTCAGCTGTATCTCCCTTTTTGTCTTTATTTTCCTCCCAGGCTCTTGGTAGAGATGCTCAGCTTACAAACTGCTCACAGCTTCCACCATTTTGTGGTCACATGACCCAGGCTGGCACCAAATAAAGGCAATCCCCTGCTTCTCCAGTTGTGCGTGTGTGTGTTATTATTAGAGGCCAACTGAGAGGAGTTGTAAGCCTGACTGCGCAGCTAAAAGAGGTTTTTATTATCCTTCAGGGCTAAAAGAGAAACAATGAGTTGAAAGGAAACAGTACAATTAAAATGAATCCCTTGCTTTCACTATTTAAGACAATCAATGTATTTTAGAAGCCATTCCATGTTATTTGACTAATCTAAATAAATCGATCAGAAAATATTGTAAATACGTAGCAGTGCTTTATGATGAGCATTAAACTGTATGACTACCACCTTTACTAATGTTCTAATTTTACGACCATTTGCTAGTTCCACCCACTATAAATGTTCAGTTATAACTACATCATGTCTGGTCACCTTAAATTGCTTCAGTGTCTCCTAAATAAACACACCTACCTACAGTCTCATCTCCCATATTTCTCCATGTACAGTATCTGCCTTATTGTCTTCATTATAATATATATATATATATATATAATACACTATCTAAGGATAACAAGCACTTGATATTTCTATCAAACAATAGAAAGGAAATACAGCATCTCCTCACCTAATGCAATCAAAAAATAAAAAAATATATAAAAAAACAGGAAGATCGAACAATAGCCAGTGTCTCCTACTACACAATAGAGATGTGGAACTTTAAAATATGAGCAGGGATTTCAAGTATACAGTATATAGTTGCAAACACTGGTTGTTAAACAACAAAACTTAATTCTACATAGTTGGAAGACTTTTCCTCTGAGGAGATCCTCTTTGGACGCGCATGTTTGTTTGTTTAGTCACTCACCTCTGTTCTTGGTCTCGGTCTCACCAGTTAAACAGGAAGAGATAGGAGTCTGAAAGTACAGCACACATGACTGCTGCCTGTTTGGTACAAAGGTCGTTGCCACGATGTCCTGCCACCGTCATACCTGTGTGTGTGTGTGTGTACGTGTACGTCTGCGTGTGCGTGTGTGTGTGTGTGTGTGTGTGTGTGTGTGTGTGTGTGTGTGTGTGTGTGTGTGTGTGTGTGTGTGTGTGTGTGTGTGTGTGTGTGTGTGTGTGTGTGTGTGTGTGTGTGTGTGTGTGTGTGTGTGTGTGTGTGTGTGTGTGTGTGTGTGCGTGTGTGTGTGTGTGTGTGTGTGTGTGTGTGTGTGTGTGTGTGTGTGTACGTGTGTGTGTGTGTGTGTGTGTGTGTGTGTGTGTGTGTGTGTGTGTGTGTGTGTGTGTGTGTGTGTGTGTGTGTGTGTGTGTGTGTGTGTGTGTGTGTGTGTATGTGTGTTAACACCAGAGCTTGACTTGCGATGGAAGAAGTGCAGGAGCTGTCTTTTCCCAAGTCATCCATTAACGGTTAATACATATTTTCCTTGACTTCTCCATGACTTGTAACTATATTGTCATTCATATTATTATTATATATAGCTTACATGAAAAAGTAATTACTGACACTGGAAAACTGGTGTGTCCAATCCCATGTAGACCTACCACCTCCTGCCATTGTGCCCTTGATCAAGGCACTTAGCCCCCCACATAGAACTGCATTGTTAGTCACGTTGTCAACATGTGGTCAACCCTCCATCTGGAGAGCTCCTGGGTGTGCAGGCTTGGCTTTTTCAACATTACAACCAAATACATTTGTCTTTATAAAATGATTCATGTGTTGTGGAGATCTATGCAAAGAAAGTTATTTGTCAATTAGGATATTCTTAGAATATTTTCTAATGATGTTCGCAGTTATATTGCTTCTGTTTAATAGAGGGGAATTCCAGTTTTCTAACCGTGAAGATTTATTTAGGCTCTGCAGTGCTGGTGGAAAGACAACAACGAAATGAATGCTTAGTTAGCCAATTCAAAACATACCTATAGCTATCTAGTTAGTCTGTCATTATTTTATACCTGCTGCTAAAATGTGTTTTTCTCTCACTTTTTCTCTCACTCCTCGGGCAACCGCCCACTCGCACAGGGACACAAGCAGCACCACAGACATGCACTGAAGGGTCAAAACGATAATGGCCGATATGGCGTTTTTTTATTGATTCATCATATTTACAAGTGTGCTTTCATGAATTACATGAACAATTAGGAAACTCATTTCCATGACTTTCCATGACCTTACAAAACCTGATTTGACCATTTGGAACAGCGCATCATGCCATTCAGGTTGGCACATTTTCAATCTGCGCAATCTCGAACAGTGTACTGTCATTCACTGATTCACAGACTAGCGGCAAATACATTTGAACAGAGGAACCAGAAAATGAATGCCCACTCTCCATTGTTATTAAATGAAGATTCCGCCTTCATTCTGCTTTGATTATTTGTTTTGCCTTGGTGTGTGAATCTGGGCCAGCGATAGGCTACTTGCTTTGGTATGCAATTTCCCAAAATGTAAAGTGCTGCTACGGTGTTCTGGACATGTCCAGCCCAAGTCAAGCACTGAAATACACAATCTGGCTGTTCAAAAAGCCAATAATGAGGTGACGTACTATTCCTTATTATAACCCTTCTATTATATATTAAAGCAATAAGGCACAATATGGCACACTAAGGCACACTTAAGGGCTGTTCTTATGCATGATGAAATGCAGAGCGCCTGGATACAGCCATTAGCTGTGGTATATTGGCAATACCCAAAGTTCCTTATTGCTATTATAAACTGGTTAAACATAATGAGAAGAGTAAAAAATAAATGTTTTGTCATACCTGCTTTCTGCCAATCAATCCACCCAGTTTATAATAAATCATATAGACTATCATGAACTATTACAATATTAAACCACAGGTTAGTTCCCTACTCTACATGTCCTGTGAGAAATGAGACAGAACTTTCCATAGGGTCGATTTTAATGATTTATTGCTAAGATACATGCACAAACATTAACAAACCAGTGACCATTCCAGAATGATAATTGATAATTGTGTTGATAATTTATTTGAGGTTTTATAGATACAAAAAAGGAGGAAAGTGTCAAGTATAAAACGTACACAATGTAAAACACAAATGTAAACTAAGGAACTTTGACTCTGTAGGCATATTTTCCCTTTACTTCCTGCAGGAACTGTGCAGGCAGGATCGGCAACATTCTTCCCAGGGTATTTTTCTCATCAACCATGTCATACAGATGGGAGAGCCTACTGATACCCCATCTCATAACATGGTACATGTTCAGGAGACTGTCTGTTATTTCTTACAATTCATACTTTTTACAATCAAATTCAATCCAATGTATTTTATGAAGCCCTTTTACATCAGCAGTTTTTTTTTACCTTTATTTAACCGGGCAAGTCAGTTAAGAACAAATTCTTATTTTCAATGACGGCCTGGGAACAGTGGGTTAACTGCCTGTTCAGGGGCAGAACGACAGATTTGTACCTCGTCAGCTCGGGGTTTTGAACTCTCAACCTTCCGGTTACTAGTCCAACGCTCTAACCACTAGGCTACAGTGCTTTACAGATACCCAGCCTAAAACCATAAAGAGCAAGCAATGCAGAAGCACAGTGGCCAGGAAAAACTCCATGGTTGTTCTTTGGGGTTTTAAGCTGGGTATCTGTATAGCACTGCGACAACTGCTGATATATATAAAAAAATATATATATATATATTTATATATAAATACACACAACCGTTCAAAAGTTTGGGGTCACATAGAAATGTCCTTGTTTTTGAAAGAAAAGCACATTTTTTGTCCATTAAAATAACATCAAATGTATCAGAAATACAGTGTAGACTTTGTTAATGTTGTAAACGGCAGATTTTTTTTATGGAATATCTACATAGGCGTACAGAGGTTCATTATCAGCAACCATCACTCCTGTGTTCCAATGGCACGTTGTGTTAGCTAATCAAAGTTGATCATTTTAAAAAGCTAATTGATCATTAGAAAACCCTTTTGCAATTATGTTAGCACAGCTGAAAACTGTTATGCTGATTAAAGAAGCAATACAACGGGCCTTCTTTAGGCTAGTTGAGTATCTGGAGCATCAGCATTTGTGGGTTCGATTACATGCTCAAAATGGCCAGAAACAAAGCACTTTCTTCTGAAACTCGTCAGTCTATTCTTGTTCTGAGAAATTAAGGCTATTCCATGCGAGAAATTGCCAAGAAACTGAAGATCTTGTGCAACGCAGTGTACCACTCCCTTCACAGAAGACCGCAAACTGGCTCTAACCAGATTAGAAAGAGGAGTGGGAGGCCCCGGTGCACAACTGAGCGAGAGGACATGTACATTACAGTGTCTAGTTTGAGAAACAGACGCCTCACAAGTCCTCAACTGGCAGCTTCATTAGATAGTAACCGCAAAACACCAGTCTCAACATCAACAGTGACTCCGGGATGCTGGTCTTCTAGGCAGTTCTAGGAGTTCCTCTGTCCAATGTCTGTGTTCTTTTGCCCATCTTAATTTTGTATTTTTATTGGCCAGTCTGAGATATGGCTTTTTCTTTGCAACTCTGCCTAGAAGGCCAGCATCCCAGAGTCGCCGCTTCACTGTTGACCCGCAAAACACCAGTCTCTATGGAGAGTTCTCAATGTCAACTCTGAGCAAGAGGACAAGTACATTAGATTCACAATAATTGTATGTTATTTTAATGGACAAAAAAAAGGACATTTCTAAGTGACCCCAAACTTTTGAACAGCAGTGTAAATCAAAATGTTTCTGAAGTCCTGCGATAGTAAGAAAGTGTGTTATTCACGACCACAGTTATTCTGTAGCAAAACTGTAACCCCAAACTAAAATAACATGTTTGTAGCATATAACTGTGACCACACTAGTCCTAAACCCCTAACCCGAACCGATCCAGGTTTTCTTGGAAGACTGTATCCCTGACAGCTTTGGAGACAACTCTGATGTTCTCTGTATCGGTAGCACAGGTGAAGTGGTTGTACAGAGATTTGTGACGCCCTATGTGCTGCTCTTTGTACATGTTCAGGATGAACATCTTAGCAGACTCTGCATCTCTCTGTGGACCTTTAAAAAAAGACATTTATCAAAAAGAATGTTCGTAAAATACACTGGGAATCGCTTCGTGCATAATACGGTCAGAGTTGGGGTCCCTTCCAGTTCCCGTCACTTGAATTGGATATGGACTCTGTTTTTTTAAATATATAGGAATGAACTCTAGTTCACTGGAATTTAGGTGGAATTGACCCCAACAATGGATATGTAAAAGATATTGACACACACCTATCAAGGCATAACTATCCAGTGTACTTAGGAAAGTACTCAGCAAGGTTGGTGTATAGCCTGAATATACACCTAAATGTATGACTACCAGTGTACTAGTCTAGTGTACTAACCAGTGAACGTTGAGAAGTAGTCTGCTAAGTTGGAGTGTAAGATCTTGTCTGCTAGGAGGTCTGTTTTGTTGAGGAAGAGGATGATGGAGGACTCCTGGAACCAGGGATAGGTGACGATGGTTGTAAACAAGGCTTTGCTCTCCTCTAATCGATTCTGCAAGGAACATTAACACATAGGAAGATTCAGATCATAATGTGTTATTGGTAGAATAATATACCTCTAAAAACAGGCTTGGAATTCAATTGAACCCTCCACATTAAACCCTCCACATTGAACCCTCCATAATCTTGGATTATACACTACTGCGCACGTACACAATGAAGGGAGTCTACCTGGCTGGTAGTGGTAGTACATTTTACAGTACCCCAAATCATTTATTTGACTTTATGTGACCATGGGAGAAACAACTCACCACATTGGCGCTCTCATAGAGAACCTGGTCGTACTCGCTGAGAGCCACCAGGAAGATGATGGAGGTGACCCTCTCAAAACAGTGGATCCACTTCCTCCTCTCTGACCTTTGACCTCCAACATCCACCATCCTGGTAAAAACAACACGGAACACATCTCAAATCACACTCTATTCCAGCTATAGGGAACCACCTTCAGGGTGTCATTTAAAATGCTGACATGGGGAATACTTCCTTCCCTCATTCCCTCCACTCTTCCTTGAAGTAATCACTGGTCTAACATTACTAAATAAGTGGAGGTAAGAGCTCAACTTCAGTACATAGCTTTCAAAGATCCAAAGAAGTTAGATCAGAGATTACTGGAAGGAAGGAAGGAAGGAAGGAAGGAAGGAAGGAAGGAAGGAAGGAAGGAAGGAAGGAAGGAAGGAAGGAAGGAAGGAAGGAAGGAAGGAAGGAAGGAAGGAAGGAAGGAAGGAAGGAAGGAAGGAAGGGTGGGTGGAAAAAGTATAGTAGAAGTATATAAACAGAACCATAGCCTCGGTGGACAACAAGGCTCTGACACCATTACTCCAATAGAGAGGTTACTGACCTGAAGATGACAGTCTTGAGGTCAAAGGGGTACTCTATGATGCCAGTGGTAGGGACCCTGACCCTGAGGATATCCTGCAGAGTGGGGAGGTATGAGGGCGCAGCGATTCTGTCCAGGTCACTCAGGTAACTGTCATGAAAATAACATTGGAAAATGCATTGGCAGTGGCACATACTTTGCTAAATACCCTAACACTAGATACCTGACTTATTATGGAGTGCATAGTCATATCTATCTATCTATGGATACAGATCACAAATTTGGCAGATTCAAGGAGCTGGGACTTGTTGAGTGTACATGCATGTATAAGTGAGCTTGGACTGAGTGAGTGGGTAAAAGACAAATCTCACTATTTGGTAGAGTCAGACAGCTGGTACTCCCTCCTGCGCTCGTAGCACTTCTGCATGCCCTGGTCACTCCACAGTCTTCTGATGCCATCCACTTGCCATGGTTCCAGGTTGGTCAATATGTCTGCCTCCACCCTGCTCAGCTTGTCTGCATGGCTCTGGAACACACAGAGATGTCGTTTTAGACATGACAATAAAAACCTAGATGAGAGTAGATGTTCCTAGAGATTGATACTTAAACGTATGAACCAGCAAGCCCATTTAGAAAAACACAATCATATGATACTGAATCTTCTGACAAGCTGCTTGCAATGTTCTGATGATCTTTGAAATCAATCCGTAGGGTCTTCATGGCTTGGATCATTTTCTGAACAGCAATGACGATGTTCCCGTACACCAGCTTGGTGAAGCCTCGTTTGTCCTCCTCGGAGTAGCCCGTCCCATGGATGATCCTCATCTGCTTGATGAAGGTGCTCTTCCCACTCTCACCAGTCCCTGGGAAAGGAGAGACATGAGTCTGTGAATGTCGGTGTGTGTCAGGATCGGGCTCAATTTAGAATGGAATTGAGAGTGCCTCACAAATCCCAATTCAATTCTTGAATTTATGTAGTAAACAGGATAAAGAATTTCAATTCAAATTTAATTAAAGAATTTCCTAAAATTAAATTATATTTCCTATGAAATTCAAAATGCCTCTTCTAAATTAGGTGTAGTCTATACAAATAAACATATTGTACATAAAACATCAAACATGTTGTTATACACATTGATGAATATTGATGAAACAATTGATTTTCAGGTCAATCTTAGAAAGAATGACCAATGAAAACAAACATTTATGCAAATATTCTACTAATTTCCTGTTTTTGGGACTACAAGCTGTCGAGGTCTATTGGAATCAATTCCAAAATTGTGAATTGAGCACAACCCTCAGTGTATGTGTGTTTCGTTTTACTATCCTTGTGGGGACCAAAAGTCCTCACAAGGATAGTAAAACAAGGAAAATGTTTTGCCGGTCTCCACAAGGAAAAAGGCTATTTATGCTTATTTTTGAATGGGAATCAATTGTTTGGTCCAGACAAGGATAGTAAAACAAATGTGTGTGTGTGTTTGTGTGAGTTTATGTACACATGTGTGTACGAGAATGTGTGTGTTACATGTGGGTGTGTGTTACATAAAGGTACCACTTCATCCACATGTATTGCATACTTTGGCTTATTGGCCAATAATACGATCTTTAGAGCAGGAATACATTGAGAAGTTTGTTAACTAAAGCTGAAGGATAAGATTGGTTTGACCTTTCTTCAATGTCCTGTAATACTTAACGCATTCCTAAAATAACCTAAGAACAATCCATGTTTTGATAGTAAGTAGTAAAATGCACCGTGTGAAAATTTTGCAATAGTGCAGTAGGCCTTCATGTAGCTATTACAATAGTGCAGTAGGCCTTCATGTAGCTATTACAATAGTGCAGTAGGCCTTCATGTAGCTATTACAATAGTGCAGTAGGCCTTCATGTAGCTATTACAATAGTGCAGTAGGCCTTCATGTAGCTATTACAATAGTGCAGCAGGCCTTCATTTAGCTATTACAATAGTGCAGTAGGCCTTCATGTAGCTATTACAATAGTGCAGCAGTAAGTAGCTATTACAATAGTGCAGTAGGCCTTCAGCTATTACAATAGTGCAGTAGGCCTTCATAGCTATTACAATAGTGCAGTAGGCCTTCATGTAGCTATTACAAAAGTGCAGTAGGCCTTCATGTAGCTATTACAATAGTGCAGTAGGCCTTCATGTAGCTATTACAATAGTGCAGTAGGCTTTCATGTAGCTATTACAATAGTGCAGTAGGCCTTCATGTAGCTATTACAAAAGTGCAGTAGGCCTTCATGTAGCTATTACAATAGTGCAGTAGGCCTTCATGTAGCTATTACAATAGTGCAGTAGGCTTTCATGTAGCTATTACAATAGTGCAGTAGGCCTTCATGTAGCTATTACAATAGTACGGTATGGCTAGTAATCATTTCACTATGAGAAATTCTGACATTAAATTGCATTGTAGTTGGCCTCACATAACTGTTGCATTAAAATGCAAGCCAGGATCAACTACTGCCACTTGTCCACATACCACACATAGCCATAACTGCTGATCAGAGAGTTAAAATGTGCTAGATGACAGTTTGGATAGAAGAGAGATGCAGGTGAGATAAGTGTGATGTAGGATAGAGGCTTTCAGCAAGTGCTTCTTGGTCCCTCTCCAAGTAGTTTTGAAGGGCTGTTCTATGAATGATAATGCCCACTCACCATCAGTCGCCCCTAGATTACACATTCAGTCACACTTTGTACAGCACATTTAAACTGTGTCATGCAGAGGTACAGACAGTCATTTAAAAAATGTAGCCTACTGTTATTCGACCTGACTGTAATTACTCTGCCAGTAATACTCACCTTTTTCAGGGCTGAAAATCACCAAGACAAAAAGTATAGCCTTGTTCTGAGTGTCTGCTCAATTATCTACTTGTTTAACAGGTTTCTATGTGGAGAATGGGGTTTGGAGTGACTCATACCTAATCAACTGCCCAGGGCTTCTCTGGAGAACAACTATGATAAGAAAACGTGTCCTGTCAGGGAAGATGCAGCTTACTATTCCATAGAGGTGATATATAGACTAGATGTTCATCTCGTGGTGCAGGAGGAGATGGCTGCTGTTTTACGGGTCTTAACCAATTGTGCTATTATAATATTTTTTTGCATGGTTTGTAACAAATTTAGTCCATAATGTTTCTTCTCATTTCTCTTATGACTGAAAATAGCTTCTGGATATCAGACCCCCTGTATATAGCCCAGTGGCTGCTGAGGGGAGAATGGCTCATAATAAAGGCTTGAAAGGAGCAAATGGAATAGCATCAAACCTTGTGTTTGATGTATTTGATACCATTCCACAGATTCCGCTCCAGCCATTACCACGAGCCTGTCCTCCCCAATTAAGGTGCCACCAACCTCCTGTGATATAGCCTTGTTATTATGTTACTTTTATTATAATATTTTCTTGCTAGCCATGATTGGCTGAGATAATGAGTGCCGAAAGATGAATTTGGATTGGTCTGCCATATAGCATGCTTCTGTCTATGTGAGCTGGTCAGTAAGTAATCCTGTCAAAAGCAGTTTTTTAAAAAGAATTGCGTATTAAAACTTAACAAAAGAGTCGACTATGCAAGTATCCATTTTATTAGAACTTCACTGCAACTACTGTTCAGATTACTCTCGTCTGAGTGTGCCAGAGTGCAGAATAACTGATGAATTTACTAACGCTCAACACTGGTTGAATATAGCCGGTGTCGGTAAATCGGCAAAAAAGTGTAGTTAAATTGTTGCCAGGAGCACAGTTACAGTTACCAACACTCTGGTTAACATGAAAACAGCCTAAAAGACGAGTGGTGAACTTCAACAACAACTACACAGAGGATAATGCAATAGTATTACCAGGACGCCACCCAGGACACAAACACTTTGATGGAAAGCTGCTGCCATTCCATGTGACAAATGCAGCAGTGTGGCGTCTCTACAAGGAATTGATGGCAACACTTGATATGTGAAGCATAAGCAAAACGTTTTGACTATTTAATTGACCTCAAACACGATTGGCACTACTTTTATTGATCTAACATTATTTCTGTATTTTCTAGAGGTGTGTGTAGTCGGGCTGTGTGTTATCATTTTAATTTCCAGTTTCCAAGATTATGTTTCTGTATACAGTGCTGCTGCTCTTTACGTTTGTAGGTAAGTGAAACTTACCTGATAATGATGCATTAAAACATTATTTTCCGTTTTACGTTACATTTTCTTTTCATGAACAGAATATTATTTTGTTGTTTGCACTATCATTCTGGACCCTACACAGCCAGGTCCCATCTACTTCTTAACTCCTCGCAAGTGTGGCTTGTTTGGTGTCTTCTGTGAAGAAATACCACAACGAGTCAACGACTTGATTGATGAAGGCATGACATCCAGCAAAGGCATCAGCGCAGTCATCTACAAGCCTTATTTCTTCACCAACTACGGAGTTGGGGAAAAACACACGTGCCTAATTTGTGATAACTGCAGTGGCCATAACAAGAACAAGTTTGTGCTCTGGTATTGTGTCTGGCGGACCGTGCACAAGCTCCACCACAGTCTGGACCTTCACTTCCTGATCACAGGCCACACCAAGTTTGCCCTCGACTGGTGCTTCGGCCTCACCAAAGCAGCGCTTCAGAAAGACCAGAGTGAACACTGTCTGAGATTGCTGGTGTTGTGAAGGACAGCACTGTGACAGGGGTCAACGTCCCACAGCTGGTTGGACTGGAGGATGATACAGTGCTGGTGGAAAAATACTGTATGGCTGGCAACAACACGTGACTCTGTACTCCGCTGCCACAGTTCAAGCGGTACCAGGACTTCAGGTGAATATTATTTTCATTGCATTGTTTGAGGTTATTCTTCTTATCTAAACTTGGAAGGTGAATTGATGTTGTGCAAGGTTGTAATTTCTTAACTTTTTTTGTTATTCCCTGTTTAATAGTTTTGATGCTCTGGAGCCTGGTGTTGTTGTCGCCAAGGAGTGTTCGGACTCAGTCAGGAACCAGGTTTCAACTGCTGCGGTACCGGGGCTCCAAGTCTAGGTCCAAGAGGCTTCTACAGCTTCTACCCCCAAGCAGTAAGACTCCTGAACATCTAATCAAATGGCAACCCAGACTATTTGCATTGCTCCCCCATCCCCTCATTTACACCGCTGCTACTCTCTGTTATTATCTACACATAGTCACTTTAATAACTCTACTTACATGTACATATCACCTCTACTTACATGTACATATCGACTAACCGGTGCCCCCGCACATTGACTCTGTACCAGTAACCCCTGTATATAGTCTCGCTCTTGTTATTTTACTGCTCTAATTACTTCTTCCTTTTATTTCTTATTCATATTTTTTTAAATGCATTGTTGGTTAGGGGCTTGTAAGCATTTCACTGTAAGGTCTTCGGCGCAAGTGACTAATTGACTAATTTGATTTGTTTTGATTTGATTTATAGCATTTCTTTCACATGACCCAGCAATTTAGTGTGCCTGGGAAAGCGTCATCGAATATTTATCAAATATTTTTATCTGGACACTTTCTGTTTGCCTGGAATTTTTCCTTATTGTAGGTGACTACTTTTGCCACTGTTAGTCTTAATCTTTACTACACTACTCACTGTTTTGCACATGACCTTCCATGTGAATCCTTAAAGAGATGGGTGGGGCTGGCTTAAGAAGGTGTGAACAATGCTGAATGGGTGTAGACAAAGGAGAGCTCTCCGGTAAGTACCAAAACATTCAAAAGCTATTTTCTCAAAAGTGAGTTTACAAGTTTGTCAACTTTCAAAGCAGAATTACTTTCCCATTGGTCCTCAAATGCAGTGTATGATATACCATTTTGTAGCTCTGAGTCTCTACTTGTATCCAATGCAAAAAACACAATTTCCAATTTTGCTGCCTATTGCCGATTTGAGCCAGTCGGTCACCTATTTCTTATTGATCTATTAACTCATTTACCGCCAAAACTCCATCCCACCAAAACAGGCTGACATATCAGGCAGTCTTTTTAACAGCTCTTACACTAAAAAGGGATTATCATTGTTTTCAACATTCCACAGTATTATTCCAACCTCTTTCCACAGTATTATTCCAACCTCTTTCCACAGTATTATTCCAACCTCATTCCACAGTATTATTCCAACCTCTTTCCACAGTATTATTCCAACCTCTTTCCACAGTATTATTCCAACCTCATTCCACAGTATTATTCCAACCTCTTTCCACAGTATTATTCCAACCTCTTTCCACAGTATTATTCCAACCTCTTTCCACAGTATTATTCCAACCTCATTCCACAGTATTATTCCAACCTCTTTCCACAGTATTATTCCAACCTCATTCCACAGTATTATTCCAACCTCTTTCCACAGTATTATTCCAACCTCTTTCCACAGTATTATTCCAACCTCTTTCCACAGTATTATTCCAACCTCTTTCCACAGTATTATTCCAACCTCATTCCACAGTATTATTCCAACCTCATTCCACAGTATTATTCCAACCTCTTTCCACAGTATTATTCCAACCTCATTCCACAGTATTATTCCAACCTCTTTCCACAGTATTATTCCAACCTCATTCCACAGTATTATTCCAACCTCATAGTGTGGAAATATATTTAAAACCCAGAAAATCTCGTTTTTACATTTACATTTAAGTCATTTAGCAGACGCTCTTATCCAGAGCGACTTACAAATTGGTGAATTCACCTTCTGGTTTTTGACTGCACTGGGTCTTTAAATGGCACTGATCTATAGCAGAGTAAAGACAAATCAAGTTTAAACTAAACCACAGATGATGGGAACCATTTGAGGAAAGTCAAATGTTCATTTGCAAGATTAAAATAATTGTCAAAACGCTATCTAGACTAGGCCTATTCCTCTAACAATTTTTTTATGATATAAAATCAACTTGGAGTAGTCGAATAACCAATTATACATAGCATACGCCATGACTCACCTAAAAGCAACAACTTTATCTCGCGGTGAGATTCTCTCTTGTCCCGGCGAAGCTGTCTCTCAATCTCCTGATGTATCTTATTTCTCTCCAATTCTTCAGCCGACATACAGCATTCACCCATATTGGTGCCGTGTTGTAGCCGTCCGTAGGTAAAGTGAGGTAGATGGATAATGATTTGTATTCCAACCAGGGGGATGAGGGTCAAGATAACGTCCTCCCTCCCTGTCAAAATGCAGAAGTCATGCTTACGTGTAGGAACCGGGTCGCATTCCTAACATGCATTTAAACCAGAAGCAGGTGATATAAGCCAGGGTTTCCCAAACTCAGTCCTGTGTTGTTTTTTTGCCCTAGTTGATCAACCTTCGATTATTTGAATTGTTTTGAATTATTAATCAAATGGCTACCTGGACTATTTACATTGCTGCTACTCACTGTTTATTATCCATGCGTAGTCACTTTACCCCTAACTACATGTACAAATGACCTTGACTAACCTGTACACCACAGATTGACTCGGTACCCCCTGTATATAGCCTCTTTATTGTTATTTTGTGTGGCTTTTTATTAATTAAAAAAAAAACTTTTGTTTATTTAGTAAATATTATCTTAAACTACATTGTTGGTTAAGGGATTGTAAGTAAGAATTTAATGGTAAGGTCTGATTTTGATTTGAATCGGCCGTGTATTTTTAGGGCAAAAAAACAACATCTCTACCCAGGGAGGGGGGCAGGAGCGAGTTTGGGGGAATCCCTGATGTAAACTACTGTAGTTCTCTTCTCCATTATATAGTTTGGGTTTGGAAACAACTGAAACCTGGGGTATTGTGTGTACAAAACACCTCCCACACACACACAAGTTGGGTGGTAATTATTTTCCATTATACAGGTAAGGTAACTGTCGCCAAGTAGGGTAGGCTTTTCCCCATACAAACTGGGCTGTTCTGTTGATATTGTAAACCCACTGGGTTTATAGGAGTGTGCCTGCCAGTTGAAAAATGCAACAATGACCTCATTACATTTGACTTTTTAGTAATTTAGCAGACACTCTTATCCAGGGTGACTCAGTTAGTGCATTCATCTTAAGATTGCTAGGTGGGACAATCACATATTACAGGTATAGAAAGTATATTTTTCCTCAATAAAGTAGCTATTTTTTATCTAAATGTCCTCATAAAGGAGTAGCCTAGCCTAGTATGATTCTTGCCCTATGAAGTCTACAGGAAAGTGTCACTATTATAGCACCCACCTTGGTCTCTTTTGGTGCCAATAGTATCCAGCTGCAGCTGACACTCACATATCTTATAGGCCTATGTCCCTGTCAGTGTGAACCACATTGTATCGTAGACAGAAAAGCCCCTTCTGTAAAAATGTTCTCTACATCAGCAACAGGACATCCATCCCTGCAGCGATGCTGTCTGACCAGATGGATATCACTGAAATTATTTGAGAGGCTAAACTCTCACAGCTAGGAAAAGGCAGACAGACATTAAATTCCATGACAAACAATGAGTGGCAGCATAAACTTCCAACACCATCTACGGTGTACTCTATGCCTTAGATTCTAATGGTAATTGCCACACAAATATACACAGTAGCTGAAAAAGTGCGGAGAAGGATGTTGCATAAATTGTAATGATTTATTCCGTCACTCCTAATTTCAAAACATGGACAAACTTGCTCCGAAGATAATTTGACAAATGTGAAATATATATGCTTTATTTTCAATCGAGACTTTAAAATGGCACATGACGTCAGGGTGTGTGAAGATTGACACAAATCGAAAACCTTGATTAGTTCTTTAATTTATATAAAAATGTAAGTTCTTATTTTTACTCTCAAATTACATATTTATGATTCAAAAAATGAGTTCAAGAAATGAATGCCTGTGTACAAAGCAGGTCATTGGACCCAACATTCTCATTCAGCAGGTAACAATTGCAACACTTTTCATTTTACAGAACCTTAAAACAGAAAAATCACTGTATCAGTTTGTATTTACAAAGTGCAAGGAGGCATATACTACATATGGGGAATCATTTTCAGCCCTTATCAGAAATAATCTTGAAACCAGAGAGTGATTCGATAACTCATTAAAGTTTAAAATCCCTAAACTGAAACTGTGCCAAAGCAATACAGTACATCTCCACTGAGAAAACAAAGGACTGTCAAAAGGCAGATGTTATGGATCAACGATAGACCTTGTGTAAATATGATAACAATCCCTCATTGGATGAGGAACAGCATCAAGATGCACTGTTTAGTGGGAGCTAATATGCTTGTTTTATAACACTGGTAGCTGACATATACAGTATCACAACTGAAAAGTGTTGATAGTCAAATGCGTTTTGGCTGAAATTTGATGGTACAGCGTCAGATTTCACCCTTTTGTAGAGGGTGTTCAATCAATAGAGGTAATATTAATTTGGCAACACTTAGCTATACACCAATAGAAAAACAACAAAATGTGTCAATTGTGCAAATAATACCTGTTTGCTAGTTTACGTGTTCTAGGTGATGATTATGACTGTTTCTTCTATCCTCTGACCCAGAGAATGACTACTCATTTTAAATACGTAAACAATGTATTTAAACCACGTCTCAATACAAAACACATTATAGACTGTGCAGTGTTTGAGGCATTCGTGGGGTCCTTCTGCGGGAGGTGGGGAGGGCATACATCTATACATCTACATTTTTTTATGTAGTGGCAGTGCTCCCCTGCTAAATGCATATAGGTGAAACACTAGTGTGACTATGACCCGCTGGAGGATGTAATGTGATTCATAGTAGTTATCTAAATGTCCACCAGACTTTCTTTGACAAGAGAGCCATCGGTCAACAGTCCTCAGACAGACACCAGGCACATCAAAGCACTTTTTAACTCTCATCTGATGAAATGTGTGTTTACACTGTTATGGGTTTTAAATGGTTTACAAAGAGTTCTCAATAACTCTCAATGTACACCAGAATCCTCTATCCTCAAAAAGGCAGTGATATTCATCATCACGATGCACCTCGTAAACAAAATCAAAGATACCCATAAACAAAAAAATAATGCAGTGGTGAACAGTTGAAATAATACAGTCATTTATGTAAATTCTCTGTAGGGTTTCACCGTAGTGAAAGACAACCAGACATACTGAAGTAGTCTATCTGTACTATGGCTCCAGGCCCTGGTCTCTGGCTGCAGCTTTTGGAGTCTGTAACTGCGGTGGGCTGGAATCTTTAAACCAGGTTGTACTCCTTCACATTGCATTAAAGAGAGTCTGTAACTGCGGTGGGCTGGAATCTTTAAACCAGGTTGTACTCCTTCACATTGCATTAAAGAGAGTCTAACTGCGGTGGGCTGGAATCTTTAAACCAGGTTGTACTCCTTCACATTGCATTAAAGAGAGTCTAACTGCGGTGGGCTGGAATCTTTAAACCAGGTTGTACTCCGTAAAATTCATCTGGATTCTTCAATCCAAGTTGTACTACTTCAGATTCAGCTGGAGTCTTTAAACCAGGTTGTACTCCTTCACATTGCATTAAAGAGAGTCTAACTGCGGTGGGCTGGAATCTTTAAACCAGGTTGTACTCCGTAAAATTCAGCTGGATTCTTCAATCCAAGTTGTACTACTTCAGATTCAGCTGGAGCCTTTAAACCAGGTTGTACTACTTCAGATTCAGCTGGAGCCTTTAAACCAAGTTGTATTCCTTCAGATTCAGCTGCAGAATGAAGTCCTTGACGGCGGCAAAGACAAATCGAATGTTCTCCGTGTCAGTGGCACAGGTGAAGTGGGAGTAGATTTTATCGCAATCTGGATTCAGGTCCACAAACATCTTCAAGATGAATTCTCTTCCTGCCTGTGGGTCCCGCTGGGGCCCTGAGGAGGAGGAGATATGATTAGTTATATGATTCATGAAATAATGGCACATCAGTTAATTTAACTCTTATATCAATCTAAACCAATATATTAAATATTGTTTCATATCTAGTGAAATGAACAAGGTATTGACCCAGCAGCACAGAGGGAGGGTACTGCCCACCGATTGTCTTAACTGGAACTGTGTGTGTGGTTTGAACATTGATTGTTTGTGAATCGCCTTCGGTGGCCACAGGGACCAAGAGGTTGCAAATTGCACCGCCTGGGATCGATTACAGGCCATAAGGGGCAAGGTCTTGTAAATGGTGTTAGACGGCTGCGTCATATACATACAATAGTTTATTTATGATGTGCATTGTATATATGGTTTATTTAGGGTGTTTTTATCTATAAAGTATACTGGTGATATGATACAGGACCAGCGCATGCACACCGTTTTTAAATGGGTTTTATAGTAAAGACATGTAATTTAACTGTAAAAATATATTACCGTGTAATGTGGCATGACAAACCCCTTGACCAACAATGCAGTTCAAGAAAGAGTTAAGAAAATATTTACCAAATAAACTAAAGTAAAAAAGAATAAAAAGTACACAATGTGGAAAAGGTCAAGGGGTCTGAATACTTTCCGAATGCACTGTATATTGTACTTTTTTTATCTAAATGTCCTCATAAAAGGAGTAGCCTAGCCTAGTATGATTCTGACCTATGAAGTCTACAGGAAAGTGTCACTATGATAGCACCCACCCTGGTCTCTTTTGGTGCCAATAGTATCCAGCTGCAGCTGACACTCACATATCCTATAGGCCTATGTCCCTGTCAGTGTGAACCACATTGTATCGTAGTCAGAAAAGCCCCTTCTGTAAATATGCAATTAGGGTTAAGTGCCTTGCTCAAGGCCACATCGGCAGATTTGATCACTTAGTCCGTTCAGGGATTTGAACCAGCAACATTTTGGTTTCTGGCCAAACGCTCTTAACCATTAGGTTTCACATACTGTGACAGTGGGGTCCTATTTTGCCGCCTTTCCTTCCAGTTCTCTGCTGCCAATGACTGGAACGCACTGCAAAAATCACTGAAGCTGGAGACCCATATCTCCCTCACTAGCTTTAAGCACCAGCTGTCAGAGCAGCTCACAGATCACTGCACATAGCGCATCTGTAAACAGCCCATCCAACTACCTCATCCCCATACTGTATTTATTTATTTATTTATCTTGCTCCTTTGCACCCCAGTATCTCTACTTGCACAATAATCTTCTGCACATCTACCATTCCAGTGTCTAATTGCTATATTGTAATTACTTCGCTACCATGGCCTATTTGTTGCCTTACCTTACCTCATTTGCACTCACTGTATATAGATTTTTCTTTTTTCTACTTTATTGTTGACTGTATGTTTGTTTATTCCATGTGTAACTCTGTGTTGTTGTATGTGTCGAACTGCTGTGCTTTATCTTGGCCAGGTCGCAGTTGTAAATGAGAACTTGTTCTCAACTAGCCTACCTGGTTAAATAATGGTGAAATTAAAACAAATTTTGCATTGGTAGTTTATGATCACATTTAGCTGTTCCCTGCAAATTGAGCTTGTTTTTCTTTCATTAAATCCATGAAAAAAAGGAGTTCTTACCATCATATTCAGGGAAGTAATCCACCAGATGTGAGAACAAGATTTTCTCCTGCATTAAGTCAATCTTATTCAAGAATAGAATGATTGAGGAATCTTTAAACCACGGGTAGGTTATTATTGTCCTGAACAACGCTTTGCTTTCCTCCATTCGATTCTGTGGAAAGTAAAAAAAAAAAACACAATGTTAAAGAGACAACCTGTATTTGCCTTTCTTTTTTTCTAACTCCATGTTCGTAAATTCAATCTGGAGGGCCAGAGTGTGCCCAGCGTGCGCTCTGGGCGTTTGTAAATTAAGAGCGTTGTCATTGTCCATTCCTAAATTCAATCTGGAGTGCCAGAGTGTGCCCAGTGTGTGTAAATTAAGAGCGTTGTCATTGTCCATTCGTAAATTCACAGTTTCGCTCTTGGGGAGTCCGCTCTGGCTGAGGAGTAGGGTGGATCCAACCGCTCTGATATGGATCCAGATTCCTATCAAAAGGCTGAACATACGTATCGTTACGATCCTAAGAAAATCCATACGTAAATTGTTAGGATCGTAAGATCAACACCGTGCAGGATGTGCAGCCCAACACCGTGCAGGATGTTTGGCAATGCCAAACGTCCTGCACGGTGTTGGGCTGTAAGCACAACCCCCACCTGTGGACGTCGGGCCCTCATACCACCCTCATGGAGTCTGTTTCTGACCATTTGAGCAGACACATGCACATTTGTGGCTTGCTGGAGGTAATTTTGCAGGCCTCTGGCAGTGCTCCTCCGGCTCCTCCTTGCACAAAGGCGGAGGTAGCGGTCCTGCTGCTGGATTGTTGCCCTCCTACGGCCTCCTCCACATCTCCTGATGTACTGGCCTGTCTCCTGGTAGCGCCTCCATGCTCTGGACACTACGCTGACAGACACAGCAAACCTTCTTGCCACAGATCGCATTGATGTGCCATCCTGGATGAGCTGCACTACCTGAGCCACTTGTGTGGGTTGTAGACTCAGTCTCATGCTACCACTAGAGTGAAAGCACCGACAGCATTCAAAAGTGACCAAAACATCAGCCAGGAAGCATAGGAACTGAGAAGTGGTCTGTGCTCACCACCTGCAGAACCACTCCTTTATTGGGGGTGTCTTGCTAATTGCCTATAATTTCCACCTATTGTCAAATCCATTTGCATAACAGCATGTGCAATTTATTGTCAATCAGTGTTGCTTCCTAAGTGGACAGTTTGATTTCACAGAAGTGTGATTGACTTGGAGTTACATTGTGTTGTTTAAGTGTTCCCTTTATTTTTTTGAGCAGTGTATATATAGACTTAGGGTGGAGTCATTAAAACTGGTTTTTCAACCACTCCACAAATGTCTTGTTAACAAACTAGTTTTGGCAAGTCGGTTAGGACAGCTACTTTGTCCATGACACAAGTAATATTTCCAACAATTGTTTACAGACAGATTATTTCACAGTATCACAATTCCAGTGAGTCAGAAGTTTATATACACTAAATTGACTGTGCTTTTAAACAGCTTGGAAAATTCCAGAAAATTATGTCATGGCGTTAGAAGCTTCTGATAGGCTAATGCACATCATTTGAGTCAATTGCAGGTGTACCTGTGGAACGTACATTGATGTAAAAAGTACAAATCAATCCCAGAACAGCAGAGGACCTTGTGAAGATGCTGGAGGAAACAAGTACAAAACATAACCTGAAAGGCTGCTCAGCGAGGAAGAAGCCACTGTTCCAAAACCGCCATAAAAAAAGCCAGACTACGGTTTGCAACTGCACATGGGGACAAAGATCATACTTTTTGGAGAAATGTCCTCTGGTCTGATCAAATAAAAATAGAACTGTTTGGCCATAATGACCATTGTTATGTTTGGAGGAAAAAGGGGAAGGCTTGCAAGCCGAAGAACATCATCCCAACCGTGAAGCATGGGGGTGGCAGCATCATGTGTGGGCGCTTTGCTGCAGGAGGGACTGGTAGACTTCACAAAATAGATGGCATCATGACAAAGGAAAATTATGTGGATACACTGAAGCAATCAGTCAGTAAGTTAAAGCTTGGTCGCAAATGCGTCTTCCAAATGGACAATGACCACAAGCATACTTCAAAGTTGTGGCAAAATGGCTTAAGGACAACAAAGTCAAGGAATTGAAGTGGCCATCACAAGGCCTGACCTCAATCCCATAGAACATTTGTGGGCAGAACTGAAAAAGTGAGCAAGGAGGCCTACAAAACCCTTTGGTATTACCTGGATTTCCACATAAATTGGTAAAAACATGTGACTTAGAGGAAGATCAGTTCACAACATTAGACAAACACAGTGTGCTTAAACTAATAACACACAAATTATTGTATTTTCCCTGTCTATATTGAATACATAATTTAAACAGTATGTGAACCCCTAGGTTAATGACTTCTCCAAAAGAAAACTGAAGTCAGATGTCAGCTAACCTGGAGTCCAATCAATGAGACGAGATTCGAGATGTTGGTTTGAGCTGCCCTGCAATATAAGAAACTCACCAAATGTGAGTTTGCTATTCACATGAAGCATTGCCTGATGTGACCCATGCCTCAAACAAAAGAGATCTCAGAAGACCTAAGATTAAGAATTTTTGACTTGCATAAAGCTGGAAAGAGTTATACTTTTATATCTAAAAGTCTTGATGTTCATCAGTCCACAGTAAGACAACTTGTCTATAATTGAGAAAGTTCAGCACTGTTGCTACTCTCCCTAGGAGTGGCCGTCCAGAAAAGATGACGGCAAGAGCACAGCGTGAATACTCAATGAGGTTAAGAATAATCCTAGTGTCAGCTAAAGATTTACAAACATCTCTGTTGACGAGTCTACGATACATAAAACACTAAACAAGAATGGTGTTTGTGGGAGGACACCATGGAAGAAGCCACTGCTGTCCAAAAAAACATTGCTGCATGTCTTAAGTTCGCAAAAGAGCACCTGGATGTTCCAGCAAAATATTCTGTGGACAGATTAAACTAAATTTGAGTTGTTTGGAAGGAACACACAACACTATGTGTGGAGAAAAAAAAAGGCACACCAACATCAAAACCTCATCCCAACTGTAAAGTATGATGGATGGAGCATCATGGTTTGGGTCTGGACAACTGGCTTTCATTGACGGAAAAATGAATTCCCATGTTTATCAAGACATTTTTCAGGAGAATATAAGGCTATCTGTCCACCAATTAAAGCTCAACAGAAGTTGGGTGATGCAACAGGACAATGACCCAAAACACAGTAGTAAATCAACAACAGAATGGCTTCAACAGAAGAAAATACGCCTCCTGGAGTGGCCCAGTCAGAGTCCTGACCTCAACCTGATTGAGATGATGTGGCATGACCTCGAGAGCGGTTCACACCAGACATCACAAGAATATTGCTGAACTGAAACAGTTTTGTAAAAGAGGAATGGTCCAAAATTCCTCCTGACTGTTGTGCAGGTCTGATCCGCGAATACAGAAAACTTTTGTTTGAGGTTATTGCTGACAAAGGAGGGTAACCAGTTTTTAAATCCAAGGGTTTACAGTTTTCCACCCTGTACTGTGAATGTTTACACGGTGTCACGTTCTGACCGTCATTCGTGTGTGATTTCCTTGTTTTAGTGTTGGTCAGGACGTGAGCTGGGTGGGCATTCTATGTTGTGTGTCTGGTTTGTCCATTTCTATGTTAGGCCTGATATGGTTCTCAATCAGAGGCAGGTGTTAGTCATTGTCTCTGATTGGGAACCATATTTAGGTAGCCTGTTTTGTGTTGGGTTTTGTGGGTGATTGTTCCTGTCTTTGTGTTTGTGGCACCAGATAGGACTGTTTTGGTTTTTGCACGGTTCTTGTTTTATTGATTGTCGTACTTTCATCTTTAAAGATGCAAAAACTAACCACGCTGCATTTTGGTCCGCCTCTCTTTCCCCACAAGAAAACCATTACAGAATCACCCACCAACCAAGGACCAAGCGGCGTGGTAAACAGAGGCAGCAGGAGAACCGACAGGTGCAGCAGGAGCTACAGCAGAAGCAGCAGCAGGAGAAGCAACAGAAGAAGCAGCAGCAGGAGCAACAGCAGCAGCAGCAGCAGCGGGAGAGGCTGCACTATTTAGAAGAATGGACTTGGGAGGAGATCCTTGATGGGAAAGGACCCTGGGCAGAGCCTGGGGAATATTGCCGCCCCAAAGCCGAGCTGGAAAAAGCGAAGGCAGAGAGGCGGCATTATGAGGAGCTAGCACGGCAGAGCGGCTGGAAGCCCGAGAGGCAGCCCTAAAAATTTCTTGGAGGGGGGCACAGGGAGAGTGTGGCAGAGTCAGGAGTCAGACCTGAGCCAACTCCCCCTGTTTACCGTAAGGAGCCATGGATGGAATTGGAGCTGTCGGCGGGGCTGAGTCTGAGAGTGTTGAGGATGTTTTGGACAGAGTAGAGAGAAAGCTGTTGGTTTGGCATAGTATGCACGGCATTCGCCCTGAGGAGCGTGTTAGCTGTCCGATGCCACCTGTGTCAGTTCCTCGTACTCAGCCTGAAACGTGTGTTGGAGTTCCGGGGGATTTGATGCCGGCTATACACACCAGGTCTCCAGTACACCTTCATAACCCGGTGTGTCCTATTCCTTGCACTCACCCGGAGGTGGGTGTCCCCGGCCCGGTACCACCAGTGCCGGTTCCCCGCACCAGGCTGTCTCTCCGTCCCATCAACACAGGTGCTCCCGCCTGTCCGGCGCTACCAGAGTTTCCGCCCCTCAGTCCAGCACTGCCAGAGCCTTCCTGCCCAGCGCCGCCAGTCTGCCCAGCGCCGCCAGTCTGCCCAGCGCCGCCAGTCTGCCCAGCGCCGCCAGAGCCGCCATTCAGCCAGGATCTGCCAGAACTGCCAGTCAGCCAGAATCCGCCAGTCAGCCAGGACCCGCCAGTCAGCCAGGACCCGCCATTTAGCCAGGATCTGCCAGAACTGCCAGTCAGCCAGGATCCGCCATTCAGCCAGGATCCGCCATTCAGCCAGGATCTGCCAGAACTGCCTGTCAGCCAGGATCCGCCATTCAGCCAGGATCCGCCAGAACTGCCAGTCAGCCAGGATCCGCCATTCAGCCAGGATCCGCCAGAACTGCCAGTCAGCCAGGATCCGCCAGTCAGCCAGGAGCCGCCATTCAACCAGGATCTGCCGGAACCGCCAGTCAGCCAGGATCCGCCATTTAGCCAGGATCTGCCAGAACTGCCAGGATCTGCCAGTCGGCCAGGATCTGCCATTCAGCCAGGATCTGCCGGAACCGCCAGTCAGCCAGGATCCGCCATTTAGCCAGGATCACAATATTTCCACTCCTATTTGCCATATTTTCAATTTAAGCCTACTAGAATGTGGGTGCACCTAGGCTTGGAGGGAAGCAAAAGTCATTCCGCTACCTAAGAACATTAAAGCCCCCTTTACTGGCTCAAATAGTCGACCAATAAGCCTGTTACCAACCCTTACTAAACTTTTGGAAAAAATGGTGTTTGACCAGATAGCATTGTATTTTACAGTAAACAAATTGACAAACTTTCAGCATGCTTTTAGGGAAGGACATTCAACAAGCACAGCACTTACACAAATTACTTATGATTGGCTGAGAGAAATTTATGATAAAAACATTGTGGTGGCTGTTTTGTTAGCCTTCACTGCAGATTGACAATATCAATCATAGTTTGCTGCTGGCAAAACTTGTGTTATGGCTTTACACCCCCTGCTACATTGTGGATAAAGAATGACCTGCCTAACAGAACACAGACGGTGTTCTTTAATGGAAGCCTCTCCAACATAATCCAGGTAGAATCAGGAATTCCCCAAGGCAGCTGTCTAAGCCCATAACTTTTTTCAATCTTTACTAATGAATTCAAATCAAAGTTTATTTGTCACGTGCGCCGAATACAACAAATGCTTATTTACTGTCTGTAACCAATGGTGGGGGAAAAAAGGTGTGTGTGTAGGTAAGTAAATAAATAAAACAACAGTATAAAGACATTTGAAAAAAAGAGTAGCAAGGCTATATACAGACACCTGTTAGTCAGGCTTATTGAGGTAGTATGTACATGTAGGTATCGTTAAAGTGACTATGCATATATGATGAACAGAGAGTAGCAGAAGCGTAGAAAGAGGGGTTGGCGGGTGGTGGGACACAATGCAGATAGCCTGGTTAGCCAATGTGTGGGAGCACTGGATGGTCAGGACAATTTAGGTAGTATGTACATGAATGTATAGTTAAACTGACTATGCATATAAGATAAACAGAGAGTAGCAGCAGCGTAAAAGAGGGGTTGGGGAGGCACACAATGTAAATAGTCCGGGTAACCATTTGGTTACCTGTTCAGGAGTCTTATGGCCTGGGGTAAAAACTGTTGAGAAGCCTTTTTGTCCTAGACTTGGCACTCCGGTACCGCTTGCCATGCGGTAGTAGAGAGAACAGTCTATGACTGGGTTGGCTGGGGTCTTTGACAATTTTCAGGGCCTTCCTCTGACAATGCTTGGTGTAGAGGTCCTGGATGGCAGGCAGCTTTGCCCCAGTGATGTACTGGGCTGTACGCACTACCCTCTGAAGTGCCTTGCGGTCGGAGGCCGAGCAATTGCCACACCAGGAAGTGATGCAACCGGTCAGGATGCTCTCGATGTTGCAGCTGTAGAACCTTTTGAGGATCTCAGGACCCATGCCAAATCTTTTTAGTTTCCTGAGGGGGAATAGGCTTTGTCGTGCCCTCTTCACAACTGTCTTTGTGTGTTTGGACCAATGTAGTTTATTGTTGATGTGGACACCAAGGAATTTGAAGCTCTCAACCTGCTCCACTACAGCCCCGTCGATGAGAATGTGCTCGGGGACGTGCTCGGTGCTCCTTTTCCTGTAGTCCACAATTATCTCCTTAGTCTTGGTTCTGGCACCACCCGGCCAGATCTCTGTCCTCCACCCTATAGGCTGTCTCGTTGTTGTCTGTGATCAGGCCTACACTGTTGTGTCATCAGCAAACTTGATGGTGTTGAAGTCGTGCCTGGCCATGCAGTCGTGGGTGAATAGGGTGTACAGGAGGAGACTGAGCACGCACCCCTGGTGAGCTCCAGTATTGAGGATCAGCGTGGCAGATGTGTTGCTACCTACCCTCACCACCTGGGGATGGCCTGTCAGGAAGTCCAGGATCCAGTTGCAGAGGGAGGTGTTTAGTCCCAGGTTCCTTAGCTTGGTGATGAGCTTTGAGGGTACTATGGTGTTGAACGCTGAGCTGTAGGCAATGAACAGAATTCTCACGTAGGTGTTCCTTTTGTCCAGGTGGGAAAGGGCAGTGTGGAGTGCAATAGACATTTCATCATCTGTGGATCTGTTTGGGCGGTATGCAAATTGGAGTGGGTCTAGGGACACACTTTCTGGGATAATGGTGTTGATGTGAGACATTACCAGCTTTTCATAGCACTTCAAGGCTACGGACGTGAGTGCTACGGGTTTGTCGTCATTTAGGCAGGTTGCCTTTGTGTTCTTGGGCACAGGGACTATGGTGGTCTGCTTGAAGCATGTTGGTATTACAGACTAAATCAGGGACATGTTGAAAATGTCAGTGAAGACGCCTGCCAGTTGGTCAGCACATGCCCGGAGCACACGTCCTGGTAATCCGTCTGGCCCCACAGCCATGTGTATGTTGAGCTGTTTAAAGCTCTTACTCACGTCGGATACGGAGAGAGTGATCAAAGTCGTCCGGAACAGATGATGCTCTCATGCATGCCTGAGTGTTGCTTGCCTCGAAGCAAGCATAGAAGTAATTTAGCTTGTCTGGTAGGCTCGTGTCACTGGGCAGCTCGCGGCTGTGCTTCCCTTTATAGTCTAATAGTTTGCAAGCCCTGCCGCATTCGACGAGTGTCAGAGCCGGTGTCGCATGATTCAATCTTAGTCCTGTATTGATGTTTGCCTGTTTGATGGTTCGTCGCAGGGCATAGCGGGATTTCTTGTAAGCTTCCGGGTTATAGTCCCGCACCTTGAAAGCGGCAGCTCGACCCTTTAGCTCAGTGCGAATGTTGCCTGTAATCCATGGCTTCTGGTTGGGGTATGTACGTACAGTCACTATGGGGACGATGTCCTCAATGCACTTATTGATAGCCAGTAACTGATGTGGTGTATTCCTCAATGTCATCGGAAGAATCCACAAAAAGTATGGCTCCGTCTTACCGGAGTGTGCTGTTCTATCCTGCCAGTGCAGCGTGTATCCCGCTAGCTGAATATCCATGTCGTTGTGCAGCCACGATTCCGTGATGCATAGAATATTACAGTTTTTGATGTCCCGTTGGTAGGATATTCGTGATCATACCTAGTCTAGTTTATTGTCCAATGATTGCACGTTAGCGAGTAATATTGACGGTAACGGCAGCTTTCCTAGTTGCCTTCTGCGGGTCCGGACGAGGCATCCGGCTCTTTGTCCTTAGCGTCGCTTCCTTTTGCGAATAACTGGGATGTCTGCCCTGTGGGGTGTTTGGAGAATCTCGTGTGAGTCCTGCTTGTTGTTGTGGTTGTTGTTGTTGTTGAAGAAATCTTTGTCTAATCCGAGGTGAGTGATCGCGGTCCTGATATCCAGAAGCGCTTTTCTTCCGTAAGATACGGTTGCAGAAACATTATGTACAAAATAATTTAAAATATTGAGAATTGCCACTGGCTTTGTGGAAAGCCAGAGTGTCTATGTATGCGGATGACTCAACAGTATACATGCTACTACACAGTAGTAGTCAGCTACTACTGCGACTGAAATTACTGCTACACTTAGAGTTGCAGTTAGTTTCAGAGTGGGTGGCAAGGAATAAAAAAAAAAATATAAAAAAAAGTTAGTCCTAAATATTTCTAAAACTAAAAGCATTGTATTTGGGACAAAATCATTCACTAAAGCCTAAATCTTACCTAAATCTTGTAATAAATAATGTGGCAATTGAGCAAGTTGAGGTGAATAAACTGCTTGGAGTAACCCTGGATTGTAAACTGTCATGGTGAAAACATATTGATACAACAGTATCAATGGGGAGAAGTATGTCCATGATATGTCAACAAGGCAGGTCCTACAGGCCCTAGTTTCTACCTTCTTGACAGCACTGTCAACAAGGCAGGTCCTACAGGCCCTAGTTTCTACCTTCTTGACAGCACTGTCAACAAGGCAGGTCCTACAGGCCCTAGTTTCTACCTTCTTGACAGCACTGTCAACAAGGCAGGTCCTACAGGCCCTAGTCTCTACCTTCTTGACAGCACTGTCAACAAGGCAGGGTCCTACAGGCAGGTCCTAGTTTCTACCTTCTTGACAGCACTGTCAACAAGGCAGGTCCTACAGGCCCTAGTTTCTACCTTCTTGACAGCACTGTCAACAAGGCAGGTCCTACAGGCCCTAGTTTCTACCTTCTTGACAGCACTGTCAACAAGGCAGGTCCTACAGGCCCTAGTTTCTACCTTCTTGACAGCACTGTCAACAAGGCAGGTCCTACAGGCCCTAGTTTCTACCTTCTTGACAGCACTGTCAACAAGGCAGGTCCTACAGGCCCTAGTTTCTACCTTCTTGACAGCACTGTCAACAAGGCAGGTCCTACAGGCCCTAGTTTCTACCTTCTTGACAGCACTGTCAACAAGGCAGGTCCTACAGGCCCTAGTTTCTACCTTCTTGACAGCACTGTCAACAAGGCAGGTCCTACAGGCCCTGCCTTCTTAACAGCACTGTCAACAAGGCAGGTCCTACAGGCCCTAGTTTTGTTGCACCTGGACTACTGTTCAGTCATGTGGTCAGGTGCCACAAATAAGGAAAATTGCAATTGGTTCAGAACAGGGCAGCACGGCTGGCCCTTGGACATACACAGAGAGCAAATATTAAATAGCTGCATGTCAATCTCTCCTGGCTCAAAGTGGAGGAGAGATTGACTTCATCACTGCTTGTATTTATGAGAGGTATTGACATGTTGAATGTACGAGCTGTCTTTCTGAACTACTGGGGCACAGCTCAGACACCCAGGCATTCCCCACAACACGTCACAAGAGGTCTCTTCACAGTCCCCAAGTCCAGAACAGACTATGGAAGGCGTACAATACTACATTAAGCTGACTACATGGAACTCTATTCCATATCAAGTAACTCATTCAAGCAGTAAAATTAGATTTAAAAAACTGATAAAAAAAACACCTGATGGAACAGCGGGGACTGTGAAGCAACAAACATTGGCACAGCACAGACACACACACACACACACACACACACGATAATATACTTACTATACACACACGTACATATGGATTTGGGTACTGTATATATGTGGTAGTGGTGAAGTAGGGGACTGAGAGCACACAGTCTGTGATGTATTGTAATGTTTTTAAAATCGTATAAACTGCCTTCAGTTTGCTGGACCCAAGGAAGAGCTGCCTTGGGAGCAGCTAATGGGGATCCATAATAAATACTAATTTTGAAGCTGATCTACCCCCTAAAAAAACATTTTTTGAACAGATCTTGTGTTGCAATTCTGACATACGATAATACCTTTCAGAGTTTTGGCAATTTCATCTCACCAACAAAAAAAAACTTACACCTATGAGAAGTGCTACCCAAACAAGCATAACACAGTATAAAAACAATGGAAG